>NC_057815.1:55439558-56639558 GCF_910594005.1 Cervus elaphus
ACACCAGCCTTACGGAGATAACAAAGGCTTATACCTCATATATGAAACTTAAAGAGAAGGGCTCTCTTACAAAAGGGGGACAGGCCTCCCGGTACCTTGACAATACTACCAGGTCTGGGATGAATATTTCTGGATGACTCCTGAGAAAGGACAGTTGATTACCCCTGCTACTATTTGCTGGGAACAAAAAGAACAGAAAATTGGATTTGGAGACCGCCCCCTAGACCCAAAAGAATTAAAATATATGGGTTATTGGGCCCCTGAACAATGTAAACAAATCTTGGAAGTTACCTATCACCCCAATCAGTCTGCTCAGTGGCCCGGTTCCGACTGGAAATATAATCCTGGAATCCGCTGGGTAGCCCCCAATGGGACCCAGTGGCTCTGTGGGCTTAACTTATGGCCATGGTTACCAGTTGGCTGGGTGGGGCATTGCACATTAGGATTTGCTTTCGCCCATGGCAGTATTAAGCCTGGCCTACACCAGCCTCCAGTAAACCTGCCTTATCTGCATGCAAGATGGACACGATCTGTGTTCCAATGGTATGACTATCTTGCTGCCTTGTTTGTACCCTCTGTAGGGACAACGGATATCATGGTTAAGGTAGAGGCCTTAACTAATTTCACTAAACAGGCCCTCTTAGACAGTACTAAAGCCATTCAAGCTTTGAATGAAGAACAAATTCAGATGAGGAAGGCAGTAATTCAAAATAGGATGGCATTAGACATACTCGCAGCAGCCCAAGGAGGGACTTGCGCCATAATTAAAGTCGAATGTTGTGTGTACATCCCTGACCTGTCTGCCTTGGGGGAGAGGCAAAATCAAGTGAAAGCTATGTCTAATGAAAATATTCCCTTTTGGACTTCAGTCCTCTCCTGGGTAAAGGGAGACTGGTGGAAAACCATTTTAACTGTTGTTATAGTAATCTTAATCATACTGCTTTGTGGGCCCTGCTTCCTCCAATGCCTTGTGAATTTTGTAACCCAGAGGTTGATAACATTCTCTCATGTGGGTGGCAGGAGGGCTAAGGTACACTATATCTCAATGAATGATGCTCATTACGGAAACTAAGAGCATCAAGAGGGGGGAATGAAGAAGGAATTCATAGGGCCAGGACTCCATCTCAGGGCTATCTGTGCTGATCACGCTCGGCTGCCTCTCCAGTGGACTCTGAACTCTCTGCTTAGTGCCTGTGGGAACGACAGTGGAAGGATAAGACCCCCTCCGGACAGGGGAATCTTGAAGATCACATCCAGGCTACTCATTGCCTAAGAGGAAACATACCGTAATCACCCCTCTCTCCAGACAGGTCATAAACATTTTCCGTATCTATCAGGATGTAATCACAGGCTTATCGATTATTAACTGGTTGGAACGTGACCACAAGCTTATTGATTATTAACTGTTTGGAATGTAGCTGTGGGCTTATTGATTATTGACTGTTTGAACACATAACACGTGAATGATGGGGTTATTGTAGTTGTATTTACCCTACCTTTGTTTATGTAAGTCTCAAGGGAATTGGGGTGGTGGGTTTGGACACGTACACATGGGGTATAAAAGATTTTCACAAATGCTGGTCGGGGTCCTTGGCTAAGAGGAGACTCTGCCTTGGGCCCACCGGTGTAATAAACTGCACTCCACTATCTGCATTGTCCTTCTGAGTGAGTTTGCTTCCCGGAATGCATGGCTATAACACAGCCAAAAAATAAATAAATAAAAATTATTTTTTACAAAGTCAACCTGACTCAAAAAAAAAAAAAAAAAGTTCATGTCCAAAGAGGTTAGGGTCCCAGTTCCTTCAGGCCTTACCTCAAGCCCTCTGTTTCTATCCATCACTGGAGTGGGCAAACTCCTTCCAGGTTTGGTTCCTGCTCTCAGATTGACCCTCCATGCTTCCATCATGTCTAATGTCATCTCATAATTTCTCAGGTCCATCAATTCCCTGTTACCTTCCTCCACCTTCTCCTACATAGATGCCAAAGACATTATGATTGTTGGTGCTTGTATTTTGTTACCTACTTTTGTTATAAATATCAACCTTAGATCTTTAATTTTTTTTAACTAGCTGCTCTGTTTTTTATGTGGTACTTCCAGAAGATTCAAATTCTATGCTATCCTGCTCCTGCCATCTTCTCACATTTCCAGTATATATTCTAATTTTTTTTAGATTCTATGTATTTATCTGGGCTTCCCTGGTGGCACAAATGGTAAAGAATCTGCCTGCTACACAGGAGATCCGGTTTGATCTCTGAGTTGGGAAGATCTGCTGGAGAAGGGAATGGCTCCCCACTCCAGTATTCTTTCTTGGAGAATCCCATGGACAGAGGAGGCTGGCAGGAGTCCATGGAGTCAAAAAGAGTTAGCCATGACTGAGCAACTAACACATACACACACACACACACACACACGTATTTATTTATAATATAAAACACTGAGAAGTCTATAACAAACCATGTTATCACTGTCTATAATAGGATATGCATTATTCTGACCTCTGGAAAATTTGTTGCAATCCCACAATTAATAAAGTTTATACAATATGCATCATTTTTTATTTTTATTTATTTTTTTCACCATACCACATGACATGTGGGATCTTAGTTCCCTGACCAAGTATAGAACCCATGCCCACTGCACTGGATTCTTAAGCACTGGATTGCTTGGATTGCTTGATATAGTCCCTATGTATCATTTTTAAATCAGAGCAAGAGTGGGGAACATTAGATATTCTAAAGTAACTTCTACATTCCTTTTGGAATTTAACCACAGCGATAGGAACTTAGAATAAATTGGCTGAGACAAGAAAGAACATTCAACACATTTGCATGGATAAAGTATGTAGCATTTTGTATATCCTTTTTTTGTGAAATAATTTAGTAGGTGATTTTCGTGTTTGCACATAATCTTCATTCTGATCTTTTTCATACCTTCAGTATGTTTTACTGAGTGGAGGTACCAAAATTTATTCAGCCTGGCCCTTTTCATTGGACACATGGTCTGTTCACATTTTTCTTCAGCTTCGGATGATGTTATCATAAATACTTTTGTGCACTTAACATTTTGTTTTTGTTGAATTATTTCCTATGATAGAATCCCAAGAGTGGGATTATTGGGTCAAGGGTAGGAACATCTCCCTGACTCTGGCAATCCATAATTTGAAAATATGTTTTGAGAGTTATTTTTCTTGTTATAGGGAAAAGGTTAAGACTCAGTTGTTGATGGTAAGGATCACATGAAGGAAATACGACAATTTTCCAAGATCACTGCTATTCTATCCTTTCTTCCAGCTGTCAGTCTTTCCTGTTTATTTCATTCAACTTTCATTTTTCATTGATTTAACCAACATTTTTAGAAGGCTAACTATGTGTCAGATACTATGGTCTCTCATCCACACAAGAGTGAACTCACAAGTATTTGTAGTGCTCTGCTCAATGACTGATCCAACAAACATGCTAGAAAGGGACCACTTAATCCAGGTGTGCCCTGGCCTATACTCTCTGTGACCATGAAGGGTACTGTGATTTGTCCTCACTTGACCCCTCCTGAATGTCTGATACTGCTCAAGGAACCTTGGAATCTTTTACCAGGACAGTTCTGGTACCAGCAATCCATCTTCCCCCATAAACAGGTTTAGTCCCATTCCAAAGCAGCCTCAAGTAGAAAAGGTTGGACCCAAGGAATTTTAATTGTGTTAGCTGATACAGTTGCTGATATAAAAGTAATCTTGTTATTTTTATCCCCCAAAAGCCAGTAAGCTAGAACTAACCCCTAAAGTCTCCTAGTCACAACCTGACAGCTACATTGATTCATTTCATACCACTGACTTTCAGCTTCAGTTTCCCTGACTGTCTTTCTATTGCTCCCCTGAAAACTGAGTCTTGCCCTGAACTCTAGTCCACCCAGCTTGAGCTCTGGTTGTGGTTCTGAATCCCTATCTAACCTAACCAGATTTCCTTTACAGAGGGGCTAGACCCTGCTCCCTAACTCCCAGCCACTGGTTGAGTTTGTGTTCAACAGCCTGAATCTTGAAAACCAAGATTGTTCATGTATCTCTACTTTACACTCTATGGCTGCACCCAAACACTTGATGGAGCCCTGTAGTCACAAGCCCTGACTCACACCTAGCCTGACTTCACCACACATTTAGGACTAGTAGACGCCTGGAACCCATCCCATCTAGTCCCTTGCTGAGGAGCCTCTACAACTCATGTCCAAGCCTGTTGAGTTATGAATCATCTTCCTAACCTCAATGTCTTAACAGGTAAGAAATCCAGGGGCCAGAGAGTGAAAGTGACTTTGCAAAAGTCAAGAGCAATCTTGTATCAGATCTAGACCCAAAGATCAAGGTTCCTTACTCCTAAGAGGAAAGGAGTAAGTGGAAGACCAGAGAAGAAATTTAGGAATAGGTTGCATAGCAAAAGTCCAACTACAAGTCCTGAGGGCCCTCAGGGGTGGGTGGTGGGGAGGGAAGAGAGGCAGCAAAATAGGGATGCAAAATCAGGAAAGCACAAGCAGCTACACTGACGTCATGTGTAGCCCTAGACCATCAGATTGGCTCTAGTTAAATGCCTCTTGAATCTCCAGGATGTCCCAGAGATCTGAAGCAGGGCTAGGCCTGTAAATGCAGGCCAGGGTTTCACATACATAATTCAAGGGAAAAGTAAGGGTAGAAAATTGAGAAAGGACATAGGGGCCAGGAACCAGACAGGGCCTGACACATAGAGGCTCAGACAGTCCCTCACATCAGCTGGGACCTCCCTACCTCAGGATGGTTAGGCGACCTTTGCTCAAAATACGTATTCCCAGGGCCTTTGGAAGTCCAAAGCTTTCTCTAGGACGTCTGTGAATACTCCAGACATGTAGAGTCTCATGTCCTGCTTTCTCAAGGTAATGTTCTTTGAGTATAGCCTTTGTTTAGCACCATATCAATCTAGGCTTGAAATTTAGCCCTTTCATGGAAAAAAATTAATACACACCATATATAAGATTAATATTTGCTCAGGAATTCTCGAGTGGTCCAGTGGTTAGGACTCAGTGCTTTCCCTGTCATGGCCCAGGTTCAATCCCTGGGTGGGGAATGAAGATCCTGAAAGCTCTGTGACATAGTCCAAAAAAAAGATTAATATTTGCTTAAAATGTTAAGGAGGGGTCACAGGTAAGGAGTCCCATCATTCACTGTACAACAGAGAATCTAGAAATCCTCATCACACATTCCTGCTGTCCTTAGCCCCTCCAGCCAGGCCCTGATGATGGTTTTCTCTAGTAGCCCCAATACCATAACTTCCTTCACTGCACCCACTCACATATACTCCTCTGGTTCCTCTGTCTTCCTTCTCCCTTCTCTGTCCTCTGCTGTTTCCTCTCTCAATCATCTCTCAAAATTCAGAAAGAAATTCCTTTCCTTATCTCACTCAGAGAGGCTGGAGCAGGGGGGATGGGTTGGGTCATATTCTTGCACCCCCACTGCTTATTTATCAAATTCTTTTTTCAAACAAAGTCACTTCCCAACCATAGAGGAATTCAAGTGCCAGATGTTAACGTAATCCAAATTTTTTTCCATCTCAATATACACATGCAAATAAAAAGTATGCAGAACCATTCTGATGCATAGTTCATGCCTGACCAAGCGCTATGGTTGTCCTGTTCAAAATGGACTGATAAGAAAGTTTAGAACATCCAGCCTGATTCAGGAGTGTGCCCGTGGCCATGAAAGCTCAGCTGAATCCCAGAACTGAGCCTGGGAAAACTGGATTTATCTTGTGCCCCTTGTGAAGACAATTTACAAACTGCTGATATAGGAAAGACACCGAAAGTGGGGTGCTATTTTTGTTAGATGAGCCAAAAAGTAACTATTGCCTATCACACTTTCATAGGATCTTTCAAGGTTTTTCAACCCTGCAGGAACTCAGAATATTCTCAGGTTGCAAACTTTGGGTAGAAATGTGATACCAATCTAGTTGCAAAAAAATGTGCAACGGTATTTCATATGATCAAACCAGGTGACCAGGTAAGTAATAAAGCTTCAAATGTGTGGTTTGTTCTAGTTACTACCTAGTGGTGTAAAACAACAACCAGTTTATTATTCTCAAGGATTATATGGGTCAGGAGTTCAGAAAGGGCATAGCAAGGACAGTTTATATTTGTTCCACAATGCCTGGAACCTCAGTTGGAAAGTCTGAAAGGCTCAGGGGTTACTCAGTGACTAGGTATTGGAATTGTCTGAAGGCTCTTTCACTAATATCTGTAACACTAGAACATCTACATGTGGCCTCTCAAGCTGGAATTTCTCATAGCATGGTGGTTAGGTTTTGCGGTAAAAGGATTTAAGGTGGCCCGCCATGAGCCCTAACTCCTGGTATTCACAGCCTTGTGTAATCTTGTCCCCTTGAGTAACTTGCTCCTAACCAACAAAATATGGTACATTAATGGAATATTCCATCCATGATTAGGTTACAAAAGATCATGACTTCTGTCTTACTATAAGATTCTCTGTCTTGCTGGCTTTGTTAAAGCAAGTTGCTATGTTGAAGAGGCCCAGATGGCAAGGAATTGAGGGTTATCCTGGCCCATAGCCCGTGAGGAATTAAAGACTTCAATACAATAATCCTCAGAGAATTGAATCCTACCAATAACCATATAACTGACCTTGGAAGTGGATCCTTCCCCATCTGCAACTTCAGATGAGACCCCAGCACTGGTTGGAAACTTGATTGTAGCCTTGGGAGAGATCCTGCAGCAGAGGAACAAGCCAAGCCGTGGTCAAATCCCTTACTTAAAGAAACTGAGATAATAAGTGTATGTTGTTTTAAGTTTAGGGGTGCTTTGTCACATAGTAATAGGTATCTAATACAGGTTCCAGGAGTGAGCATCCCACACAAACCAGGCAAAAATTATATTACTTTTTATGACCTGGGCTCAGTCAGGTAGCATTACTTCTCCCCAAAGTCACAAGCCTGTCAAGTTTCAAGAAGATGGAAGACAGATCCCATCTCTCAAAAGAAGGAATGTCAAAGTATCATCGTGGGGACAGCATGTGGGGGGAGAGGTGGTACTGTGGCCAGCTTTGGACAGCACAACTTGCCACATGGCTCTTTGGCCTTGTCCTGCAGCAGCACCTGATATGCTCATGTGTAAATTTTAAGTAAGACTTACTTCTTTTGTTGCTGTGTTAAAATTGAGGTTTTGTTTGTGCTTGTCCTGAAATGTCTCCTCTGCTTTTAAGAAATGCTTAAACAACATCTCAGCATGTCACAAGATGAATGGGAATTGGCCCTCCTGCAACCAGAGAGAACCTCAGAACCATAATTTCCAAGAATGTGAACAGCTATCTGAAGTACAAGCTTCTCTCCCCTAAAGAATGACTCCTAATGAATTACAACATTGCCCTGGCTACATGTTCTGAAATATTCCAGCATTGCCCCATACTCCATGCCAGCTGAACAGAATCAGGACAGTGAGGGACGAGGATGCAGTAAGGAGAACCAACGAACACTAAAGCCCGGCTAAGTCCACGGGTGCTCCCAGCACCCCATAGATTCTAACAACTGCTAAGCAAGAAGGCATCTCAGAAGTTGGTCAGCAAGGGACTTCCCTGGCAGCCCAGGGGTGCACTGGGAAGACCCAGAGGAATCGGGTGGAGAGGGAGGTGGGAGGGGGGATCGGGATGGGGAATACTTGTAAATCCATGGCTGATTCATGTCAATGTATGACAAAAACCACTATAATATTGTAAAGTAATTAGCCTCCAACTAAAAATTAAAAAAAAAAAAAAAAAGATTTTGCCTCCAATGTAGGCGGTGCAGGTTCAATCCTTTGTCAGGGAATTAAGATTCCACATGCCTTGGGGCCAAAAAACCAAAAACATAAAACAGAAGCAATATTGTAACAAATTAAATAAAGACTTTTTAAAAAAAAAACTTTAAAAAAGAAACTAAAAAAGAAGTTGATTGACTCAACTTACACTAGTAATGACAGTAGCTGCAGATAGTAAAACCTGACTGTAAGGGCAAATCCTTTACCACTGGATGAGGTGGATTTTAGTATCCTGATGTCATTCAGAAATGTTCGACTCTCAGTTTATAAACTCAAGCTTCTACTTAATGCCCCAATCATTACAGCTTAAGCCCCATCCCACTTGTCCTCTAGAAACCTAAGCTTACAGGGAACTCAACACTCTGCAATGGCCTGTATGGGGAAAGAATCTAAAAAAACAAGAGTGGATACATGTGTGTGTATAACTAATTCACTTTGCTGTGCATCTGAAAATAACACAACATTGTAAATCAACTATTGTTGTTTAGTCACTAAGTCGTGCCCAGCTCTTTTGCAGCCCCCGTGGACTGTAGCCTGCCAGGCTCCTCTGTTCATGGGATTTTCCAGGCAAGAATACTGGAGTGAGTTTCCGTTTCCTTCTCCAGGGGATCTTCCCATCCCAGAGATCAAACCTGTGTCTCTTGCATTGGCAGGCAGATTCTTTACCTCTAAGCCACCTGGGAAGCTCAAAATCAACTATACACCAATAAAAAATTTAAAAACAAAAAGAAAGAAATCCAGGCTTTTACCAGCTTCCCCTAAGAATGCCTACATGGCCTACCCATTTCTCCTGTAGTTTCCACCACGGCCGGCTGCCTGGCCCCACATGAAGGATGCTGGATCTGAACACTTGCCTCCCTCAAGCTACGACTTTCCTGAGTCCACTCACTGCGCTGCCCCAGCATGAGCTATACAGACCCTTCCCCTATTTTTTCCTTGTGATGACACAGCCTGAGAGAGAAGAGGAGAGAATTCAGCAGAGAGAAATGTAAAACCCAGTACTTTTACTCTAATTTCTCAGGCCCCATGCTGGACTTCTGTACTCATCTCTACTGCTGCCATGCGGCAAGGGCCAGCCTGTCCCACAGCAGGAATATTCTTCATTACCCAAATCCTTGTGATCCAGATAAAAGAGGTGGTTATTTCCCCATACTCCAGTCCAATGCCCATCACCTTTGCCTTCATTTCCTGCTTTAGGATCTATTCCAAGAGGCCAGAAAATTGAACAGTCCATTTCAGGGAAAACTCCAAATTCTAAACGATATTGGAAAAAGCATTCTGACCACAGGCCAGACAATCTTGAGCCCCATAAAACCCAATTAAGCCCTTTTTCACATTTTCTCCTCTGGAAAGAGTTTATGACCAGGGTGATGCAGCCTTTCAGGCATCTTCAGTGTCTGAGCAACTGAGTTTCTATGATTGACTAGTTGAAAATGGCTCATCCATTTCCTGAAAGCAATAATAAACAAGCAGATGGCAGTCTAAACACGTACTGAGGGAAAAAACACTGCTCCAAAAGAAACGCTTTGGAGAGATTAACTCTAATACAATGGAAATGTCTGGCACAATTTTACTAACCATTTTAGGTTATTGGAGCTACAGAATATCAGACCCTCCCCATTCCAGAGTCAGATCTTTGCTCTACGTTTGCTTAAGGTGCCTAAGAGGCATTTCCTAGGTATTTCCTCTTCAGGAAACTTTAGGAGACAAAACAGTTTGTGAATCTTAAATCACAGTTCTTTTTCAATCTCAAGTTTTATCCAAAAAATCCAAAAATCTTTGGGTCCAATCTCAGTTGATTTCACCTTGTTACACCAATGTTAGGGACAGAGGACCCTGAGGATTCATGAAATTCAATAATGTGCCTGAATTACAGCCTTAGAAAATAGGAGAGCTGAAATTTAGGACACTAACAGCCCTAGGTGCAGTGGGGCTTGCCATTACACCAGGCCACTCTTGGTCGGAAAGGAAATGTTACGTATCACAAAAACACGCTGTGTGAAGAGCGGCCAAACATGCAACAAATGGGTCCCATTTAGCTTGGGATGACGAGCAGAGCAAACAATAGAGCAGCCTTCAAAATGAACTTCCGTTTCCAGGATGAGAAGGAAACAGAGGGACATGAGCTCTTAGGAGACACCTGCAGGGAGCAGGGACCCAAGCCAATGAGAGGGAGTAAGGAAGAGCCTGCAAACAGAGGCTGAAAGGAGGACACTTTGTTCATTCTTCCATCCCATAAACTTTCACCAAATGAGTCCTTTTCGCCTGGCTTTGTGCTAAGCCACAGGCACGTGACAATGAGCAAGACAAGAGTTCCTGCCCTCTTAGGGGGTCACAGCCTGTTAGCAGGGGCAAACAAGTAAATATAGAACCTGCATCCCGCTGATTCAAATGAAAGGGACATCCTGATTAAAATATCTATGGCAACTCTGAGAACATTTGTGCCCAAGGGAACAGCAGGGGCCTGCACTGGTTGTCATTTCCTTTTGTCTACTAACTCTGTTGTACCTGGAGTAGAGTCCCTGGGACCACATCTGGCTGGGCACCCAATGGGATCCCTCCAGACCTCTGGGCAGCTCAGCTCCCTCATAAGCATTTTACTCTGGAATGGTCTGGCCTTTGAGGTACAATGTGTGACCATGACCATTGTCATCAGGCAAAGAATGACACAAAGCAACTGTCGTTTTTGGCAAAGGCCAGCTGAGCAAACGTGTAACTCAAAAGCCTCTTACAGTTTTCATGAAAACAAATTACATCATTGCTTAGCCAGGAGTCTCCCAACCAGGCTAAAGAGTGTTTTCTTTTGGGAGTGGGCATGTAAGAACTCTGCATAGAGTGAAGTGGCGCAAAAGTTTTCATATCTCAGAGCTTTGTCATGCTCTCAAGCAGAGCCCTTGGAAAACCCGCTTGGCAGGGAGGCAGACATTCTGAGCAGTCTCTGCATGCCAAGCCCTGTGCTGTGTTCGGGGAGATGTGGCAGGTCAGCTGAGGTCAATAGGGAAATAGACTTATACTGATTGACTTTCATGGACCAGGTGCTGGGCCAGGGAGTTCACTTACCTTATCTCATTCAATCGTAACCATGTGTGCTCAGCTCCAAACATCACCACGGACCCACCTCAAGGCCAGTACTTGAGAAATCCACCTCCAAAGCAATGGTGAGTGATACAGAGTTCACCATAGATTCCATGGGGATATTTACATTGTGGACCGCTAGTACATCTTTTTCTTTTTTCTTCTTTGGTATGCCATCCTATTTATTTAATTATTGGAGTATAATTGCTTTATAATGTGGGGTTAGTTTCCGCTATACAGCAAAGTGTATCAGCTATATGTATACATATGTGCCCTCCCTCTTGAGCCTCCCCATTCCCCAATCCCACCTCTCTGTGTCATCACAGAGCACCAAGCTAAGCTCGCTGTGTTATACATCAGCTTCCCACTAGCTAGCTATTTTACACGGGGTAGTGTATATATGTCAGTGCCACTCCCCCAGTTCACCCCACCCTCCCCTTATGCCGCTGCACCCACATGTCTGGCAGACCACTAGTAAGTCTTAACCCAGCAGCTCCATTTGTCCTCTCCCTCCTCTCCTCCTCAGTCTCTGTCACCTTCCTGTAGCAGGGTTCTTTCTCTCTCCTCTCTCCCTGTCTCTCCCTCCCCATACATACAGCTTCTTTAAAGTCCTCTCCACCTCCCTCCCTGTCAGTTGCCTAACCCCCCATACAAAATCCTCGTAGTTAGCCAAAAGGCAAGAATATCATATTCCTCAAGGAGGACCTTTGTGAGTTTCACAACATCTCATTCATTCATTTAATAAATTGTTATCGTGTCCAGCACTGTTTTGGGTCCAGGGGATTAGCAGTAAACATGATAGATAAAAATATCTGCCCTCAAAGAGTTTCCATAATCCAATAGCAACCCATTTTTAACATATAAGAAAACTAAGGTGCAGGATCAGTTGATCCTACAGAGTCAGATGCATGGAGCCCACAGATAAAATCCCAGAAAAAGTAGCTCACAGGACCTATGTAGGGTTGCAGATGGCCAGCCAGCACCCTGAGGTCTGTGGTGAGAGTGGGTGCCTAGAACCTGGAGAACTAGATAAAAGTGTCATGGTATAAGAACAGTCCTTGGAAATAACTAAGTTTGGGGTTCAAATTCCAGTTCATCTACCTACTTGGATTAGTTAATTCTCTTTAAATCTCTTTATCCCCATCTGTAAAATGGGAATACAAATTAAACTTACCTTATAGACTATGATACACACACACACACAGTATTTAGCACATGCTGGGCTATGCTTAGTCACTCAGTTGTGTCCAACTCACTGCGACCCCAGGGACTGTAGCCCTCCAGGCTTCGCTGTCCATGGGGATTCTCCAGGCAAGAATATTGGAGTGGGTTGTCATGACCCCCTCCAGAATCTAGCACATAGTAAGCTCCAAATATATTAGTTATTGTTTATTTATTTATTCATTTAGTTTTCTAAATTATTATTAGGGGAAAAATGGACCCTCATAACTTGTCAGTTCAGCATCCTTCTTTTTCTTCTGGGAACAGACTTTCCCGCAATCACCTCCCCATCCATTCCTAACCTTCTGGCCAACCAACTCTCCCCTTAGGTTTCATGGAAGCCTTTGCATTTATACAATATGACCCCTCCCTCAAACACTGAACTAAGCTGGACTAATCAGAATTCTTCCCCAGGAAGTTTGCAACCAGAGCAAGAAAGAAGTATCAGTCTCCTTCCAGGGAGCTGAAGCTATTGTTGCTAGATGCCGTATCTTCAGCCACATGAACTGAGGAGCTGAGAGGACCAATCTCCAACAAAAACATGGAATGAAATCAATGTGCAGAGAAAAACTGAAATGAGATATGGGGACCCAGCATTTGAGAGCCTGATCCTACTTTATTCTTGAGAGTTAACTGAGGTCTTGTCTTTGAGTTCCAGGAGATGATTCTCTAAGTAAATTCCTTGTTTTTCTTGAGCTGCTTGGATTTGGGACTCTATTCTTTGCAATTAATGAGCCCTTTAATACAGATGTAAACCAGCATACTTGGCCTTGATATATGGGTCACACAGGCCTAGTCTCTAGGAAAATCCAATTTCCCCTTAATAGTCAGGATCAAATATTCCCCAGCCAGTTTGCTGTGCACTCAGTTGCTTTAGTCATGTCTGACTCTTTGCAACACCATGGATTGTAGCCCACCAGGCTCTCTGTCCATGGGATTCTCCAGGCAAGAAAACTGGGATGGGTTGCCATTCCTTTCTCCAGGGGATCTTCCCGACCCAGGGATCAAACTTGGGTCTCCTGCATTGCAGGCAGATTCTTTACCGTCTGAGCCACCAGGGAAGCCCCAAGAATTCTGTTAAGCGCCAAGCCACCAGGGTCACACAGGCTTCTTCAAGTCTAGTCTCTAGGAAAATCCCGTTTCCCCTTAATAGTCAGGATCAAATATTCCCCAGCCAGTTTAGTAACCCCTCTATTCCTGTTGATTTGTTGGCATGAGGAGCCCAAAGTGGCCACATGATAGACTTCACTTCCAGTTTAATGGTACCATTGAGGTGTTACCTGAAGGAAACAGTCCTCCCTTGAGAGATAAGATTTCTAGACCAGCAGAGCCTAAAATGATGGAAATAGAAAGCAAAAATTTCACTAGTGGAGGATGGGTACTTGTATATGTATGGCTGAGTCCCTTCGCTGTTCACCTGAGACTATCAAAGCATTGTTAATCGTTGTTGTTAATTGTTAATTGTTAAACCAATACAAAATAAAGAGTTTAAATTTTTTTTTTTTACTAGTGGGCCACTAAATTTGATAGTAAGAGAACCTTGTCCCACTTCCACAGCTTCATTCTTGGATCCATAAAAACTGGCTATAGCAGATATAGCAACATAAGCTGAACATTAACTTAGAGCATATATACACCTTGGAGAACATTGTCCCAGCTCTGCAAACTGTTTTCACCCAGGTGGCACTGTAATTAAGCCTTCAAAAGGTCATACCACCACTTTATCAGGGCAGCTGCTTCAAGGTGATGGGCAATGTTGCAAGACCAGAGAATTCCATTAGCATGAGCCCATTGGCATACTTCATTTGCAGTGAGTTCTCTGCTCAGAAGCAATGCTTTGTCAAATCAGTTCAGTTCAGTCACTCGGTCATGTCCAACTCTTTGAGACCCTTTGGACTATAAGACACCAAGCCTTCCAGTCCATCACCAACTCCCAGGGCTTACTCAAACTTATGTCCATCTAGTCGGTGATGCCATCCAACCATCTCATCCTCTGTTGTCCCCTTCTCCTCCTGCCTTCAATCTTTCCTAGCATCAGGGTCTTTTCCAATGAGTCAGTTCTTCTCATCAGGTGGCCAAATTATTGGAGCTTCAGCTTAAGCATAAGTCCTTCCAATGAATATTCAGGACTGATTTCCTTTAGGATGGACTGGTTGGATCTCCTTGCAGCTCAACGGATGCTCAAGAGTCTTCTCCAATACCACAGTTCAAAAGCATCAATTCGCCGGTGCTCAGCTTTATTTATAGTACAACTCTCACATCCATACATGGCTACTAGAAAAACCATAGCTTTGACTAGACGAACCTTTGTTGCCAAAGTAATGTCTCTGCTTTTTAATATGCTGTCTAGGTTGGTCATAGTTTTTCTTCCAAGGAGCAAGCGTCTTTTAATTTCATGGCTGCAGTCACCATCTGCAGTGATTTTGGAGCCCAGAAAAATAAAGTCTGCCACTGTTTTAATTTTTCCCAATTTATTTGCCATGAAGTGATGGGACCAGATGCCATGATCTTAGTTTTCTGAGTGATGAGTTTTAAACCAACTTTTTCACTCTTCTCTTTCACTTTCATCAAGAGTCTCTTTTGTTTTTCTTCACTTTCTGCCATAAGGGTGGTATCATCTTCATATCTGAGGTCATTGATATTTCTCCCGGCAATCTTGATTCCAGCCTGTGCTTCATCCAGCCCATCATTTCACATGATAACTCTACATATAAATTAAATAAGCAGGGTGACAATAATACAACCTCGACATACTCCTTTTCCAATTTAGAACCAGTCTGTTGTTTCATGTCCCGTTCTAACTGTTGCTTCTTGACCTGCATACAGATTTCTCAGGTGGCAGGTAAGGTGGTCTGGTAGTCCCACCTCTCTAAGAATTTTTCAGTTTGTTGTGATCCACATAGTCAAAGGCTTTGGCATAGTCACTAAAGCAGAAATAGATGTTTTTCTAGAACTCTCTTGCTTTTTTGATGATCCAACGGATGTTGGCAATTTGATCTCTGGTTCCTCTGCCTTTTCTAAATCCAGCTTGAACATCTGGAAGTTCATGGTTCACGTACTGTTGAAGTCTGGCTTGGAGAATTTTGAATTACTTTGCTAGTGTGTGAGATGAGTGCAATTGTGTGGTAGATTGAGCATTCTTTGGCATTGCCTTTCTTTGGGATTGGAATGAAAACTGACCTTTTCCAGTCCTGTAGCCACTGCTGAGTTTTCCAAATTTGCTGGCGTATTGAGTGCAGCACTTTCACAGCATCATCTTTTAGGATTTGAAATAGCTCAACTGGGATTCCATCACCTCCACTAGCTTTGTTTGTAGTTGATGCTTGCTTCCTAAAGTCCACCTGACTTCGCATTCCAAGATATCTGGGTCTAGGTGAATGATCACACCATTATGTTTATCTTTGTGAATACCATGTAAATAACACAATCTCTAAGTCCCTGAATAGTGGTTTTGGTAGAACAACTGTGGAAAGGGAAGGCAAATCTGTAGCCAGAGTGAGTGTCTATTTCACTGAGAACCAAGTTCAGTCCCTTCTCTGATGGAAGTGATACTTTGTAATCAATCTTCTACCACATGTGGCTGGTGCTCCCAGGGAATGGTGCCAAAATGAATGCTCAGTGTTGGTCTCAGCTATTAGCAGACTGAATATTCAACAGTGGTGACTGGAAATCCATGTTGCTCAGTCCCTGAAAAACCTCCATGGACAACTTTGTTTGGTTTCTACTGGACTAAGAGAAGTGGCTAAGGAAAGATGCTAACTGATGTCCACAGACATGTCATCTCATTCACCTGCTTATTAAGATCCTCTTATGATGAGATTTCTGTTTAGGAAGTTTTCACATAGACAGAATATCTTAACACCATGTTCATATTCAGAGAGTTCTGTCCACAGACCTCATTCTCAGACCTTGTCACCAATTTTCCAATCATGATCCTTCTAAATTTTGACCATCCAACCAAACCATCAGCACTGGAGTCAATATAAATCTTTACTTTTGTCCACTGAGAGAATTTTCCTTCACTCCTACCTTTTAAAGCCATCCATCATGGCAGACCTGCAGTGTGACTATCCACTTTTGAATAGCACCAGCATATTGTATAGACCCATCTTTAAACCAGGCTTGGAATTTTCCATTTGCCATAGGAAACGCCTCAAGAAGCCACAGATTCAAGTTGAGGAGGAAATGGCAATGTGAGAGGAGCCTGGGCCATGGGCATTTGTGTTATTTTCTTACATAGCTTACTTGTGCCTTCAGAACTCACTTGAGCCTGATCTTATACATACACTTATGTTTAATAGTGGAATGCTGCTATAAATGTTCAAGTTTATGGCCTGGAAGGTCAGACAACATTCAGTTCATGGTGACCAACTTAGGTTGCATGGAAATCTGATGACATCATCAAGCATTCAGTCTCTACTAAGGCCCATTTACAACCTAGAAACTGTTTCTCCAGAGAATAGTTGTCTTCAGAAAATGGTAAACTTTGCTCCAGAATCTTAACAGTCCAGGCTATGATTCACCAGTTGGAGACTGCTGAAGTGTCCCTAAATGCCACAGGCACTTCAAGCACCGCTGGTTTCTGTGTTACACAGCCCAGGTGGTAGAGTCATTTGCATGGCAGCCTGGATCTGAGGCAGAGTCTTCTCTTGGTTGGGGTCCCCCTCAAAACTGGCAGCTTTTTTAGTTTCTCAGTAAATTAGTGAGACTTGCATGTTCAAATGAATTACATGTTGCCTCCAAAACCTAAAGAGACCCATGAGATATTGTACCTCCTTCTTAGTGGTGGGAGGGACCAGGTGCAGCAACTTTTTCTTTACTTTGGAAAAGATAACTCCCTGTGCCCCAGATCACTAGACCTATAGAAATTTTACCAAGATGCCAAGTCCATACATTTTTGTGGGGTTTATTTCCCACCCTGTCCATAAATCTGTGTTTCCAGTGTATCTGCAGTCATTGCTACTTCCTGCTTACCAGGAAGCACGATAGCATCTGCATGATGTCATCCACCTGATGAGCTGGGGTGATTCAGAACCAAGGGCAATCAAGGTTCCTTGGAACAAAAGTATGACGTAGGGCTGAAGAGTTTACACATCCCTTAGTTAGATAGTGAAGGGATATTGTTGGCCCTAACAACTAAAAGCGAGCTGCTTCTGATGGGCTTTATTAACAAGTACAAAGAAAAAAGCATTCAGAGCAACAGCTACATACCAGGTGTGCCAAATTGCTCCAGCGATGAAACTACATCTGTAACCAACATCCGATTAGATTTACAATAATTCATTGTCATTCTTCAAGATGCATAAAGTTGGTATTATTATACACATTCACAGATGGAAAAGATAAAACCACAAAGATGTTCATTTGCTGTTAAGCTGAAGAGCCTATATTTGAATCCAACATCTATTAGGCTTTATCATTATCCCATCACAATCTGTTTTTTCCATCACAAGCTTTATACCATGATTGCTCCCATTTGGGCCATGCACTTACCTTCGATCTAAGTCCTGTAAAGACCTACCAAATCCTCCAGAGTATGTAAGAGAATTAGTTATCAGAAAAGAAATGCTGTTCCCAGAAGACTCTGAACAAGTGCCTGGTAGAGGTACTGATAACACAACAGATACTGATTACACAAACCTTGGCTTTATTAAGGTTTAACTGTAGTCCCTCTTGTGAGTGCTATAGGTAAGCAAACAGATAATTACAATGTAGGGTGAATCAGTGGGATGATAGAAATGGGTTCTGTAGAACAAGGAAGAGGTGCCCTTAACCCAAGTGTGGGAGGCAAGAGAAGTTTTCTGAGAGGACACCATACTTGAACTGAGAAGGATCAGAAGGAGTTAGGCAAAATGAGGCAGGGCAAAGGCTGGGACAAGGAGGAAAAACTGGTAAAGGGGGCAGCAAGCACCATGGCCCTGAGATTAAGAGAGCAAAGTGGACTCATCAGTAAGTCTGGACCTTGGGGTATAAAGAAGAGGAGGGCAAGAGATGAGTCTGAGGGAATTCCCTGGTTTTCCAGTGGTTAGGACTCAGCACTCTCACTGCCAAGGGTGCAGGGTCAATCCTAGCAAGGAACTAAGATCCAGGCAAGGCCAAAAAAAACAAAAAGAGAGAGAGAGAGAGGGAGAGAGGCTGGAAAACCAAGCACCAGCCAGATCTTGACAGAACTTACAAAATTTTGTTAGAGAGTTTGTATTTTATCCTGAGGATGATAGGGAGTCATTGAAGAGTTTTAAGCAGAGGGATAGCATGACAGTTTTACATTATAGAAATATTATTAAAGCTACAATGTGAAGATAGGAGAATGAGAAGCTACTGCAGTAGTTGAGAGAAGACAATGGCAAAAATGATGGACAGAAGTGAGTAGATTGAAGATACAACTGGTAGACTGTTTGATGGGTGTGAAAGGGAGGAGTCAAGGATTACATTCAGAATTAGGAGGCTGTGGGCAAATTATGGTGCCATTCTCTGCGATAGGGAATACAGTTTAGAGGATGGAATGTTATGGAACATCCAAGTGGTAATGTCTGAAAGGCCATAGGAGTCTGGAGCATGTGCAAAAGAATGTATACTGAGCTTCAAATATGGGAACCACTCAGCATAAGGTGATAACTAGAGGTCAGGAAGAATGTGTAGCATGAAACCATAAGAGGAAAATGAAATATTAATGGTGAAATCTCAGCAATGAACTCAATAGAAATTGTTGGAGGGAGGAATTCCATGTCAACTGAAGGTCTGGGGGAAAAAATTCCACAAAAAGGGAATTTGCCTTTGAGCATAAGTATTCAGGATTAAGTGTGCAAGTGATTCACAGCTAACCAAATAGTTAATATTTATTGGACATTTACTATGTTCTAGACATATTTCTAATTGTTTGTTATCTCCTTTAATCCTCACAATAATACTACTATTATCCTGGAGTAGGAAATGGCAACCCACTCCAGTATCCTTGCCTGGAGAATTCTATGGACCGAAGGAACCTGGTGGGCTACAGTCCATGGAATCACAAAGAACGGGACACGACTGAGCACAAACAAACAAACACACCCTAAATCCAACATGATTTCATCTCAGAATCCACAACTACATGTGAAAAGATTGTTTTTCCAAAGAAGGTCACCTTTGCAGGTTCTGGGCTTTCCTGGTGGCTCAGCTGGTAAAGAATCTGCCTGCAATATGGAGACCTGGGTTTGATCCCTGTGTTGGGAAGATCCCCTGGAGAAGGGAAAGGCAACCCACTCCAGTATTCTGGCCTGGAGAATTCCATGGACTGTATAGTCCACGGGGTCACAAAGGGTCAGACACAGCTGAGCAACTTTCACTTTCACTTTGCAGGTTCTGGGGGTTGAAACTTGAGCATACCTTTGGGGGCCACTATAAAACCTGCTGCAATCTGGTAAGAAAAGAAATAATAATACCACTATTTTACAGATGAGAAAACTGAGGCATAGAGATTTAATAATATGCCCCAAGTCACATAGGGTAGAATGACTTCTGTTATTACTGAGATATTACTGACATATAATATATTTGTTTAAGGTGTACAACATGATGATTTGAAATTTGTATATGTTGCAAAATGATCTCAATAAATCTAGTTAATGTCCATCAGGGAATACCCTAGCAGTCCAGTGGTTAGAAAAAACAATCCCTTGTCAGAGGACTTGGGCTTCCTTTGTGGCTCAGCTGGTAAAGAATCCTACTGCAATGAGGGAGACCTGGGTTCGATCCCTCCAAGATCCCCTGGAGAAGGGAAAGGCCACCCACTCCAGTATTCTGGCCTGGAGAATTCCATAGACTGTATATTCATGTATATGTATATACATGTATATGCATATACATAGGTTGCAAAGAGTCTGACACAAATGAGCGAATTTTACTTTCACTTTCAGAGAACTAAGTTCCCATAAGTCATGTGACACAGCCAAAAAATCTCCTTTACCATACACAGCTATAAAAATTTTATTTCTTTCATATTTACAATATAGTATTATTAACCACAGTCATCATGCTATACATTATAGCTCCATGACATTTATTTTGTAGCTGGGAGTTTGTACGTGTTAACCCTATTCACCCATCTTGCTCACCCCAATCCTGCCCCTGGCAACCACCAATCTGTCCATCACTCATGAAGGCTTTGGGGTTTTTTTGGATTCTATATATAAGTGAGATCATATGTGGTATTTGTATCATATGTACGGATCATATGTATGGATGTGAGAGCTGGACTATAAAGAAAGCTGAGCATTGAAGAATTGATGCTTTTGAACTGTGGTGTTGGAGAAGACTCTTGAGAGTCTCTTGCACTGCAAGAAGGTCCAACCAGTCCATCCTAAAGGAGATCAGCCCTGGAGGTTCATTGGTAGGACTGATTTTAAAGCTGAAACTCCAATACTTTGGCCACCTGATGTGAAGAGCTGACTATTTGAAAAGACCCTGATGCTGGGAAAGATTGAGGGCAGGAGGAGAAGGGGACGACAGAGGATGAGATGGTTGGATGACATTACCAACTCAATGGACATGGGTTTGGGTGGACTCCGGGAGTTGGTGATGGACAGGGAGGCCTGGAGTGCTACAGTTCATGGGGTCGCAAAGAGTCAGACACGACTGAGTGACTGAACTGAACTGAACTGAACTGATGTGGTATTTGTTTTTCTCTGACTTACTTCACTAAGTATAACACCCAAAAGGTCCATCCATGTTGTCACAAATGGCAAGATTTCATTCTTTCTTATCAGTGGATAATATTCCATTGTATATATATCCTATATTTTCTTTTATTAATTTTTATATTTTAAATTATGAGAGTATGATAACATATTTACAGGAGACTTTGAAAATACAGAACAAGGTTACATGTAGTTCTACTATGTGTGTGCTAAGTTGCTTCAGTCCTATGCAACCCTTTGCAAACCCATGGACTGTAGCCCACCAGGTTCTTCTGTTCATGGGATTCTCCAGGCAAGAATACTGGAGTGGGTTGCCATGGCCTCCTCCAGGGGATTTTCCCAACCCTGGGATCGAAACTGTGTCTCCTATGTCTCCTGCATTGACACTATATATTACAATTATTTTTTAAGTAGATAAATTAAGATTTTTAGTTGGAGTTTCAATATCAAACTCTCAAAAATTAATAGAATGAATATGCACAAAAGTAGAAGGATATAGTAGACCTGAAAAGCACAGTGAACCAATTCAACATAAATTAAGATTTATACAATTTTCACACAACAGTAGGATACAAATCATATTCAAGTTCCCATAGACTATAAACTAGAAGACAATGGAATATATCCAGAGACATAAAACCAGGTGCAGAAATTTCATGGTCTAAAGGTACAGAAAACATACAGAATCTGTTCTTTTATTACTGTGGAATTATGTTAGAGATCAATATCAAAAGATATTTGAAGATAATCCACATAGTTTGAAGTGCAGTGTGAAATTTACCAAGAGAGATCTCTGACTTAGCCATCAAAAGCCTCAATAAAGTGAGAAGACTGAAAAAACATGGAGGATGATTGCAGAGAAGAAAGCTTTTAAATGAGAATAGTATCAAATGAGAAATTACTATTAAAGACACTTTAAACAAAATCCCATGTATTTGGAAATTAAATGTCCACTTTTAAATGATAGGTGTTGTGCTACATTTTCTTTGCTAATTCATCTATCGATGGACATTTAGTTTGCTTCCATATCTTGACTACTAAGTAACGCGCAGTGAACATGGAAGTGCAGATGTCTCTTCAAGTTAGTGATTTCATTCTTTTGGATAAGTACCCAGAAATGGGATTGCTGGATCATATAGTAATTCTATTTTTAATTTTTTGAGGAATCAACATACTGTTTTTCACAGTGGCTGTACTAGTTTACATTCCCACCAAGTGTGCCCAAGGATTCGCTTTTGTCCACATTCTCACTGACACTTCTTGTTCCTTGCCAAGAGCTGGCATTTGAACCCATGCTTTCTCATTCCAGAACTTGTAATGCAATGCCTCCCCACCATGAGAAGGAAATTAGCATTTATTTTACAAGACACTTGGTAAAGTCACAACATTAATACTTTGCGGCCCAAGAGTCCTCACTCTGGAGCGAGAGGTCTTTTCAACAGAGGAATAGTGAAAATGTTGCACTCAATATGTCAGCAAATTTGGAAAACTCAGCAGTGGCCACAGGACTGGAAAGGGTCAGTTTTCATTCCAATCCCTAAGAAAGGCAGTCCCAAAGAATGCTCAAACTACAGCACAATTGCACTCATCTCACACACTAGTAAAGTAATGCTCAAAATTCTCCAAGCCAGGCTTCAGCAATACGTGAACTGTGAACTTCCAGATGTTCAAGCTGGTTTTAGAAAAGGCAAAGGAACCAGAGATCAAACTGCCAACATTCTCTGTATCATCGAAAAAGCAAGAGAGTTCCAGAAAAACATCTATTTCTGCTTTATTGACTATGCCAAAGCCTTTGACTGTGTGGATCACAATTAACTGTGGAAAATTCTGAAAGAGATGGGAATATCAGACCACCTGACCTGCCTCTTGAGAAACCTCTATGCAGGTCAAGAAGCAATAGTTAGAACTGGACATGGAACAATAGACTGGTTCCAAATAGGGGAAGGAGTACATCAAGGCTGTATATTGTCACCCTGCTTATTTAACTTATATGCAGAGTACATCATGAGAAATGCTGGGCTGGATGAAGCACAAGCTGGAATCAAGATTGCCGGGAGAAATATCAATAACCTCAGATATGCAGATGACACCACTCTTATGGCAGAAAGCGGAGAAGAACTAAAAAGCCTCTTGATGAAAGTGAAAGAGGAGAGTGAAAAAGCTGGCTTAAAGCTCAACATTCAGAAAACGAAGATCATGGCATCTGGTCCCACCACTTCATGGCAAATAGATGGGGAAACAGTGGAAACAGTGGCTGACTTCATTTTGGGGGGCTCCAAAATCACTGCAGATGGTGATTGCAGTCATGAAATTAAAAGACGCTTACTGCTGAGAAGGAAAGTTTTGACCAACCTAGATAGCATATTAAAAAGCAGAGACATTACTTTGCCAGCAAAGGTCCATCTAGTCAAGGCTATGGTTTTTCCAGTAGTCATGTATGCATGTGTGAGTTGGACTATAAAGAAAGCTGAGCGCCGAAGAATTGATGCTTTTAAACTGTGGTGTTGGAGAAGACTCTTGAGAGTCCCTTGCACTGCAAGGAGATTCAACCAACCAGTCCATCCTAAAGGAAATCAGTCCTGGGTGTTCATTGGAAGGACTGATGTTGAAGCTGAAACTCCGATATTTTGGCCACCTGATGTGAAGAGCTGACTCATTTGAAAAGACTCTGATGTTGGGAACGATCGAAGGCAGGAGGAGAAGGGGACGACAGAGGATGAGATGGTTAGATGGCATCACCGACTCAATGGACATGATTTTGGGTAAACTCTGGGAGTTGGTGATGGACAGGGAGGCCTGGCATGCTGTGGTTCATGGGGTCGAAAAGAGTCAAGACACGACTGAGCTACTGAACTGAACTGAACTGAACTGAACTGATTTTTATATATAATTTTTATTTATTTAGCTGCAACTCGAGACATGCAGGATCTTAGTTCCCCAATCAGAGTTCAAATCTGTGCCCCACTGCAGTGGAAACTCAGTCTTAACCGCTAAATTGCCAGGAAAGTCCCCATTTTTTTTTTTTTTAAGATATGCTATCAATTATAGCAGGGCTCTTGAAAATGTTATATGTGCTGATTTCAATCTCTCCTGGTTCTCAAAGTGATTTGCAACTTTAAAACATAAATCAAAAAAGATGATGGTTCTTCAAAAGAGCTGACCCTCAGAACTGAAACTTGAGGCAAGTACCCAAAGAGGAGGATTTTAGTACACAAAACATGAGGATTACATCAAAGCTCACCAATGCCAGTGTCAACATTTTCTATGTCTTACAGTTAAATGGAGAAGGAAATGGCAACCCACTCCAGTATTCTTACCCAGGAAATCCCATGGACATGGGTTCACAAAGAGTCGGACTGGACTGAGCAACTGGCACAGCACTGAACAGCAAAATAATTAACTATGGTCATCCGGGTTATCTAGCAACGTCACTTCTCAGGTCGTACTTGAACAGCCTTTAGAGGAATTTTTATAATAAAAAGCTAATATACATTGGTATATGCAGATAAGAAATTTTTTAAATGGCACAGCACCATGAAGATTGTGTATCCCCTAGGGACAGTAGTAGAGCTGGAGCTGATTGGAGAAGGGGGAGTTTATATGCTCCTATTGTTTAAATATAGTTTCAACATGTGTATTGTAACAATAGCACCCACTTGGGAATAACAACAAAACAAAAACAAAAAACATGGTTTAAAAAAAAACACTGGTTCTCAAGCTTGGCTGTACATTGGAATTCCCTGTAATTAGAAATTATGGAATCTTAAGTTCCCATCCCCAGAAATTTCCATTCAACTGGTGGTATCAGAGGTTCTTTAAACATTTGGCACCCTAAGCCTTCACAGGTGATTCTCATGGGCAGCTAAGTTTGGGAGCCAGTTTACTAGTAAAGAAGTAAAGGGTTGTTTTTTTTTTCCCCACATAACATGAAATCCAGAAGCAGGTGGGTCAGGATCAGTACAGTTGCTAAAGGATGTCATGATAGAATCAGGCTCCACTATTCTCAGCTTACACTTCTTATTCTCTTGGTCCCAAAATGGCTGCTATCTCCAGGCATTGTATATAAGTTTCATGCAGGAGAAGGCATAAGGGCAAAAAGCTTCTCCTCACAAACCTTTGCTTTTCTATTCAGAAATGGAAGCCCACCACAAGGACTTCTGGGAACTCTTCATGAACCCAGACTGTATTTCATGACCACCTCTGGTTTGAAGGAGGTCTAGGAATTCATGTAATTTGCTTTCCAAACTCTATAGTAAAAAGACAGGGGAGAAATTAGTTTCAGCGTTTACTGAGTAAGCCAACCTACAGTATCTGCAAAGCATGGATATACCACTTTTGTAAATTTTTTTTTTTTTTTACTGTAAATATAGTGGTATGAGGAACTTCCCCCATTGCTCAGCAGTAAAGAATCTGCCTGCAATGCAGGATACACAGGTTCGATCCCTGGGTCAGGAAGATCCTCTGGAGGAGGGCATGGCAACCCACTCTAGTATTCTTGCTGGGAAAATCCCATGGACAGAGGAAACTGGTGAGCTACTGTCCATGGGGTTGCAAAAAGTCGAACAAGGCTGAAGTGACAGAGCATACACACACGCACATAGTGGTAGGAAGACTAACTATAGTGGTATAATGACATACCTGGGAGCAATTTCATCATAACCTGACCTGTCCACAACTCTACTTTCCACTTACGTAAAACTCTGTCCAAACCCCAGAATTCTTTGCTACTTTTTCTGAGGCTATATTAATTAGTTAAAATAGCAGCCTTTTCAAACCCCAAAGTTTCATTCTAGTAGAAGAGAAGCAGTCATTAGCCTAAGCCTGGTGAGTGGAATGACCACAAAATCCTCCCCAAAGTGCTGGCCTCCTTTTGCTTGATAGTCTCCAAAATAAATTTAATTTCTCTCCTGACCTGAAGTTCACATTAAACTACTTGCTGCCAAGGGTTTGAATTACTGCAAATATGTCCCTTGGGTTTATCCCAGTTGAATTAATAATCAGCGCCCCCACCACAATCTCTTGTTTGGCAGTTGCTCTTATTCCATGCAACCTCCCTCCTGAACCCAAGACTCATGATTTCCAATGCCTGCTGGACAGGAACATCTTGATGGTCCACAAGCACATCAAACTTGGTATGTCATTGTGATCTCATGATGCTCCCCCCACCCCCCAGGCTCCTGCATTCCATCTCAGTGAATGGGCAAGTCTAGTGATCAAGTCGTTCAAACTACAAAGTCTAGAACTGTGCTCAAATCCTCTTTTCTTTATTTTGTATATCCAGTCAGTTAAATTCTTTCAGTTCTAACACTTATACACTCTCTGACCAGGTCCCTTTTCCTCTAATTCAGGCCCAACTCATCTTCTACCTGGATTATAGAGCAAAAATCACTCAAATGTCCTGAGGGCAGCAAACCTTGCACCTTCAAATTGTTGCTCAGTCACTCAGTTGTGTATGACTGTTTGCAACCCCGTGGACTGCAGCACACCAGGCTTCCCTCTCCTTCACTGTCTTCAAGAAATGGAAACAAAAGCCAGTGGGGTTGAAGCATTAAGAGCGAAGAAGAGAGTGCCAGGAGATGAGGTCAAAAGGCAGGCTGGGTCCAGATCCTATAGGTTGTGTAAGTCATATTAAAGAGTATGACTTTTTCTTCTAGTTTCATTGTGATATAATTGACACACGGTACTATGTAAGTTTAAGGTGCACAGTATAACTATTTGAAGTACATGTATCATAAAATGAATACCACAATGGGTTCAGTATCATTCATGTGATCATTTCAGCATCATTCACCATTTCATTTCAGTGTCATTCAAATTCAGTATTATTTCATATAAAAAGGAAAACTATTTTTTTTGTGTGGCAAGAACTTTCAGGATTTACTCTCTTAACAACTTTTAGATACAAAATATAGCAGTGTTAACCATATTTATCATGTTGTATGATACATCCCTTGCTTATCTCATAACTGGAAGTTTAAAATTTTTTACCACCTTCATCCAACTCCTCCCTCCCCCTATCCCCTGCCTCGGGTAACCACAAATCTGATATCGTTTTCTATGACTTTTTGTTTGCTTTTGAAGTATAATTGACCTATAACACTACGTTAGTTCCTGGTGTACAACACAGTGACTCGATACTTCTGTGCATTACCAAATATTCACCATGGTAAGCCTAGTTACCGTCTGTCACCACACAAAGATATCATCTTATTATTGACAATATTCTCCATACCATGCATTTTATCCCCATGACTCATTTATTTTATAACTGGAAGTTTGTAGCTCTTAATTTCCTCATCTATTTCTTTCCTTCCTCCACTTCCCTCCCCTCTGGCAACCACCTGTTTGTTCTCTGAATCTAAGACTGTTTCTGTTTCGCTGTGTTTGTTCATTTGTTTTGTTTTTTCAGATTCCATATATAAATGAAATCATACACAATTTTGTCTTTCTCTAGATCTTTTAATCCAATAATTGTGCTGGCTTATCACTCAGCCCTAAAAAAGAATGAAATAATGCCATTTGTAGCAACATGGATGGACCTAGAGATTATCAGACGAAGTAAAGTCAGAGAAAGACAAATATCATATGATATCACTTATATGTGGAATCATTTTTAAAATGATACAAATGAACTTGATTACAAAATGGAAATAGACTCCCAGACATTGAGAACAAACTTATGGTTACCAAAAGTGAAAGAGGAGAGACAATAAATTAGGAGTTTGGAATTCATACATACAAACTCCTATATATAAAATAGATAAACAACAAGGATCTACTATATAGCACAGGGAACAATATTCAGTATCTTGTAATAAATTATAATGGAAAAATAATCAGAAAAGAATGTATAGCTGAATCACTTTGCTATACCCCCGAAACTAACACAACACTGTAAATAAACTACATATCAAATTAAAAATTAAAACAATAATAATAAAAATTGTGGGACTTCCCTCGTGGTCCATTGGTTAAGAATCTGCCTTGCAATGCAGGGGACATGGGTTTGGTCCCCAGTCAGAGAACTGAGATCCCACATGCTGTGCCTGAGCATCACGACCGTTGAGCCCGGACACCAGGGCCGGGGAGTCTGTGCACCACAATGAAAGAGCCTCCTGATGCAACAAGAATTCCGAGTGCTGCAACTAAGACACAGTGCAGCCAAAATGAATAAATTAATTAATAAATAATAGTGACTGTGATGGAGAGTCATTGCAGGACTTCCTAATGAAAGAGTGCCAACTTAATAAACCCATCTCATTCACCATTCACACTGGTCCCAAATCATTTTTGTAAAACATAGGTCAAATTATACTGAAAAATCCATAGTACCCAGAGTTCCAGTGTAATCATGACAAAAACATCAGACAAATACAAACTTAAAAGCATCCAAAAACATTCCTGACCAATACACCTCAAATTTCAAGATTATTGAAAAAAAGAGAGTCTGAGAAACTGTCACAGGCAAGAGGAGCCTAAGGAGGAATGAGGATTAAATGTAATGTGGGGTCCTGGATAGGATCCTGGAACAGAAAAAGGACATTAAGTAAACAGTAAGGAAACCTGAATAAACTATGAACTTTAGTTAATTATAATGTGTCAATAGAAGGTTCATTAATTGTGACAAAAGTACTATGACATTGTAAGATGTTACTAACAGAAGAAGAAACTACGGGGCTCTGTGGGAACGCTTTGTACTATCTGCTCTGTTTTTCTGCATATCTGAAATGTCCTAAAAAATAGCCTGTCCATTTAAAAGAAAAGAAAAGAAAAAAAAAGAAAAAAAAAAAAAACACCTCTACAGTAATTACCTAGTTCCTAAAGCACAAAGGCTAAGCTTGGAAGCACAGCATGTACTTAGGGCATCTTTCCAAGCTAATTTTTTGTACTCCTTGCACCCTCAAATTATAGCGGAGCCACACTGAACATTCAACTTTCCACCTGGATATTTCAGGCCCTTTCATGCCTCTAAGCCTTTGCACACACTGTTCCCTCTACCTGGAATGCCATACTCCACCCTTCTCAGTTTAGCTAACTCCAACAATGATTCAACTCAAACGCTTCCCCCAGCTCTCCCAGTTCACTTCTCCTGGACATTCCACAGCTCTGGAGATACACGTTCTCCACCACAACACACTCTAGAAGAGCAAGCTGCCCAAATCAACTACTTCACTCCCAAGGTCTGAGCAGCTCACCAAACCGTCTCCATCTTTTATATTCTCCAAGGCAAAAGTCAGACAGAAGTCCAGTAGGAATCCTCCAAGGCCCAAATCGCAGCGGTATCCATATCAAACTCCCAAAGTGGTCCTGATGAGTAGCTTCTTTCTCACCTGAAGTGATGGGAGAAGCACTCAGAGCTATTGCTAGCGATAGGTGAAGATAAAACTGCACAACTTCCCCAAAGAAATCCTTACAAATCCTCTCTTTTCCATGCATTTTATACCTTTGATGTAAGTGAGCAATTCAATTAACTGTTATCAGTTTCAAATATCTTCTTTGAATATCTTGGTACCTGTTTTGCTCTGATGTCTAGCACATGGCCCTGAATATGTCTATAAGCTTCAGCATTCCTTCCCATACCCTTCTTTGTGTCTTCCTGTGCTACAGAGGCTGAGAAGTTAAAAACTATGGCCCCCTTGCAGCCAGAATACTAAACATAGTTAAGAAGCATCACACGAGCACATCTGTAGAATAGCTCTTAACATTGGTGCCAGCTTTCCAGGATAAAAGAGAGAGAGTGCAGAGGAAGAGAACAGAAACAAGGGGAAAGAGAAAGGGTGGGAACTCAAGAGAGAGTATCACAGGGAAGTCAGTCTTCTGTATTTAAAACTGAGGTGTAACAGCAAAGTCCTACTATATAGCACCGGGATCTATACTAAATATCCTGTAATAAACCATCATGGAAAGGAATATAAAAAAGAATATATATATACATATATACCTGAACCACTTTGCTGCACATCAGAAATTAATACAACATTGTAAATCAACTAACTTCAATAAAATGAATTTTTAAAAATAGCATAATAATAAAGCTGAGGTGTGACATCCCAGTTTACTTTGGCTGTGATCTGTTGGTCAGAAGCCAGTTACTACCATTTAGTAATTGCAACAGGACAGTGGGGAT
Source organism: Cervus elaphus (assembly GCF_910594005.1). NCBI lineage: Eukaryota > Metazoa > Chordata > Mammalia > Artiodactyla > Cervidae > Cervus > Cervus elaphus. The sequence goes on from NC_057815.1 coordinate 55,469,473, forward strand.
CACTGGGAGTCACTGTGGAGTGAATGTGCTGTACTTAGTCACTCAGTCATGTCCAACTCTTTGCGACCGCCTGGACTATAGCCCACCAGGCTCCTCTGTCCGTGAGGATTCTCCAGGCAAGAATACTAGAGTGTGTTGCCATGCCCTCCTCCAGGGGATCTTCCCAACACAGGGATCAAACCCAGGGCTCCCACATTGCAGGCGGATTCTTCACCATCTGAGCCACCAGGGAAGCCCAAGAATACTGGAGTGGGTAGCCTATCCCTTCTCCACGGGATCTTCCCCACCCAGGGATCGAACCAGGGTGTCCTGTATTGCAGGCGGTTCTTTACCAGCTGAGTGAATATGGTGATATATTCACTGAAAGTCAATCAGACCAAGAAACTAAGGTAAGAATTAGAACTAACAGAATTATTGAGATTAAAGATTAGTACATGCTCACTGGGTGTCATAATCAGGGACTCATCAGGCGGAACCTAAATTTACATTAAAGATGTATAAAGGGGAATTCCCTGGTGGTCCATGATTAGGACTCTGTGTTTCCACTGCAGGGAGCAAGAGTTCGATCGCCGGTCAGGGGACTAAGATCCCCCATGCTGCACAGCCAAAAAATAAATAAATAGAAATAAAGTAAAATTTTAAAAAAAAAAGAAGAAATGAATAAAAATGTCCAAGGGCAACAATAAGATATGGTAATATGGAAAGAACAGTACCTGCCTCAGCATTTACATAAAAGGTAACATTGCATGCCTTTATATGTGTAACACAATTTCACTCAAATTATTCTTGTTGGAGCTATACGCTTTTGTTTTTCTTATCTAACTTTATTTATGTATTTTTGGCTGTCTTGGGTCTTCGTTGCTGTGCAGACTTGTCTCTAGCTGTGGAAGGGGGCTGCTCTCTATTTGCGGCACCAGGCTTCTCACTGTGGTGGCTTCTCTTATTGAGGAGCCCGGCCTCCACAGCACAGGCTCAACAGTGGTGGGGCAGGGGCTTACTTGCTCCGCAGCATGTGGGATCCTCCCGGATCAGGGATGGAGCCCATGTTTCCTGCATTAGCAGGCAGATTCTTTACCACTGAGACACCATGGAAGCCCTCCTTTGGTTTTTGTTTTGTCTTGTTTTTATAGGTAAGAAGTGGATTTATTCAAAGAGAAGCACACTTCACAGAGTGTGGACCATCACAGAGGGCAGGCCATCACGGCGGGGGGTGCAAATGCTGCAGTCTCTCCTTTGGTTTTTAAATTCTACTAGGGTATGTGTCTTAATAAAGAAATTTTTTTTACAAAAGAACCTTCAGATGAGATTTGGAAGACATAAATGGGATGGAGGGCATCACCCCCCCTTGTCATTTTTTCCTGGCACTCATGGTCATGGACACCTAAGTATAGAAAACCAGATGGGTAGGTGACCTCAGCTTTTCAGGGGCAGCCTGCCACCTTCCTGGGTGTTGGGAGGAAGCTGTGGTGGCCATGGCAGAGTGGACAGAAGAGGCAGCAACTGCACGATCCCCAGGATCACGGCCACAAAAGCACATTCTTGAACGTATTGGTTCTGGTGGCAGCCCACGGAGATACTCCAGCTCTTCCAGTGATTTTGAAATTCCTATTAAACCCTTCCATTCATAAAATACCTAGAGTGGTTTCTAATTCTGGATTAGTCTATTTGGGCTGCCATAACAAAATACCACAGACCAGGTAGATGAAACAGCAAGAATTTATTTTGTCCCAGTTCTTGAGGCTAGAAGTCCAAGATCAAAGTGTTGGCCAGCTTGGTTTTCCTGAAGCCTCTCTCCTTGGCTCACGGATGGCTACTCTCTTGCTGTCTTTGGGTACAGTTGCCTCTTTAGGCACATGTGCCTCTGATGTCGCTCTGTGTACCCTAATCTCCTCTTCTTCTTAGAATACTCGTTAGATTTTATGGGGGCCCACCCTGATGGCCTCATTGCTGCTGTTGCTACTTATGTGCTAAGTCGCATCAGTTGCGTCTGACTCTGTGTAACCCTATGGATTGTAGCTCACCAGGCCCCTCTGACTATGGGATTCTCCAGGCAAGAATACTGAAATGGGTTACCATGCCCTCCTCCAGGGGATTTTCCCAATCCAGGGGTTGCACCCACACCTGTTACGTCTCCTGCATTGGCAGGCAGATTCTTTATTACTGGCTCCATCTGGGAAGCTTAATGGCCTCAGTATTTAAATTAATTATCTCTTTAGAGGCCCTCTCTCCAAATACAATCACATTCTGAGGTACTGGAATTTAAAGCTTCAGTTATGAATTTTAGGGGGACACAATTCAGTCTATAACCACATCCTTCCCTGAAACCTGACTGATACATATATCTTGATTTGTCTGTACTTCCAATTTAACATCTGTTAACAAATGAATGGATAAATGAATGAATGAGTGAATAAACACGGCAGAGCTTCACTGCCAAAGCCCATTCTCTTGTCACTTCCTTCTCTTCTAAAGTTGCTGAGTTTCCGTTCCAGTTTCTTCCCTCTGTCTGTTTTTCATCCTGCAGTTCTTATGCAAGGCAAAAGAGACCAACCCGTGGTGTGTTAGTCACCTACTGCTGCTTAATGACACTACCACAAATTCAACTGCGGTAGTGTTACTATGACACATTTATTATCCCATAGTTTCTACAGTTCAGGAGTCCAGCCATGATTTAACTGGACCCTCTGCTTAGGGTCTCAGAAGGCAATCAGGTATCAGCCAGGGCTATGTTCTCCTCTAAGGTTGCTGCTGCTGCTGCTAAGTCATTTCAGTCGTGTCCAACTCTGTGTGACCCCATAGACGGCAGCCCACTAGGCTCCTCTGTCCCTGGGATTCTCCAAGCAAGAACACTGAAGTGGGTTGCCATTTCCTTCTCCAATGCATGAAAGTGAAAAGTGAAAGTGAATTCACTCAGTCGTGCCCAACTCTTAGCGACCCCATGGACTGCAGCCTACCAGGCTCCTCCGTCCATGGGATTTTCCAGGCAAGAGTACTTGAGTGGGGTGCCATTGCCTTCTCCACCTCTAAGGCTAGCCTAGGGAAAATTCTGCTCCAAGCTCACTCAGAACTCAGAGGGCAGAATTCAGTTCCTTGGAGTTTTAGAATTCAGGATTTCAGTTTCATGGTGTCTGTCAGCCTGTGGCCACCCTCAGCTCTTACAGCCTGCTCACAGGTCCTTGGCACATGGGGCTCCCAATATAGCTCTATTCTCGAAGCTAAAAAAGCCCTTCAGGAAAATAATATTAAGACTATATATGCAAAAAAAAAAGACTATATATGCAATCAAATCAATAATCATATACATTTCATCACCTTTAGTGTATTCTCTTGATTAGAAAGAAGTCACAGGCCATGTTTGCACTCAAGAAGAGGGGAATATACAAAGATGTAACTGCCAGACTTGAAGTTCAGGGAGGTCACCCCAGGAGTCTACCACCACAACCGGCTTCTGCTTTCCTGACTTTTTCCTTTTCCTCTCCCTACTGTAGTCTCTCTGTGACCAAGACCCTGTGCCGATCTGATAACCAACAGGTCTAGGGACGAGGATGGGACCCTCACCTCTTTTAGCACAGTTACCTGTGCAGGAGCTGTCTAAAGGCAAAGAACCCATGGGTTGTAGCCATCTTAAGCCTAAGAGCAGCAAAAACAAAAAAAAAACACCTCAAGTTAAGTACATTCATCTGTGACCTCTAACATATGGGCCTTGTTCCATCATTATTAATATGTGTTTGTTTTATGACCCCTATCAGATTCCAAGCCTCTGACCGGCCAGGACCTTGACCATTTTTTCTTTTTAGCTCCTTGTCATTCTGACCCAGGATCTGGCTATGGTAGATGCTGAATACACTTTAGGAAGAATGAATTAACTCCACAATTTAAAGACAAACAATTGTGATGTCAGAACCTGAATAATTTAAACAGACTTCAAGAAGAATGAGATCCACACAACTGAGTACTACTCAGTAAAAGAAAAGTAGCTAGAATAGGTTAAACGAAAAGTGACGCTTCATGTGATTATGTTTTTTAAAGTAAAAAATTACAGTAATGGATATGGATAATGATAATAAATGGCACAATAGTTATTGTCAGTCATAGTCTAGATTTGATTTTTCTGTAATGTATGACACTTCCATTTTTACTTGAAACAATAAAAAGGAGTATAAAGAGCACCAGGAAACCAGGTATCTCATCAGATAATCATGCCACATTTCATTTTTTTTAAAATATATGGCCATTAAGTTGATGATTCAAGGAATCAACAAACATTTATGAGCATCTACCACGTGCAACATATTGGGCAAGTGCCAGACTGCTAGGGGTCAAGATGCCAGAGGCAGTGTAACTTGATTTCAGTGAGGCCTTAGACAAATCATCCCACGATTCACTGATAGGTCGGGAAGGGGAGTGGTATCAAAGTATTGTGACATGATTTTGCAGCTGACTAAAGAGCTGTATCCACAGAGGATTGATAAATAACTGGTGTCCTTAGCAGGAAGTTTTCCACCAGACTTATCCTTCTTATAACTTGCCTTAGTCAGCATTTTTCTATATGACTTGAGGGAAGAAGATAAGCACAAAGTTTAGAGTCATAGCTAGGAGATGAAAGAGGCAAGATGAAAAATAATCTGAACAGCATGAAATTCAACAAGGATCATTATTCAGTTGTGTATTTTGTTTTTTTTTAAATCGGCAATACAGATTCATGCGGATTCCTAGTTTGGCAGCAGTTCATGTTAAAAACAAGTAGGTTTTTTTATTGACCACAGCTTCATCAAGAGGCATTAATGGAATGTGGCTGATAAAAACAAAGGCGAGGGCAATTCTTGACCATGGTCATAAATCTCATGTCCAGATAAGATGCTGGCAGTTCAGTCCTGTTCTAGTCAGACCACGCTGTGGTTCTATTTTCACTTCTAGGCATCCACTTCACTGTTGGAACATGGCACCCTTAACCCATTTTTCTGAAGAAATGTTTTCTTACACTCCTCCATCCTCTAGCATATTTCAAAAGCAGTGTGCTAAATTGGGACAAATGAGCTCTACCCTTCGTATGCAACAAGATTGCAAAGAAGTGATGTCACGTGAACGAGGTCACTTACAGAGCTTTCAGTCCTGCCAGTTTTGTGTCAATTTATTCTTTTATTGCAGTCTCCTCTCTCTAGAGATGCAGGCCTAAATCTAGGGGTGATGAAATGACCAGAAATCTGACTTACAGCCCTCCTACCACAGTCACAACACAACTGTTTGCCCTTGAACTGAACTGTCTTTCCTACATCCTTACTCTTCTTGCCAAGATTCCAAGACAACCAACCAAGCCTTGCCAACCTCCTATAGGAGGAGTCTAAATCCACCTTTTAGTCTGCAAACTGAGATCCCCAGTACACTTAAATAAGTCACTAGAGTGAGATAGAAGTTCTCCTGTCTCCCTCCAGGAAAGATGTCCTTGCCCTTATCAAGAATCCTTCCCAAATCTGATGTCCCCTATCACCCAGGCCTGGTGAGAACTGAGAGTAAAGGAAGTGGAGAGGGAAATGAAGAAAAAAAGAAGAAAGGAAGAGATTAACTGTAATCCCAAAGATAGGTCTTTTTGTTATTGCTCCAGCAAATTATGGTTCTCTCCTTTCTTCCCTCTTTGTCCTCCAACCCTCTTCAACCCTACCTGCCCAGGGTCCAGGGGAACCCCAGGTTTACAAGGCCCACTCCCTCTAGAAAAGTTGATCCTGAAACTAGAACTAGTCCAGTAGGGTCCCCTCCCAGTACAGGTAAGATTCCCAAACATTGAAACAGGTTAAGTTTTAGTTGGGATCTGCTGAGTCAGACTCTCTTCTTCCCTAACCCCAATAAAGGCTTAAGAAATGGTGGTCTCTCCCACTAATGAATGCCCTTGGGCTAAAAGAGCAGAAGTCATTTCTATAAATTAGGCTCTGGGGTAAATATTATGAATGCTTTATCCCAGTTCAGTTCAGTCACTCAGTCGTGTCCAACTCTTTGTGACCCCATGAATTGCAGCACACCAGGCCTCTCTGTCCATCACCAACTCCGGGAGTCTACTCAAACCCATGTCCATCGAGTTGGTGATGCCATCCAACCATCTTATCCTCTGTCGTCCCCTTCTCCTCCTGCCCCCAGTCCCTCCCAGAATCAGGGTCTTTTCCAATGAGTCAATTCTTCTCATGAGGTGGCCAAAGTACTGGAGTTTCAGCTTCAGCGTCAGTCTTTCCAATGAACACCCAGGACTGATCTCCTTTAGGATGGACTGGTTGGATCTCCTTGCAGTCCAAGGGACTCCCAAGAGTCTTCTCCAACACCACAGTTCAAAAGCATCAATTTTTCGGCATTCAGCTTTCTTCACAGTCCAAATCTCACATCCATACATGACCACTGGAAAAACCATAGCCTTGACTAGATGGACCTTTGTTGGCAAAGTAATGTCTCTGCTTTTTAATATGCTATCTAGGTTGGTCATGACTTTCCTTCCAAGGAGTAAGCGTCTTTTAATTTCATGCCTGCAATCACCATCTGCAGTGATTTTGGAGCCCAAAAAAATAAAGTCTGACACTGTTTCCACTGTCTCCCCATCTATTTCCCATGAAGTGATGGAACCAGATGCCACGATCTTAGTTTTCTGAATGTTACCCCAGTTAGTACCCATGATAAATCTTGTGCTGTGATGTATCAATTAAAGATGTCCTCCATTACAAGAACAAGAACAGAAAGCTCAACTCAAAATGGTACAAAGGGGGTTACTGGTTCACACACTTGAAACAATAGAAGTAGAAATGGCTTCAGGATGGGTCCATTTGAGAGTCCAGCAGCTTCATCAAGGGGTGTTCTGTTTTCCATCTCTCCACTTTGCCACCCACAGTGAAAGCTACCAGCTAGAGTAGACCCCTACTGCAATCTCAGAGTGGGACCACATATATACTCATTCATATCTAATATAAGAGATGGAATTATTTTTTCTTTCTGAGAGTAACCAATAAACTTCAGCAAACTCATTGACTTGAATGAGGCCAGCACTGGGTCTGTAATAATGACCTGGAAATGGAATTGCTCTAGGCCTGAGCTTTCAGGAAGAGAGGGTTCTTTTAGGGGAGAGATGTGAATACCCTAACAAAAGTTGTGTTAGTTGCCAAGAGAAGGAGAATAGATGCTGGGGAGGCAACCCAAGGCTCTTTAAGGAATACATGACTGCAATTTTGATGATGAGAAACTGGAGCTCAGAGAGGTTATGCAACTGGGCAAGGGGTGAAGTCGGAATTTGTACCTTGAGAATCAAACTAAAGGAATACCAGAATAGTCACCTTTCACCCTCAGCCTAAAGTAGTGGAAAAGGACAGCAGGGTGATCATGAAGTTGGGAAAATCTCACCCATTGTCTTGGCACCCACGAGTCACTGAATCAACCTACCCTGCAAAGCTGGGGCAGCCTGAGTCCCACATGAGCTGGTACCATGCTCAGCAAATGTCTGTGAACTGAAGAGAAGAGATCATAGATCTATTACCCATAAAGGTAGGTTCTAGAGTACCGCTTCGCAATTCCAGTTCAGGTCCTTGCCCAGTTCAGGTGAAATCCATGCAGTGGGCTAGTCTGGGAACCTTGCCACAATGCATTACATCCTCCTGGGGATGTCTTCCAAGTTCCAAAGGACAGATTTGCAAATAGACTTCTGGAGCACAGCCCCAACCACTGCTGGGAACTGCATTTCTCTGACTTGTTTATTCAGAAGAGCTGTTCTGGACTTTCACCCAGCAGCTGCCTGGCAGGAGGGGACCTGGCTCTGGCCAACAGAGGGTGGGGCCAGCAGGAGGGTAAAGCTGCTAGCTACTGCTCAGTGCTCACTGGGCACCAAGCTATACCACGGGAAGGGGGAAGGACAGAAAATTTAGAGGACATAGTACAGCTGGACAAAAGACTTCACTGAAGGTGCACAAGTCTCCTTCTTGCACCACTTCCATTTGGAAAGGGAGAGACAGGGTCACATGCACTCACGTGGCCCGAAAAGCTTTTGCAATTTTTTGAGGGTCAGTGAGTATAAATGTTCCTTTAAGCAGCTGCTGTTTCTCATTCCTGTTGAGGTCTCTCACGAGGCAGCATCAGATCTGAACATCACGGCCTGCCACGGCCACACTGGCCTTGATGATTTCTGTGGGCTATTTTGAGCAATTTTACTGTTCATGGTGCTGGCAAACTTATCCACTTTCTGACAATATTTAGAGTCTGATGTAAGTGTGAACTAGATAATGACCTTTAAAGTTATGGCATGATGTTCTGCTTAAAGCTTTAATTTATTCTTCAGAGCATCTGCAAGATCCTCTGACCCCTCTGCACGGCCTCTTAGAGACTTCCCCAGGTTTCTGTCCACTGGCCGGGGTGGGGCTGGTGTATGGTAGGCAGCACTTTCACGTGTCTTGGACCATGAGGAGCTCCTGAGCCTGCAAAGACCATTCCTTACATTTTGACACTCTTACAGCCTGTTCTGAGATGCATAATACTGACCGACTCATCCGAGGTATGTCTTTCTCTCTGGACATTTTAGGATCTTCCCCCAAAACACATGTGAGAGCATGTCACCAGCTTCCTGGAGTGAGTCGTTACTAGGACTTGGCTAACATTTCAAGCTTGACATAGCTAAAACAATACCATATCTGCAGCTTAACGCTAGGTGACTCATCAGAAGAGCTATTTTAAACAGAATTTGTAGCGACTAAGATTACATTTGTTCTAGGAGAAATAGACCGAAGGGACAAAAGGCTAATGCTAATGCCATATTTTGAAATGCTCTTTTTAAGCTCACAGAAGCCCTGCTGTATTTTCTTGACAGCGTCTTAGTTACCAAGCACAACAGGAGGGCAGGAGCCAGTATCTAAAACACTCAGACAACCACCTCCTGGCACCATCAGGTGGAACGTGTGTGTTCTTCAGAGGACAGCTTTGCAGAAACAGTGATCTTATTCATCCAGTCACTGGGGAGCCCCATAGTACCCTTGCAAAATACCGTCTGTCGGAAAAGAGTTCTGATACCCTTACAAGGGGCAGAGTTTACTGGCCATCAGCTTATCTTATGGTCCTCTGCAGTTCTCTTAGCAGTTACTATACTGTCTTCTGGAGAAGGAAATGACAACCCACTCCAGTATTCTTGCCTGGATAAGCCCATAAATAGAGGAGCCTGGTGGGCTACAGTCCATGGGGTCACAAAGAATCGGACATGACTGAGTGACTAAACACACACAATACTCTCTTTCCCACCCTAGAGTGCAGAACCAGATTGAGGACTCTGGCTCTGACATTTGCACCAGGATAGAGTTTCTACAGGGAGAAAGGGATCAACAGATGCATGGGATGGTGGGTTCCCACGCTACTCAAATCCATCATGCAGGTAAACACCAACCTCATCACTCTCCCCAGAAGTTGCCTCCCTTTATCCCACCAGAAAAAAATCTGAACCTTCAAGTAACGAACATTATCAAGAGAGTCTCCAGAAGATAAATACAGTGTACCACTGAATGACCTCATTTACATGTGGATGCTTTAAAAAAAAATTGAACTCATAGAAACAGAGTGTAGAACTGTGGTGGCCAGAGACTAGGGGAAAATGGTAGATATTGACCAAAGGGTACAAACCTTCAGGTTAAGGATAACTTTTGGGGACTTAATGTACAGTATGATGACTATAGTTAATAACACTGTATTGTGGGACTTCCCTGGTGGTCCGGTGGTTGAGACTCCACACTTTCAGTGCAGGGGGCATGGGTTCAATTTCTGATCAGGGAACTAATACCCTACATGTCACATGGCCAAAAAAAACTTTTAATAGTCATAATACTATATTGTATACTTGGAATTTGCTAAGAGACCAGAACTTAAGCATTCTAACCACACACACACACACACACACACACACACACACACAGATACACACACAGAGTAGCTATGCGAGGTGATGGATGTGTTAATTAATTTAATTGTGGTAATCATTTAACAATATATACATGCACCAAATCATCACACTGAATACTCTAAATATACACAGTTTTGTTTGTCAATTGTACCTCAGTAATGCTGGGGGGGAGAAAAAAAGAAAACCTAAAAAATAGAGAATCTCCAGGAAGGGAGAAACTCCAGTGGGAATCTCCATGACCTAGTCTAGTCCACCTGAGTTCCCCTTCCTGCTTACTCTTCCCCTTTTACCTCCTATCGCCATCATCACATTAGCACTTTCAGGGAGACGCTGGTATTTCTTTAGTAGGATACATGCCACTTCCCTGAACTCTTCTTTACATAGCTGAGCCAAACTAGCCCTTTTCCAGAGGTTTTACAAACTTTTGAGAAAGAATGAGGGTATAAACAAGACAATACATGGAACATAAACACGTCAGGCTTATGCACATCATTCACAATGGTAGTGTTTGGGGAATGAGACATGCAAGGAGGAATTTTATACATTATAATCTTCTTGTTGTTTGATTTTTTCCAAGAATTATATTCAGTTTATAAGTAGTACAAATATATTTTGTCACTTATACAGCATTAGTTGGGTTTTTTGTCCGCTATGTAAATTTTTTTGTTGAGGTATTGTTGATGCACGATACTATTTAAGTTTCATGTGTAGAATGGAGTGATTCACAATTTTTAAAAGTTATACTCTATAGTGCCAAGAAGGAAATGGCAACCCACTCCAGTATTCTGGCCTACAGAATCCCATGGACGGAGAAGCCTGGTGGGCTGCCATCTACGGGGTTGCACAGAGTCAGACACGACTGAAGCGACTTGGCATGCATGCATACATTGGAGAAGGAAATGGCAACCCACTCCAGTATTCTTGCCTGGAGAATCCCAGGGACAGAGGAGCCTGCTGGGCTGCCATCTATGGGGTCGCACAGAGTCGGACACGACTGAAGCAACTTAGCAGCAGCAGCAGCATACTCTATAGTTATTATAAAATATTGACCATGTTATCTGTGCTGTACAATATGTCCTTGGAGATTATTTGTTTTACACATAGTCATTTGTGTCTCTTAATCTCCTATCCCTTTTGGTCCTACAATAGCATTCTAGTTCCTATGATTCACTCTACACACAGACTTTGCCCCTTGTTTAATATGAGACTCTTCCTTCTGTTCCTTTCTACTCCCAACCCTCCCCAACAGTTCTCGAAAACCTACTGGGGAAACAACGGGTGATGAGTTTGAACATTCATTCACTGAACATGCTACTACATGCCAGCTATCATGCCAGACATTGAATAATGGGCCATCACACACCTTTAAAACTTATCAGTTCCACTCAGATGCCTTTTCTCTTTGAAAGGAGAAAAATCAAGGGTCCTTCCCTTGAAACTTTGTTCTGTGCCATCATCAAAGTCCCAGATCTTACATTTTTTTTTTAAAAAGGAAGAATGGACACTTAGAACTATATATGAAAGCACACTTAATCGATTCATTAATCTCTGCCAATAAAAATATCTTGGTTGAAAGAATTCTCAAAAGACAATGGAAAGGAACTCATTCACATCTAAATGAATCTTCCAGGAGATAGCAAAGAAAAAAAAAAAATCCCACTTTGTGATTTGGAGCAGCAAAAAGTGACTAATACAGTTAAGATTAGGAGGTCTCTGTCCTGTAGACGGCTCCAGTAAGGTGACTAAGGGCCCTTCCGAGACCTAGCTAAGCTTCTGACTATTAACTCTTCTGCTCTTTACCTGTATCTCAAGGAGATACTATTTCCCTCCTCCCACTCATCATGTAACTTGGGCTCAAGGATTCTCACCTGGGAGTGTCTCAATTTGGGTTTACCTTCACTTTTCTGGGGACCCCTCTTCCTTAACCTGCCTCAGTTTCCTCAAGGATGACAAAGATAAAACATTTGGAGACATCACAAATGAACCTCATCCCAAGGTTTACAACCACCTCTGCTGAGAAGAGCACTTCGGAAGGGTACTTCTGAGGACCGTTCCCCTCCCCCAGCCCCCAGCCAACACCCCCAGGAGAGACCAGTGTGTACCTGGGGAATTTGACTTCAGTTATGGCTTTCATGACATCACTGGCCCATGGGAAAAGGGCATCCAAACCTAAACCTCATTGGCTAGATTCCTGCATGGATGTCCTTGAAAGGTTGCCAGGGGTCAGAGAGTCTGCCCTTCATTCCTGAGCCATAGCAAGTACCAAGGGATGGGACAGACAGGACTCATTGGCCTGAAAGAAGGAAGCCACCTGTATGGCCCAGCAATCCGTCCTAGGAAATGACAGGCCAGCTAGTACCCAACCAAACAAATACATTATTCTGAAATCCCCCAAACTCTTCAAGGCACTTTGCTAAAATAAATCAACGCATAACTATTCTAGAATCATTTCAAGAATTTATTCCTAGGAAAACAGCAGGTGGCAGCAAAGTTTTATTTATTTATTTTTTTACCCTTTGGGTGAGAATGAAAACAAACTGTCATGGAATTATCTCCTCATCTCTGAGTCAGCCAGCTGGCCCTAAAACTGGCACACTGCCCTCTTGTAATATGGAGAATATAGAGTCTTCTTGAGTGGTCTCTGTGCATTGTGACAAGAGAACCCCCAAAATGTCACACCAAACCAGAGACCTACCTGGTTCTGCAAACCAGGCAGGAAAGTGACTGGCACAGAATGGCCAGATCACCGTGCCAGAGGCTGTGGCTGTGATTCTCGTGTTCTCTTGCCCAATGTCAAGGAGTTGCTCATTCACAGTGGGGGGGCCTTCATAGAAACCCAAGTATGATTAAGTGGAAGTATGCCTAAGAATTGTATGTATGCTGCATAGCATTTTCACCATCTGTTAAGATGTAACCCACAAGGTGATCTATGTGGATAGAGAAAAATAGGAGAGACAAGTGGGATTTTCAAATCTGGTCTCTGGTGCACCTAGAGATCTAGAGACCTCTGAAGGCTACATCACCACCCCACTGCCGCTGACGTCCTAGGCTCAGGGACAGGTTGTGCCAAGATCACCGTCTGGTTTGGTCTCAAAGTCTTCTTTGCCTTAGTGTTGTGCTTGGCATCCAGCTTCAAGTTGCGGCTGGAAAGTTTCCATTGCCCCAGTACAGCGCCGGAGTTTGGAACCCAAGTTCTGGCTGAACTGTTTTGCAGAACAAATCCAGTTTTGCCTTTATGAACTGACTAGGCAGTGTATTTTACCCCAAAGTGGTGCTTCAGAATTCTCTCAGACCCATTTTAGATTGAGCTGCTTAATTTCCAGGCTTCCCAGATGGCTCAGTGGTAAAGAATCCGCCTGTTGACTCTGGAGATGTGGGTTCAATCCCTGGGTCAGGAAGATCTCCTGGAGGAGGAAATGACAACCCACTTCAGTATTCTTGCCTGGAAAATTCCGTGGACAGAGGGGCCTGGCGGGCTACATTCCATGGGGTCTCAAAGAGACTGACAGAACTGAGCACACACACACACTTTATTTTCATCCAGGAGGAAACTCTCTTCCTGTTTAAAGTAGGAATGGACAGGGGTGGGGATGGGGCTGGAGGATTTTGCATAGTTATCATTTTTAAAGATACAAAATTTGTTATGAAAAAAAAAAAAGACAAAAGTGAAGACCTTGTTTTCAAGATCCTAAACAGATTTTGCAAACAGATGTATTTGTGGGTTTTCTTTTTGCAACTGGAATTGACAGAAAAGTGAGCAGCTTTGGTCTTTCGTAAGTTATATAATTACATCCACAGCATTAGCAACTCTTGGGGATCAAAGAGAACGTTTCAGAAAGGTGCACTGAGGTAGAAGTCCATTTATTTACATAACATGAGGTTTCAGTCCCAAACACAGGATATGTTTCTTTCCTGCAGAAAATGTGATCTTGTTCTGAGGGCTTAAAGACAAACTTCACAGTTCTTGCACACAGAAAGGGTCCTTTAAAATTATCTACTAAAGAAAACATTTTATAATTCCTCTGAATGTAATAAACAATATCTTCTGAGGCAATTTGCAGTGAATGTTCCAGAATTTATATCAACATTCAATTCCCTCTCTGTATGTTCTAAACTCCCCAAATATGATGTTAAATCATTTAACACGGAGAATTGACAGCACCAGGAAAATATTTGGATAACTGTCTGGAGTTGCCATTATTGGCTTTAATTATGACCTACTAGCTCTTGGGTCTTGAAGCAGCCAGAAAATGAGATCGGTGTGCCAAAATATTCATTAGAATTCCCTTCTCAGTCATTGTTCAGAAAGAAAAAGTTTCCTTCTGGCCCCCATCTTCAGTGCTTTTAAGTGGAATCATGAATATGCCAGATTTTTTAAAGGATCAGTCAGAAAACAAGATTATGTGCATACCTTGTATTTTGCATTTTTAAAAAATCATGAAAAGGTCAAATGTCCCTCTGCTCTTTTTCTGTTAACCCTGAAAAACTGTTTTGCAGTCATGAAGTTAACAGGTACTCTCCCCACTCCCACCCCCGCCCCCAGGCTTCCGTCTCCTGATCTCTTGAAAAAACATCATCCTATAAGCTTTGGAACTGGAAGTACTAGTGAAGCACAGCTTGAACCTCCAGAGGAACTAGTCAGAAAAGATGATCTAATTTTTTTCTGCTTTTCAGTGTCCATTTCTCCCTGAACATAAGATATTAGCGGGATGGAGCTAGAGGGGAGGAATCAGAGATCATTGATTCCATCTCCCAATTTTAAAGATTATAAATCTAAGGTGACGTGATACATCTACTGTTTCAGCTTTGGGTTCTGGCCTGGGGAAAGAGCAGGTACTTTATTTATTTATTTTTCAATCAGGGCATCTTCAGTTGTTACTATTTTAAAAGAGTTGCCATTTAATGAGCATTTACTACACTGCCAGGCAGGGGCTGATGCTTTCATCCACATTGTATCATTAATCCTCACACAAGCCTATTAGGTGAATGTTATTATCCCCATTTTATAGCTAATGAAACTGAGAGTCGGGTTAAGAGAATTGCCCTAAATTACAGGGCTAGGGGCAAACTCAAGCCTGCCTGACTTCAAAGCCTATGTCCTTTTCTCTTCCCCCATGCTGCCTGCCAAATGAAACAAGGCCAGAGTGCAAATCAACTTGGGAGATTGTAGGCTCACGTCGCTTTAACTTTTAAAATAATGGAATGAGGAGAGAGTCCTTCACTGATAAGTGATAAGAGAAGAATGACAGTGTCTAAGCAGTCCTCGGTTACCAGAATTATCAAAGAGATCAACAGGGTCCATACAGATGAAACTATGGCCCATTATCTACTCGTCACGTTCAACAAGGCAGTTTACTCAGAAATCTTTTGAAAGACTTCCAAGCTTTTCATAAAAGTTGGCTGATTTGATGTTGACGATTTGTCTTTCATTTAATAGAAAATTAGTGACGGAAATGTGGGAGGGATGCTTATTTGGGGAAAAAAATAATTTGGATTTTTTTTTTTTTTTTAATGCTCAAAGTAAAGCAGGGCTGGGAGAGCAGATGTGGTATAAATTAAGGAAGTTTATCTGATGGTTGTCCACAGTGGCACAGATGATGGAGTTATTGCCTGGAAATGTTCTCATTTCCCAAAGAAACTTGGTTTGGGAAAGAAACTGTGACATTTTAGAAAATCTAATAAAGTTAAGATAAAATTGGAATGTTATGTGTTAAAGCTCATGAGATGGAGACATTCAGGGGAACATCCAAGTTTGTTAATTGACATGTGTGCTCAGTTGCTAAGCTGTGTCCGGCTTTTTGTGACCCTATAGACTATAGCCTGCCAGGCTCCACTATGCATGGGATTCTCCAGGCAAGAACACTTGAGTGAGTTGTCATTGCTTCTCTAGGGGATCTTCCTGACCCAAGGATTGAACCCACATCTCTTACGTCTCCCGCATTGGCAGGCAGTTTCTTTACCACTGGGCCACTTGGGAAGCCCTTGATATCTGAGGTGCCAGTGAAAACTGTGTGTAAGCTGAAACTTTACTTTCTCCCAAGGAGAAAAATTGTATCTCTGGATAAGTTATAAACAACCTGCCTGGTCACTAATCTACAGTTCCTTCTCTCTGAAAATGAGGAAACTCAAATCCTTCTGCAGGTAGATAAGTGGGTATATGCCTGGCCAGGGGGATTTAGGGAACATCAGCTCCAGGTTGGGCAGTTTGTGTCAAATCACCTAGTCCACTGCTACTCTCTTAATTCAAGCCAATGTCACCTTTCAACCAGACCACTGCAGTCACTGTGTATCCAGTACCTGGAACAGGGACCAGCATACAGTAGGAGCTTAATTAATTATTTTTGGTTGATTGAATGAATGAGATCCTGCTTGCCCTGCGTCAGTGACCCAGTCCTGGTTCCCTGACCCTTGATGTGCGCTTGGTACTGAGCCCCAGCCAGGATGCCCTGCCTCTAGGACTACAGCCCTGCCCTGTTCTCTCCAATCCCTTTAACAGCAGTGTGTTAGTTTACTTGGGCTGCTGTAACAAAATACTATATATTGAGTGGCTTAAACAATTTTTTTCCTACAGTTCTGGAGGCTAGAGGTCTAAGATCACAATGCCAGCAGGTTTGGTTTCTGGACTGGAAAGCCAGTCCTTTGGCTTGGCTTGCAGATGGCCACTTTTTCTGTGTGTCCCCACATGGTCACCCCTCAGTCTGCATGCTATCTCTGTCTTAATCTCCTCTTCTTATAAGGACATGAGCCATATTGCATTAGAAATGACACAGAGGACCTCTTTTTACCTTAATTGCCTCTTTAAAATCCTTATCTCCAAATGCAGTCACATGCTGAGGTTCTGAGAATTAGGACTGCAACCATGAATTTGGGGAGAAGAGACAGTCCAGCCTATAACAGGCTGTCACAGGTAGAGTCCTCTCTTTGCCTCCTACACCTGGACTTTGCTGGGGCCTGCCTACAGTTTGCTCCTAGGATGCCAACAGCTGTGCTCTCTGCCATTCTGATGCCCTGGTGCTTCCTGCTGCTCCTTTTTGCCGCCAACGCCTTACAGCACAACCACCTGTTGTCTGTTACGCACCCTGCTGGCGTCCCTCCCATCACCTGGTCTTCTGATGGTCTTATCTCCGAACACCTGCCCCTGCTGGCGGCAGTTAACCCTTCTATTTCTGGCTGTGTTAATGGGTACAACCCTAAATCTAAAACTACTATTAAAAAAAACAAAATCCAGCAGCTTCCATGGTGGCTCAGTGGTAAAGAATCCGCCTGCCAATGCAAGAGACACGGGTTCGATCCTTGATTCCAGAAGATCCCACAAGCCGCAGAGCAATTAAGCCCATGTGCCATAATTATGGCAACCCACTCTAGTATTCTTGCCTGGAGAATCCCAGGGATGGGGGAGCCTGGTGGGCTGCCATCTATGGGGTCGCACAGAGTCGGACATGACTGAAGCGACTTAGCAGCAGCAACAGCCATAATTGAGCCTGTGCCCTAGAGCCCATGTGCCACAACTATTAAAGCCCTTGTGCCCTAGAGCCCGTGCTCTGCAATGAGAAGCCACGGCAATGAGAAGCCTGTGCACCACAACTAGAGAGTAACCCCTGCAACAATGAAGACCCAGCACAGCCAAAAATAAATAAATATTTTTTAACAAAACTTTCAGCGGTTTCCCTGGCAGTCCAGTGGTTAAGACTCTGCATTTCCACTTTAGGGGGTGCAGGTTCGATCCCTGGTCAGGGAGCTAAAATCCTTCATGCTGCACAGCATGACTGTAAATAAATAACAAAATTCGGCTGACTAAGTTTGAAGAACTAATTGGTTCTATTTACCAATTCATGAATGGGGCAGCATCCCATCTTAGCAACTAGAAGGGGGTTTCAGGGGGTGTACAAAATGGAAGGTTTTTATAGGAAGAAGGATGGGGTGAGGGAGCTATTGCAAAAGAAAAGAAAGGATTATTTTTAGATCAGGACAGCTTAGGGGAAGGGGAGGGAATGACAAAGATTTTATCATGCGCATCCCTTCTGGGGGTAGGGGATGGAAATGGTAGAGTGACAGATCACCTCAAAGGCGCTGACCAGAAAATTCCAGCCTGATTGATTAAGCTTACATTTCTGGGAAGGTCAAAACTGCAATTAGTCAGAAAGAGAAAAATAAATATCACATATTAACGCATATATATGGACTCTAGAAAGATGGTACTGATGAATCTATTTGCAGGGCAGCAATGGAGATAAAGGACATAAATGGTATGGACCTAACAGAAGCAGAAGATATTAAGAAGAGGTGGCAAGAATACACAGAAGAACTAAACAAAAAAGATCTTCATGACTCAGATAACCACAATGGTGTGATCACTCACCTGGACCCAGACATCCTGGAATGTGAAGTCAGGTGGACCTTAGGAAGCATTACTACAAACAAAGCTAGTGGAGGTGATGGAATCCCAGTTGAGCTATTTCAAATCCTAAAAGATGATGCTGTGAAAGTGCTGCACTCAATATGCCAGAAAATTTGGAAAACTTAGCAGGGGCCACAGGACTGGAAAAGGTCAGTTTTCATTCCAATCCCAAAGAAAGGCAATGCCAAAGAATGCTCAAACTACTGCACAGTTGCACTCATCTCACATGCTAGGAAAGTAATGCTCAAAATTCTCCAAGCCAGGCTTCAGCAGTACGTGAACTATGAAATCCCAGATGTTCAAACTGATTTTAGAAAAGGCAAAGAAACCAGAGATCAAATTGCCAACGTCCACTGGATCATTGAAAAAGCAAGAGAGTTCCAGAAAAACATCTATTTCTGATTTATCAACTATGTCAAAGCCTTTGTGTGGATCACAACAAATTGTGAAAACTCTTAAAGAGATGGGAATACCAGACCACCTGACCTGCCTCCTGAGAAATCTGTATCCAGGTCAGGAAGCATAGAACTGGACAGTTAGAACTGGAAATGGAACAACAAACTGGTTCCAAATAGGAAAAGGAGTACGTCAAGGCTGTATATTGTCACCCTGCTTATTTAACTTACATGCAGGGTACATCATGAGAAACACTGGCTGGATGAAGCACTAGCTGGAATCAAGATTGCCGGGGAAAATATCAATAACCTCAGATATGTAGATGACACCACCATTATGGCAGAAAGTGGAGAATAACTAAAGAGCCTCTTGATGAAAGTGAAAGAGGAGAATGGAAAAGTTGGCTTAAAGCTCAACATTCAGAAAACTAAAATCAGGGCATCTGGTCCCATCACTTCATGGCAAATAGATGGGGAAACAGTGGAAACAGTGACAGGCCTTATTTTTGGGGGCTCCAAAATCACTGCAGTTGGTGACTGCAGCCATGAAATTAAAAGATGCTTACTCCTTGGAAGGAAACTTATGACCAACCAGCAACATACTAAAAAGAAGAAACATTACTTTGGCAACAAAGGTCCATCTAGTCAAAGCTATGGTTTTTCCAGTAGTCATGTATGGATGTGAGAGTTGGACTAAAAAGAAAACTGAGTGCCAAAGAACTGATGCGTTTGAACCGTGGTGTTGGAGGAGACTCTTGAGAGTCCTTTGGACTGCATGGGAGATCCAACCAGTCCATCCTAAAGGAGATCAGTCCTGGGTGTTCATTTGAAGGACTGGTGTTAAAGATGAAACTCCAATACTTTGGCCACATGATGCAAAGAGCTGACTCATTGGAAAAGACCCTGATGCTGGAAAAGATTGAAGGCAGGAGAAGAAGGGGATGACAGAGAATGAGATGGTTGGTTGGCATCACCGACTCAATGGACATGAGTTTGAGCAAGCTCTGGGAGTTGGTGATGGAAGGGAGGCCTGGTGTACTGCAGTCCATGGGGTCACAAAGAGTTGGACATGACTGAGCAACTGAACTGAATGGAGATGCAGACATAGAAAACAGACTTGTGGACGCAGTGGGTGGGGCAGGGGAAGAGAGGGTGGTACTAAAGGAGAGAGTAGCTTGGAAATGTTAGGGGAAGCAAACTGACTGAAACCGCCCACCCTGGCCAGGCACCGTAGTAACGGTGTGCCTGAGTTGTTTTATGACAGGAGGTCCTGGTAAGTAACACGGAACTGATCAGCCACCACCAACCAGAAGAGTTCGGGAAAGGTCAAAAGGAGATACCACCTGGGAAATCTAGGAGATTTCCACCTCCCAGAATCCTTTTCTCTGGCAGCCATCTTGGCTGAGCAATTGGAGTGCCACCAGGAAGGACTCTGAGTAAGAATGACTGGACAAAGACAACCTGGAAACTAACCCCATCACCATAAAACCCGAGACTGCAAGCCACATGGCAGAGCAGGTCTCCTGGATTCGCTTACCCTGCTGCTGTCTGCCCAGTGCCCTTTTCCAATAAACCCTCTTGCTTTGTCAGCACTTGTCTCCTCGGATAACTCTTTTCTGAGTGTTAGACAAGAGCCCACTCTTGAGGCCCTGGAGGCCCCCCGCTCTTCCTACAGCAGAAACATGTACACTGTATGCATGCTAAGTTGCTTCAGTCGTGTCCGACTCTTTGCGACCCTATGGACTGTAACCCACCAGACTCCTCTGTCCGTGGGATTTTCCAGGCAAGAATATTGGAGTGGGTTGCCATGCTCTCCTCCAGAGGATCTTCCCAACCCAGGGATCAAACCCACATCTCTTATGTCTCCTGCAATGACAGGTGGGTTCTTTTCCTAGTGCCACCTGGGAAGCCTAAACATATACATTACCATATGTAAAATAGATAGCCAGTGGGAATTTGCTTTATGACTCAGGGAACTCAAACCAGGGCTCTGAGACAACCTAGAGGGGTGGGATAGGGTGGGAGATGGGAGGGAGGCTCAAGATGGAGGGGCATATGTATACCTATGGCTGATTCACATTGATGTATGGCAGAAACCAACACAATATTGTAAAGCAATTATCCTTCACAGATTTTTTAAAAACTGCTATTAGGTTGAGTACTAAGTGTAGGTTCGGCAGCATGAGCTTTAGCTCAGGTGATGCCAATTTCGGGCCTGTAACTTTCTCTTTAGCAGTACATGCAAACATAAAATAACTCTTGGTCTCAGTCCGTTATGACGACTGGGGTGTGTTTTTGAAATAGCTTAAGAGTGATAATGTCTGGGTTAAACAACATTAAGTGGCCTCACAAAGATAAAATTTTACTCACAAACACACAATGACATTATGCCCCACCCACAAGAGAATCTAGTTCAATTGGTTTGGGATGTGGCCCAGTGTCAGTACTTTTTTAAAAGTTCCCCCAAGTGGTTTTATTTATTTATTTATTTTTCAGTTCTCCCACTTTATTGCTAGCAACCCATCTCCCTCCACCTTCGTGCACACATGCTCAGTCATGTAACCCCATGGACTGCAGCCCGCCAGGCTCCTCTGTCCATGGACTTTTCCAGGCAAGAATACTGGAGTGGGTTGTCATTTCCTTCTCCACCCCAAGTGGTTTTAATAGGCAGGAAAGGTTAGGGATGACTGCTCTAACTCGCATAACAAAACCATCAAATTGAGGCAAAAACTAGGCTAGAATACAAGAGTACAACTAGGCTGAGAGATCCCGTCCCATCTGTGACTTTTGAATGTCCTGCAGGGTCCAGTCCCACCCAAACACAGAGATGAGTGGTCCTCCCTTCAGTTTATCACTCCTTTGGTGTAAAGGGCCCCCCACCTTTATCTAAGTAGTTGGGGGTGGCTTATTTGTGTCCTGTGCCACTCGGAGCACTCTGGGTGGGACTCAACAATGACTCTGGACACAGACAAGTGTCACTTCTGCTGGGGTTTCTGGCTGTTGGTGATGAAAGACCCTCGGCAGTGCTAAGAACTGCTAACATGGCTCTGGGGCTCAGAAACAGTGGGACTCAGTCAAATGGCAGATGGACTCCAGGGGCTCCAAAGTTTCCTGAGGCCGATCTGCAGTCTCTCCAAGATGCTGCCCTCCTCTAGGCGGGACTCTTCTCTCAGGCCTCCCTCCAACCTCCTAAGTCTTTGCTCTCCCCCAGCCCAGAGGACGCTGGGGTGAAGCCGCTTAGTCAGGTTCTCCCTCTAGTCTGTTTCCAACGTGTTTTTACAGCAAAGTCAATTCCTCATGCTTCCGGGCCTTCCCTTTTGATTCTCAAGGGCCTTTTCTTCTCTCAACAAAACCTGGTGCTCTGCAAATAAAAGGCTTTGGCTTTCAAAACTATTGTTTTTGATGTGGGCTTCAAGAGCCTATTTTAAATGTCAGAAAGCTGAACACTGACTGTTTTATTCTGACTCTTTCTCTTCACATTCCGGTTTTACCAATCCTAATTCTTCTCGAGTCAATTCCTCTGATTTACTAGGGTAAAGGTCAAGTGGAAAAAGTGTAGCAAGAAAAGCACAAAGATGAACCTTTCAAGATACTCTGCTGTGTAAGAAATACTGCGACAGTGGTCACTCCAGTCCCCCACCCTGACCCCACCCTGGCAAGTGAGCAGGCCAGGATGTCCTGGCTGAGTCTACATGGGCAGAATCAAGAGGAGAATCAAGACTTATCTTGATAATAAAAGTTCTGAATGACAACTATTAAAGCTTTGTTTTCTTCAACAAGTCAATGGCATGAAAATAAAAGGGACGGGGGCAGATTGGTCTAGACTAAAAGGAAATGTAGAGATACAACATGTTGTTTGGAGACTGTTTTGAACTAACCACTGTTGAAAGACATGTCTGAGACAGTAAGGCAAATTTGATTATGGACTGGGTATGAGAGGATACCACAAAATTATTGTTAACGTTAAGTGTAACAATAGCATTTGGTTATGTAAGAAAACATTCTCTTTTCATTTCTTTTTTCTTAACAGATGCATACTGAATTGTGTGTGAAAGTGAAACTCGCTCAGTCATATCTGACTCTTTGCAACCCCATGGACTATACAGTCCATGGAATTCTCTAGGTCAGAATACTGGAGTGGGTAAGCCTTTCCCTTCTCTGGGGGATCTTCCCAACCCAGGGATGGAACTCAGGACTCCCACATTGCAGGCGGATTCTTTACCAGCTGAGCCACTAGGGAAGCCCCTTGTGTGTGGAATTGTGTGTGGGTGAAATGAAGTGATATGATGTCTGGGGAAAAGAGAACAGGAAGGAAGGAAAGGAGGGAGGGGCAAACCATATACTCTGGGAAGAAACAAACAGAAGAGTAAAGGGGAGAGATTAAATAAGTGTGACAAAATCTTGATAATTGTTGGATTTTAACAATAGGTATATGAGAGTTCTTTACTCATTATCTCTATTTTCCTTTTTTGTTGTTAAATTTGAAAAGTCTTGTAACAATTTTTAAAATTGTTACTCTATTACAGGAAAAGACAGACTATGGAAGAGAATAAAAGGGTCAGAAACAAATTCAAACATTTATTGTTTTAGATTTATTGTAAGAGGGAGAGATAAATTGGGAGATTGGGATTGACATATACACACTAATATATATATATATATAATGGATAACCAATAAGAACCTGTTGTATAGCTCAGAGAACTCTACTCAATACTCTGTAATGACCTATATGAGAACAGAAGCTAAAAAGGAGAGGATATATATATACGTAGAATTGATTCACTTTGCTGTACAGAAGAAACTAACACATTATAAATAAAATATACTCCAACAAAAAGTAATTAAAATTTTTTAATTGCAAGAGATTTATACTGTATTAATGATTTGCAGGCAGATGAATTCTTTCTTCAAATAAACTCTGACATGGGGCCCCAACATACAAAACAAAAAAGAGTAGACCTGCTCCACTTGAGGCTAGAGTGTGTGTGTTAAGTCACTTCAGTCACGTCCGACTCTGTGTGGCCCTGGGGACTGTCGCCTGTCAGGTTCCTCTGTCCATTGGATTCTCTAGGTAAGAATATGGGAGTGAAGTGGGTTGCCATGCTCTCCTCCGGGGATCTTCCCAACCCAGGGATGGAACTCTCATCTCCTACGTATCCTGCATTGGCTGGCAGGTTCTTTACCTCTACCACCACTTGGGCTAGAGAGTCTAGCTCTTTTTCTTCCTCCTTGTCTCCCCAGGAATCTGCAGAAGTAACCCCAGGAAACGTTGTGGCTCTATAGGACACAGTTTGAAAACCTCTGTAGTCTATGATGAAGGAAACCTCTCAAGTCCTGCAGAAAATGTATATTACTTGGTATTAATATATATATTAGATAACTGCTAATCATTTGGAAAAAAAAGTAAAGTTAAATCTCTACCTCACATCATATACCAAAATAAATTCTAGTCACCTTAAAATGTTTAAAGTACAAAATGAAATCAGATGAATAATAGAAAAATAGATGAATATTCTGAAATATTAAGACAGAGAAGGACTTCCTAATCAAGCCAACAAAGGCAAAAATTAACAGAAAAACTAGTATCTTTGATTATATAAATATCTAAAGTTTTATAGGGCAAAAAAATAAATTACACTTCACAAAAAAAGGAATATGTGTATGTGCCAAACTTTAATATTGCTAAATTAAGTAGAATTTCAAATCAATAAAAAAAAACATTCCAATAGAATAAAAGGATCAACAGCAACAAAACAATATATATGAGGACATATAAGTTATCATAAAGATATGAAAAATATTTCATTACCATTGATCAAAGAAATATTGTAAATTAAAGTAATAATGAGAAGAGTTGATACTGACTCCTATTTCTGAAGATAATGGCAAATTAGACAAGCTAAAAATTCAACTACTATAAAACATCTAGACATGTTAAGTAAAGTACACTTAACATCCTTTTAAATAGATAACTGAACTCCCATGAACATACAGAAAATTCACAAGAGACCAAACCAAGGTAACTGAAAATCAGAATTGGAGAGCTTGAACTGAAAAGTATCAATAGTTGCCTGGGCTTCAGGGAGGATTTTCCTCTCCCTGGTAATAAAGAAACTTTCTTAGGGACAGAAGAAAAGGAACTGAGACACACAAGCAAATCCAGGATCCTCCAAAAGCTATGCCCCACTTCTCCAACACAAAAGCCATGTGCATGGTTTAGAAACACCAAATCAGAAAATTAACATTAAAAATGGCTGGTATAAGAGGGAGAGGATATATATGTACATATAGCTGATTCACGCTGTTGTACAGGAGACACTAACACGACATTGTAAAGCAATTATACTCCAATAAAAAATAAAAATCTGGTGTAACAACTCTGGAGCAGTAAGAAAAAACAAACACAAACCTCTCTGGAGCAATTCACCTCAACCCAGAAGCTTTTAACAGGTGAGCTCAGAACCCAAAATTACAGAAATAGGAAATAAATCATGATGACTAAGAGTCAGCTGATAAAGATTATAGAGTTATTAGAATGAAAGTATAGGGACCTCCCTCGTGGTCCAGTGGCTGAGACTCCAGGCTCCCAATGCAGGAGGCCCAGGTTCGATCCCTGGTAAGATCCCACATGCCACAATTAAGAGTTTACATGCCACAACTAAAGATCCTGCATGCCACAGTTAACACCCAGTGCAGCTAAATAAATTTTTTTTTTTTAAAGAATGAAGGTATCAACTAAATATGTTCAGAATTAGCAATATGTAAATGCAGTCTAAAAACAAAGGAAAAGAATAAAACTTTCTAATAAGAAATATCATTTTTACCTATCAGATAACACAGTATTAAGAAAGAGGGATAATGCTCAGTGTTTCTAAGAATATAGGAGACTGACATTTACTGTTAGTAGAAGCAAAAACTGATCATCCCAGAGGTTGATCTGGCAATACATATACAATATTTAACAAAAAAGCACATACTCATGGGCTCAATAAATTTACTTATTTTTTTATTGAAATATAGTTGACTTACAATACTATATTAGTTTCAGGTATACAATGTAGTGGAGAAGGCAGTGGCACCCCACTCCAGTACTCACCCCACTCCAGTACTCTTGCCGACTTCACTTTCACTTTTCACTTTCATGCCTTGGAGAAGGAAATGGCAACCCACTCCAGTGTTCTTGCCTGGAGGATCCCAGAGACAGGAGAGCCTGGTGGGCTGCGTCTATGGGGTCGCACAGAGTTGGACACGACTGAAGTGGCTTAGCAGCAGCAGCAGCAGCAGCAACATACAATGTAGTGATTTTTATAGATTATGCACCAAGCAAAGTTGGGGCTTCTCAGGTGGCTCAGTGGAAAAAAATTTGCCTGACAATGCAGGAGACCAGGAGACAGGTTTTCGATCCCTGGGTCCGGAAGTTCCCTGGAGAAGGGAATGGCAACTTGCTCCAGTATTCTTGCCGGGAAAAATCCCATGGAGAGAGGAGCCAGGTGGGCTACAGTCCAAGGGGTCGCAAAGAGACAGACACAAGTGAGCACACACACAGTGACCAGGCTGCACCCTTTATGCCATTCCCTAGTAAAAGGATCCAGACATAACTGAGCATGCACCATGCAAAGTTATCACAATATTATTGACTATATTTCCTGTGCTGTACATTACATCCATGTGATTTATTTATTTTATAACTGGTGGTTTATGCTTCTTAGTCCCTTTCACCTATTTTATACATTCCCCATCCTCCTTCCCTCTAGCAACTACTAGTTTCTTCTCTGTATCTGTCTATTTCTGTTTTGTCCTGTTTTTTTTTTTTTTTAATTCTATCTGTAAATGGAAACATACAGTATTTGTCTCTCTGTCTGACATTTCACTTAGCATAATGCCCTTTAGGTTCATCCAAGGCTGTTGCAATAAGATTTCATTCTTATTTATGACTGAACAATATTCCATTGTATATCATACATGTGTGCTGTGTGCTTAATAGTTCAGTCGTGTCCAACTCTTTGCTATCCCATGGACTGTAGCCCACCAGGCTCCTCTTGCACACGTCTATTCAAATTAGCATTTTTATTTTATTTTATTTAATAAATGCCCAGGAGTGGAAATTGCTGGATTGCTTGGTAGCTCCATTTTAATTTTTCTTTTTGAGGAAACTTCATGCTGTTTTCCATAGAAGTGAAGTGAAGTCGCTTAGTCATGTCCGACTCTTTGCGACCTCATGAACTGGGGCCTACCAGGCTTCTCCGTCCATGGGATTTTCCAGGCAAGGATACTGGAGTGGGTTGCCAGTTTTCTATAGAGGTTACACCAATTTAGATTCACATCAACAGTGACAAAGATTCCTTTTACTCTGCATCCTCTACAACACCTGATATTTCTTGTCTTTTTGATGATAGCCATTCTAACTCAAGTGAGGTGCTATTTCATTGTGGTTTCGATTTTTATTTATCTGATGATGAGTGTTGTTGGGTATCTTTTCAATGCTCTTATTGACCTTTTGCATGTTTTTTTTTTGAAAAATACTTATTCAGATCCTCTGCCCATTTTTTAATCAGACTGGTTTTGTGATATTGAGTTGTTCAAGTTCTTTACATATTTTGGATATTAACCCCTTATCAGATGCATCATTTGCAAATATCTTCTCACATTCAGTAGGTTGCCTGTTTGTTTTGTTGATAGCTGCCTTTGCTGTCCGAATGCTTTTTAGCTTGATGTGGTCTCATTTGTTTATTTTTGCTTTTGTTGTCCTTGCCTGAGAAGACAGGCAAAATTTTTGCTAAGACCAACATCAAAGAACACATTGCCTAGGGTGTTTTGTCCAGTTTTGTTCTGGAAGTTTTAAGGTTTCAGAGGTTACATGTAAATCTTCAAAACACTTTTAGTTTACATTTGCTTGTGGAGTGAGAAAATGGTCTCAGTAATTTTACTTCTAAGAATTTACCTTTAAAACAGTAAAATAAATGAAGTGCTAAAATTCAGCAGTAATCAGTAATGGAAGGTAAAACAATAGTGCCTTATTAATGTATACCCTTTTGGATGGCAAATGTGAATCCATACAGAGGTTGACAGGGACACAGGGAGGTAGGAACGTGCACTGCTGGTGGGAATACAAACTGGGACAGGCATTCTGAGAAGTAATCTCACAAAATTTAGCATTGTCTGCAGAAGTCTTTTGATGCCATTTCTGGATATATAATCTCAAGAAATTCTTATTCAGATCCATTAGAGGACATGAAACAGGATGTTCTTGTATATATTATTTGTGGCAAACGGGTGCTGGAGGCAACCCAAGTGTCTCTCATTAAGAGACAAGAAAATTAAAATGTGATAGATGCATTGTTACTCCATAATATGCAGCTGTAAGAAGGAATAATCTACTTGGATAATTATTTGTTAAGTGGTTAGTAAGAAAAAGTAGGAAAAATTTTAACACAATATACTCGTATGTTAAAAACACATAGTCATGGCTGCTCTCTCCTTCTGAGATGGCCCACACTCTGTCTGTGCAGTGCATTTCTCTCTAAATAATCCGCTTCTTACCCTATCACTTTGTCTCTCACCGAATTCTTTCTGTGATGAGACATCAAGAACCTGAGCATTATTAAGTCCTGAAATCAGCAGGTCTTTGTTCCCGAAAAGAAGAACTGATACTGATTAATTGGAAAAAACAAGTTTGGAATGATAAAGTGCTTCACACAGAATACATGCACATACAAACACATAAGTCACAAAACAACAAAACAATTTTACAGGATTATAAACATAGAATAAGTAAAATATCAAACATATGAAAGACAGTTCCTGTGGAGGAAATAGGAAGGGGGATGGGAAATAAAGGAGAAAAATAAATAATTAAAACAAGAGAGAAGCCTTGGAAAGACGGATAACAACAACTTGCCTTAAACTGAGAAGTATGTTTAATTCAGCTCTCTGCACTCAAGTTCAGTTTTTAAAAATGTGTATATGTAAAAAAAAAAAAAAAAAATGTGTATATGTGTATATGTTTAAAAAGGTAAACACTAAAATATTAGTCATGGTTATCTCTCTGGGAGTGGTATGAAAGGTGAATCATTTCTTTTTTTTTCACTGAATAAATATTATATGATAAGTAACATGCATTTCTTTCTCAAAAACTCATCTTAATACTCAGAACTACTTTCTTGGTTTTTGATAGATGTACAATAACCTAGTAAATTCATCTGCCTGTGTGGTCACAGTCATTTTATTATTTTTCCAGAACGTTCCAAAATAACTCTGGAATGAGACCAGTGGGACCACCAGATAGCTATCTAGCCTCACCCTTCTTCCCATGCAAATGAAGACCAAGCCTCCAATCAGGCTTTGGCAAAAAGCTCTGTGGGACCCAAGCTAACAAGGCCCTTGGCTTCCCAGCTGGGGAAAGGAGGGGCAGCACTCAGAACTCTGTCAGCTGAAAAGCTGTCCTGGGCAGCAGTTGCCAGAGACAAAACTTCCACCTAAGGGTGGAAGCTCTATTTGCAGCTTTGTAGACACAGGTGTCCTTCCAGGCGACTCAAGACCTGCAGTGTGGGACTGGGTTTGGCCAGGAATAGCTCAGAAGGCCTTTCTCTCAGAAGCCAGCTCTTGAGGTCTTCAGTGTATGTTCTAACTATATTTGGCAACAAAAACCAAAGAGGTCAGTAGCTTAGCTCGGGGGGTGGGGAAGAGACTATTTCTGATTTATAATCCCTGCTTCAAACCAGGTCCAAGAATTTAAAAACTCATTCCATTTATTTATTTTGCACTCACTGAGCATACCACTGAAGCCATTCTGGTTTCCAGTCCTACCAGCCTCATGTAAATCTCTCAGAACCACAGGTGGAAATCACCTACCCAAGCCATCCTCATATTAGAGGACATTTGGGGACATCTGGCTTGAGAATACAAATGTTAAAATTATCCCACCTTACTCTCTATGTCTTCATAGCATCAAAATAGCGTGTAGCACTTGAGTGCAAATCCAAACTCCAGCCCTGATTACTCACTGTGTGACCTTGGCTTAGTTACTTTACGTCTCTGAGGTTCAACCTCTTTATCCGCAGACAGAACAGAGATAATAACACCCACTCCACAAGGCTGCTGTAAGAATTAAATGAGATAAGAGATTAAAGTGGCAAGGAGAATGTCTGATACAAAGCAGGTGCTAAAAAAAGAAATCAGTTTCCACTCCTCCCCATCATTCCCTTCCACCCTTAGCTGTTCAGCCAAGGTGTCAGCTTTTGAAGAAACTGCTTGGTACATTGTGTTTGATTACAAATGGATGGTACCATTCCCACAGCCAGCAACAGTAGCTAAAGATAAAAGCTGTGGCTACTCTTCAGCCGCAGACAGGTCGGATCAGCTCACAAATGACTCATAACTGTTGATAAACGACGTGTTCTTGGAATCAAGAGGCCTTATCCTGACAGGCTTTGACACCTTATGAAAAGAAAAAAAATTCAGAAGGAAGGTTGGATGGTTCACAGAGAAGGTCTCCACGGTTTGATGATGACCTTCAGTCAATTCAGAACTTGTACTGGACTGGTTTAAGGTCTCTTGTCCTTTCAGACACATCTCCAATCACAGATTTTTTTTTTTTTTTAGTTGGGAAGGACTCCATCTGAGCAGCTGCCTCTTCATCTCAGAGCTGAACCATCTCTTTCACTTGCCTTGGATTCCCTGAAGGGAGTCATAAGACTCCCTGGGCAGAAGGCAAATGCTTGCTCCCTGCTCAGAACAACCCTAAGCTAGTGCCCAACCTGCCTTTGGCAGCTTTGCCTGCTGGCTGAAACTCTGCCAGGATGAGGTTTGGCTGAAGGGCTCTGTGGCTATGGGACAAACGTTGGCTCAAGGAGAAGGGTGAGTATTTAACCCCGAGTCACTGTCTGCAAGGCTGAAGTGTTTGTGGCTCTCTGGTTTTTGTAGCCCCTTCAGACCACTCAAAACCACTCACTGGCATGGGAATTCCAAAACTGGATTTTGTAGTCACTCTTCCAATACATCCCCTGTACCTTGTGCAGTGCCTGGCACAGACCTCCCTCTAAGTGAATTTTACTAGAAGGATCTTGAGGACAGGATGGGCTCTTGCTGCATTTGTAACCCCTAGAATCCTAACAAACCTCATAAAATTAAGATCAAATAGGACAATGAACTATATGAAGACTACAGATTCCACAGCCAGGTGCTCAAAACAGAGGCCTCAGATGGTCTTCAAAGACATTCCACATACTAGGATCTACTTTCTTTGAACTGGAAACTGCTTCAGAAGCAGGCGATCTCTGGACCCCAGACCTTGGCCCTCTTTCATGTCACTCAGGTTTTTTCTGAAAGGAACTATTCTAGGCCCTCAGAAGGGACCTTGTGGTAGGCAATGGATGCAAAAACAAAAACAAGGTAGGCTGCCCTGGAAACACTTTTATTATTCAAACTCACCCTCAGATTTTCTTCACCAGGAAGGTTTCTGAGATCACCCAGAAGCACCAACGTTTCAGTCATGCTTTAAAGTGGGACGGCAGGGAGCAGGACTCCATCCTGGGTCTCCAGGATGCTGACTGAGTCCAGTGGGACAGGGACATCAATAGTAGGGTGCATTCCCCTATCCTCTTCTGTCGGAATTGTTTCAACGTCCCCTGCCCTTCTAGTCACTCACTGGAGCTTAGTGTCCGGCTTGTATCACCAGAACTGGGGTCAACCGTCTAAGATGATTAGGTATAAATTTAAGCAAATGGGGAGGAAGGAAGAAGGGAGAGAAGTGTAGAAAAAAATGAAAAAGTCTTGGGAAGGAGGAAGGAAGAGCAGAGCGGCAAGGAGAGGCGGAACAATGAAGGTCTCAGGCCGTCGCAGGCGCACGGTTCCGGCGGCACGTCCGTCTGGCCCGACTCGGGTCAGCAGCTGCACGCGGCGCAGCGTGTGGGCGCTGAGTCACGGTCCCAGAACAGGGAGCCACGGTACAGGTCTGGGGGGGGGCGGTCCTGGCTGGCATCTGCGAACTGTTTTTTTCTTTCCTCTTTCATTAAGGCTGTGTGCTGACTCCCACGTAGGAGGACTTATTAAACCGCACGTACCGCCTGACGGCGCTCTGGCACGTCGGAGGCGGCCGGCTGGGGGCGCCGCAGCATCGCTTATGAGCCGGTGGACTCGCTGGGGCACAGAGCCGGGAGAGAACTGGGCTTAACTGGCCCGGCTGAGCATTTCCCGGAGGAACCCGCACTTTTTGCTGGAGTCGCTTCTAACTTTAGCACCGCTGAAGCAGGGGGAAACTCCTCATTTGGAAAGCCTCGGAGACCACCCCAACTCTCCGAGGGGCGCTTTCGCGCCGGTTTCCGTGAGCGACTCCATAAAATCTAGGACTCTTGCGCAATCGAAAGAGTCCAGGCTCACCTTCCCACTAAGGGCTCACCCAACTCTACCCGGCCCCCCTGCCCCACGAAGATGGGACCTGGAACATCTCTGCGAAGCCCCTACCAGCAAGCAAGACGCGCTCCGCAAGTCCCACCGTAGAGGGTTACTCCGGCAGCTCAGCCAGCGCGGAGAGCCGCCAGCACCAGCCAGCGCAGCCGTCCTAACCTTCCCACGCCAGGCGGCCGGACCCTAAGGCTCCCCGGCAGACCAAGACCCGGGACACTCTCCCTCCCAAGACTCGTGACCCGGGAATGAATCAGCATTGAGACAGTTTATTGGTTTGCTACTTCTTAAATCACCCACTTTATGTAAATAGATTATACAGACATGGTGTTTTCTTCTTCCACAAGAGGCAACTCATCTCTTTCACGCACACACTCTCACATTCCACGCAGCAAACAACGTTGCATCTCGCTGAGACATTCACTTATTAAAATAGAGGGGAGGGGAACAATACGATTGCTTTAAAATGCCCTTAATACAATATATAACGTACAAAAATATCTCTATATTTGAAGTTACAAAAAAAAATCTTGACAACAAATTTAAATATATTGATAATTACCTCTGTATATACAATACTCATTGCACTTTTCCTCTCTAGGTTTCGGAAAGTTCAAGTAATAGTGAGGCTTGCGCCCCGGTGGGGCGACACCCCATCAGGAATCAGTTTGTGGGCGGGCACGGCAGTGGCTCAGACCCTTGCCCCTGAGGGTCTCAGCGTTTGTTTCGCTGTTTCTCTTCTCCGCGAGCCTGGCAGACGACGCTCCTTTGGATTCCCTCTGCACCCACCTCCCCACCCTGGGCACCTGGCCCCAATTAGGGTGAAGAGAACACTGCCTCCCCTCCGAGGAGGACGGGTTCCTGCAAAGCCAGTGCTCGCTGGCTGCCGGACGGTGCCTCCTGGACCCTCGGTCTCTCAGGGCTGTTCTCAGCCCGGGCCCATAGGCTGAGTGAGGGGCTCGGCGCGCGGAAGCCCTCCCGCCCGAGAGGTGCCGGCGAGATGCGTGCGCTGCTGCCCAGGCGCCTAAATCCTAAGGAGCGTGGCAAATACTTGATGCACCCGGGAATCTGGGGCACCTCGCGCCTTTGGCTCTGGAGGCTGTAATAGAGTCCGACCCAAGCTGGCCTCGGGCAGTGAACGTCGGCGCCGACGGCCGTAGCCCTGGGGGCTGATCTTGCTCCTGGGGGCGACTCCGTCCTTGTCCTTGTCCGTGAACTGGTAGATCTGATGCGCCAGCTTCTGCACCGTGCATGTCCCGAAGCGACAACCAAAGCTCCTCATGCCCTGGAAGTTGTTCAAACTCTGGCGGTAGCGCTTGACTCGGATGCGGGCTGCGTCAGGACTGCTGGAGACGGGAAAGGAAGGCTATGTGAGACCCCCACATCCACCACCACCCCCCACCAGTCATCGGGAAGGGAACCATTCTAAGACCAGAGGGAGCTGGAAACTGCCATCTCCATCTCAACTGCAATACAGCCCTGATGATCCCCCGGGCTAAGGCAAAGGAGGGATTCGCAACGGCGCCTGGCATAGTTACCTGGCCTGCGGGCTGCGAGAGGCGCCCTTCACATCCTGGGGCCGAACAAGAGTCTGGACAGGCCCGGCCTTCACGTTGGCGAGCCCGGTGGGGTAGCTACTGGACTCGCGAAGTTCTCTTTTTCCACGACTTAGAGCCCACTTATTCCATCTAAAAAACAAAGAGACTCAATTCGCAATCGTCCTGGCGAGGTCTTGACCCATTCCCATTCCTCTTCATTTCTAACCCCTCGGCGACCATTGGTCAGTTTCCCTTGCCTTGCAGGTACCAGGACTGGGGAAGGCGCTGCCAGCCACTCACTTCTTTCGGAACTCTGCCGCCACGTCGAGCCTTGCGGCGTCCGCGCCTAGGAAGGCGAGCGAGCCCAGGTACATGAGGGCGACGGGAACCAGCTTCATCCCGGCGGCGATGCGCAGACCCTGGGGAAGGAGAAAAAAGAGCAGAGCTTGAGTGTCCGGGCCTGCCGCATCGCCGGGCGGGGCAAGGAGGCGAGCGGGGGGCCCCCCGGCGCGGCCAGGGTGAGCCTGCACTCCGCCTGACTCAGACGCTTATCTCCCAGGGGCGCAGAGAGGCGCCAGCGGCATTTGCACCCGCCAAGCGGGTGACAGGCCCTGCAGGGGAGGCCGCTGCCCAGCGCCAGGCTCCCAGAGGTTCCCCACTCAACTTCTCAGAATTTGGCTGACGGAGCAGAGGGGACTGGGTCTCTGGAGTTCCTGCTGTGTCCACGAGCTGGGCTCGGGATGCGGGACGCACCCAGCAGAGGACCCTGCAAAGTAGATTGTACCCCTCACTCAGCGCTTCTAGGCAAGCCCCCGCAAATTCAACCCGCCCCGCCCGCGGTGCATACCTGCTGAGAGGGTGATCTGTCAAAATTCTTTGGAGTATTAAGTCTGAGACGACGCTCTGGCAGTGGCAAAACCCCGACGTCGAAGCTGCAGTGAGAAGCCAAAAGTGACAAGGTTCGAGCTGTTTCGCCTAGTGTCACCAAGAAACCACTGAGTGGCCGGCTCGCGTTCCTCCGCTTTATAAGAGCGCGGGGGGCGGGGCCTAGGCGGCCCTCACTCCCTCCCTCCCTTCCCTTGGGCGCGCGCTCTGTAATCGGGCGCGCGCATTGCTTGCCCGTGAGTGTGGGGTTTGTAGGTTGAGGAGGGGGGTGTCCCTCATGCCTAGAAAGTTTTAGAGATGAGCTCCAGGAGACTGATGCAGGAACTGCCCCGGTACTGATTCTCTGGGCACAGTGTTCAGACCTTAAGCCGGGACGAAGCAGAGCCGGTACAACCTCTTGGGGTCCTTACCTAGGACCCATGCAGCCCAGAGTGTAAGGTCTGGCACAGAACTGCAAGAGCCAGCGCGGGGTACCACGTGGATGACCCGAACCCCAGACCTCGGGAGCTGTGGCCTCGAGTGGACCGCGCCCCGTGCCGGCTTGGTGCCTGACCTGGCCGCGACCTCAGACTCCCGCGGAGCCTTACGGGCAGGCACAGAGCACTCCTGAGAAGAGGGGGGGCTCGCCAGCACCCCCTCCCACTCGCCCCCCCCCCCCCCCGCAAGCTGCCGAGACTCTGGGTTCTGGGGACGGACTGGTAAGATTTCGCAATAGGGGCAAGGCTCCGAAAGGCTGATTTGAGAACTGGGAGTTAGAGTGGGGAGTCACCTGAAGTTTCAGAATTTTCATGCCTGTTTGGAAATATAGGAATAACCAAAATTAGGTCGAAGAATACAGTTTCGTTTTTCCCCCTTGTAATCCAGTTGTGCCTTATAAGGTTACAACCTGAGAGTTTGCCTGACTGCCCTTGGAGCCTTCATTCACCCCTTGTAAACGTGAGGATTTACTGCCAAGGAGCACACTAATGCTTCACGTATGTTAATCGCTTTACACTTTACAAACCATGGCCACATCCCGATCTCCTTTGATCCTCACACCTACCCTTGAGTTAGACAAGGAAGGTAACATCAATTTTCTACTTGGTGAAATGGT
Organism: Cervus elaphus; assembly: GCF_910594005.1. Taxonomy (NCBI): domain Eukaryota; kingdom Metazoa; phylum Chordata; class Mammalia; order Artiodactyla; family Cervidae; genus Cervus; species Cervus elaphus. Next base: position 55,505,085 of record NC_057815.1, read on the forward strand.
AAAACTAAAGTTCACAGGGGTAAGCATTTGCTCAAAGTCACACCAAAGGTGGTGAACAGCTCGGCCCGGAAGCATGCATAGCAGACTGGAGTGGGGCGCGGCATGGATATTTTTCTACGCTGGGGCCATCATCTCCTCAAGGGGGAGAGGAGAGTCCTAGCCCCCGCCCAAGGATTTATGCCTGTTCATGATGAATCACCCCCAAACACGTTTGTCACCCGTTTATGCTCTTCCATCACTGCTTCTTGACTTCACTTTCTTACTTAAATTCTGGAGGCCAAACTGGGGAGGGAACTTAGCCCCGCCGGACTCCCCGCTCCTTGCAGGAGAGCTTCTGTAGTTTTGTCACCCACTACCCTGGATACGGGTCCTGAAGCTGAGGGTCTAGACTGAGAGGAGGAGGGTGCGGGACCACTAGAACACCGTGGACGAGCTTCCAGTCCTCACCCGACAGCGATTCTCTGTATGAACTTGAACAAGTTACACCCCACCTTCTAGCTTCCCCATCTATAACCAGCCCTGCCACACTAGTTCTGAGACCCAGGGCACAGACGGCTGGCGCTGGGGCGCGCACGGACCTTGCCTGGCCTGAGCTGAGCACTGCTGCCTCAGCCGCCTTTTCACTCCCAGGAATGACCGGTGGACATTGCACTTGGGGAAGGAATGGTCGCCTCGAAGCTATTTATTCTGAGGGCTCTTCCCCAAGGGAGTCACCTGAGCGGACCTGAGTTCCAGCTCCGGGTGGGGGACAGATCCCTGGCTTGGGCTCGGACTCGGGCTGGACACGCCGAGGGTCGGAAGGGTGCAGCGCAGCGCACTGGCTGGGTTCTGGCTGCGGGTCTGGCCTCCGGCAGTTGCCGCAGTAGACGAGGTCTGGCGGCTGGTCGGCCCGCACCGCAGACTGCAGGTTATTACTGAACGCCTGCTGTTTCCAGGAGCCTCCCCAGTCCCAACTATTCTGTTTTTCTCGCTCGTCTCCCATTTCTCATCGCTTTCTTTCAGTTTGTCCGCTGCGAGTCTGACTTTTCGCAGTGACCCTGTCTAGGACCCGCTGTCTGTCACTCTTGTCTGCAGATGCGACCTACTTGTCGCCAGCTTCCAGCTGGGTCCGTGCCAAGACAGGTTTTTACTTTCATTTCCCCGGCGCGCGCCTCCGACTGCTGGGGAGGTCAAGGACAGCTGGGCGCCGGCCCTCAGCCAGGGAAGGTCCCGTGGTCTGGACTCGTTCCTTCCAGTTCCCTCCAGCCCTGGGGGGTTTGGTCTGCAGAGGACTCTTCAGCTGTACCTCGTGGCCTCCCCACTGTGTCCTTTAGGAGAGCCCTGATTCCAGGAGAGAGGGAGGGTGGAGGGGATGGGGGAAGGAATGAGAGTGGAGGGCGCTGAGCTCTCGCTCCCGCTGAAGGACCGCGAAGCCTGCTCTTGGTGCAGACTTAGTTTTGAGCTACTAGAGGCTTCAACAAGCAAACCCGATCCAGAAGTGGAGACTCGCCGAGCTCCAGTGCCTACGCCAGCGGCGTAGGGGCGGTGCCAGGAATTCCCACCTGAGAGTCTTTGCACGCTCCTTATCAGCCCAGGTGCGCCTTGTAGCTCTGGCACTTAGAGGTCTGAAGCTTGAGAACTCCGTCAAATCTTTCTTTAAGTAGAGTCCTGGCTTGGCGGCTTGGGATTTTGCTAGAACACCCGTATCTTCGAAAGTGTTTGTGTTTACGTGGGTCGGGGACGAGGGCCAGAGGGTTTCCCCCAAGTGCCGTGGAGTATAAGTTGAAACACAGCTATTAAGTTTGCCAAATGTTGGCATCTATTTTTTTCCCCCTTGGAACCTGGGGTTCGTTTACTTACTGTTAAAGGCGGAGACAATCACTAGAATGCATTCACAGTTAAATATCGGATTTGGAAAGAAACAACCTGGAAGGATTATGCTTCTGGCGATTTGTGGACTTTCATCCATTCAAGTTGCAGGGATTGTAGATTCCCACAGAGTACAAGGAAGGAAGGAAGGAAGTGCAGGAAGAAACATCTTTAAAATCTCACTGGCAAAACAAGTGAGAGAAACAAGAACAATCTGGTTAATGAAGATCCACTTCTTTTTGTGTCCAAGAATTTTTAAAAGGTCATGTTGTAAATAAACCCTCAAAGCATTGTAATAATTGTATGTATGCTGACATCATATATACAGATATACAAACATGCCAGAAGCTTTGTTGTATAATGCTGTCTCAACTTCACATTCCAACTGAATTATTTTTAGGCCCTAAATCCAAGCCTTATTCTTAGTAATGTTTGGAGTTTTAAAAAAATTTTGGTGGTGGCTTTTCAGTTAACACTGTGGACCCAATCCCTAAAGCCAGTGTGACCACACTCAGGTCATGAAGAAAAGAAATGAGAAACAATAAATAGTATTAATAATATTAATAACTAAACTTGAGTAGCTAAGTGCATTGCATAATTATCTCTGATGCCTCTTTTTTCAAACAGGAATTTTTATAATGCATTTATTATTCATACGGTTCAAAATGCCTCTGCTAAGCTGAGGCTTGTTTACCAATTCCATTTGAAAACAAGTTTCAAGAAGCATCCGGGAGTCAAAACACCAAGTGGTTTAGAGAAAGGAGCCAATCAGCTTCTCATATTTAGTCAGGAGAAAACGCAAAGCAGGATACAAAGCTCAGGGTGCGTCTTCTTTTTTTTTTTTTTTAATCTCTGACTTCTCTAAGGAGCTAATAAGATATAGATCCTTTCCAGAAAAATGCACATGTATACAAACCAATTTAAGTATAAAATAAACATATGATTTCAGGAGGTGGACCAAGTAAAGAATGCTGATGCAATAAAAAGTACTGTTTCTACTGCATTAATTTCTGTCTTGGAGTGGTAGAGGAGGGCAGTTAACCTCTCTCTTTGTAGGGCATAGAATTTTCCAGGGCATCAGCATAAAGAAAAGAAATGTTTTTGCTGCCTCATTTTTCTGCTCCTGCACAAAACATATGGACAAAAATAATCAGTCCTTGTGTCTGATAAAGTCAGAAGACAAACCTCCCTGAAGCTTAAAGAATATAAGTTGCTGTAGGACAGATGAAGGAGAACACAGAGAAGATGATTAACGTATAGAAGCTTCTTTTAACATCTAGAACAGAATGAAGTGAAATGACTTTAAGAAAAATTTAGTACTGGTAGCACAATGAATGGTATTAATAAATGCAGTATAATAGAGATGATTAGATCATGTAGGGTCATCCTTAGCCAATGAGAATGGTGTTAACAAGAGGGAACCACCATCATGCTACCTGCCTCCAGGTGGGGATACTGTACTATCAGATTAAAACCAGCAGAATGAGGCAATTCTAATGTATGGGCCTACGTGATTTGAAAGTCATTCATCCCTTCAACATTTACTGAGCATGTATTACATGCCTTTGTCTCTGCGAAATGCTGGGCATACAATAATCATCAATGCAAGTATCATTCTTGCTCTCAATGATCTTATAGCATGGAGGGTAGGCAAATATAAACAAATCCTCACAGGGATAATAAGTACATGATTACAAACTTGGTAAGTGTTGGAATCAAGATTGCTGGGAGAAATCTCAATAACATCAGATATGCAGATAGCACCACCCTTATGGCAGAAAATGAAGAACTGAAGAGTCTCTTGATGAAAGTAAAAGAGGAGAGTGAAAAAGTTGGCTTAAAATTCAACATTCAGAAAACTAAGATCATGGCATTTGGCCCCATCACTTCATGGCAAATAAATGGGGAAACAATGGAAACAGTGACAGACTTTATTTTTCTGAGCTCCAAAATCACTGCAGATGGTGACTGCAGCCATGACATCAAAAAAACGCTTGCTCCTTGGAAGAAAAGTTATGACCAACCTAGACAGCATATTAAAAAGCAGAGACATTACTTTGCCAACAAAGGGCTGTCTACTCAAAACTGGTTTTTCCAGTAGTCATGTATAGATGTGAGAGTTGAACTATAAAGAAAGCTGAGTGCCAAAGAATTGATGCTTTTGAATTGTGGTGTTTGGAGAAGACTCTTGAGAGTCCCTTGGACTGCAAGGAGATCCAACTAGTCCATCCTCAAGGAAATCAACCCTGAATATTCATTGGAAGGACTGATGCTGAAGCTGAAACTCCAATACTTTGGCTACCTGATGCAAACAACTGACTCATTTGAAAAAACCCTGATGCTGGGAAAGATTGAAGGCAGGAGGAGAAGGGGCTGGTTGGATGGCATCACTAACTCAATGGACATGAGTTTGAGTAAACTCCGGGAGTCGGTGATGGACAGGAAGGCCTGGTGTGCTGCAGTCCATGGGGTCGCAAAGAGTCAGACCCGACTGAGCAACTGAACTGAAGCTGAAGTGTTCTGAAGGAAAAGCAAGATTAGGGAGACCTAAAGTTCCATATGAAGGAAACAGTATGCACAAATGCTTAAAGATGAGAAAGAACTTGGGACATTAGGGGAGACAAAAGGAGATTGAAATTCACTGAGTGAGGGAGAAGAGAGGCATGAAAGAAATGAGGTTAAGGAGGTTATCAAAGTAAATAGGGCCCTTTGGAATATAATGAAGATCTTGCACTTTATTGAGAGTGATTTGGGAAGCTATTGACAGGTTTGAAGATGGGAGAGATGTGATCTATATACATTTATTTAAAAGGTCATTGTGGCTATTGAGTGTGATGACTGGATTAGAGAGGAACAAGATGGGGAGCAGTGCAGTGGTGGTGCCCTGGAGAGACTGGCAAGGGCCCAGTCCCCACATAATCTCAACACACACATACCCACTCCACCCTAAACTTCACCAACAGAGCTGCCTTCATGGATATGCACCCTGTTCAGTCACACAGGGCCCCACACTTGATTTAATGTTCTGCTTGTTTCTGCTTTGAAATTTTTAATAATTTTTGAACAGAGAGACTCCTACATTTTCATTTTGCTTTTCATTTTCATTGGCTGCACATTCCGCAGCCAGTCCCACTCACCAAATAGGTAGACATGCAATCTAAGTTAAAGCAGCCTACAGTCTCTCACAGCACCTATTTATACTGCTAAATGTCAGGAGTACTTTATGTGAGTGTCAAGATTCAATTATTCATATGATTACACACATGAAAGCAACTGCATGATAATTTCTGTTAGCCATCTCTGAAGTCTCCTTCCCGCACCCTAAACATACACACTCAAGGTAGAAATAGTATGTTTCCTATACAGATTTAGTTTGATGACAGTGTTCATGATCTACTTAGCGTCCTGACGTTTTACCTACTAGGAAAGTCTGGGACTGCCAATGAAGCAGGGAAACCAGTTAGGAAGCTATTGCAATAGTCAAGGTGGAAAGTGATAGTGGCTCAGATGAGTGGGGTGGCAGTGAGTGTGGACAGAAGCATACATATTTGGGGAGCAGGATCAGTAGGACCGAGTGATGAACATGGGGTTATGAGAGAGGTAGGTGGCAAGCGTAGCAATCATTGTTTCTCATTTGGGCAATCGAGTGGATGGAGATGTGGCAATGGATCAGGGAATCTACCACAGCTGCTTAGTCTCCTTTGTTATTGGTTGGTACAGACCATTTGAACAGGCCTCAGACCTGCTTGGTCAAATCGAACTGTCATATTGCCTCTCTGAACTTTAGTGGCTAACCACAGGAAGCACTTGAAATCACTGTATAGATTACACTTACTCCACAACAGCTGAATGTAGGAAGAGCAGGCTGATTATTCTCGCTTACTAGTAATCAGCTGCTTTTGTCTTATAAAGCATAGTCTTCCTCCCTCCCGCTCCTGCCCCACTTCAGTAAAACAAATCTGGGTTTGCTTTACTCCCTTACTCTTTGGTGAGAGGTGATGGTGGTTATCTCAGGGGATGGTCTGGCCTTCAGTCAACCTCAGTAATCAGGCTGCCTTGTCAGGGCTTATCAGTTTCAGCAGACTGGCAGCTGTTGGCTGAGAAGCAAAATACAGTTCCAGTGTATGCTAAATATGTTCACATGTGTATACAAATACATGGTGTCTTTATATACATATACCTGGAGTATCTCAAAATCCCTATGCTACAAAACATCCACTTGCAAATGGTCTGGCAGCCTACATATGACTCAACAGATGAAATATGTCTAGAAGCAAACATTTGATTTAAGGCTTAAAAATAGCCAAGTTTTGATTAAAAAATAATACAGTAAGTCCCCCCCATACCAATGAGTTCCATCCTGAGAGTGTGTTCCTAAGTCCAATTTGCTTGTTAAGACCAACGAGTTAGCCTAGGTACTCAACTAACACAATCAGTTGTATAGTATGGTACTATAATAGGCTTATAATACTTTTTACACAAATAATACATACAGAAAAACGTAACAAAACATTTTTAATCTTACAGTACCTTGAATAGTACAGTACAATAGCAGGGCATACAGGGATTGGCATGGACATTCTTATCTTTGAAAGTTTGCAAGTTCAAGGTTTGTATATAGGGGACTTACTGTAAAAACAATAATTTGAACAAACACTTGTGACTGAAATAAAAAAAAAAAACCAGATTTAAAAAGTACAGTGGGACCCCTACCTCTTATCATATGTAAAAATCAACTCAAAATGAGCTAATGGCCTAAAACAAGAGTAAACTATTAGAGTCTTAGAAGAAAACATAGGAGTAAATCTTCAAAGGAGTGATCTTGGATTTGGCAATGGATTCTTAGATATGACACCAAAGCACAGGAGACAAAAGAAAAAATAGATAAAATGGACTTTGTATAGTATATACATACAGTGGAATGTTATTCAACCATGAAAAAAGAATTAAGTACTGATACATGCTACAGCATGGACGAACCTGGAAAGCATCATACTAAATGAAAGAACCCAGATATGAAAGGTCATATATTGTATGATTGTATTTATATCAAATATCCATAGTAGATAAATCCATAGAGACAGAAAGCAAGCTGATAGTTATCAGAAACTGGGGTAGGGGAAAATGGGAGTGACTGCTTTATGGGTGCAGGGTTTTCTTTTGGGTGGTGAAAGTATTTTAGAACTAGATAGAGGGGGTAGTTGTACAACATTATGAATGTACTCAACACCACTGAATTGCACACTTTAGAATGGTTCCTTTTATGATATGTGAATTTCACCATTAAAAAAAGTAAAATGGGGAAGGAACATGATAGCTGCTTAAAAATGAGAAAGGTAGATTTTTTTTCTGGGTATTTCCATAGAGCAAAATTGGGGGAAGTTACAGGACAACGTTGACATAACACGGAAGAACTTTCCAACAATAGTGTTGTTAAACAGTGGAATGGGCAGCCTCCCAAGGAAGTGAAATTAAGCTTTACTGAAAGTGATCAAGTTAGATGAGCTCTCAGGGAAGTTATAGAGAAGATTCTTACTTGAGGTGTGACTAAAGCTTTTTTAGTTTAATTATTTTCAAGACCTATCTGCTATCTTCCCTCCGCATCTGCAACTAGGTTGATTCGGTTTGACCATAAGCAATTGCAAATGAACTCCTTGAGTTCAAGTATTCCTTCCCTGGAGTTTCAGTTCTAGTGCAGCCCAACCCTCTCAATCTAAGTGAAAAAAGTGCCACACACACAGAAAGAGGAAATGATCAATGATAGTAGACTTTCAGTAGCTGAGACACCAAATCTCTGAACTCTCAATTCAGAGTTCAAGCCATTGCAGCTTCCTGCTGGTAGCTGGGGGAATTTGTATATTCACTCATCAAACATACTAGTTAAGCACTGCTAAGAGTAAATGGTAAAGGTTAAACCCTCAATTAATAATGAGCAGTGATAAGCAACTAGGATGATGATCACATTCGCAAACTATAAAATTTCCCAAACTTCCCTTGTAACATACTCTGCTACCAAAACTTCATGAGATACTAACAGAGGGCAAAGCATGCTAACCTGGGTTCCTCACTTGCCAAATTCCAAACAATAAGAGGTGCAGTAACACGAAAGTGACCTAGGTAATTCCTAGACTGGATGATGATACACACGAATTCATTTTAATTGCATTGTTTGAACAGGGAAATTGGAATTCACCACCTGCTCCAGCGGCAAGAGCCCTGGGACCGCTGCAGGGGGCGAAAACCTAGGCGGGAAGAACTCTTTGGGGAGAGACAAACCTTCTCCCTCGGACTCGGTTGTTCCGGGCCAGTTCAGGAGGATCCCGGGGATGCCGCATTCTTTAGAGGAATTCGGCCTCCCCAGGCGCTCTGGGGGAAGCCCAGGCCAACCGCCCCCAGCCCACCCAGCACTAAAGCACGAGGCGCCTCTGAGAATTGCGCAAAAGCCTCTCCCTCCTCCGCCTGCTCGGTGGCATGTTCCTAAAATTCCCATCTGCACAACATAAACAGGAAACGTGCAGCAAAAGCCCTGGCGGTGCAAATTCCAGGCTTCCAGTCGAGGGCGGGAGAATCTTGTCTTGGGAAGGCGGGTGACCGGGTGGAGGGGCCGTTGAAGGGGCGGGGGGAGGGGAAGCAGCAAAGTTCCCAGGAGACCCCCTCATCTATCCCTATCTCTTCTTCCCAGACCCAGAAAGAAAGAGAGGACGGAAGGAAGGACACCCTGCTTTAGGAAAATCAGGGGAGCGGGAGGTGGGCCGCGGAGGGGCAGCCAGGCCTCAAAGTGAAGCACCCCGAGAGGCTGCTGTGACAACGCGCGGTAGGAACACACTGGACAGCCTTCTCCCAAGATCGGCTGAACCAGCGGCCCCGGGAGGGTGGGGGTGGGCTCTCCGCCGGGGCTTGGGTCACGGAGCCAGCGCTGGTGGGGGCGGGGAAGCAGCGGGCGCTAAGAGCGGCGCAGGCGCAGAGCGCGCCTCGGTTGTCAAACATGGCTGAAGTGCCGCCGCTGCCGCTACTGCTGCTGCAGGGAAAATGCTGAGCCCTCCCGGGCCCGGTGGGCGGCGGCGGCGAGGGCGGCGACGGGCACCTGCTTCTCGGGCGCGGCGGCGGAGGCCATGGCCAGGCTGGCCGACTATTTCATCGTAGTCGGCTACGACCACGAGAAGCCAGGTAAGGGTGTGGGGCGGGCGCCGCCCCCGGGCCTCCCTGCCCCCGCCCCCCAGCTGCCGTCCAGTGGGCTCCTCTGGGCTGGGCATCGCGGCCGGGAGGCGTGGAGGGCCGGTCCCGGCGCCGGTGGAGCTGGCACTCGGCGTCGGGCCTTGATGGCCCGGCTGAGCCTCGCGGTGGGCGTGAGGGGCCAGCACGAGGGGCGAGGGAGGAGGAGGAGGAGGCGGCGGCCTCGTTCTCCGGGCCCCGGGCGGCCCAGCTGGGGCGAGTCTGGGTGCCGTGGCGCTCGCTCTGAAGAGGGCCGGGTACCAGGGGCATCGCCCGGGTGCCCGCGGGCTTGGGTCAGGACTTCAGGGCTGGGAGGGCGGGAGCCAACTGTGCTAAGTTCCTCGGGGATAAACTTCTGCCCAGCATCCTGAGTGAGTAACGAATGACGCAGGGGGCTGTCCTCTCCGAAAGGAAGTGCTGAGTCCAGTGCTACCTCACCCCTGAGCTGGTGGGGGCCCGTCTAGTCACCGCGCCCGTGGACGCATGGTACCGAGAAGAGGGCAAATGATCCTTGAACTTATTAACATTTCTAGGAAATGCTCCTTGTTCTTTCAGGACAAACCTGACGGTCATTTCAAAGGGAGTCTGAATACGATCTTTTAAGTAAGGACCGTCAGCACATCGCTGCAGGTGATCTTGTTTCACTTTAATAAGTGTTTTAATTAGCCTTTCATTCGTCGCAGAATTATCCTCTTAGGTAACAATCTGGCAGATGTATTTTAATGGAGGGACTTCCACAATTTAAGAGAATTCAACGTTTATGCACGTTTATTTTTGTATTCATAATGTAATAAGTTGAATTGGGGAAGCACATCTATTTCAGGGTAATTTCAGGGTAATTTACAAGAAATTTAAGGTCTCAGCTAGATAGCCCTTCCTTTTTCAGAGGAGATGCTGAGATTGTGTTTTGCTGATGGTTACAGCCATTTGTAGCTTCAGAATACCATTGTTCTTCCCACTCTTGGTCGACTGCCCTTTCACTATTCCTCTCCTAATAACTTCTTTAGTGGGGACTTTTTATAGTCTTTAGCCTTTAATTATTCTTGACCTGATTGAGATTAGCAAGAGAAGGGTTGGGCGATATTTAAAATATTTTCTGACTACACAAAGTTTTATTTATTTCCTAGTAATTTTGCATAGTCTGCTATCTCTTTCTTACCCAGATTGACAATATGGAGAATCAGAGTTTGTATTTAACATTGTTTCATTTTTAGTGACTTTGAGTTTTTTCTCACTTAAAAAAAAAATGGAAACAGTAAAAAACTTGCAGAAAACTTGCAAGTATGGTACAAAGAACCTTTTTCTCCCTGAACCATTAGAAAGTGCTGACCTGATGCCTTCCCTATCACCCCAGGTTGTGTATTTTCTACAAACAAAGATATTCCCCTGCTTAATCAGGTGCAATCTTCAAAAATCAGGAAATTTACACTGACATAGTACTTCATGTAGTTCTCAGACTGAGACAGTGTATCTCAGATTGGGACTTGAGCCCACCTTCGAGACTGGAACCCAGCGAAAACCCACCATTTGTTAACTGTGATCACACACACCTGGTTTCAGGACTTATGAAGCTCAGGTTCTTGCTGAGTCATCACAGAAAGAATTCAGTGAGAGACTGACAGATAAGTGGATTTATTTAGAGAAACACACTCCACAACCAACCCTGAATATTCATTGTAAGGACTGATGCTGAAGCTCCAATACTTTGGTCACTTGATAGAAGAGGCAGTTCATTGGATAAGACCCTGATGCTGGGAAAGATTGAAGGCAAAAGGAGAATGTGGTGGCAGAGGATGAGATGGTTAGATAGCATCACCAACTCAATGAACATGAACTTGAGCAAACTCTGGGAGATAGTGGAGGACAGCCTGGCATGCTGCAGTCCATGGGGTTACAAAGAATCAAACCCGACTTAGCGAGTGAATAACATACTCCACAAGCAGAGTGTGGCCCATCTCCGAAGAGGAGAACAACCTTGAATTATGGCTTGGTTAGTTTTTATGGGCTGGATAATTTCATAGGCTGATGAGTAGAAGGAGTATTCTGTTTTGGGGAAGGGGTGGAAATTTCCAGGAATCGGGCCATTGCTCACTTTTTGGTCTTTGGTGGCTGGCTTCGAAACTGTCATGGCGCTGGAGAGTGTGTCACTTAGCTTGTTGATGTGTTACAGTGAATGTTACACTGAAGCTCAAGGTGTAGTGGAAGTCAGCTTGTTCGCCATCTTGGACCTGTTTGGTTCTAATCTAATCTAATTGTCATGTCCTCAGGCTGTGCCATTCTTTTAAAGTTTATGCCCTACCCCCTCGCCTCCTGTTTCAGTACTGGTTCAAGTTTTGTTGATTATGCCATCTCTTTACTGGCCAAAGGATCTGGTTCAGAATCATATATTGCTTTTATTTGCCATAGGGCCATCTCCTCAGAGGTGAGACAAGCTCTTGGATAGCTTTGGAGCTCAGCTAAGGAATCATACTGATCTTCAGGCGTTTATTGCTTGCATACTTGATGGTGATGAATTTCATTAAGTTCTCATTTACTTTCAGTACATGTTTGGCCATATGCTTCATGACTTCTTCAGTCTGAATTGATTCCCTCATCTTCTCTTAATTTTAATAATTTTGACCCTAATGAAGATTGTGTGCATGCATGTTCAGTTGTGTCCAACACTTTACTACTCCATGTACGATAGCCCACCAGGCTCCTCTGTCCATGGAATTTCTCACTCTAGATTTCTGGAGTGGGTTGCCATTTCCTACTCCAGTGGATCATCCCAGTCCAGGGATTGAACCCGCGTCTGTTGGGTCTCCTGCATTGACCGGTGAGATGACCACTTCCCACCTTGTGGGAAGTCCCTTGTGCAGCTTGTGGGATCTTAGTTCCCCAACCTGTGTCCCCTGTGGTGGATGTATGGAATTTTATCCACTGGACCACCAGAGAATTCCCTAAAGTTAATATTTAATAGTTAATGTTTTTCCTCCAATTAAAATTTAAAAATTCAGAAAAAGAAAAAATAGCTAAATGTTTTTCGTGAGGACTGCTTTGAAACTATGTGTCTTGATCCTCATCAAACAGGTAATGTATTCCTTTTATGCATTTATATCTGTATGGATTCATGGTTTTCTTTCTTTTCTTTTTTGGCTGGGTTATATTGTTGCTATTTATTTAGTTCTTCAAATTTTCCTCATTCGGGCAACTAGAGCCCATTCAGTCTGGCTTCTGTGTCTTTATGACATGTCTCCACCACTAGTGTTTGAGTGTTTACTTTGAGTGTTTTTTGTTTTTGTTTTTTACTTTTTGGCATAAGAAGATGCTTTGGGCTTATCTTGTACTGTCCCTGCCTCAGTGCTGAAATCAGCCATTTCTCTAGGGAGATCTGGATTGTTTTAATGATGAATGACATTCAGAAGCTAATATCTCAGTGCTTGTGTGTTTACTGCTGCTGTATTGTTACTGCTCTCAGGCTTTCTGAATGGATGGAGCTGGGGAATATATGTATGTGTACACACAGGTGGCTTAGTGGTTAAGAATCCGCCTGCCAATACAAGGAGATGCAGGAAACAAAGGTTCAGTCCCTGAGTTGGGAAGATCCCATGGAGGAGGAAAATGGCAACCCACTCCAGTATTTTTGCCTGGGTAAGTCCCATGGAGAGAGGAGCCTGGTGGGCTACAGTCCCTGGGTTGCAGAGAGTCAGATATGACTGAGCAATGGAGCACGCATGCATGCACACATGTTTATGTCTATTTATCTATGTATATTAAAAAACTTTGAGGTGGGAGGGGGGATTGGGATGGGGAATACATGTAAATCCATGGCTGATTCATGTCAATGTATGACAAAAACCACTACAATATTGTAATTAGCCTCCAACTAATAAAAATAAATGGAAAAAAAAAAAAACCCAACTCTGAGTTCCTACCAGTACCACTGATTTAAGTCCAACACTCCTGGGTCCACTCAAGTTTTTCCCTTTTTCATATTTGTAATGTTCTTTTCTGATAGAAATCTGGCTCCCATTATCCTTAATATGTTTACTTCTTTGTTCAGTCTCCCTGTATTAAACCAGTCTTTCATCTTTGCTACCACCCTCTCCTCTCCTGGATGCCTTCCTCTCTCTATTGGGCTCAGATTCTTCATTCTGTCTCTCCCAGCATCCTGCCCCTGTCAGGACCTAATAGCCCATTCCGGGATGTCTCAGTATAGGGACACCCTCCTCAACCAGCTCTGGCTCCAGCTCCCCATGTTAGCTTACCCACTGTCTGTGGATATACTTCTTACCCTACTTAGGTTGTGACACACGGCACTGGGCTGCTTCCATTTGAAGGAAGACATCCTCATTCCATGCTCCCCAGTGCCCTCTTCCAGGTTGCCCCTCTGTTTTGACAGCCTCTTTGCAGTGCTTGGACTCTGACTGAATTCATCTCCTTTGGCCTTTCCTTCCCGCATGGAGTACCTTCTTGGGCTCTGATACCTGCCGCCCCCGCCAGGCTATAATGACTGCTACGTATCCCACAGCAGAGAAAGGGAAGATTATTTTTTTAAGTAACAAAATCCAGAAGCTTTTTTAAATCGCAGAATCTCGATTGCAAAGTGTATCTTTTTTTTAACTTGGGATAATTTTGCAACCCCATGGGCTATAGCCTGCCAGGCTCCTCTGTCCATGGAATTTTCCAGGCAAGAATACTGGAGTGGGTTGCCATTCCCTTCTCCAGGGGATCTTTCCAATCCAGGGATCAAACTTGCATCTCATGCATCTTCTGCATTGCAGGCAGATTCTCTACCAGGGAAGCCTCAATTTTTCTTTAGTCATACTTTATGTAAAATTTACATGCAGTAAAATCCATCTTTTAACTGAACAGTTCAGTGAGTTTAGAGAGATGTATGCATAAGTGTAGCCAGGCAAGATCTAGATAGAACACTTTCCTCCAAAAAGCTCCTCTGTGCCCCTTTGTACAGTTAATTCTTTCCCTAGCCTCTGGCAATCACTGATCTTTTTCTGTCCTTGCTTTTTTATCTTTCTTAGAATGTCTTATAAATTAAATTATACAGTTTTTTTATGTCTGGCTTTTTTCACTTAGAAAACTATGTTTGAGACTTACCCATCTTGTATGTACTGTCAGTTCCTTCTTATTGCTAAATACAACATGATTTGTTATCCATTCAGTAGTTGGTGGACATTTGAGTTTCTGGTTTGGGGCTATTCTGAACAAAGTTACTCTGAATATTTGCAAAAAGATCTTTGTTCATTTGATTTCATTTCTCTTGGGTAGATGCTTAGGAGAAAAATTGCTGGGTCATATTGTCATGGTATGTGTGCGGGTTGGAAATTTTCAGAGAGGAGGCAGAGTGAAAGGACAGTAAAGTTTGTTAGAGCAGGGGAGGGGGGATCGCTGCCAGTACAGTAGGCCGCCTTCCTGATAGTCAGGGAGAGCAGACCCCAAACGGGAGTCTTTGGTCTGTATGGCTGGAGGACAGGAAGTAAGGTAGGGGTCTTTCGAGTCATTTGCTGATTGGATGAACTACATGTATACATCCCTCTTTTGGGGTTTCCCTGTGGCTCAGTGGTAAAGAATCCACCTGCCAATGCAGGATACATGGGTTTGATCCTTGGGTTAGGAAGAGCCCATGGAGAAGGAAATGGCAATCCATGCCGGTATTCTTTTTTTTTAAATCAACATATTATTTATTTATTTTTGACTTTGCTGGGTCTGCATTGCTTTGCGAGGACTTTCTCTAGTTGCGGGGTAGGGGTGGGTTTACCCTTCGTTGTGGTGCCCAGGCTTCTCACTGTCGTAGCCGAGCACAGGCTCTAGGCGAGGGCTTCACGAGTTGCAGCACGCAGGCTTCGTTGCTCTGGGGCATGTGGAATCTTCCCAGACCAGGGATTGAACTCTTGTTCCCTGCATTGGCAGGCAGATTCTTATCCACTGCATCACTGCCATCAGGGAAGTCCCACACCAGTATTCTTGCCTCGGAAATTCCACGGACGGATGAGCCTGGTGGGCTACAGTCCATGGGGTCGCAAAGAGTCGGGCACGACTTAGCTACTAAACATAGAACAACAACATATAGGGCAGGAGAAGAGTAAGACAAATACCTTTTCCTTATATGGGATAGGAGTGGGAACAGGCCATACTACTCAGGAGGACTCAGAAATTCTACGATGGTTACAACATGGCAGGAAGGACGAGAAGAGTCTGGTGGCTTTTGTTCCTGCATTCCAAGATCCTTCTCGCTCATCTTGTTCTTTTGTCCTCGGGCACCACACATTTGGTCAGTGTCTGTTTAACTTTATGTGAAACCACCAAACTGTTTTCCAAACTGACTGTGCCATTTTACATACTTACGTGCCAGCAGTGTATGAGATTTCCAGTTATTTTTAAAATTTTTATTTATATTATTTTTAAAAATTTAACCATTTTAGTGGACATGTAGTGGTATCTTATTGTGGTTTCATTTTGAATTTTCCTAGTGGCTAGTGATGTTGAACACCTTTTCTTGCACCTATTGCATTGGAATATTTTTGTAAAGAGTCTGAGCAAGTTTTTGCTCTTTTTTAAATTGGATTGTTTGGCTTCTTTTTTTAGTTGGAGTATAGTTGGTTTATGGTGTGTGTTAATTTCTGCTGTACAGCAAAGTGATTCAGTTATACATACATATATTTTTTCATTTTTATATTGTTTTCCATTTTGGTTTATCACAGGATATTGAATATAGTTCCCTGTGCTATACAGTAGGACCTTCTTATTTATCCATTCTATATATAATAGTTTTCATTTGTTTGGCTTCTTATTATTGAGTTTTAAAATTCTAGATACAAGTCTTTATCAGGTGTTCTGCAAATATATTTTTCCAGTCTGTGGCTTGCCCTTTCATTTTCTTAGCAATAGCTTTTGAAGAGCAAATGTTTTAATTTGAATGACTTTGTTGTTGTTGTTGTTCAGTTGCTCAATTGTGGCCGACCCTTTGGGACCCCATGGACTGTAACATACCAGTCTTCCCTGTCCTTCACTATTTTCTGAAATTTGCTCAAACTCGTATCCATTGAGTTGTGATGCCATCCAACCATATCATTCTGTGTCATCCTCTTCACCTCCTGCCTTCAGTCTTTCCCAGCATCAGGGTCTTTTCTAAAGAGTAGGCTCTTCACATCAGGTGGCCAAAGTATTAAGAGCTTCAACTACAGCATCAGTCCTTCCAGTGAATATTCAGGGTTGATTTCCGTTAGGTTTGATCTCCTTGCAGTCCAAGGGACTCTCAGTCGTCTCCAGCACCATAGATTTTTTTAGGTATTTAAATAGTTTTGTATCCTTTTTTTTTTTTCCATTTATTTTTATTAGTTGGAGGCTAATTACTTTACAATATTGTAGTTTTGTATCATTTTTACTGAAACTCTCTATAAAAACCTACTGGGACAAAATCCACCAAATCTATGTAATTGTTTGAATTGTAAATGAGGAGTAAACCTAATTGAGTCTACAAACCTTTGTTATAAAGCTTTCTTGAGTTAGTATGATTTTATTACCTACATCTCTCTAAAAGTTAATATTACAATATTTTGATTCTGAAATATGCTGTATTTAATTCCAGAATGTTTCTGGAATTATCTGTTCAATATACTAAACTGTGTTTGTTCATAAAATGTGTATTTAATTAATAATATTTTTAGTTCATTTTTTTAAACATTTCAATTGAAAGAAAACCTTGTTTTTTGAACAATTACTTTTACAAACTGGAAAAAATAGTTAATATATGCTATTTGAATTATATGCAAAGAAGAGTGCTTGACACATAGTAGATGTTTAATAAAGACGTATGGAGTGAGTATACAATTGCTGTACATATGGACTGTGGCTCAGATCATGAACTCCTTGTTGCCAAATTCAGACTTAAATTGAAGAAAGTAGGGAAAACCATTAGACCGTTCAGGTATGACCTAAATCAAATCCCTTACGATTATACAGTGAAAGTGAGAAATAGATTCAAGGCATTAGATCTGATAGAGTGCCTGAAGAACTATCGATGGAGATTCGTGACATTGTACAGGAGACAGGGATCAAGACCATCCCCAAGAAAAAAGAAATGTAAAAAAGCAAAATGGCTGTCTGAGGAGGCCTTACAAATAGCTGTGAAAAGGAGAGAAGCGGAAAGCAAAGGAGAAAAGGAAAGATACACCCATTTGAATGCAAAGTTCCAAAGAATAGCAAGGAGAGATAAGAAAGCCCTTGTTAATGATCAGTGCAAAGAAATAGAGGAAAACAATAGAATGGGAAAGACTAGAGATCTCTTAAAAAAATTAGCGATACCAAAGGAACATGTCATTCAGAGATGGGCACAGTAAAGGACAGAAATGGCATGGACCTAACAGAAGCAGAAGATATTAAGAAGAGGTGGCAAGAATACACAGAAGAACTATACAAAAAGATCTTCATGACTGAGATAATCACGATTGTGTGATCACTCACCTAGAGCCAGACATCCTGGAATGCAAAGTCAGGTGGGCCTTAGGAAGCATCACTACAAACAAAGCTAGTGGAGGTGGTGGAATCCCCATTGAGTTATTTCAAGTCCTGAAAGATGATGCTGTGAAAGTGCTGCACTTATTATGGCAGCAAATTTGGAAAACTCAGCGGTGGCCACAGGGCTGGAAAAGGTCAGTTTTCTTCCAATCCCAAAGAAAGACAATGCCAAAGAATGCTCAAACTACCCCACAATTGCACTTATCTCACATGCTAGTGAAGAAATGCTGAAAATTCTCTAAGCCAGGCTTCAGCAGTACTTGAACCATGAAATTCCAGATGTTCAAGCTGATTTTAGAAAAGGCAGAGGAACCAGAGATCAAATTGCCAACATCCGTTGGATCATCGAAAAGGCAAGTGAGTTTCAGAAAAACATCTACTTCTGATTTATTGACTATGCCAAAGCCTTTGACTGTGTGGACCACAACAGACTGTGAAAAATTCTTCAAGAGATGGGAATACCAGACAACTTGACCTGCCTCTTGAGAAATCTGTATGCAGGTCAGGAAGCAACAGTTAGGACTGGACATGGAACACCAGACTGGTTCCAAATAGGGGAAGGAGTTTGTCAAGGCTGTATATTTAAAGTATATGCAGAGTACATCATGCGAAATTCTGGGCCGGATGAAGCACAAGCTGGAATCAGCATTGCCAGGAGCAATATCAATAACCTCAGATATGCAGATGACGCCACCCTTATGGCAGAAAGCAAAGAACAACTAAAGAGCCTCTTGATGAAAGTGAAAGAAGAGAGTGAAAAAGTTGGCTTAAAGCTCAACATTCAGAACACTAAGATCATGGCATCTGGTCCTATCACATCATGGCAAACAGGTGGGGAAACAGTGACAGACTTTATATTTTTGGGCTCCAAAATCAGTGCAGATGGTGACTGCAGCCATGAAACTAAAAGATGGTTACTCCTTGGCAGGAAAGTTATGACCAACCTAGACAGTATGTTAAAAAGCAGAGACATTACTTTGCCAACAAAGGTCCATCTAGTCAAGACTATAGTTTTTCCAGTAGTCACGTATGGATGTGAGAGTTGGACTATAAAGAAAGCTGAGCACAGAAGAATTGATGCTTTTGAACTGTGGTGTTGGAGAAGACTCTTGAGAGTCCCTTGGACTGCAGGGAGATCCAACCAGTCCATCCTAAAGGAAATCAGTCCTGAATATTCATTGGAAGGACTGATGCTAAAGCTGAAACTCTAATACTTTGTCCACTTGATGTGAAGAACTGAGTCATTTGAAAAGACCCTGATGCTGGGAAAGATTGAAGGTGGGAGGAGAAGGGGACAATAGAGGATGAGATGGTGGATGGCATCACCGATTCAAAGGACATGAGTTTGAGTAAACTCCAGGAGTTGGTGATGGACAGCAAGGCCTGGCGTGCTGTGTTCCATGAGGTCATAAAGAGTTGGACATGACTGAGTGACTGAACTGAACATATGGAAAATACATAAAACTCTAAGGAAGAGTTTCTTGAGGGCTCACTTTCTGGCTCATTGATGGCTGTCTTCTGATGATGTCCTCACGTGGAAAGGGGCTCGGGAGCTCTTTGAGGTCTTTTCGATATGGACATTAATCCCAGTAATGAGAACTTTGCCCTCATGCCCGAGTCACCTCCAAGTACCATCACTTTGGCCCCACCTCCAAATGCTAGCACATTGGGAGATCTAGGTTTCAATATATGCATTTTCTTTTTTTTTAGGAAGGGTATACACAGACATTCTAAGTCTATGACAGACTCATAGACTTGATAATTAGGATTGTGACTTTATTTTGTATTTTTTTAGGATGGTGACTTTAGAACATTAGAGTTGAAGGGGCCAAAGCCAGTTTGCTAAATGCACATCCCAGGTCATATGCTGTATAAACTTCATATAGTCCAATTTATTTCATTTCTTTTTTTTTTTTATTTTTTTATTTTTTTAGTATATGTGCTGCCGAAGCGAGCACTATTTCATTTCTTACTAGATTATCTCTGTGACCTACAACCTGTGGCTTATGGAAAGAGGCAGAGGTGACTAAAATTCCAAACTTGGAGGTCTGGGATATTTTTTGATACCATGACTTAAGAAGTTTGCAAATGTTTTTCTTTTAAATTACTTATTTGTGCTTTTGGCTTGAATGATTATGGGTTTTACTTGACAGTTATCTAGATGGAGTCTTCAGAAGATGGACAGGCAGGGACTGAACACAAAGACTTGAGAGTCATTAGTAGATAGATCTGTGTCACTGTGAGTACCCAAGGAAAGTCTATATAAAGACAGAAGAATAGAGGACCAGGGACTGATCTTTTGGATCAGTGTTCAAAGGAACACTATTGCTAAGACGATGGAGAATAAAAGGAACCATAGAAGAAGGAGTTGGGGAGTTTGAGAGAGATATTTAGTTTTCCCCAATAGTAGTAGTTCTTCTCAATGGTAATAAAACCCCTGATTTTTGGCTAGTTTTGTAGCCATGCAGGAGAGACTATTTCATGTTACTAACAGATAGAAACACATGAATGAGTTCTGGCCAGTTGGATGTAATTGGAAATAATGCATGCAGTATCCCAAAAAGTATTCTTGAAAGAATGAGGGTATTTTTCTCTTGCTTTTTTCTTTCCTGAGACTGGCATGCTGGTATAAAAACTGGAGTCATCTTAAACCATGTAGATAAGGGCCCACATCCTGGGGAAATCAGAGCAAAAAGCTGGAAAGAACCTCGGTCTCTAATGACTTATAGTAGGATTATTATAGCTGCCTCTGGATTTTTTTTTTTTTTAAGACTGTAACTTTGTATGTGTTTGTTTGTTTACTTTGTGTGTTTAAACTGCTAGAAATTACAGTTTTCTGTTGCGTGAAGCTAATCTTAATCCAGGTACACAGAGGTGGAGGAGATTGGTATCCAGAGTCATAGAAAGTAGGGGGACTATTTCTCAGCATCAAGGGTGGCAGATAGAGGTCTGTGAGATGTGGAGTTAGTGAAGATCTTTGTGTTTCATAAAATTTTAGAATTGAAAGTTAAGTATACATCATCTGACTCAACGTAATTTATGGATGAGGAACCAGTGTGCCCATGTTCCCACAACCCTTCTCTGCTACATGTTGTTACCTGTGAATGGTCACACAGCTTTTATCCTGGACTGCAAGTTTCCTGATGCCTGTATTCCAATACACTATGCTATCCTTTGAGAATTTATATCAAGGATAGTCTTTACTCCAAAATTGTTTCAGCCAGAATGTTGTATTGTAAAACAAATAGTAAAACTTTAAACAGGAGAAAGAATTGGAAGTGAAAGCAGCAGATTAAGACCATCTGTTTGAGTCATCTGAATATTGAGGGGTAAGAATATCTGGTTGGAAAACATGGAATGCTTTGTCTTCAAAATAAAAAGACTTTTTTTTTTTTTTTTTTTGGTCTGGCTGATTAGTGCTTAATAAGACATGTTTAAATTGAATTGCAAGAAGTAGTGTGGTCCGCTGAGAGTTTTAAAGTGTATAGGACAGATGTGAGCATACAGAAAGGCAAAAAGAAGAGTGGGAATCAATAGAATGAGAGCACTTGATCCTGGAGAGAGTGGAGATAGGTATGGGAAGGAAGTTCCTTAGGACTTGAAGTCTGGAACACATGTATACAGGATACAAATATATCAGTGTGCTCTGAATGTTCCCCCCCTAAAAAGAGTATGCACTTTGGAAAATAATATTGCCATATCATTAGTCTTGGAGACTTTCTATAATGGGGTCCATCAAAACATTTCACTGATCAGCTGTGGGGATTTTGTGGGTGATGACAAGTCACATAGGCACATTATAGAACCAGAAATCTACAGGTAAAATGAGCACTAATGGATAGGGTACTGTTGGAAAAAGATAGTGGTGAAGTGTGCTAAGAGAGTGGTTTCAGGGTAAGCTTTACATTTGGATGCAACTATCTAAAACATGAATTCCTAAGAAATCTAACCTCTCAAAATAACTTTCTGAGAAGCAATTTTATTTCCCAGCTTAGGTCAACATATATTGTAAGTTGTTGTGCCCAATATGATGATAATATTCATTAAAAACTATTATAACAGTGAAGCCATTGACTAAATTGTATTGGTAGACTAGTAGTTATTACTTTAGAAAGTTTGCTGTTGTCAAAAATGAGATCATTAAATATCACAAGATTTATGGTGCTTTTTAAATTACTGCTGAATTTGATTAATAATTTGGGTTATGCAGTTTATAAAGTAAATGCTATTCATTTGAAGTTCTCATTTTTGTAAGCTACATTGTGAAGGAAAATATCTTTTATGATTTCATAATTTTACTTTTCCTTATATATATCAGTATCTTCATTATAGAATTTTTCAGAAAAAATTTTAGTTACACTTGTAAGTTTTCCATTGTTTACTGAATAAAGGAAATGAAGAAATATTTTACCTGTGGAAATATTTCATATGACTGCTGCTTAAGTATAAATGGATTTAAATAGACTAGATTTTTTTAATTGTGTAGTTCTATAGTTACTGATTATTCTCGAGTATAGAACAAAAAGATTAAGAAAATAAAAAAGCTTATATTTTAAGGGAACATTATTATATGGAAGCACCACAGAAATGGGTTTCCCAGGTGGCTCAGTGATAAAGAATCTGCCTGCTAATGCAGGAGACGCAGGAGATGCGGGTTTGATTCCTGGGTTGGAAAGATCCCCTGGAGTAGGAAATGGCAACCCACTCCAGTATTCTTACCTGGAAAATTCCATGGACCGTGGAGCCTTTGTGACCCCTTTCCATGGGTCACAAAGAGTCAGACACGACTAAACGACTGAGCACACAACAGAGAAATAATCCTTACTCTCTAAAATATCTTAACGACAGTATGATTTATTGTGTAATCGCTACAGGCTAGTTCTCCAACAGTTAATTTCTTAGGGCTCCCGTAACAAATTATCACAAAGTTGGTGTCTTAAAACAGAAGGATCCTTCCTTGTTTCTTCTGGCTTCTGGTGGTCCTAGGCTTACTTTATTTGTGGCAGCATAACTCTCATCATAGTAGTGACAGACTTTATTTTTGGGGGCTCCAAAAACACTGCAGATGGTGACTGCGGCCGTGAAATTAAAAGACGCTTACTCCTTGGAAGAAAAGTTATGACCAATCTAGACAGCATATTAAAAAGCAGAGACGTTACTTTGCCAACAAAGGTCCATCTAGTCAAAGCTATGGTTTTTCTAGTAGTCATGTGTGGATGTGAGAGTTGGACCATAAAGAAAGTTTAGTGCCAAAGAATTGATGCTTCTGAACTGTGGTGTTGGAGAAGACTCTTGAGAGTCCCTTGGACTACGAGGAGATCCAACCAGTCACTCCTAAAGGAAATCAACCCTGAATATTCATTGGAAGGACTGTTGCTAAAGCTGAAGCTCTGACACTTTGGCCACCTGATGCAAAGAACAGACTCACGGGAAAAGACTCTGATACTGGGAAAGACTGAAGGCAAAAGGAGAAGGGGGTGGCAGAGGATGAAAGGGTTAGGCAGCATCACTGACTCAGTGGACACAAATCTGAGCAAATTCAGGGAGATAATGGAGGGCACAAGAGCCTGGTATGCAACAGGGGACGACAGAGGATGAGACGGTTGGATGGCATCACCGACTCAATGGACATGAGTTTGAGTAAACTCTGGGAGTTGGTGATGGACAGGGAGGCCTGGCATGCTGCTGTCCATGGGATTGCAAAGAGTTGGACACAACTGAGCGACTGAACTGCCTCATGTTCACATGGCCTTCTTTTCTGTATCTCTGTGTCCAAATCTCCTTTCTTTTATACAGAAGTAATCATTGAATTTAGTGCCCACCCTGAATCCAGAATTATTTCATCTTGAGATCCTTAACTAATTAATACTGCAGAGACACTATTTCCAAATAAGGTCACATTCTGTGGATATGAATTTTGTAGGATACAATTCTGCCAACTACAGACACAGTGGTTCATGCAGTTTTTGTAATGCTAGCTGTTCGTTGTTGTTCAGTCCCTAAGTTGTGTCTGACTCTTTTGCGACTCCATAAACTGTGGTCCCCCAGGCTCCTCTGTCCATGGGATTTCCCAGGTAAGAATACTGGAGTGGGTTGCCATTTCCTTCTCCAGGGGATCTTCCCGACCCAGGAGTGGAACCCACATCTCCTGCACTGGCGGGTGGGTTCTTTACTGCTGAGCCACCAGGGAAGCCCCACTTCGACTGGTGCCATTTCTTCTTTCCATATTGTGTCGTCTATAAGTAAGGTCTATAGATGCTTTCTTTGGATGTGCCACACAGTTTACATTTCTTTCTTTAGGAATTTGCTTTATATGCAGAGATGTATCTTCCTTTTATTTGTTTTTAAAAAATTAGTTTCCACATACATTATCTCAATAACTCTTCATGGTAACACAGTGAGTTACCCTGTGGGGTCCATCAACGTTGAGTAATTAGCCCACTTTCACACAGATCATAAATGGAATTAAATGGGATTAAATAGAATTCGATTTTCTCACTTTAAGTAAAAACTCTTATTTAAGAATACATTGTGGGTATATATGGAATTTAGAAAGATGGTAACGATAACCCTATATGCAAAACAGAAAAAGAGACACAGAAATACAGAACAGACTTTTGAACTCTGTGGGAGAATGTGAGGGTGGGATATTTCAAAAGAACAGCATGTATACTATCTATGGTGAAACAGATCACCAGCCCAGGTGGGATGCATGAGACAAGTGCTCGGGCCTGGTGCACTGGGAAGACCCAGAGGAATCGGGTGGAGAGGGAGGTGGGAGGGGGGATCGGGATGGGGAATACGTGTAAATCTATGGCTGATTCATATCAATGTATGACAAAACCCACTGAAATGTTGTGAAGTAATTAGCCTCCAACTAATAAAAAAAAATAAAAAAAATAAAAATAAAAAAGAATACATTGTGGGGACTGGCAGGGAGTGAAGAAGAGTGAGGCAGAGGAATAGGGATGGGATTTTTAGATGAGGGGATAGTAGTAGTGGCAAAGGCACTGGAGTGATCAACCATGACTAGATCTTTGATTTGGCTGAAATATTGGGACCAGAAGAGGAGAACTGATAAGTAATAGTTTCAGAACCGGAAAAGGAGCGTTGGATAGGCAATAAATGATGATTATATTAGAGTAACTAAGACAGTTATTTTTGTGTTTCCTGGGGTGTTTTTGAGGCTTGTCACTTTTCATTGCATTGTTTTCTTGTCCTTCTGCACCTAATCTCTGGAGTTGAAATTCTTGATACTTCAGAAAACAAAATTTAAAAACCTGTTGCACAAGAAGGTTTAAAAATATTTCTGTAGAACTTTGGCAGCCAGGAAGATAAACTTGCTTTGGAAAATATTTTTCTCTTGCAGTTTGTGGTTGCTATTTTTTGGTTTGACAGGTGAGTCTGGACTCCTCATTATGCTGAGAAATGTCTGCTCCTTATCAGTAGTGTCTTTTGTGGAAAGTTAAGTGTCAAACTACGCAAAGTGATCACTGTGAAAGGTTATTAGCTATAATCTCAGAAGAAAATTGCTTCTTTTCAAGCTTCTTAAATTTAATGCTTTATTTGATCATAACTGTGACCAAAAGTTAAAGAGGATTTTCAAGTTTTGAAACCTAAAGCATGGTGTAACCTATAGTAAGTATTATGAATACCACAGAACAGAGACAACAGTGAAATACCATACTGTTTTCCATACTCTTTTTTTTTTTTTTTAAATATGGAACGCTTCACGAATTTGCATGTCATCCTTGCGCAAGGGCCATGCTAACCTTCTCTGTATCGTTCCAATTTTAGTATATGTGCTGCCGAAGCGAGCACTGTTTTCCATACTCATGAGGAAGAGTGCGCTTGCTTTAAGAAGCCACTTAGTGGATCTTCACAGATATATATATATATATATATATATATATATATATATAAAATTAAAGAGCCTATAGACTTTTATGTTAAAATATTATTTTGGAATAGTGGATTTTTTTTTTTTTTTAAATATGGAACGCTTCACGAATTTGCGTGTCATCCTTGCACAGGGGCCATGCTAATCTTCTCTGTATCGTTCCAATTTTAGTATATGTGCTGCCGAAGCGAGCACTGGAATAGTGGATTTTTAAGTGTTACCCAGGTGTTAAAATATGTTCCCCAAGAAGCAGTTTTTAATTTATCCCTTCTAGCATATTGGTATTTTGTTTAAGATTCTGTAGCAGCCTTGGAACTGAGCAGGATTGAAAACCTGTTTTTTATGAAAGACTGTTAAGCCAAAGAATGAAAGTTAATGAAAAGTCACATAAATGAAAGGAATTTTAGTTTGTAAGGTATATTTCCTTGGAAATTAAGAACATGAAATTAAAACAATATTTTAAACATCCAACAAGTAACTTAAAATATTTTAGTTTTACATCGTGTAAATAGTATATCAGAGGGAGATGAGTGTCATACCTACTAAGTTGTTCCAAGAGAGAATTAGGCTCCCGAAGAGTAAAATATGTTTTTCTGGGCTTGGAATCTAGGGTAGTGCCACTCAGTTCTTGTAAAGCAGTGTTGTGCTTTCACAACTATAAGCACAAATAGGGTGACACAGTGCTTGCTTTTATAGAAAGCAGGTTAATTGCCTTTGACTTCAGACTGTGGTCTGGTTTCCTTTCTCTGTAGTCTGTGCATACTGTTTTACTCACATCTTGACTTTACTTACTTTAGACCTACTTTTTGGCCAATATTCTCTGCTTGTCTCTTGACTTATTCTTCTGTCCAGGGCATCAGAAACTCTATTCATCTATTTTTCTACTCATTTTCTACTCTACTCATCTATTTTGACTCATACTGTCCTGGTTTTGGTGTATCAGTTTGTTCCTGGTTTGACTGACCTGTCTGTTGCTAGTGTGTGTTATATTTTACTTATAACTTACTTGTTATAAAAATTTCAAACAGTACAGAAGGTTGCTTAGTCTTGACTCTAGTACCCATCTCTTCAGACCTTGTGACAGTTGATTTGTTTCTCCGTATTTGTATAGAAACTTCCTAGTTCTCTTAATAAAATGAAAATGGTATAGTCTTCCAGGGTTGGTGATGGAAGGAAAGCCACCACGTGGGAAGAGCTGGCTCGACCTTGGAGCCGCAGTTCTTCCATTTCTCTACTGTTCTTGTGCAGCACCACTTTTTTCTTCACATTCTGGCTCAAATAACTCCCTCTTCACCCAGTCATTTCCCCTTTATTTGCTCAGACACAGCTGAAACAAGGCTGGATTATTGAAAAAAAGACTTTTCTAAAGGTTGAAAATAAAACAAAAGAGGAACAAAGCCAGAGAGTAAGTCAGTCATTTGGTTTGCAAAGTGTAGTGTACTCCTTGCCAGTCTGTGGTCTCCTTAAAGGAATTCTGTCCTATCTAGTTTCTGGCGTACCTTCATGTGCTAGAGCTTATCTTTCCTTTTAATTTGTCTCCTTAAGTCTAGGCCCTAGGTGGGGGCTACATAATCCATTCCTGTCAGGTTTATCCAGGGTCCACTTTCCTGGTTCTAGCTTTCTGTCCCAAGGATCTGTCTCAGGACTGTGCTTCAGGAGATAATCCGTTCCTTCCCGATTGGCCTATAGCACTAACTGGTCTGCTCTATTAGAATTCAGCACAGTGAAAGGGCATATTCCAAAAGAAAAGTGTGGGAATAGGACATCTTTGTGTTTGTACCTGTTTTTACTCAGTCCCAGCACCGACAAAACTTTGTTACCTAGAAATATAGTCATAACATTCATGTACAAATCAAAGCACAGCTAAACAAGCATCATATTTTCTGTTACTTTTAAAAGAAAAATAAATTTTGTAGTACTGTGTTCATATTTATTTTTAATTGATGCTTTGCAGTCTTTCCTGTTTGATTTTTAATCTGAACAAATAATGATACCATTTTTATTACTCATAGTAAGCATGAATGTTAGTTGAAGCAGTTTTTTAAAAACAATACCTTAAGTTCAAAAACATCTAGATCCTGGACTGATTTAATTTGTACAATTAAACTGAAGTAATGGTTTCTGAAAATTGTCCCTATTGCTTTCTTTTTCTTTTCTAGTTATAATGGAACTGTTTTCTTCTGCTAATGATTAAACAGAATAATTAGTTATCAAAACATATAAATAAGAAAAAACCAGCAAAATAGTATAAGTGGTCTTTTCTTCTGTGTACATATGACACAGAGATGTCAAGGGATTGTTTATTTTTAATGGATAATTAAAATACTATGGTGAAATCACCATGTTTGCCAAGAGTTATTTGTACTTATGGATCATGAGGTTTGAAGCTATTGAAGAAATTGTTGAAAAACTTAGAAAAATAATATGAGTAGCTGATAATTGGCAAATAAATAAGCCTTAGCTGTAGTGAACTACTTGCCATTCTCCTAAGGGATCAAGATTGTTCTCGACTTTGGAATTGCTAGTCTTTCATTGTTATCTGTTACCTGTCTTTTCAGTTATAGCTATCCTAGTGGGTGTAAAGTGGTATATTGCTGACATTTTAATTTAAGATATATTTCCAGAGATTTTTGTGTGCATCCATATGTATAGTCTTATTTTAATTCTTAAAAAACAAGTTCATAGTATCTGTTTAATTTATTCAATATGTGTTTTTTAAAACTTAACTGTATATTAGTGGCAACTTTCCATATTCTAAAAAATATATGTGTGTATATACACATATGTATGTGTATATATGGTAGCGTTAATTTTTATTAACTAAATATTATTAATAATTAACATAATTTAATGTACAAGTAATAATAACTGTGATGAATTCTTCTGCTAAGTCTTTGCATTCACTTTTAATTGCTTGGGATAAGTAGTTAAAGAGACAGACAGTGAAGTTAAGTAGTTAAAAGCGTGGGATGGAGTCACATAATCTGGGTTTGATTCCTGGTTTTGGCTCTAAGAGGGGCTTCCCTGGTGGCTCAGATGGTAAAGAATCTGCTGGCACTGCAGGAGACTGCGATTCACCTGGGTGGGGACGACCCCCTGGAGAAGGGAATGGCTACTCACTCCAGTATTCTTGCCTGGAGAATCCCATGGACAGAGGAGCCTGGTGGGTTACAGCCTATGAGGTCTCAAAGAGTCAGACATGACTGAGTGAGTAACACTTTCACTTTTGGCTCTAAGAAGTTCTAACTTTACATAAATTACTTAATTTTTCTGTCTGAATTTCTGTATCTATAAAATGCTGCTGCTGCTGCTGCTAAGTCGCTTTAGTTGTGTCCGACTCTGTGCAGCCCCATAGATGGCAGCCCACCAGGCTCCCCCGTCCCTGGGATTCTCCAGGCAAGAATACTGGAGTGGGTTGCCATTTCCTTCTCCAATGCGTGAAAGTGAGGTCGCTCAGTTGTGTCCGACTCTTAGCAACCCCATGGACTGCAGCATGCCAGGCTTCCCTGTCCCTCACTGTCTTCCACAAATTGAGTCAAGTAAACATTGATGCCATCCAACCATCTTATCCTCTGTCATTCTCTTCTCCTCGTGCCCTTAATCTTTCCCAGTAAATGTCAATGCCATCCAACCTTCTTATCCTCTGTCATTCTCTTCTCCTCATGCCCTTAATCTTTCCCAGCATCAGGGTCTTTTCCAGTGAGTCAGCTCTTCACATCAGGTGGCCAGAGTATTGGGAATTTCAACTTCAGCATCATTCTTTCCAATGAATATTCAGGGTTGCTTTCCTTTAGGATTAACTGGTTTGATATCCTTGCTGTCCAAGGGACTCTCAGGAGTCTTCTCCAGCTCCACAGTTTGAAAGCATCAATTCTTTAGTAAGCCTTCTTTATGGACCAACTCTCATCCATATATGATTACTGGAAAAGCCATAGCTTTGACTTGACAGACCTCTGTTGGCAAAGTGATGTCTCTGTTTCTTAATTTACTGTCTAGGTTTGTTATAGCTTTTCTTCCAAGGAGCAAGTGTCTTTTCATTTCATGGCTGCAGTCACCATCTGCAGTGATTTTGGAGCCCAAGAAGATAAAATATGTCATTGTTTCCCTTTCTATTTGCCATGAAGTGATGGGACCGGATGCCATGATCTTAGTTTTTTGAATGTTGTGTTTTAAGCCAGCTTTTTCACTGTCCTATTTCACCTTCATCAGGAGCCTCTTCACTTTCTACCATTAGGTTAATGTCATCTGCATATCTGAGCTATTTCTACCGTCAATCTTGATTCCAGCTTGTGATTCATCCAGCCCAGCGTTTCACATGATGTACTCTGCATATTAAGTTAAATAAGCAGGGTGACTATAAACAGCCTTGACGTACTCCTTTCTTGAATAATTGTGTCAATTTTAATTCCTTGAAGTAGAATTGCTGGATCAAGGGCATGTACATTTATATGGACATACATTAATTTTCTGCCTAGCATCTCTTCCTTTGGGAAGCATG
This sequence comes from Cervus elaphus, assembly GCF_910594005.1. NCBI lineage: Eukaryota > Metazoa > Chordata > Mammalia > Artiodactyla > Cervidae > Cervus > Cervus elaphus. Next base: position 55,535,057 of record NC_057815.1, read on the forward strand.
TTCTATTCCCTATGGTTCCAGGGAAAGTGTCCTCATTGCTCCCACCCTATACCTTAAGCTGGGCCATTTAGAGTCATTTATGGGTCTTTTCTTTTGGAGGGAACTAGAAAGTCTTTTTTTCTACTAGGGTAACTAAGGTAGGATAGTGTGACTGAGTTGGGGCTGTCAATGTTTTCCCCACCATGTATAGAGAGTCTGTCTGAGTATTGGAGAGAGGCAAAGATAGCTGAAAAATGAGGAGACAGAGCTTGAAACATCATTTAAGATTTCTGGGTCCAGCCTTTTCTGAAAGCCAAAAGAACAATTTTGAAAGTAGTTTTGAGGTATATTGCTGAATTGTATTCCGGAAAGATTATATCAGTATATACTCTCATTTCCTTCAGGGGAATTTTTTTTTAATTTAAAAAATGTTTATTAATTTGTTTATTGGCTTGTGAGATCTTAGTTCCCTGACCAGGGATGGAACCTGGCTTGCGACAGGACAGTGAAAGCTCGGAGTTCCAACCACTGGACCACCAAGGAATTCATTCCTTTAGGAGAAGTTTAATTAGGAAAAAAAAAATCACTTAATAAAATTTATTGCTTAAGCAACAGAGGAAACTGCATAGTTTTATGAAGGTGTAAATGGTAAGGGACAAAATCAGGGAGATCAGATCTTATACCTAATTTAAATTATATCTCTGAAACATTACAAAATATTACTTGTCTTTGGCTTTTAATTTTTTTTAAATTTTATTTATTAGTTTATTTTTGATTGTACTGTGTCTTAGTTGCTGCTTGAGGGCTTTCTCTACTTCCATCGAGTGGGGACGACTCTTCATTGCGATGCACGGGCTCCTCACTGCAGTGGCTTCTCTTATTGTAGAGCACAGACTCTAGGCGCATGGACTTCAGTAGTTGTGGTGTACGTTTAGTTGCTCTGCAGCACTTGGAATCTTCCTGGACCAGGGATCAAACCCACGTTCCCTGCATTTGCAGGCAGATTTCTAACCATTGGACCACCAGGGAAGTCTGAGTAGAGAAGTCTTTGAAACTAGAAAAAAGCCCTTTGAGCAGACATACTTTCATTGCTTTGGTGGACTACTTTATCTATGGGAGTGGAACGCTTAATTGCTGAATATTTACTGAGTGGACAGATTTTAGGACTTTCCTTTTCAATGATTTCCCTAATAGATTGAGTTTGGAGAAAGAATTTGTATCTTCTTTGGAAAGGCCCATTTCCATGGTTGAGATCATTCTGTAGATGACTTCTTTAGCCTTGAGTGGTTGTAGCTCTTTGTGTGTACTTCATTAATTTACAAGATCAATGAGTGCCATGGTTTGAAGAAAACAATTAACTCTTTAGGAAATTTGACATCTCAGGTTATTTTTTCCATTAAGTATTTGTCATAGTTAATTTAAACATAAGATTTGAAACCTTGGAATTAAAGATTCTTATTTAAAGAAAATAACTAGTTTGGGGACAAGTTTTTAAGTAATCTATTTATAGTTAATGACATCTGCTTGTACATAAAAATATGTCTTTCTTTCCTCAGCTTAAGCTGATCTAGTTACATTTAGAGAAAGAGAAATCAAGTGTCAAAATAGACTTGGAAAATAATAGTATGAAAATTAATTTGCAATGGAAAATAGTAGTTGGGACTGGAGTGAATTTTACAAATGCTTCATATAATTGTCCCACGCGGTTGTATGGAATTTGAAAAGAATGTTACTTGTTTTTCTTTTGAGACAGATATTTTACCAAATAATTCTAGCGTTAGTAAACTAAAATACACACAAGATTAGTTTAATAAAACTTTTTTTTTTTTTTTTTAAAGGAGGGAAGAAATGAGAGGGACAACAAGGATTCATTTAGGATAGTAAATAACTGGAGGTTTTTGAAATTACAAGCTTAGAACACTTAGGGAAAAGCTGAACTTGACTCTTCTCTTTTAAAGAAAATTAGTAGCCTTTTATAAGAAGTGCCAAATGGCTTCCTTTTAGCCATTCAGTCAGGTGTCTATTGAGTGATTAGAGAGCGGCTTCGGGGATATTGGCTTTGTTCTCAAGGGATTTATTTAATTTGCTAAGCTTGATCAACCTCATTAGCAGAGAAATAGAAGATGCTTCTTTTAAAAGGCTCACATCTACACCAGTATGAAATGTAACAATCAGGTAGTTTTTGGACAGCTCTAAGGCATCAAGATTCCCTGGTGGCTCAGACGGTAAAGAGTCTGCCTGTGATGTGGGACACCCAGGTTTGATGCCTGGGTCGGGAAGATCCCCTGGAGAAGGAAATGGCAACCCACTTCAGTACTCTTGCCTAGAAAATTTCATGGATGGAGGAGCCTGGTGGGCTATAGTCCATGGGGTTGCAAAGAGTTGGACACGACTGAGCGATTTCATTCACTCAAGGCATCAAGAGGATACTAGCAGGGGGCTGTGTGGGTAAGGATTAGGAGGTGGAACTGCCTGCAGGGGGGAAAAAAATCCACCTAGGAACTGGAAATTCAACATTTTCAAGTAAACGTGCTCTTCCAAACCTTTTCCTCTTGGTGATTTACCCAAGTTAGAAACTTGCCACACTTTTCCTTTCCTTTCTCACTTTCACTTCAAAGTGTTTTATTTTTCTTTTTAAATTTGTCTCACTTTTCTTATATGTTCCCACAGTTAATGCCATTGTTCAGGCCATCCTTTCAGTTAAATTCTTCTCCAGCTAGTTTCATACTGCTACTAAAGTAGTTTTTTTTCAGTAAAATGTTTATATCACTCTGTGTTTAATTTTTCCATAGTTTGTCACTGGCTTCAAATTCATACCCAGGGTGCCTCAAGGTATCTAAGTCAGTGGCAGAGGAAATCTGCATTACCTGAATCATGCAGTCACACTGTCCTGCGTGACAGGGATGTTTCTTCTCCAGAGCCATAGTGAGTGGTGTTCCCTAGTCGTCTACAGCCTCAGTGCTCTGTCCTTGCTGAAAGGTCTTCCAAATAGTGTCATTTCCTGCTCTGTACTTTTGCAGTGAGGATCTGCGTGAGATGGTTGATCACAATTGAGCATAAATTCTTGAGTCAGACAACCTGAGTTTGAATTTCTGCTTAACCATCTTCTGGAATGTGACTGAGGACAAATCACATGGCTGCCGAGCTCAGTTTATCCTTTGTGTGCATGCTGTCGTGTCCGACTCTTGCGACCCCATGGACTTTAGCCCCCCACCTCCTCTGTCCATGGAATTTCCCAGGCAAGAATACTGGAGCAGGTTGCTGTTTCCTACTCCAAGGGAGCTTCCTGACACAGGGATCAAACCCATGTTTCCTGCATTGTAGGCAGATTCTTTAACCACTGTGCCACCAGAGAAGACTTCCCTGGTGGCTCAGATGGAAAAGAATCCATCTGCAATGTGGGAGACCTGGTTCGATCCCTGGGCTGGGAAGATCCCCTAGAGGACAGCATGGCAACCTGCTCTAGTATTCTTGCCTGGAGAATCCCATGGACAGAGGAGCCTGGCGGGCTGCAGTCCATGGGGTCGCAAAGAGTCGGACATGACTGACCGACTAAGCACAGCACAGCACACGAGGAGGATCTTGTGCGGAGCAAAAAAGGCATTAAACAATGGTACCTATTGTTTTTGCATGTGTGAATATATGTTAATACATCTTTCCTAAAAAGAGAATTTCTAGCATAAATAGTGTTCATTATAACCACTAAATCACTTATTCTCAGCTTTTTTTCTGGTAAGAAGCTAATTTTAACTTCCCTGAATTATTTTGATCACTAGGGTTAAAAATGGAGACCAAGTCACTTTGTGTACAGTTGCTAATTGGAATATAGGGAAGTTTATGGTTGCTCCATTTCGTCTTCGTTATAAGTGATACTCTAGAGCCATGAAGAGGGGAGTGTGTCAGTAGTAGAATTGGAATTTGGAATGTTGGAATTTAACTAAGATCCCAGGCTGCCTGCTGTTTCCACATGTCCCTTGGTGTGCTTTTCTAAGCTGGAAGCACATTCATATAGGTGCTTTGAACTATCTTGTAGTTTTTACTTTTTATGTTAACTTCATAAATCAAGAATATTTTTTATAATTATCAGATCATTGTTTAAGACCTGTTTGGATAAATTTTCCAAATAGTGCTAGAGCTATATTATTTTTTAATATTAAATACTTTTTTGCCTTTTAGATAGATAACTTAGACTGTTAAAGTGTTCTCTCACTTTTCCTTTAAGAATTTTTAAGTATATTAATTGTATTCCAGAGACTTATTTTGGCTAGGATAAATTTTCCATTCAATGTGACATATTCTTTTTTGTTAATTTTCTAGGTAAAGTAGTTGAATATTCTCTAATATGGTCAAAGGTTTAAAGCGTCTGCCTGCAATGCGGGAGATCTGGGTTCGATCCCTGGGTCAGGAAGATCCCCTGGAGAAGGAAATGGCAACCCACTCCAGTATTCTTGCCTGGAGAATCCCATGGCTGTAGGAACCTGGTGGGCTACAGTCCATGGGGTCCCAAAGAGTCAGACACGACTGAGCGACTTCACTTTAACTTTTCACTTTATATTAGTAAGTACAACATGGAGATTTTATACAGTCTTAACTTTGTCCTTGAGGCATCTAAAGCCTGTTAATTAGGTACTTGTTCATATTTACGCTCAGATTAGTGGTAAAAGCCACCTGCTTATTTATCATTCATAGTTTGTTCCAGTAGAAGTTACTGCATTTCTCTTCATAATAAGTTAACGTTTCTGCAGTTTGAACCAATCATAGTTATCAGTAATGTTTTAAGGCTACAGTAATCATTCTCTTGGTTATTCATACATGGCAGTGAGGGAAGCCCCTCTAAACTGAAAGTAAATTGTAGTTTCTTTCAGAGTTATGTCATGACAATTCAGATGAATTAAGAAAAACTTGTTTGAGTGTTTACTATATCTGGTACTTCCTGCTTCATATTTTTTCTTTTGGGGACAAAAATGTAGAATTATTAAAATTAAAATATGTATGATTTATATGCTTCTTTCCTTTTGCTCATGTCTAAATATTGATTTCTTATCCTGATATATATGTTCCTTAAAGGAGGATAACAGATTCTTAAATGTTTTATTATTGTCCTTTAACAGATACAGAGAAAAGGTATTTGTAAAGTGACAGGAAATTTTAAGATCCTAAATATAAATATTGTATATAATTTTTAAACATGAAAATAACAAAACTTCTTAAGGTTAATTAAATGTTGTATTGAACAATGGGAAGATGTCAATTTTAAAGAATGGCATCACTTTTTATGTAAATGTTTTTTCATCTTCTGTGATCATAGAGTTATAGCCTTCATTTAACTTCCTAAAGACACCTTTATCCTCAAAGATCTGAGACCTCTGGTGCCATAGCACTTCACAGAGTATTTTGAGAAAGAGCTGACCAATTCTTTTTGTGCATGTGGCTTGAGTAGTTGAATTCAGTAAGCATAGTATATTTCATTAATAGGCAAGGACTCACAAAAAAACAAAAAACACAAGCATTGATTAAAGGTTATAATGGTTGTTAGTTTTCAGATGCATGTATGTGTGTTGTGTGTGCATATATACTGGTATTTAAGTTGACTGATAGGTTGTTTTTTGGGAATTATGGCTCATTGAAGAATTTTTACTTACAAAGAAAAAATAGTCAACAGATCACTGCAGTCTTTTTTATTCCCACTCTCAAGAAGCAGTCCCCCCAAAAGGCTTACAGTTTATTTTGTAAATATAAGACAGTATGTGAAAAGATAACTAACATAAACTTGCCAAATTAATGCTACTGGCAGTAAGACTAGTAAGTCTGACTAGTAAGACAGTAAGACTTTGCACCCTTCCAATGCTAAGGGTAACAGGAAAGGGCTCATAAGTAATTGATTTTGAGTTGAATCTTGAGTGATGGAGTAAGTTTTTTTCCCCCTCCCTACATTTGTTTATGAAAAACTTTAGAGAATCCCCTGTGATCCAGTGGTTAGGATTTGGTGTGTTCACTGCTGGGACCTGGGTTTGATCCCTGATTGGGGAACAACATCCCTCAAGCCATGTAGTGTGATTGGAAGAAAAGTTTTTTTTCAAAGCTGAATGAAGTTTATAGTGAGCACCAAATGTCTACTACCTATGCTGTACAATTAACATTTTACTGTACTTAGTTTATCCCATATTAATGCTTCTGTTCACTTCTTTATCACCCATTTATCCATCTTTTTGGGGGATGCATTTCAAAGTAAATTGTTGGTTTCAGTGTACTTCTTCCTAATTAGTTTGGCATGCATATTATGAACTAGAGTGTGATATTTTTTGGACCTTTTTTCTTTCAATGTAAAACCTATATAAAATGAGATACACAAATCTTAAGTTTCCATTCTTGGAAATTTAACACATATGTATAACGCAGTCCCCTATCATGATGTATTATAGCACTGTTATCCCAGAATGTTCCTTTATGCTTGTTCCCAGTCATTTCTTGCCCCCAACCCTCCTAGAAATAATCACTGTCACCAGTCTGATTTTTTTTTCACCCTGGATTAATTTTCCCCATTTTAGAACTTCTTGTAAATGGAATTATATAGCATGCACACCTTTATATTATGCACACACTTAGCATAATGTTTTTGACCCATACTGTTAGGTCTATCAGAAGTTTCTTTTTTTTTTTTGGCTGTGTAGTATTCTATTGTGTATATAAGACAGTCTATCCATTCTATTGGTGGATACCTAGGTTGTTTCCAATTTTTTGCTATAATGAATAAAACTGCTATGAATATTCCTATGAGTCTTTTTGTGACAATATTTTTTCATTTCTCTTCAGTCAATACTTAGTTAAATTTCTGGGTCATAGTGGGTGTATTCTTAATTTTATAAGAAACTGCAACATATTTTCCCAAAGTGGTTGTACCATTTTACACCCCTACCAACAATGTATAAGAGTTGCAGTTATTCTACAATCTTATCAATATTTGGTGTCTTCAGACTTTTAAATATTTGGCCATTCTGGTATGTGTATAGTAGCATCTCATTGTTTGGTTTCTCTGATTAATGTTGTTGTTTTCTCTGACTAATGTTGTTGATTATTTTTTTCTTATGCTTTTTGACGTAGTGTCTGTTCAAATCATTTGTCCATATCAAAATTGGATTGTTTTCATTTTATAATTGAATTGCTGCTTTATATATGGTAGTGCTCAAATATGAGCTCAAATTGTTTCTTTATTGAACACAGATTCACTGACTTGTGAAAGATAATCTTATTGAAGTAAAAACAGTATAGACTTTTATTTTTATTATCACATTATGGGTGGGGACAGGTTCATTAAAATGAATATTTTAATATGTGAAGTAATCTAATATGATCCAGGTATTAATAGAGTTAAAAATATAGTCAGTCAATAGTAATGGAATCACTTGTCTTTGGATTTGAAATTGTTACAAAAAGACCTCACTTGCAGCTAGCATGTATTTGTTTCCTTTGTTTCTTGTTATCATAGTATGTTTGTTTATTGACTCCAGATATAATCTTAGAATAAGAGAAATAATGTATTATTTTATAAAATATTTTGTTGTCCTTTAAAAGTTGTTATGTTTTGGAATCTTTTACAGTGTTGATGTTTTTTAGATAAGGTGTCTCTGGTATTGATGTAACATTTTTACCCTGTTGTGGAAAAAAATAATTTCATTAAGATCAAAGATATTTTCAGAATATTTATTATTAATTCTGCAAAATGTAGAAAGGGTGAGAGATTCTCTAGAGTTAAGATATTGTGGTTAGTGTACTAGTAAATTTAAAAAATAAAATTACCAAACTTTTTACATGTAAAAATAAGATCTAAAAACAAGATTTTCTGCATTTTACATCTAGAAATAAGGTTTTTTTTTTCCTTTCTTAGTTGTGGTCTAAGGACATGATTTTTATGTTGAGTGAGAGAAAGATGGGACATAATTTTCTTCCAGATAGCCACATACTCAGCTAAAAACCAAAGGTTCCATTACTGAATAACAGGGAAAAACAGATACTGGGGGACAACTAGCAGCCAGTTTGACTCAAAGCCTAGGGAAGTACTGATTGAAAGACAAATCTACCTGTTTTGTCAAGTTCTTTAGAGGAAATGGCTATAAATATTTGAAATATAAATAAAGGAGAAAAAAGCAGAAACATATGGTATTAATGTCTCATCTGTGAAGATATATCATCCCCCAGACATTCGCTTTTTTCATAAACAAAAGAGTAGAGAAACACTGAAAACTATTAGATTTTCCTAGTTAAGCTGTGTCAATATTTTAATATTTACTTAGATTGACTACACTTACTTCCTCTCATCTTTTAGATTTATTGCCATCGCTAACCATTTCTAAATGCTGTGAACAATGACCAGTTGTGCTGAAAGTCTCTTTTCTGGGTCAAGAAACCCCAGCTTGACTAATTTCAAATTTATAGAAAGAAAACTCTGACCCCCAAATGAAGAGAATTATCTAAGATCATACATAGCTAATGGATGGCAGAGTCCTAAACCCAAGTCTCTGTCCCCCTGTACTGAAGCAGCTATGTCCAAACAGAAAGAGGCCCACCTGCTATTACAGCCCCTGGTTAGTAATGGCACAGAAGCCCTGTTCTTCCCACCTGGCTTCATCAGTTGGCTTCATTTATACCAACTGGGTGAACTGTTGTACTTTATTTAAAGGAAGTGGGTGGTGGTATTAATATTAAGCAAGATGGACTCTTTCTGATGGCCAGAACTATATGTAGATTCAATTAAATTACTTCATATTAGAAATTTAGTTAAGAATAAGTGGTGTAGTGTGGAAGGACAAGAAAAGTCTCCACCATCAGGCCTCATTGAGAACTGGATGAATGAAATAAAATTGGTATCCCAACAGGAACTCTTAATTGATCATCGTCATCATTCAGTTTCCTGATTCTGCCTCCACTCTGACTGTAGATTCATTTTCTTCTTTTCCACGACTGCTTTCTCTACCTCATGGTTTCTGCTGTCCTGCGGCTTCTGCTTACTGCCTTCTTTGCCATCTCATATTCAGATTCCCTGAGGAAGCAGATCAGACTGAGTTCATCATTGTGAGACAGAACTACTGAACAGTTCTCAGGTCATGCTAATGTAAAAGCCACTGGCGTACATACACATCCCTGGTCCGGTTAATTATGGCAAAGTAGAAGGAACTCAGGAAGGAACTCATGATAGAAAGCATAACATGTGATGCAAGCCTTGAGAGCTGCTTTTTCCAGAAATGAACTGTGGCTATTGCTTACACCCAGGGCATTATATTTGTCTGTACACTTTTGGTTTAAAAATCAAAGCATCATAAGTGAATTCAGATTTAAAAATCTGGTCTGCCCTCTTGAGAGCATAGTCTCTTAACCATATTGTCACTCCCTACACACATACTCCTATCCAGTAGTCTCAGACAGTAACCTCACCTCACACCGCTCCCCCCACCCCCATAAATTTTACTCCTGGGTGTAGAAAATTTAATAGCCTCTCTCCTACTGATATCTTTTCTGTGAATTGAGGTTCTTCTTTGAAACCATACTTACTCCATATTTACCCTAAAATGAAGTCTTACTCATAAATTCTGCTATGCTAGATAAAACTCTTCCCATATAAGATAACTTCTTACAGAAGAATGATTGCCCTAACTGTGCGCCCAAACATTTTCTAGTAGAAACACAGTTTTACATATCACCATTTATTAAGTATTCACTGTGTCAGGCATTGGGCTATGCATCTGCTGGGATATATCACTGAGTAGCAAACTGAGGCCCAGAAAAGTTGAACTCTTATCCAAAATCACATCTAATACATTGCAGAGCTAAAATTCAAATCCTATCTCTGTAATGCCACAGCCTGTGTTTTTAACAACCATCCCTTACTGTCAATGACTGCTAAGTAGAATTAACAATAGTATTTTATAAATAACTACTCCTACCCGACTAAGAAAAGAAAACTACCTTGCTCTAATGCAGTGCTTCCCAAAATACTGCTCAATGAGATATCGTTACACAGTAAGAGTTCTGTGACAAAGTAAATGAGGGAAATGTTATATTAAAGAGCTCATCAAAATTTCATATTGCAGGGATTCCCAATTTTTTTTTGCCTTTTTTTTCCCCCAGAAATTTTATATATACCATTCCACACTGTGACTCTCCAAGAACTAAATATAGGCAGAGTTTCCATGTATACTTAGTCAAAGTTACCTCTCTTCACAGGGCATTGACTAGAACTGTTTTGTGAAAGGCATCTTGGAAAATATTTATCTAGTAAAAATTTCACATGACCGTCTTTTTTTTTGATAGTTTCACCTAAACTAGGTCAGTTAGTTATCAATAAATCTTAACCATCCCACTGATCCGTGTCCGACTTCTAGGTGAAGTGTCACGGCCATGTTAAGGGTCAGTGGCCGTGTTTTGGATCATGTAACTTTACTTTCTTCATAAATGACAGGATAGGAACTCAAAGGACAACCTGTTCACTTACGTGGTTTGCCGCTGAAAGGGAAGATGGGTCCATATGATTTAGACCCCCACATGGAAAACCATACAGCAGAGGGCCCGAAAGAACCACACAGCAGTGGTAGGACAGCTAGTGAAATCACAAAGGAGTAAGAAACTACTCGGGAGCAAAGGAACTGGCCAACAGGAAGAAAGGGGGGCAGAACAGAGAAGGCGTGCAGAGGTAAGCGAACCCAGGCCCTGTATCTGCGTTCTGGGGCTTGGTCTGGCTTCTGTGAATCAAGAACTTGGATTTCTGTGAGATCTTTGTTGTTGTGCCTTTGTAATAACCTCCCTTTCAATTGAACTTGCTTGAGTAGCTCTCTCTTCCTGCAAACAATCTTAATTCAATTCAAATAAGGAAACTGAGAATTTTCACTGAAATAAAGCAGGACAACGCAGGTGTTAAACAAGGCTGTAGATTGTGGAGTTTTGATTGAATGCTTGAGACTGAATCCCAGGTCCTGTACTGTCAGATGCAAAACTTTGGACAAGTTACCTACATCCTCCATTCTTTTTTTTTTTTTTTTTTTTAAATTTTTTAATTTTTTTTTTTTCATCCTCCATTCTTACCTGTAAAATGGAATTAATGAGAGTATCTACCAGACTGTAAGGATTGAAGGAGATGTTTGTAAAGGGCTTTGTACATATAGAAAACACTGAATAAATGTTAGCTATTATTAGTTACTTTGCATGTACTTCTTTTCTCTCACTCAACATAAAAATCTTGTCCTTAGACCATAACTAAGAGAGAAAAAAAAGTCTTATTTCTGGATGTAAAAATCTGGTAAAATATATATATGTATAATTTATTAGTATACTAACTACAGTGCCTTAACTCTAGGGAATTTCTCATCCTTTATGCATTTTGCAGAATTAATAACATCTGATATTCTGAAAGTATCCTTGATCTTAATGAAGCGATTTTTTTTCCCCACAACAGGGTAAAAATGTTAATAATCTTTCTTGTGGTTAGTTGCAGTAATATGATTAAATACTAAACAGTAAGTCATTTTCAGCTTTGGGGAGATGTTTTTAAGAGGAAGGAGCACACTCTTCATTATTACTTTCCTTTCCTGCTGACTAGACAGTAGATGTTATGGTTAGAACTTGAGCAGCCATCATGAGCAAGGAATTAAAACTATATATTGAAGATTGTAGAGTGAGAAGATAATTATGGATCCTCCATACCAACCTTAGATTATTTCATTTGTGTGAAAGAGAAATTTCTGTTTTGTTTAAACTACTATTGCTTAAGATTTCCTTTCACTTGCAGCCCTGCCTAACCCTAACTGATATGACTCCTATGACTCCATGTCTGTAGATAAACCTTATATTGCTGTTTTTGATCTAAAATATTAGGCTGTATTTCTTGGACTTCCCATCATGAAAATGGGGATTGACTTTCCCCTAACCTATTTCACTTGCCTGCACAGAAGCACTTCCTACTCACCTGGCATCTTCCTAAATGTTGCATTGTAATTTTGTCTAAGTCAGTGTTCAGTGCTTTCATTTTGATGATGTAAATGAACTTAATAATTATCTTTTTTGTTGTTTACTTAGTTTTCTATTACTTATCCTTAGTTCAGATACAACTAACTCTGTCAGTCATTTAAATCTCTGTCAGCTTGAAGCTCTCTCTCCTTGGGCTGACTGAGGTGCTTTTTATATTAATTGTTCTATTTGATGCACCACTGATATCCCGAAACTTTTCTTCCCCATCATTCTGAAGATTGTCCTTTTCTCTCTTCTTTGTGTAGGATCTCTTTATTCCCGAATCTCACCTCTTCTTTTTTTTTTCTCTTAATTTTGTTAGCGCTATCTTCCAGTAGCATATTTCGAAAAGATAAAAAGGAAGTAACATTCCAGAGGCCTTGCATGTCTGAAATGTTTTTATTCTTGATTGATACTTTGAATTGGCTAGAAATATTTCCCCTCAGAAATTTGAAGTTATTGATCGATTGCCTTTTTATTTTTTAAAGATTTGTTTAATGTCTACTATTTTAAAAGTCTTTGTTGAATTTGTCACAGTATTGCTTCTGTTTTATGTTTATTGGGTTTTTGGCTGCAAAGCATGTGGGATCTTAGCTTCCCAACCAGGGATAGAACCTTCAACCTCTGCATTGGAAGTGAAAGTCTGAACTACTAGACCACAGGGGAAGTCCCTATCCATTGTCTTTTAGATTTTGAGATTGTTGAGAATCCAGAGCTACTCTGATTCCTAATCCTGTAGGTTTCCCCTCCCTCAGAGTTTCAGATTTTTCATTTATTCCTGGTTTCTGAAATTTCACATCTTCAAGTGGCTGTTTTTGTCTTCATTATTATGGCTATGCAATAGACTCTTCCAAATTGGTAACTTACAGATTTATATCCTTCCATCCTCCCTTGGTCTTTTGGATTTGTCAGATTTCCCAGAGAAGGGTCCTCCCATCTCTTGCCTGGGAGGTATAGGTTTCTTTGCCAGAAATTTGGGAGCCAGGAAGAGGAATATTATTGGGGTTGCAGCATTCCCTATGTAAACTTTTAAACCATTTCTTCTCTGTTTAGTTTGAAATCATTACTATCAGTTGCTAAGCATTCCCACAGATGAGTTACCCTCTCTTTTATTTTTTCCTGATATTAATTAAGCTTCTACTCTTCTGTAGGGTAGAGCAAGGATAGTCACTTAGGTGTGAAGAGAAGGGAGGGTGTCTGGGGATTTAACTGCTTTTTACCTAGGCTTTCCTACAGTCCCACTGATCCTTCACTTCTAGAATTATTTGGTACTGCCAGTCTTGCTTGGGACTGTCAGAGCTTGTTGAGCATTCTGAAGTGTAAATCTGGTAGCTTCTAGTCATTTTCCCCATGGTTTAGGATTTAGTGTTCTGAGGTGAGCTAATACAGCTAAATTTATCCAACTGCTTTTCAGCTTCTAACCTTGTACTTTATCCTCTCCAGTTTTTTTCCTTTCTCTGTGTGGTTGCATTGCTAATTTTTGTATCTTTGGTAGCACCTCTCCTTTAAAACTTTAAAACAGAAAAAAAAAAATCAACTTCAGGTGCAGAAATTTTATTTGCTTATGGGCTGTAATACCCAGTTAAGTTTCTTCAGAATCACTTTAAAATTTCAGAATTTTCTGGATGTTAATTTATATGGAATAAAATACACAAGAGCCTAAGTGCACAAGTTAAGTTTTAACAGACAATACATGCTTGTAATGTAACTCCCAATCAAGACCTTGATGCTTAAATAAGGTCTAACATCTAACATGCTTATTTTGATGTTTGTAATTCTATGATCAAGCTAGGATTTAATGAAGCATTAATGAACTACTGTTCTACTGCATATGAGACTCTTAGGTGCTTTTGAGATGTTAACTTTATTTTTTTGAGATGTTAACTTTTTTTTTCATTTTTTGAAATGTTAACTTATTTTTTTATAAAAGACTTTATACTGTTGATGGACATTTAGGTTGTCTGCTGAAGTGAACATTGTGGTGCATGTATCTTTTTGAATTATGGTGTTCTCTGAATATATGCCCAGAAGTGGGATTGCTAGAATATATGGTAGCACTGCTTTTAGTTTTTTAAAGAACATCCCTACTATTCTCCATTGTGGCTGTATCAATTTACATTTCCACCAACAGTGCAAAGGGTTCCCTTTTCTCCACTCCCTCTCCAGCATTTATTGTTTAAGATTTTTTAATGATGGCCATTCTGACCAGTGTGAGGTGATACCTCATTAGTGGCCATCAAGAAAGGAATTGATGGAGAAGATGTGGTACATATATACAGTGGAATATTACTCAGCCATAAAAAGGAATGAAATTGTGCCACTTGCAGAGACATGAAAGGACCTAAATATCATCATACAGAGTAAAGTAAGTCAGAGAAAAATATATATTAGCACATGAATGTGGAATCTAAAAAAATGGTATAGATAAACTTATTTGCAAAGCAGAGATAGAATCACAGACATAGAGAACAAATGTATGGTTACCAAGGTGGGGAAGGAGTAGCAGGATGGATTGGAGATTGGGATTGACATATATACACTTTGTGTGTGTGCTAAGTCATGTCTGACTTTTTGTGACCCTATGGACTGTAATCTGCCAGGCTCCTCTGTTCATGGAATTTTCCAGGCAAGAATACTGGAGTGGGTTGTCATTTCCTACTCCAGTGGATCTTCCCAACCCAGGAATTGAGCTCACATTTTTTGCACCTCTTGTACTGGCAGGCAGATTCTTTACCATTGAGCCACCCGGGAAGCCCTTGTATAAAATAGTTGACTAATGAGATGGAACCTACTGTATAGCACAGGGAACTCTGCTCTGTGCTCATAGTGACCTGAATGGGAAGGAAATCCAAAAAAGAGGAGAATATGTATACTTACAGCTGATCACTTTGCTGTACAGTAGAAACTGAATACAACATTGTAAAGCAACTGTACTCCAATCAAAAAAATCTTTACAATTGTATCTCAATAAAACTGGAAGAAAAAAAACAAAAACAACAAAAGACAAATTTTTAGAGCAGTTTTAGATTCATAGCAAATTGAGGGGAAAGTACAGAGTTGCTGTATACCCTTTACCCTGGTATGTACAGCCTCCCTGACTATCAACAACCTGCAGTAGAGTGGGACATTTGTTAGTTGATGAACCTACATTGACACATTATTATCACCCTAAATCTGTAGTTTACATTTGAGTTCTCTCTTGGTGTTGTACATTCTGTTTTGACAAATACATAATGATTTGTATGTCATTATAGTATCGTGCAGAATAGTTTCACTGTCTTAGAAATCCTTTGTGTTTCACCTATTCATCATGACCTCTCTCCTGACTCTAGACCACTACTAATCTTTTTACTGTCTCCATTTGTTGTTCAGTCGCTCAGTTGTGTCTGATTCTGTGACCCTGTGGGCTGTAGCATGCCAGGCTTCCCTGTCCTTCACTGTCTCCTGGAGTTTGCTCAAACTCATGTCCATTGGATTGATGGTGCCTTCAACCATCTCATCTTCTGTCATCCCCTTCTCATCTTGCCCTCAGTCTTTCCCAGCATCAGGGTCTTTTCCATTGAGTAAGCTCTTCACCTCAGGTGGCCAAAGTATTGGAGCTTCAGCTTCAGCATCAGTCCTTCTAGTGAATATTCAGGGTTGATTTCCTTTAGGATTGACTGGTTTGATCTCCTTGCAGTCCAAGGGACTCTCAGGAGTCTTCACCAGCATCACAGTTCAAAAGCATCCATTCTTCGGCACTCAGCTTTCTTTGCGGTCCAATTCTCACATCCATACATGACTACTGGAAAAATCATAGCTTTGACCATATGGACCTTTGTCGGCAAAGTGATGTCTCTGCTTTTTAAATGCTGTCTAGGTTTGTCATAGCTTTTCTTCCAAGGAGCAAGTGTCTTTAGTTTCATGGCTGCAGTCACCATCTGCAGTGATTTTTGGAGCCCAAGAAACTAAAGTCTGTCACTCTCTCCATTTTTTCCCCATCTGTTTGTGAGGAAGTGATGTCCTGATCTTAGTTTTTTTGAATGTTAAATTTTAAGCCAGGTTTTTTACTCTCTTCTTTCACCTTCTTCAAGAGGCTCTTTAGTTCTTTGCTTTCTGCCATAAGGGTGGCATCATCTGCATATCTGAGGTTATTGATATTTCTCCCGGCAATCTTGATTCCAGCTTGTGCTTCATCCAGCCTGGCATTTCACATGATGTATTCTTCTTATAAGTTAAATAATCAGGGTGACAATATACAGTCTTGACATACTCCTTTCCTGATTTTGAACCAGTCTGTTGTTCCATGTCTGGTTCTTACTGTTGCTTTATGACCTGAATACAGGTTTCTCAGGAGGCAGGTTAGGTGCTCTGGTATTCCCATCTCTTTAAGAATATTCCTCAGTTTGTTGTGATTCACACAGTCAAAGGCTTTAACATAGTCAGTGAAGCAGAAGTAGATGTTTTTCTGGAATTCCCTTGCTTTTTCTGTGATCTAACAGATGTCTCCATAGTTTTGCCTTTTCCAGATTATCATTTGCTTGAAATCATATCATATGTAGCCTTTTCAGATTGGTATCTTTCACTTATGCATGTAGCTTTTACATATGCATGTAAGATACCTCCATGTCTCTTTCTGGCTTGATAGCTCATGCCTTTTTAGTGCTGAATATTATTTAATTGTTTGGATGTACCAGAGTTTATTAATCCATTCACCTACTGAAAGACATACTGGTTGCTGCGAAGTTTTAACAGTTATGGATAAAACTACATCCATGTGAAGGTTTTGATGTGGATATATGTTTTCAGCTTCTTTCAGTAAATAACATGGAGCACATTTGCTGCGTTGTATGGTAACAGTATGTTTAGTTTTGTAAGAAACTGCCACACTGTCTTCCAAAGAGGCTGTACCATTTTTCAGTCTTACCAGAATTGAAAGAGATTTCTTGTTTATTCCACATTCTTGACAGCGTTTAATGTTGTTATTGTTTTGAATTTTGGCCATTCTAATATGTGTGTAATGGTATTTCATTATTTGTGTTTGCAGTTCCCAAGTAAAATATGGTATTGAATGTCTTTTCATATGCTAATATGCCTCTGTATATCTTCCTTGGAAAGATGCCTGTTTAAATCATTTACCCATTTTTAATATATTGGATTATTCATTTTCTTACTGTTAAGTTTTAAGAGTTTTTAAAAAATATTTTGGATAGCAGCCCTTTATTTGCAAATACTGATTTATAATGTGTTCATTTCTGCTGTACAGCAGACTGTTTCATTTATGCATACACTTTTGAAAGTATTCCCTTCTATTACAGTTTATCTCATTATACTGAATGTAGTTCCCTGTCCCATACAGTAGGACCTTGTTGTTTACCCATTCTATATATAATAGCTTACATCTGCTAACCCCAACCTCCCACTCCATTCCTTCCCCAGCTCCCTCCCCCTTGGCAACCACACGTCTGTTTTCTGTGCCCCACGTCTGTTTCTGTTTTGTAGATTATTTCCTTTGTGTCATACTTGAGATTCCACAAATAAGTAATATCATTTGTTATTTGTCTTTCTCTTTCTGACTTACTTTGCTTATTATAATCATCTCTGGTTGCGTTCGTGTTTCTGCAAATGGCATTGTTTTTAATGGCTGAGTAGTATTCCATTGTATATACATGCCCATCTTCTTCATCTGTCTCCTGTTGATGGACATTTAGATTGCTTCCATATCTTGGCTCTTTTGAATAGTGCTGCTGTGAACACAGACGTGCATGTGTCTTTTTCAATTATAGTTTTGTCTGGATATGTGCCGATAAATGGGATTGCTAGATCACATGTTAATTCTACATTTAGTTTTCTGAGGAATCTCCGTAGTATTTCCCATAGTGGCTGTACCAACAGTTTACATTCCCACCAACATGTTGTAGGAGAGGGTTCCTTTTCTCCACACTCTCTCCAGCATTTGTTATTTGGAGACTTTTTAATGATGGCCCTTCTGGTATGAGGTATACCACACTGTGGTTTTGATTTGCATTTCTCTAATAATTCACAATGTTTGGTATCTATTCTTGTGCCTATTGGCCATCTGTATGTCTTATTTGGAAAAATGTCTACTTAAGTCTTCTTTGCAAATATTTTTTTCCCAGTCTGTGGCTTGTCTTCTCATTCCCTTGAATCAACTCACTTTTTAGAAGGGGAACCTGAAAAAGATTGAAGCTTAACAAAAGTTCTGATATAGGAGATGGTTTATAATTTTGTGATTTAAGGTAGGTCTTTAGATAAAAATTTTAGAAGCCCCACGTACATGTTCAGAGCCACTTAAGGTTTTTATTTATTTTGAGAAATATGTACCAGTTACATTAACCTGTGTTATTTAAAAACTTGTCCACTTAATAAAATTCCTCCTTTATCTTGCTTCAACCCCTCTTTCCAATTTTTATTTCTTATTGTTTTCCTTTATACATATATAATGTATCAGCCAAATGGAATCACTCTGTATTCCCCACAGAGCTCAAATCCAGGGCCTTGCTTGTCCTCTTGTCTATTGAAAATTCTCTCTCCTTTATTATTTATTTTGGTGTTGCCTCTCAGCTTCTGGGTTCTTAGTTCCTTGGCCAGGATTGAACCCTTGCCCTCAGCAGTGAAAGTGTGGAGTCCCAATCACTGGACTGCTAGGGAATTCCTGAAATTCTCTCTTCTTTAATTCAAGAACCGCTTTTTCCATAATGCCTTAGGGAATCTAAGAATCATAGAATCTATGACTCTAACCTAAGAATAAAATAAAAAACATGGAAAAATGACTATATAAAGATGTTTATTGCAGCATTATTTACTTTGCTTCCCTTGTGGCTCAGCTGGTAAAGAATCTGCCTGCAGTGCGGGAGACCTGGACTTGATCCCTAGGTTGGGAAGATCCCTTGGAGAAAGGGATAGGCTACCCATTCCAGTATTCTGGCCTGGAGAATTCCATGGACTATATAGTCCATGGGGTTGCAAAGAGTCAGACATGACTGAGTGACGTTCACTTTCACTTTAAAGATTTTTTTTGCAGCATTATTTATAGTAGCTAAACACTGGAGCCAGTAATCTTCAGCACGAATGGAATGATTATAATTAAAAATGTTGGAGGGTATAGAAACATGGAAAATTCTTATGGTATAGTTGGGGGAAAAAGTGAAAATCTGAGGTCATATATGCAAAGTAATTATAGATGTGAAACAAACCCAAATGAAGAGAGATGAAAGGGGGACATACCTCAAAGTAAGTTGTGTTAGCGTGATCAAATGTTGTTATTTTTTCTCATTGCATAAATTTTATGTAATATAAGTAAAATTGAGTACTTATAAACTGTTGTGGTAAATATTTCTGCATTTCATTTACTGTTTAAAGGTTTGATCAAAGCAGTGTTAGGAAAACCCCAAAATGAAGCACATAAAATGTTGAATACTGGGGGACTTCGCTGGCAGTCCAGTGGTTAAGACTCTGCACTTCCAAGCTTCCATTGCAGGGGGCATGGGTTTGATCCTTGTTTGGGGAACTGAGAGTCCGCATGCCAGCAGCATGGCCAAAAAGAAAAAGTGTTGACTATTGGGTAACTGCATTGAAAGGGTTTGTCATATTTTATAGTTAGCTATAAAAGAGTTATGTACTTTCAGTGACAAGTATTAACACATGTTTGAATTGTGTGGAGTTGGTGAAATTTTAACTTTCCAGTGTTTTGCTCTTTGAAGACAAGACATTCTATAAAAAATCTTGGAATGTTACTTTTGAGAAGAACAGAAGGTAAAATAAGATGGGAGTACTGATGAATGCAGTTATAGAAAGGATGTAAAAAAAGGGCAAAGACAGATATAAGCAAAGATGAATATAAAAGACACTAGAGTATACAAATAGTGTGGAGAAGGCCAAAGCTTGTAATGAAGCTGTGACAGATGCTTAAGTCCATAAAAAGCTTTTTTAAGATTGTTTTGGTAGCAGTAACAACAAAGAAAGGATAGTCCTACTGCTTGGAACTGAGGTGTTGTATTAGTAGATAGTCAGAGAAAGCAGAGCTTTTCTATTCCCATTGGCTTTTATCTCCTCTTTTAAGATGAATCATCTTTAGATTAAGGAGGATAAAAAGACTTTCTTTTATAATTAGCTTTCATATATATCTATCATGTAGGATTTTCATATTTGTTGTATAAATTTAAAAAACAGACCAATATGGGGAGAAAATGCGCCCCCTCCCCCCATTTATGCCACTCAGATATAACTCCTGCTGATATTTTGTTGATACCCTCTCAGAATTCTTTTCTGCATAATGTATATAGGCAATATATATTTATAAACAGATAAAACTGTTATTCAGTAGTTTCTTCTTCTTCTCAGAATTTAATTTTCCCAGGAATATGCTCTAAAGTTTTCCATATCAGTGCATATAAACTACACCATCTTTTAAAAGACTTTTAATGAAATTGTAGCATGCATATACAAAAGTACACAAACTACACAGCTCGGTCAATACTCACCAAAATGAACACATCAATTTAACTACCACTCACTTAAAAAATGGACCATTATCAGTACCCTGTAGGTCCTCATTATGCTCTGTTCCAATCATTAACCCTTCCTCCTCTCCAAAGATACACTTCTAATGTTATAATTCTGTAGATCATTCTTGCCTGTGTTTGGACTTTATATGAATGGAGGAATACATAGATAATCTTTTATGTCTTTCTTCTTTCACTGAATATTATGTTTTGCAATTCATCCATGTTATATGTATTGTAGTTTGTTTTCACTGTTGAATAGTATTCCATTTTATGAAAAAACTGTAATGCATTTATCCATTCCACAGTTGGTGGGCTTTGAGTTGGTTGTAACAATTTATTTTGTTCACTGCTGTGTGTACATAGTATGTGTTTTGTGCTTGGCATATAGCAGGCATTCAGTAAGTATATGTTGAATTTTGTGGGGGGAGGGGGGCTGTGCTGCATGGCATGTGGGATTTTAGTTCCGTGATCAGAGGTCGAACCTGTGCCCCTGCAGTGGAAGTGCGGAACTTTAATCCCTGGACCTCTAGGAAAGTCCCATATATGCTGAATTTAAGAATTAAATGTCTCACATTTCTCTATAATTATTACTGAATTTTCTCTGAATTATCAAAGACTAGTGACACACTTCTAATTTTATCCTCTCTGTGCTAGTGTGAGAGCTTTACAACAGTGTAACTTCATTTATTTCTACCGACTTGTTTGCTACTGTTTTAAATGCTGTTGTTTTATTATTTTTTTTCCTTTATTTTTATTAGTTGGAGGCTAATTACTTTACAATATTGTAGTGGTTTTTGCCATATATTGACATGAATCAGCCATGGATTTACATGTGTTCCCCATCCCGATCCCCCCTCCCACCTCCCTCCCCATCCCATCCCTCTGGTTCGTCCCAGTGCACCAGCCCTGAGCATTGTCTCATGCATCCAACCTGGACTGGTGATCTGTTTCACACTTGATAATATACATGTTTCGATGATATTCTCTCAGATCATCCCACCCTCGCCTTCTCCCATAGAGTCCAAAAGTCTGTTCTATACATCTGTGTCTCTTTTTCTGTCTTGCATATAGGATTATCGTTACCATCTTTCTAAATTCCATATATATGCGTTAGTATACTGTATTGGTGTTTATCTTTCTGACTTACTTCACTCTGTATAGTAGGCTCCAGTTTCATCCATATCATTAGAACTGATTCAAATGTATTCTTTTTAATGGCTGAGTAATATTCCATGGTGTATATGTACCATAGCTTTCTGAAAAATATGGAACGCTTCACGAATTTGCATGTCATCCTTGTGCAGGGGCCATGCTAATCTTCTCTGTATCGTTCCAATTTTAGTATATGTGCTGCCGAAGTGAGCACAATGCTATTGTTTTTTTTTTTTTTTTCATTTATTTTTATTAGTTGGAGGCTAATTACTTCACAACATTTCAGTGGGTTTTGTCATACATTGACATGAATCAGCCATGGAGTTACATGTATTCCCCATCCTGATCGCCCCTCCCACCTCCCTCGCCACCCGATCCCTCTGGGTCTTCCCAGTGCACCAGGCCCGGGCACTTGTCTCATGCATCCAATCTGGGCTGGTGATCTGTTTCACTATAGATAATATACATGCTGTTCTTTCAAAACATCCCACCCTCGCTTTCTCCCACAGAGTCCAAAAGTCTGTTCTGTACATCTGTGTCTCTTTTTCTGTTTTGCATATAGGGTTATCATTACCATCTTTCTAAATTCCATATATATGTGTTAGTATGCTGTAATGTTCTCTATCTTTCTGGCTTACTTCACTCTGTATAATGGGCTCCAGTTTCATCCATCTCATTAGAACTGATTCAAATGTATTCTTTTTAATGGCTGAGTAATATTCCATGGTGTATATGTACCACAGCTTCCTTATCCATTCGTCTGCTGATGGGCATCTAGTTTGCTTCCACGGCCTGGCTATAATAAACAGTGCTGCGATGAACATTGGGGAGCACGTGTCTCTTTCAGATCTGGTTTCCTCAGTGTGTATGCCCAGGAGTGGGATTGTTGGGTCATATGGCAGTTGTGTTTCCAGTTTTTTAAGAAATCTCCATACTGTTTTCCATAGTGGCTGTACTAGTTTGCATTCCCACCAACAGTGTAAGAGAGTTCCCTTTTCTCCACACCTTCTCCAGCATTTATTGCTCGTAGACTTTTGGATAGCAGCCATCCTGACTGGCGTGTAATGGTACCTCATTGTGGTTTTTTTTTTTTTTTTTTTTAATTTTTTTATTAGTTGGAGGCTAATTACTTCACAACATTTCAGTGGGTTTTGTCATACATTGATATGAATCAGCCATAGATTTACACTTATTCCCCATCCCGATCCCCCCTCCCATCTCCCTCTCCACCCGATTCCTCTGGGTCTTCCCAGTGCACCAGGCCGGAGCACTTGTCTCATGCATCCCACCTGGGCTGGTGATCTGTTTCACCATAGATAGTATACATGCTGTTCTTTTGAAACATCCCACCCTCACCTTCTCCCACAGAGTTCAAAAGTCTGTTCTGTATTTCTGTGTCTCTTTTTCCGTTTTGCATATAGGGTTATCGTTACCATCTTTCTAAATTCCATATATATGTGTTAGTATGCTGTAATGTTCTTTATCTTTCTGGGTTACTTCACTCTGTATAAGGGGCTCCAGTTTCATCCATCTCATTAGGACTGGTTCAAATGAATTCTTTTTGACGGCTGAGTAAAATTCCATGGTGTATATGTACCACAGCTTCCTTATCCATTCATCTGCTGATGGGCATCTAGGTTGCTTCCATGTCCTGGCTATTATAAACAGTGCTGCGATGAACATTGGGGTGCATGTGTCTCTTTCAGATCTGGTTTCCTCAGTGTGTATGCCAAGAAGTGGTATTGCTGGGTCATATGGCAGTTCTATTTCCAGTTTTTTAAGGAATCTCCACACTGTTTTCCATAGTGGCTGTACTAGTTTGCATTCCCACCAACAGTGTAACAGGGTTCCCTTTTCTCCACAGCCTCTCCAGCATTTATTGCTTGTAGACTTTTGGATAGCAGCCATCCTGACTGGTGTGTAATGGTACCTCATTGTGGTTTTGATTTGCATTTCTCTAATAATGAGTGATGTTGAGCACCTTTTCATGTGTTTGTTAGCCGTCTGTATGTCTTCTTTGGAGAAATGTCTGTTTAGTTCTTTGGCCCACTTTTTGACTGGGTCATTTATTTTTCTGGAATTGAGCTGCAGGAGTTGCTTGTATATTTTTGAGATTAATCCTTTGTCTGTTTCTTCATTTGCTATTATTTTCTCCCAATCTGACGGCTGTCTTTTCACCTTACTTATAGTTTCTTTTGTAGTGCAAAAGCTTTTAAGTTTCATTAGATCCCATTTGTTTAGTTTTGCTTTTATTTCCAATATTCTGGGAGGTGGGTCATAGAGGATCTTGCTGTGATTTATGTCGGAGAGTGTTTTGCCTATGTTCTCCTCTAGGAGTTTTATAGTTTCTGGTCTTACATTTAGATCTTTAATCCATTTTGAGTTTATTTTTGTGTATGGTGTTAGAAAGTGTTGTAGTTTCATTCTTTTGCAAGTGGTTGACCAGTTTTCCCAGCACCACTTGTTAAAGAGGTTGTCTTTTTTCCATTGTATATCCTTGCCTCCTTTGTCAAAGATAAGGTGTCCATAGGTTCGTGGATTTATCTCTGGGCTTTCTATTCTGTTCCATTGGTCTATATTTCTGTCTTTGTGCCAGTACCACACTGTCTTGATGACTGTGGCTTTGTAGTAGAGTCTGAAGTCAGGCAGGTTGATTCCTCCAGTTCCATTCTTCTTTTTCAAGATTACTTTGGCTATTCGAGGTTTTTTGTATTTCCATACAAATTGTGAAATTATTTGTTCTAGTTCTGTGAAAAATACCGTTGGTAGCTTGATAGGGATTGCATTGAATCTATAGATTGCTTTGGGTAGAATAGCCATTTTGACAATATTGATTCTTCCAATCCATGAACACGGTATGTTTCTCCATCTGTTTGTGTCCTCTTTGATTTCTTTCATCAGTGTTTTATAGTTTTCTATGTATAGGTCTTTTGTTTCTTTAGGTAGATATACTCCTAAGTATCTTATTCTTTTTGTTGCAATGGTGAATGGTATTGTTTCCTTAATTTCTCTTTCTGTTTTTTCATTGTTAGTATATAGGAATGCAAGGGATTTCTGTGTGTTAATTTTATATCCTGCAACTTTACTATATTCATTGATTAGTTCTAGTAATTTTCTGGTAGAGTCTTTAGGGTTTTCTATATAGAGGATCATGTCATCTGCAAACAGCGAGAGTTTCACTTCTTCTTTTGCTATCTGGAGTCCTTTTACTTCTTTTTCTGCTCTGATTGCTGTGGCCAAAACTTCCAACACTATGTTGAATAGTAGTGGTGAGAGTGGGCACCCTTGTCTTGTTCCTGATTTCAGGGGAAATGCTTTCAATTTTTCACCATTGAGGGTGATGCTTGCTGTGGGTTTGTCATATATAGCTTTTATTATGTTGAGGTATGTTCCTTCTATTCCTGCTTTCTGGAGAGTTTTAATCATAAATGGGTGTTGAATTTTGTCAAAGGCTTTCTCTGCATCTATTGAGATAATCGTATGGTCTTTATCTTTCAATTTGTTAATATGGTGTATTACATTGATTAATTTGTGGATATTAAAGAATCCTTGCATTCCTGGGATAAAGCCCACTTGGTCATGGTGTATGATTTTTTTAATATGTTGTTGGATTCTGTTTGCTAGAATTTTGTTAAGGATTTTTGCATCTATGTTCATCAGTGATATTGGCCTGTAGTTTTCTTTTTTTGTGGCATCTTTGTCTGGTTTTGGAATTAGGGTGATGGTGGCCTCATAGAATGAGTTTGGAAGTTTACCTTCTTCTGCAATTTTCTGGAAGAGTTTGAGTAAGATAGATGTTAGCTCTTCTCTAAATTTTTGGTAGAATTCAGCTGTGAAGTCGTCTGGTCCTGGGCTTTTGTTTGCTGGAAGATTTCTGATTACAGTTTCGATTTCCTTGCTTGTGATGGCTCTGTTAAGATCTTCTATTTCTTCCTGGTTCAGTTTTGGAAAGTTATACTTTTCTAAGAATTTGTCCATTTCATCCAAGTTGTCCATTTTATTGGCATAGAGCTGCTGGTAGTAGTCTCTTATGATCCTTTGTATTTCTGTGTTGTCTGTTGTGATCTCTCCATTTTCATTTCTAATTTTGTTAATTTGGTTCTTCTCTGTCTCTTAATGAGTCTTGCTAATGGTTTGTCAATTTTGTTTATTATTTCAAAATACCAGCTTTTAGCTTTGTTGATTTTTGCTATGGTCTCTTTAGTTTCTTTTGCATTTATTTCTGCCCTAATTTTTAAGATTTCTTTCCTTCTGCTAAACCTGGGGTTCTTCATTTCTTCCTTCTCTAATTGCTTTAGGTGTAGAGTTAGGTTATTTATTTGGCTTTATTCTTGTTTCTTGTTGTAAGCTTGTAATGCTATGAACCTTCCCC
Organism: Cervus elaphus; assembly: GCF_910594005.1. Classification (NCBI taxonomy): domain Eukaryota; kingdom Metazoa; phylum Chordata; class Mammalia; order Artiodactyla; family Cervidae; genus Cervus; species Cervus elaphus. The sequence goes on from NC_057815.1 coordinate 55,561,061, forward strand.
TTAGCACTGCTTTTACAGTGTCCCATAGGTTTTGGGTTGTTGTGTTTTCATTTTCATTCATTTCTGTGCATATTTTGATTTCTTTTTTGATTTCTTCTATGATTTGTTGGTTATTCAGAAGCATGTTATTTAGCCTCCATATGTTTGAATTTTTAACAATTTTTTTCCTGTAATTGAGATCTAATCTTACTGCACTGTGGTCAGAAAAGATGACTGGAATGATTTCAGTTTTTTTGAATTTTCCAAGACCAGATTTATGGCCCAGGATGTGATCTATTCTGGAGAAGGTTCCGTGTGCACTTGAGAAAAAGGTGAAGTTGATTGTTTTGGGGTGAAACGTCCTATAGATATCAATTAGGTCTAGCTGGTCCATTGTGTCATTTAAGGTTTGTGTTTCCTTGTTAATTTTCTGTTTAGTTGATCTATCCATAGTTGTGAGTGGGGTATTAAAGTCTCCCACTATTATTGTGTTACTATTAATTTCCTCTTTCATACTCGTTAGCGTTTGCCGTACATATTGCGGTGCTCCTATGTTGGGTGCATATATAATTGTTATATCTTCTTCTTGGATTGATCCTTTGATCATTAGGTAGTGTCCTTGTTTGTCTCTTTTCACATCCTTTATTTGAAGGTCTATTTTATCTGATATGAGTATTGCGACTCCTGCTTTCTTTTGGTCTCCGTTTGCATGAAATATTTTTTTCCAGCCCTTCACTTTTAGTCTGTATGTGTCTCTTGTTTTGAGATGGGTCTCTTGTAGACAGCATATATAGGGGTCTTGTTTTTGTATCCATTCAGCCAGTCTTTGTCTTTTGGTTGGGGCATTCAACCCATTTACATTTAAGGTAATTATTGATAGGTGTGGTTCCGTCGCCATTTACTTTGTTGTTTTGGGTTCATGTTTATACAACCTTTCTGCATTTCCTGTCTAGAGAAGATCCTTTAGCATTTGTTGAAGAGCTAGTTTGGTGGTGCTGAATTCTCTCAGCTTTTGCTTGTCTGTAAAGCTTTTGAATTCTCCTTCATATCTGAATGAGATCCTTGCTGGGTACAGTAAACTAGGTTGTAGGTTATTCTCTTTCATTACTTTCAGTATGTCCTGCCATTCCCTTCTGGCCTGGAGGGTTTCTATTGATAGATCAGCTGTTATCCTTATGGGAATCCCTTTGTGTGTTATTTGTTGTTTCTCCCTTGCTGCTTTTAATATTTGTTCTTTGTGTTTGATCTTTGTTAATTTGATTAATATGTGTCTTGGGGTATTTCGCCTTGGGTTTATCCTGTTTGGGACTCTCTGGGTTTTTTGGACTTGGGTGGCTATTTCCTTCCCCATTTTAGGGAAGTTTTCAGCTATTATCTCCTCGAGTATTTTCTCATGGCCTTTCTTTTTTGTCTTCTTCTTCTGGGACTCCTGTGATTCGAATGTTGGGGCGTTTCACATTGTCCCAGAGGTCCCTGAGGTTGTCCTCATTTCTTTTGATTCTTTTTTCTTTTTTCCTCTCTGCTTCATTTATTTCCACCATTTTATCTTCTACCTCACTTATCCTCTTCTGTCTCTGTTATTCTACTCTTGGTTCCCTCCAGAGTGTTTTTGATCTCATTTATTGCATTATTCATTTTTTAATTGACTTTTTTATTTCTTCTAGGTCTTTATTAAACATTTCTTGCATCTTCTCAATCTTTGTCTCCAGGCTGTTTATCTGTACCTCCATTTTGTTTTCAAGATTTTGGATCATTTTTATTATCATTATTCTAAATTCTTTTTCAGGTAGATTCCCTATCTCTTCCTCTTTTGTTTGACTTGGTGGGCATTTTTCATGTTCCTTTACCTGTTGGGTATTTCTCTGCCTTTTCATCTTGTTTAGATTGCTGTGTCTGGAGTGGGCTTTCTGTATTCTGGAGGTCTGTGGCTCCTTTTTATTGTGGGGGTTTTACCCAGTGGGTGGGGTTGGACGATTGGCTTGTCAGGGTTTCCTGGTTAGGGAAGCTTGCATCAGTGTTCTAGTGCGTGGAACTTGATTTCTTCTCTCTGGAGTGCAATGGAGTGCCCAGTAATGAGTTTTGAGATGGGTCTATGTGTTAGGTGTGACCTTGGGCAGCCTGTATGTTGACGCTCAGGGCTATGTTCCTGCGTTGCTGGAGAATTTGCGTGGTATGTCTTGCTCTAAAACTTACTGGCTCTTGGGTGGTGGTTGGTTTCAGTGTAGGTATGGAGGCTTTTGGACGGTCTCTTATTACTTAAAGTTCCATGTAGTCAGGAGTTTTCTGGTGTTCTTAGGTTTTGGGCTTAAATCTCCTGCCTCTGGATTTCAGTTTTATTCTTCCAGTAGTCTCAGGACTTCTCCAACTATACAGCACTGATAATAAAACTTATAGGTTAATGGTGAAAAGATTCTCCCCCGTTAGGGACACCCAGAGAGGTTCACAGAGTTACATGAAGAAGAGGAGAGGGAGGAGGGAGATAGAGATGAGCAGGAGGAGAAAAGGGGGGACTCAGGAGAGAGACAGATCTACGCAGTTGTCTGTTCTCAGAGTGTTCTCCATAGCCCAGACACCCACAAAGATTCACAGAATTGGATTGGGAAGAGAAGGGGCAGGGAGGAAATAGAGGTGTTCAGAGGTAGAAAACGGAGAGTCAAGATTGGGAGAGAATAATCAACACACTCCTGAATAAAAATGGGAACTGAATATTGGATTCTTAAATGTCCACAATTTATATCATATACTGAAAAACAAAGATTAAAAGTCTAGAGTAGAGGTTAGACTCTTAAAAATACTATATTAAAAACAAAAACCAAAACACACAAAAATTTTAGAAATATATATGAAGTTCAGTTTAAAAATAGGGCTTCTCTTTTTTTTTTTGGTAGGGTTATAGTGTAATGAAAATGAAAATTAAGGAGTAGTAGAGGAGTAATAGGGGACTTTAAAAGGAAATAAGAGAAAACGAAAAATAGAAAATAGAAGAGAAAAAGGAAAAAAGAAAAAAAAACAAGAAAAAAAATTTTTTCCTAATTAAAAAAATCATAAAAATCTATGAAAATGAAAGTTAAGGAGTAATGGAGTAATATGGAATTTTAAAAGAAAATAAAAGAGAAAAAAAAAATTTTTTTTCCTTACTTTAAAAAAAAAAGTAAAAATGTATCTAGGAATTTCTCTGGAGCTGTTGCGGTCAGTGTGGGTTCAGTTCAGTTTCAGATAGCTCCTCGTTCCAGCTTACACTTCTCGATATCTACAGGCCCCTTCCGGTGTAGTTGGTGTTATCTACAGGGATTTTAATCTGTTGCACCGGTCCCTTCTGAAGCGGTTCCCTTTGTTTATTTGGCTTCTGTTTGCCGGTCTCTTCAGTGCCGAATTTCCGCCCTGACACAGGCGGTCGGAGGTGGACTCTTATTCAGGTTGCTAGTTCCATCATGCTGCGGGGAGGGGCTGGCGCTGCTTTCCCCGTCTGCGCTGCTCAGGCTCCCGGCTGTTCTATATGGAGGGTGCCCTGTGCCACAGGCGGTTCCAGCCCTCGGGTGTTCCACAAAAGCGCGGAACAAAAAGCTGCGCCTGCTTTTTGTGCCTTACCCCTCAGAGCGGCTCAGGCAGCCAGGAGCTTGATGGGAGCACTTTCCCCGGGTGCGGCGCGCCCTCTCCCTTCCGCGGTCCCAGTCTCAGTTTCCGCCTGCGCCAGTTGGGTGCGTACGCCCTCTGCCCTCCGCATCCCCAGCCCCAGTCCCCGCCTGCACCGGTCGGGTGTATGCGCCCTGTGTCTCGCCGCGACCCTCCCGGCGGATGTCGACCATCCAGAATCTCAGGAAGTCTTTGATTAGAAACTGGAGGCCTGTTTGCAGTTCAGTAGGGGATGCGGTCCTTGGGGCCGAGCCTGCCCCTTTCTCCTCCCCCCTGCCTTCTGCGGGGCTGGGCCGGTCTGCAGCCTGCGAGCTCTTCTCTGGACTTGCTCAGTCCCTTTGTTCTGCGAACGGCCGGCAGTGTGTTCGGGCCGGTTAATTTTCTCTCTCTCTTTTGCTCTCCCACAGTTTAAGTTGGTAACTCACAAAAGCTCCCTCCGATTGTCCTCAGGGCACTCAGGCCCGGTCCTTACCCTAAGCAATGACGCCTGCTCCTCTCCCTTCCGTCCCCACTTGCTGGTGGCGGATGCGGGTGTCTGGGGTACTTTTCTGCTGAGAGTTGCTTTTAGGCACGTAATCTGTGGGTTTTATTTATTGTTCCCCTCCCAGTCAGGTTGCCCTCCGAGATTCAAACACTTCCCCCAGACCCGCCAGTGCCAGGGTTTCCTGGTGTTTGGAAACTTCCTCTGTTAAGACTCCCTTCCCGGGAGGGATCTCCATCCTTAGCTCTTTTCTCTCTCTTTTTATCTTTTATATTTTGTCCTACCTCCTTTCAAAGACAATGGGTTGCTTTTCTGGGCACCTGATGACCTCAGCTAGCGATCAGAAGTTGTTTTGTGAAGTTTGCTCTGCGTTCAGTTATTCTTTTGATGAATTTGTAGGAGAGAAAGTGGTCTCCTCGTCCTATTCCTCTGCCATCTTGGCTCCTCCTCAATGCTGTTGTTTTAAATAGTCATTAATTTAAGTTTGCTCACATATTCAGTGTTACATTTTTTCCCTTCCTGCATCTCTAAGGCTTCTGTCTGGCAAAGCATTTCTTCTGCTTGAAGTATGCTATGTTTGTAATAGGCCCCAAATTGGAAACAACCCAAATGTCCATTAATAGATGAATGTACAAGTAAACTAAGATATATCTATACAGTTGAAAACACCTTAGCAATAAAAAGGAACACGCTATTGATAAACAACCATATGAATTAGTCTCAAAATAATTATGGTGAGTTTTCTGTGTGTAATTGTGAGAATTCTCTTTTATATTTGAAAATGTGTTTGTTTCACATTCATGCTTGAAAAATATTTTTTCAGGGAGTAGAATTCTAAGTTGGCAGTTAACATTCAGCAGTTTAAGGATGTGTTTCTGTTGTGTTCTGGCTTCTATTGTCTCTGTTGAAGTTAGCCTAAAGCCCAAATTTTTTTTTTTCCGTGAAAGTGAAGTCACTCAGTCGTGTCCCGACTCTTTGTGACCCCATGGACTGTAACCTACCAGGCTCCTTCTTCCATGGGATTCTCCAGGCAAGAATACTAGAGTGGGCTGCCATTTCCTTCTGTTGGTGTGTAGTTTCCTAGGCACTCTGACCTGCTGAGAAGGCAGGCAGGTTGTCTTTCCTGGTATCGAGAAAGCGCTCAGACACTGAGATGCTGACCCTGCAGGTGAAAGTTGGCCCCAAAAGACCCAAGGAATATGGGTGGGCGCTGATGGAGTCCACCTTCATGGTGAATCATACTGGCTCTTCGAACTTCCTCCAGGAAGTGATGCTATCATTTTCATGCATTGCTTTAAGCATCTTCCCCTGCTTTGTCTTTGAATTCACCATGATTTTCTTTGTATTTATCTGTTTGTGTTTCATTGGGCTTCTTTAGGCTCAATCATGATGTTTTGAAATCAGTTTTCAAAAATTTTAAACTATTATCACTTTAAATGTCCTTCTGTCCCATTTTCTTTCTCCTTTTGGAATTTCAAATACATATATGTTGATTTTCCCATTGTATCTCTTCTGTGTTTTGCTCCCCAACTTTAATTTTTTATATAGGCCATCCTTTTGTCTCTTTGTATTCCACATGTTTTTTTCTGACCTACATTCTGAGCTGCTTTTAAACCTACACATTGAATTCTTAATTTTGGTTAATAGTATGCTTCAATTTTAGATTATTTACCTGGTTCTTTTGTTTAAAAAAAAGTTCTCTTTGATTTATTATTATTTATTTGAACATATTAAGGTTTTTTAGGTTTATTTTTTAAGTTTATTGAGAGGTAATTGATTTATTGTAAAATAAACTGCACATGTTTACAATGTTATGAGTTTTGATATGTTTATATTGGTAAAACCATCACCATGGCCAACATAATAATAAACATATCCATTATTCTCCTTACCACTCCCATCCCTAAGTAACCACTGATCTGCTTTCTGGCACTGTAGATTACTTGTATTTTTGGCAATTTATATAAATGTATAACCTGTACATGTTTGGGGGGCTTCTTTCACTCAGTATGATTATCTTGATATTCTGGTTGTGTTGATCAAATAGTTTCTTTTCATTGTTGAGTAATGGGATCGTAAAAGAGTCAGATACAACTTAGCGACTAAACAGCAACAAAATTCCATTTTATGGCTGTTTGACAGTTGACAACATTGAGGTTTGTTGATTCATTTATTCATCAAAAGACAATTTAGGTTGTTTTCAGTTTGTGTGTGTGCTCAGTTGTGTCCCACTCTGCAACCTAATGGATTATAGCCTGCCAGGCTCCTTTGTCCATGGGGATTCTCCAGGCAAGAATACTGAAGTGGGTTGCCATTTCCTCCTCCAGGGCATCTTCCTAACTCAGGGATTGAACCCACCTCATTTATGTCTCCTGCATTGGTAGGCAGGTTCTTTACCACTAGCGTCACCTGGGAAAAACCTGGGAAGTTTTCAGTTTTTGGTTATTACAAATAAAGCTACTAGGAATATTCTTATAGAAGTTATGCATGGGGCATAAGACTTGGGTATTTTACAGTCTGTTTCTGATAACGCTATTTTCTGGATTCCTGTGGGGGTTTTATTGTAGCCTAAAAAAAAAAAATTTCCTTCTATGCCTAATCATATTTGATTGAGTGTTGTATATTAGAAAAGTTATAAAAATAACTGAAGATTTAGGATGAAGATTTATTTTTGCTTCTGGCAGGTGGCTAAGGGAACTAGTGATACTATCTCCCCTTAATCCAGTTTTAAGTACTGAGATGATTTGAGGCTGGGCTATAATCCCAAAGATAGTCAGTTATTTTAGGCTTCCCAGGGAGTAGCCCTTCAGGGTATGGACACCAGATACAGAGTATTTAATTCTACTTCTTTTCTTGGTGGACTCTGGACTCCAGTATTTGTTCTCTATCCCTCCCTGCCTGTCAGAAGCTCTGCTTATCTTCTGAATCTTCAGCCGGATTTGGAGAATTGTGCTAGGGGAAAAGTGGTCCAAAATGTTGATTTTTACCTTTAGGTTTTCTTCTGGATCTGTCCTGTAATTCTTTTTTTCTGTCTTGCTTACTCTAATTTAGTCTATAATCAGATTATTTTAAATTTCTTCTTTTATACCATTTTTGGTGATGATTTTTTAGAAGGAAATTGATATTCATGTTGGATGATGATATTTGTGTTGGATTGCTAGCTACAGTAGTGATTCAGAGCTTCCCAGGTGGTGCTACTGGTAAAGAACTCTCCTGCCAGTGCAGGAGATGTGAGAGACACTGGTTCGATCCGTGCATTGGGAAGATCCCCTGGAGAAGGAAATGGCAACCAGTGTGCCTTGAGGGTCCCATGGACAGAGGGAACCTGGCAGGCTACAGTCCGTAGAGTCGCACAGAGTCAGACACTACTGAAGCGACTTAGTACAATGATTCAAGTTTTCTGTGGGAGATTAATAAAATTCCAGGGCATCATCAGTGATGGTCCTAGAAAGTGGCTAATGATGGTCACTGAGGAATTGTGAAGAACTAGAGAAATGATTGGAGAAGGAAATGGCAACCGACTCCAGTATTCTTGCCTGGAGAATCCCATGGACAGAAGAGCCTGGTGGGTGCATGGGGTCTCGAAGAGTTGGACACGACTGAGTGACTTCACTTTCACTTTCTTTCACTTTCAGAGAAATGATAGAAAGATAGTTGACGTCAAAGTATTTTCTCCATTTTCACAAAAGGAAAGAAGTTCATATAACTATAGATATGGTGTTACTATAGGTCAAGTTTCTCAGTTGGCTTTAAAAAAATGTTAGTTGATGACATGATTGAGATTTTGTCCTTGCTGCATCATGGTGAGATTTTTCCTGGCCCAGTCCTGCTTCGTTTAACCTTTCACAGGCATTGTTCTCTAAAACATTTCTTGCGCTCCTATCTTTGTCTTAGTATCTTCTTCCCAAGGGACCCAGCAGACACAATTATTTAATACTGATGTAGCATTATTCTTCATCAAAGATCCAAACATAAAACTGTTATTTTAGCACCTCAAACAAATATTTATTTCTCTAATTTGTATACTCCCTTGGATTCTTCCACAGGTACTTATAGGATGAGATTTAGAAGATACTGCTCTACAACATTATGAAAACAATTGAAACTCTTTCCAGGTTAAAGGGTTTACTTTTTGTGTCAAAGTAATGAATGAATCTTTAGGGAGGAAAAAAATGGTATAAAATATTAAAAACAAATATACTGAAGACTTTTGCCATTTTATTTGGAAAGTTGGCTAAGGTAGTTGTTTTTACTCCTGCAAATGTTTTACTCTGACACCAAGGACGTGTTTTTTTTCTGAGCCAATTTCTATGCCAGTGTCCTAGCTTAATTAATATTCTGTACAGTGGTTAACTCAGTACAAAGTCTCAGCCAACTCAGTGGGGAACTCTAGAGCAAAGATTGCCTCTTAGAGGAGTCCTGTGTTAGGTAGAAATGGCCAGGTCCTAGTATCCCAACCATGCACAGTCATTGGTTGAGTTATGCCTGAGAAAATTGTGGTTTTGGCTAGAAAGGTGTGGCAGAACCTGAAGATTCTAATCGCTATTTACCCTCCATGCAGGTGTATTTTATGTTCTTTTTTGAAAGGAGATCTGAGTGGCTCATCTTCTTGGCTGCCATGCTAATAATCGTTTTTTAAAAAGGAATTAGCATTGGTTGTTCAAAATAATACAGAATTTTTGAGGTAAAAAATTTTTTTGTGTGTTAGGGAAAAATTTATTTTTTTCCTTAGCCTCGTAACACCAAGAGGTTAAGGAAAAGTAAATGGATACTTTTTAGTTTAGAAACTCTTAAGAATTAGTGGCATAGATGAGATTATAAAATATGGATTACTCAGAATAAGAGCACCTGACCAATGATCTGTCAGTAGAAAGATTTTTTTTTTTTTTGCTACATATTTCTTATGCTTTAAGATAAAGACAAAATAACTCTTCCTATACAGTTCTAATGAAGATTAGGACATCATACTTATCACATATGTGAAAGAAGTCTTGTCAAAGTATGATAAAAATAGAATTGATAGGAATGATAATTTTCCTTTAAAAGGGAAAATTAGAGAACTCAATTTGTATATCAACGTGAAACCTTTGAAGAGAAGGCATGGTTAACAGAAAATATCTACAAAATAGAAATAGAGTTACAGATATAAAAAACAGGCTTATAGTTGCCAGGGGGTAGGTGGGGGAGGGATGAATTAGGAAATTGGGATTGACATATACATACTACTGTATATAAAATAGATAACTATGAGGACCATTGTTACAGCACAGGGAATCCTACTCAGTTCTCTGTGATGGCCTATTAATATACGGGAAGAGAATCTAAGGAAAGAGTGGGCGTGTGTATGTGCGTAGTTGCTTCACTTTGCTGCACACCTGAAACTAACACACATTGTAAGTCAGCTGTCCTCCAATAGAAAACAAGCTTAGTATGTGGTGAGTTAGAGTCTTTGACTGAAAATACTGGTGTAGTTCAACATATGCAAATAAATCAATGTGATACATTGCATTAATAAAATATAAAAAAAGATAAAAATCATTTGATCATCTCAAAATACATAGAAAAAGCATTTGACAACATGTAATATCCTTTCAGAATAGATCACCTAAACCAGGGGTCCCCAGGCCTCTGGGATCTAATGCCTGATGATCTTAGGTGCATCTGAGGTAATAATAACAGAAACAAAGTGCACAATAAAAGTAATGTGCTTGAATCATCCCGAGACCATCCTCCCCACCCTGGGTCTGTGGAAAAACTATCTTCCATGAAATCCATCTCTGGTGCCAAGAGGGTTGGGGATCACTGCTCTAAACAGGTTGAATGTAGAAGGAAAATACCTCAGTGTAATAAAGACTGTATTTGACAAATCCACAGCTAACATTATACTCAACAGAGAAGATTGAAAGTGTTTCCGTATCTTAGACATGTGTGCTGTGCTGTGCTTAGTCGCTCAGTTGTGTCTGCCTCTTTGCGACCCTGTGGACTGTAGCCCGCCAGGCTTCTCTGTCCTTGGAATTCTCTAGGCAAGAATACTGGAGTGGGTTGTCATTTCCTTCTCCGGGGGACCTTCCCAATCCAGAGATCAAATCCATGTCTCTAATGTATCCTGCATTGGCAGGCAGGTTCTTCACCACTAGTGCAACCTGGGAAGCCCATAAATATTTTGGACATCTATGATAATAAATAAAGATGCATGCTCTTCTTAATAGTTGTATGCTCTGTCTTTTCAAAAAATGTATCATGCCTATTATGACTGGACCCTGACTGATGTATGCATATACTATAATTTATTTAACCAATGTTCCAGTGCCAGATAACCAAATCATATGTAGGTAATTTACATTTTTTTCAATATTATGCAACAGAGTTGCAGCAGACAGGCTTACATGTGTCTCCTGACTCCTTATTTCTGTTGGATTAAGTTTTCAAAATGAAAATCCTGGTTTAGAAGGCCTGAAACATTTAAAAAAATTTCTGAAACATATACCAATTGACCTCTATAAATTTTGCCAATTTATACTTCTAGTATCAAGGTATATGAATGCTTTTTTCCCTCTTTAAATCCTTTCATCAGCTCTGGGCCTTGTCAGTTTAACCTTTGCCAATCTTATGAATAATGAATGCTGTCATATTTTAATTTACAACAAATGCTGCAAATGTTTGAGTCTAGAATGATGAAATGTTCCTGGGAAGTAATAGGAATAGCTTCCCTTGGGATAATTAGAAGTTAACTGCACCGATTGTTATTTTAAGAACTTCTATGGTAGGGTGAATTGAAGATGACTTTTAATAGAATTAAAGACATAAAAGCAAAAAGCAGCTTTTGCCTTTTTTAAAAAAACTGATGTAGTCATTGTCATCTGTTTCTCCTGTGGGGATAATAAAGGAAATATATGCACAACAATAATAGGAGATAGATTTCTATTTATAGTAGCACAACTACACCCGCTATGACTAGTTTTTAGGGACAGAGAGTACTTCTTGTCTAGGATTTAGATATTTAATATTTTCTTAAGAACATTCTTGCTTTCTTGATAGGAAATTGGGTTTTCAAAATGCTACATCTACTTAAAATATGTTTCTCATTTTTTGGGCATAATTTAATAGTCCACTTAGATATATTTTTTTATAGAGGAAAAAATGTCTTTATTTTTGTTAAATTGCTACATATTTTCAGTTATAGTCTCAGTGGTAAGTTTTAAAGATATGTTCCTGATGGATTAGTTTGGAATATTACCAGTGATTTTATATATATATATATATATATATATATATAATATATATATATAAAACTTAAAGTATTTTTTCATCCTGGTTCAAGTAACACAGATTCTCTGGGGCAATAAAGGATATATTTTATACTTCCTTTATATTTAACAAAAATTTTACATGAACATTTGTCAAGTCTGTTTCCTCATACTTCCCTGCCCCCAATATGGTAAACTGAGATATCAAATAAACTGTTTAAAATGAAACAATATTTGAGATGTGTGAATACTTGAGCCTGTTTTTGGTTTTCAGTTAATTTAAAAAAAGTTAAGCACCCTCAGTATTCCTGCTGTATTAGCTGCCAGGCAGCCTGGCAAACCACGCAGATGTGGTCCATGTTTTCATGGAGCTATAGTTGTGTATGGGGGTCTCAGGTAATAAAAAGCAAAGTAAAGCAAAACAAAAACACCGTATGATTTGTGACAAGTGTTAATGAAGGGAAAAAATAGTGCAGCCATAGAGAATAATGCAGAGACCTATTTTTGACAAGGTGGTCAGGATAAGCACTCCAAAGAGGTGACATATAAACTAACGTGTAAAAGATTAGAAGGAGCTAGCCATATGAATGGCTGCATATCTTAGTTCCGGCTGCTGTAACAAAGTACTATAGGCTGGTCAGCGTATAAACAACAGAAATTTATTTCTCAGTTCTGGAGGCAGGAAGTCCAGGATCAGGATGCCAGCATTGTTGGGTTCTGGCGTGAAGGCCTTCTTCTGTGTTGCAGACTATCTTCTCATTGTACCCTCACATGGTGGAACGACGGTGAGAGAGCTTCCTGGGGTCCTCTTTGTTGTTCGTTCTTGCTTAGTCGCTAAAGTGAAAGTGAAAGTCACTCAGCGGTGACTATAAGGGGTCACTCATGGAATTCTCCAGGCCAGAATACTCGAAATGGGTAGCCTTTTTCCAGGGGATCTTCCCAACCAGGGATTGAACTCAGGTCTCCTGCACTGCAAGTGGATTCTTTACCAGCTGAGCCTAAAGGGAAGCCCAAGAACACTGGAGTGGGTAGCTTATCCCTTCTCCAGAGGATCTTCCCAACCCAGGAATTGAACCGGGATCTCCTGCAGGCAAATTCTTTACCAACTGAACTGTCGGGACAGCTTAGTCATTAAGTCATGTCCAATTCTTTTGTGACCCCATGGACTGTAGCCTACCAGGCTCCTCTGTCCATGAGATTTCCCAGGCCAGAATACTTGAGTGGTTTTTCACGTCTCTTATGTCTCCTACATTGGCAGGTGGGTTCTTTACCACTGGCACCATCTGGGAATCCCAGGGAGTTTAGGTCTTCATTCTAAATGCATTGAGGAGTCAGTGAAGGAGAGTGAACATGATCCATGATTTGTGGCAGTTGTGAGAATAGAAGAGCAAGGGGGAAAATAGTAATTAATCTATATAAGAAATAATGATGGCATGAGTAAGGCAATAAAGATTGAGATAAGTAGATGGATTCAATATTAAATGGAGTAGAAATAACAGGACCTATGAGGAGTTGAACATGGGGCAGGGAGGAGACATAAGTGATGTCCATAACTTGTTAGATTTTATAGTCAGTGAGTTAATAAAAATATTCAGTGTATGCCTATTGTGTTACTTTTTATTTACATTCCTAGTTTATAAAATGAATAAAACTTTCAAATATACAGTTTGGGAAAGGTGTCTTGGTCTGTTTGGGATGCTTTAACAAAAATACTGTAGACTGGAGGGCTTATCAGTTCAGTTCAGTTGCTCAGTCGTGTCCAACTCTTTGCGACCCCATGGACTGCAGGACGCCAGGCCTCCCTGTCCATCACTAACTCCCCGAGTTTACCCAGACTCATGTTCATTGAGTCAGTGATGCCATCCAACCATCTCATCCTCTATCAGGGGGGTTATAAACAACAGTAATTTATTTCTCATAGTTCTGGAGACTGGGAAGTTCAAGATCCGAGTGCTGGCAGTTTGTCTGGTGAGGGCCTGCTTCCTGGATCATAGACAGCCATCTTCCTGCATAGCAGAAGGGACAGGGGAACTCTCAAGGGTCTCTTTTATAATGGCACTAATCCTGTTCATGAGGCTTTCACCTCCAGGCCCTAATCACATCTCAAAGGCTCACCTCGTAATACCATTGCATAGGGAGCTAGGATTTCAAGGTATGAATTTTGGGGGACACAAACATTGAGTCTAAAGCAGGAGGTAAAGAGACTTCATGGGAATTCCCTGGTGATCCAGTGGTTAGGACTTAGCACTTTCACTGCTGTGGTCAGAGTTCAGTCCCCAGTTGGAGAACTAAGATCCTGCAAGCCATGTGGTGTGGCCACCACACCCCTCCCCCGCCCAAAAAAAAGAGACACTCCATAGCTGGCATATATAGGACTACTGCTGAAGCATCCCTGAAAATATAGCATAAACTAATAATAAAAATGATTTATATAGAAGGTTAATGAAATGTTTATTGCCTAAAGGACATTGTCTATCCTGGGTATGTGTTAAATATTGTTGAATTAATGAATGCATTTCAAGACATTTCCAGTATTCTTTATACTTTCTGGAGATCTGAGTTTCCATCTAGTATCATTTTCCTTCAGCCTAAAGAAATTCTTTTAGCATTCTATGCACTGAGCCCTGAGACTTTGGTTCTTTTTTCCCTAAATCTTTTTTTCCTCTCCATTTTTCAAATTCCATGATTTTATTGGTCGATTTTCAAATGCACTGTTTTTTTTCTGTCATTTTCATTTTGCTGTTTGTCCAGTGAATTTTTTTTTAATTTAATTTTATTTTAGGCTACGCTGGGTCTTAATTGTGCGGCAAGCTTTCTCTAGATTGGGTTGCGTTGCTCAGGCTTCTCATTGTGATGGCTTCTCTTGTTGCAGAGCATGGGCTCTAGGCCCTTGGATTCAGTAGTTGTGGTGCATGGGCTCAGTTGCTCTGTAGCATGTGGAATTGTCCCAGAGCAGGAATCAAACCTATGTCCCCTGCATTGGCAGGCAAACTCTCATCCACTGTGCCACCAGGGAAGTCCTGTCCAGTAAATTTTTAAATTTTAGATAGTATATTTTTCAGTTGTAGGATATCTGTTGGTTATTTTTTTTTTTCTGATTTTTTTTTTAATTGTGTAAGATATTTATAACATAAAATTTACCATCTTGGTCATTTTTGTGAACCTAGCCACAGTTTCGTGGTGTTAAGTACATTTACTTTGCTATGTAACCATCACCACTATCCATCTTCAGAAAAACCTGACATCTCCTCAAACTGAATTCTGTACCACTCCACAATAACTTCTCATTCCCCTGGAAGTCAGTATTCTTTATAATCTCTATGAATGTGACTATTCTAAGTACTTCATTTAAGTGGAATCCTGTAATATTTGTCCTTTTTGTCTGGCTTATTTCACTTAGGATAATGTCTTCATGGTTCACTGATACTGTCACGTGTCAGAATTTTCTCCCCCTTTTTATTATTATTTTAAAAAATACTTATTTATTTGCATCAGGTCTTAGTTGCAGCAAGAGGGATCTAGTTCCCTGACCAGGGAACGAACCTGGGTCCCCTGCGTTGGGAGCTTGGAGTCTGAGCCACTGGACCACCAGGGAAGTCCCTTTTCTTCCCTTACAAGACTGAGTAATTTTCCATTGTATGTATCTAGCCCTACCAGGCTTGATACCCAGCATTCACACTGCAGACTATAGACTAACAACCAAGCTGTGTCTGGTCTACGGTGCCACCTGGTGGTCAGTAAGGGGTATTCCCTGCCCTGATGTATCCTGACCTTTGAAGCAGTGTTCCTGTTCTGTTTTTGTGGCCCTCATAGTCCCTGTGTGTGCACGCATGCTCGGTTGTGACTGACTCTCTGCGATTCCACCGACTGTAGCCCACTAGGCTCCTCCGTCCATGAGACTTCCCAAGCGAGAATACTGGAGTGGATTGCCATTTCCTTCTCCTCTGTTGGTTATTTTTAAATTTTCTTTTGGCCTCTTAATGTTTCTTTTCATTTGTTATGATCAAAATTTTCTCTATCTTTGAAGTTAGTTGTAATACTTATTTGACAATCTTGTCACCTAATTCTAACATCTGAGCAATCTTGTACTTAGTTGGTTATCTTTTCTCTTGAAGTGGGTCACTTTTTCTTTATTGTTTTGTTTTTCAAAGAACTTTGGATTGTGTCCTGGACATTGTACACTTGAAGTTGTGGAGACTGAGTTCTGTTATATTCCTTTAAAGATTGTTGATGCTTTTGTTTAATGGACAGTTAGCATGATTGGACTCTAACTGTAAGCTCTTTCTCTTGGATGGTAGTCTTAATTCAGTTCTTTTATCCTTAGCTTGGCTTCTTATGGTTTGCTCCTTGCAAATATGGTCCAGAGGTCAGCCAGAGGTTGGACTGGATTTGTATTAGATTTAGTATCTCTCCCTTTCTGACTGTCTTCATTTTGAGATTCCTCTTACTTTTCAGTGCTTCTGTTTAATGTCCCTGAACTCTGTCCTCTGGTTCTTCTAGGTAGGAAGAAGACTGTGAGGTTTATATTGGAGTTTTAGGAACCCCTGTGGTACTGACTGGACCTGCCTTAGGAAAAAAGTTAAAATGAGAAGTTCACTTGTATTGTTGTGTTCCAAGTGTCATTTGATATGCCTTCTTTTGGTCAATCTTCAGTGTCTTTCGGTAGTTATTTTTATATTTTATTCACAATTTATAGTTGTTATCTGAGAGAGTGTTGATCTGGTTGGTACTTACTCAGTGATACCAGAAGCAGAATTCTTCCTTGTTCTTTTTGTGTGGGGGAATTCCCTTTATGATTGTATTTCCTATTGTAGATACCAGCTTTTTAAAAGCATCATATTCTAATTAGTTAGGAAATTATTTTGAATATTATCTTTATAAATTGCCTAACTCAAAGAGAGAAGTCACAGTTCCTGATCTCAAGAGAGAACATCTAGTGGGAAAGACAATCAGGTAAAGAGAGGATAGTAATATCAGTGACGGAGAAGGCAATGGCACCCCACTCCAGTACCCTTGCCTGGAAAATCCCATGGATGGAGGAGCCTGGTATAGGCTGCAGTCCATGGGGTCGCTAAGAGTCGGATATGACTGAGAGACTTCACTTTCACTTTTCACTTTCATGCATTGGAGAAGGAAATGGCAACCCACTCCAGTGTTCTTGCCTTGAGAATCCCAGGGCCAGGGGAGCCTGGTGGGCTGCCGTCTGTGGGGTCGCACAGAGTTGGACATGACTGAAGTGACTTAGCAGCAGCAGCAGCAATATCAGTGAAAGGAGACATGATAGAGGGATAACAGATTACTATGAAGAGCATTGATAATGGGAACCTTATCTTCATCTGATAGGGAAGAGAGGAGATGCAAGAAGACTTTCTGGAGGATGTGATTTCTATATTGTTATCTGTGAGAAAGAAAGAGAATAAGACTTCTAAGAAAGAAGAGAGAAGAATGGAAACTTGTTGGGGCTTAAGAATGAATTTTCCACAATAAACTGTGGAAAATTCTTTTTTTTTTTTTTTATAATGTTTGTTTATTTATGGCTGTGCTGGGTCTTCGCTGCTGTGCAACTTTGCTCTAGCTGTCGTGAGTGGGGGCTTTTCTCGAGTTGTGGTGCTTGGGTTTCTCACTGCAGTGGCTTCTCCTGTTGGTGTAGCACAGGCTCTAGTGTGCATGGCTTCAGCGGTTCAGACACACAGGCTCGGAAGTTGTGACTCCCAGGCTCTCGACCACAGGCTCAGTAGTCGCAGGGCACGGGCTTAGCTGCTCCACAGCACATGGGATCTTCCCAGATCAGGGATTGAACCAATGTCTCCTGCATTGACAGGTGAATTCTTTACCACTAAGCCACCAGCGAAGCCCCTAAATTGTGGAAAATTCTGAAAGAGATGGGAATACCAGACCACCTCATCTGCCTCTTGAGAAACCTATATGCAGGTCAGGAAGCAACAGTTAGAACTGCACATGGAACACCAGACTGGTTCCAAATTGAAAAAGGAGTACGTCAAGGCTGTATATTGTCACCGTGCTTATTTAACTTATATGCAGAGTACATCATGAGAAACGCTGGGCTGAAAGAAGCACAAGCTGGAATCAAGATTGCCGGGAGAAATATCAATAACCTCAGATATGCAGATGACACCACCCTTATGGCAGAAAGTGAAGAGGAACTAAAGAGCCTCTTGATGAAAGGGAAAGAGGAGAGTGAAAAAGTTGGCTTAAAGCTTAACATTCAGAAAACTAAGATCATGGCATCTGGTCCCATCACTTCATGGCAATAGATGGGGAAACAGTGGCTGACTTTATTTTTTGGGGGGTCCAAAATCACTGCAGATGGTGATTGCAGCCATGAAATTAAAAGATGCTTATTCCTTGGAAGGAAAGTTATGACCAACCTAGATAGCATACTCAAAAGCAGAGCCATTACTTTGCCAGCAAAGGTCCATCTAGTCAAGGCTATGGTTTTTCCAGTGGTCATGTATGGTCATGTTGGACTGTGAAGAAAGCTGAGTGCCGAAAAATTGGTGCTTTTGAGCTGTGGTGTTGGAGAAGACTCTTGAGAGTCCCTTAGACTGCAAGGAGATCCATCCAGTTCATCCTAAAGGAGATCAGTTGTGGGTGTTCACTGGAAGGACTGATGCTAAAGCTGAAACTCCAATACTTTGGCCACCTCATGCAAAGAGCTGACTCATTGGAAAAGACCCTGATGCTGGGAGGGATTGGGGGCAGGAGGAGAAGGGGACGACAGAGGATGAGATGGCTGGATGGCATCACCGACTCGATGGGCATGAGTTTGAGTAAACTCCGGGAGTTGGTGATGGACAGGGAGGCCTGGTGTGCTGCGATTCACGGGGTCACAAAGAGTCGGACACGACTGAGTGACTGAACTGCACTGAACTGAAGAATGAATGATCCTTTAGAAGAATTGCAAGTAGTTTTGGTGTGGCCAGAGTTATAGGGTGTAAAAGGGGATGTGTGAAAATATGAGTCCAGAAAGATTGGGCTAGAGCCAGGTCATTAGAGACCTTGAATGTCATGCCAAGGACTTTGGACTTTATAGATAGTGGGAAGCCACTGGAAATTTTAAGTGTGGGTGTGATATAATCGGGTTTCCCTGGTAGCTCAGTTGTTAAAGAATCCGCCTTTAGTCAAGTTTGCACGCTAGAATGATTGCTTTGTATCAGTGTACAGAGTTGGGAGAAAAGGGAGAGATGGATACCAATTAAAGCAAGAAATTTTGAAGGCCTAAGAGAGTGGTGGTAGTGAAGGGGAAATGAATTAAAGTGAAAACTTAGGAGTAGAAGCAGTGTGTCTTGGTTGCACATTTGTTGTGTTAAAGAACAAGGAAAGTTCTGTAATGATTGCAAATTATTCTTATTTTTATAAAATAGAGTAATATCTCTCTAGGGCTTGGAGAGTTTTTTGCTCGTAATTATCATCAGGAAGCAATGGCATAATTTGGCCTCTTGTAGAGGCATCGCTGTCTGACTTGTAGCAGTCCGTGTTTTGTGATTATATAGTGATGATACTTTTGGAGTAATTAATAGAAGAAACCATTGAAAGTTGTCAGTGGTCATTTTATTTGCTTTTTATTTCCTTGACTATATAGTCCACAGATTTTTACTCATTTTTTCACCCATATTGTATGTACTAGTAAATGTTTTCGTTTTAGTTGGTTGTTTTTGTTTCGTTTTTCAAATGAAGCAGTTAAATAAACAGAGGACTACAAAGTAAAATTTCTTTCTTACCTCACCCACCCTCATTCCTGCTTCCTGCGAAGTAATACCTCTTTTCAGCTTGTGTTACTTTTGTTGGTGAATGCCTAGAGGAATGAATATGTTGAGCAACTTTGTGCAGCATCTGTTGATTCTCAAATATGAAAGATGGAAAATTTAATAAACTTGAGAATTTATCCTTCTACTTCTTCATATTTATTATGTTAATATTAATATTGCTAGTCTAGAGGAGATGTTATTACTTTAAATACTATTATTATACTTATGTTTGTTGAATGATCAGATGTTCAGTGTCTGTTGATTACTTACTATGAAGGGAAACTTTAATTGTTTAGCTCTATTTGAACACTGTAATAGTGGTTAGAGTAATGTATAATAGGAAAATTACTCAGTTACATTAGAAGAATTATGAGAGAAGCATGGGAGAATCATGCTTATGATCTCTAAACAGCTAAAAGGCGATCATGTTAAAGAAGGAATGGACATATTCTTGGAATCTGGTGATATCAGTTAGTGAGAATCCTTGGAGAAGATTTTTATTCAGTATAAAAAAATGTTTTAAGATAATATAGACATTTCCAGTAAGATATAATCTCTCAGCCCCTTTTTACTTATTTAAATTTTTTTATTTTTTTTAATAACCATCTTTATTGAAATATAATTAATTTACAATATTGTGTTAGCCTCAGGTATATAGCAAAGTGATTCAGTTATACATGTGTCTGTTCTTTTTCACGTTCTTTTCCATTATGGGTTATTATAAGGCATTGAATACAGTTAGATAGAAATGTAACTTTCAGAATGAGAGTACTTAATCCTTCTGACCAGTATGTTCTTTCCCAATAGGCTGCTTTGTTTTCAGTCATGATTTACATTCCATCCTTCCTATACACTCTGATTTGGAACTCAGTCACGTGGGATAGAAGTAGGGGATGGCTTTGAAGTTTGCTGGCATAGATTGTGAGAGGGGTAGAATGGTTCTGAGTTAGCTGTTTGTGGGGGAAGTTTCCTAATTTAGTGGGTATCTTTCTATTTTTGCAGCTTCTGCAGCAGCTTCCTTGTTTGCCTGCTCCTAGCTTCCTGTCCTGATGGTGACAGCTTTCCTGATTGTGGCTAAGACAGAGTGTTATGTGGGTTAGGAGTTTCTGGAGTCATAGTCACTCTGTAGCTTGCCTGTCCATTTTTCTAGTGATTTTGTGAACATCTGTTTCTTATATTAAACCTGTTTATGTTTAAACTACCTAGAGTGGATTCTGATCCTGAACCAGTACAGCAGTTGGTACCAAAAGTGTTCGGGGAAACAGATCCTTGAGAAATATGGAAGGGTCATTGGATATCAGCCCATGGCAACTAATGGCGAAAGTTACTTGTTTTTACCTGTGGTCACCTGAAATGTAGTACCTGTTGAAGGCAAAGCTGTAGTGGGTTGAATGGTGATGTGTTTTGGGAGACAAAATGATGTAATACAAAGACTATGGGAAGATTTTTTCCTCAGTTTCTTTGCATTGTTCACTTAGGAAGGCTTTCTTATCTCTCCTTGTTATTCTTTGGAAGTCTGCATTCAAATGGGTATATTTTTCCTTTTCTCCTTTGCCTTTCACTTCTCCTTTTCTCAGCTATCTGAGGCCTCCTCAGACAACCATTTTGCCTTTTTGCATTTCTTTTTCTTGGGGATGGTTTTGAATACCGCCTCTTGTGCAGTGTTAGAAACTTCTGTCCTTAGTTCTTCAGGCACTCTGTCTGTCAGATCTAGTCCCTTGACTCTATTTGTCACTTCCACTGTATAATTGTAAGGGATCTGATTTAGGTCATTCCTGAATAGTCTAGTGGTTTTCCCTACTTTCTTCAATATAAGTCTGAATTTTGCAATAAGCAAATCTTCAAGAAAATTAGAGGTACCAAGGGAATATTTCATGCAAAGATGGGTACAATAAAAGACAAAAATGGTATGGACCTAACAGAAGCAGAAGATATTAAAAAGAAATGGCAAGAATACAAAAAAGATCTTAATGATCAGATAACCACGATGGTGTGATCGTTCACCCAGAGCCAGACATCTTGGAGTGTCAAGTCAAGTGGACCTTAGGAAGCATCATTACGATCAGAGCTAGTGGAGGTGATGGATTTTCAGCTGAGCTGTTTCAGATCCCAAAAGATGATGCTGTTAAAGTGCTGTACTCAATATGCCAACAAATTTGGAAAACTCAGCAGTGGCCGCAGGACTGGAAAAGGGCTTTGACTGTGTGGATCACAACAAACTGGGAAATTCTTAAAGAGATGGGAATACCAGACCACCTGACCTGCCTCCTGTGAAACTTGTATGCAAGTCAAGAAGCAGTAGTTAGAATCAGACATGGAACAATGGACTGGTTCAAAATTGGGAAAGGAGTACATCAAGGCTGTATATTGTCACTCTGCTTATTTAACTTATATGCAGAATACGTCATGTGAAATGCCAGGCTGGATGAAGCACAAGCTGGAATCAAGATTGCTGGGAGAAATATCAATAACCTCAGATATACACATGACACTACCTTTATGGCAGAAAGTGAAGAGGAGCTAAAGAGCCTCTTGATGAAGGTGAAAGAGGAGGGTGAAAAAGCTGGCTTAAAACACAACATTCAAAAAACGAAGATCATGATATCCAGTCCCATCACTTCATGACAAATAGATGGGGAAACAGTGGAACCAGTGGCAGGCTTTATTTTCTTGGGCTCCAAAATCACTGCAGATGGTGACTCCAGCTGTGAAATTAAAAGTCACTTGCTTCTTGGAAGAAAAGCTATGACAAACCTAGATGATGTATTAAAAAGTAGAGCCATTACTTTGCCAACAAAGGTCTATCTAGTCAAAGCTATGCTTTTTCCAATAGTCATGCATGGATGTGAGAGTTGGACCATAAAGAAGGCTGAGCACTGAAGAACTGATGCTTTTGAACTGTGGTGTTGGAGAAGACTCTTTAAGAGTTCCCTGGACTACAAAGAGATGAAAGCAGTCAATCCTCAAGGAAATCAACCTTGAATATTCACTGGAAAGACTGATGCTAAAGCTGAAGCGCCAATACTTTGGCCACCAGATATGAAGAGCCTACTCATGAGAAAAGACCCTGATGCTCAAAGACTGAAGGCAGGAGGAGAAGGGGATGACAGAAGATGAAATGGTTTGATGACATCACTGACTCAGTGGACATGATTTTGAGCAACCTTCGGGAGATGATGAAGGACAGGGAAGCCTGGTGTGCTGCAGTCCTTGGGGTCACAAAGAGTCGGACACAACTGAGAGACTGAACAAATGGGAAGATTGGCTGTTTTTAACTCCACTGCAGAGTTTAAAGCAGTGTTCTCAAGCTGGGGCAATTTTGCCCTCCAGGGACTATTTGGCAATGTGTGGAGCCAGTTTTGGTTGTCATAACTAGAGGAGGAGGGTACTTCTGGCACCCAATGGGCAGAGACCAAGTATGCTGCTATAGAGGCCTGCTTCCTCCTTACCATGAAAATAAGGAGTTATCGGCCCAAAATGTTGGTAGTGCTAAATTTGGAAAACTGGTTTAAAGAACATGGCAAGGTCAGAGCTGAAGTTATGGCTAGAGAACTAAGCAGTTTTGTGATTGAATTAAAACAGTCTTTTATATCTTACAACTCCAGGGCTGTCTGAACCAAAATTGGAGCAGAGCCTAATCCAGTAAGTTGAACTACAGTGTAGGTTGAATCCACAGCTTAATCAGATCTCTTCAGTGTAAGTTGCGACATTGATTGGGAAAGAGTGAAATTCAAGAATTGGAACGGTAACACTGTTTGGATGACTCCAGTTATTCTTTTTTTAAAATTTCTTTTTATTTATTTTTTTGGCCATGCCACATGGCTTATAGGATTTCAGTTCCCCTACCAGGGATTGAACCCATGCCGTTAGCAGTAAAAGCTTGGAGTCCTAACCACTGGACTACCCTAGAACTCCCCACATGTTTTGAAGTATAATTTTTACTGCACCTCCCTTGCCAGCAGAACCCACCCCTCTTTTCTTTGGTGAGAGTGGTCCTGCCTTCCATAAAGTTGCTCTGATGGCCTTGTAAGTAGAGTCATGGCTGTATTCATTCCCATCCCTACCGCCTCATGGCCTCTAGAGCTAGAGCCAGATTCTGGCAAATCCAAAGGGCCAGTTTCAAAATCAGAGCCATGTTTTTATGCATCAAGAGAATAGATGCAAAACTGGATTTTGAGGCTGCTAGATTAGGAAAGAGGGGATCTAATTTTATTTTGGGCTGAATTTATTAATGTAGGGTCACCCACAAGAGATATCAGATTTGGTGATTGCTCAAGCAGCAAAATGTGGTTCTAATTTTGTCTGCTTGTTTTGTTGACTGACACTTCAAATCAGTAGTGATCTACATTGAATGAAGTTGAGATGCCAGAGTTGAGAAATCAGGAATGTTGGGGAGGTGAATTCATTATGTGCAGCAGGCTTTCTTAACTCTCTAGTTATGTTCCCCCAAGATGGATGCTCTCTACTACCTTTAAGAAAACAACAGTGGTGACGGGAATGCTGGCATCCGTAAAAGGTGCTGTAGTGTAGTCTTCTCTGGCCACGGTGTGAGGATGAGAGATACTGCTATAAAATGGGCCCCCTCAAGCGACTGGGGGTCCTGGAATGGCAGAGACAAGTAACAAATTAGCCATCAAAGACAAGGTGGACAATGGTTATTATAGCAGATTGACATGGAGCGGCAGTTCACCAAGCTCTTACTTGATCTGGAGACTCGAATTAAAGCGAACAGACAAGCCAAACAAAACATCTTAGGTCTGATAAATGTAGGTTTGACTTTAGGCCACCATACTGGAATCACCTAATCCCCGTACCTTTGTTACTTCACAGATCTAAAACTCCCTGGATAAAGAGAAGGCAAGGTACCTTCCTTTTTTCCTTTCTTTCTTTCTCTTATTTTTTTTTTTTTAATTTATGGGTATCTTCCTTTGAAGCAGCTAATTTTTTTCACAGCCTTCTCTAAAGAAAAGGACCTTTGGCCATATACAAGTATAACTGTGTATCAGGGAAGGGAAAAGACTCAAACCTTTCAGGGAGTATTGGAACCTGAAAAAAGTGAAAGTGTTAGTTGCTCAGTCTTGTCTGACTCTATGTGACCACATGAACTGTAGCCCACCAGGTTCCTTTGTCCATGGGATTCCCCAGGCATATTGTAGTGGGTTGCCATGCCCTCCTCCAGGGGCTCTTCCCAACCCAGGGATTGAACCCATGTGTTCTGCCTCTCCTGCATTACAGGTGGATTCTTTTACCAACTGAGCCAACTGGAAATCCCAGTTGGAACCTGGGGTAATGCTAATCCCCAGTGACTCAGGATACCGCTGTGTCCCACCAGGCAGAATGAGAGCTTATGGAAATCAGATATGAACAGAGCTTTGGCTTGAAATTATTTCACAGTAGGGCTGGTGAGTCTTGTGAATTCATCCTGTGGTTATATCTTGTTTCTTAGTGCATATTGGGAATAAACATGTTTGACAGTGGGAGAATTCCCAAATTGGCTTCCATGTCCATGGATTAAGAGTCATTATGGTAGGAAGAGCCAGGTGTAGCCCCCTGGAGCTCTCTTCCTACCAAGATAATGAACCAAAAGCCATCTCACATCCAGAATTATAGAGATTAATGCCCCATTAAAGACATGAAAGGTTCAGGGGTGGAAACATTTAGGCTGCATGGAACTCTCTTGTCTGTGTGGAAGATAATAGATTTGGGGAAAATGATGATATATTATTTACCTCATCTTCCACCACTCTAGTTCTACCTGGTGTTCCACAAGTGGTCTCTTCACTAGAAACAGACCCTGTGTTTAACTAATGTTTAACTACTGATTGATCAAATGCCATACCAAAAAAAAAAAAAAAGGTATATACACACATATATGCAGTGATCATCCGAAATGGCCAACAATGTAGTGTCACCATATTGTCACCATATTACCTCCATGATTAGGTCAATTTTTTAGCTCTGTGCTGTAATTTATAGTCTATAGGGATTTTGTTCATCTCACCATCTTGAAGTACCTCTCTCTTGTCCCGTACAATGAGGATATAATGCTGAATGACAGGACTTTGGGTTAGAGAACTAGTAAGCACTCTCTAGAGCCTTTGTAAAGACCCAGATGATGGTAGTACATGAATCCCATATAAATTTTAAGGATATGATGCCTTAGTGAAATTTCTGAGGTGGCAGTGTTTAGAGAGGTAAGTTGAGATGTTCCTTCTGAAGTAGAAGATAACTACTGCATCCTACATCCCCCGCTACCAAAAGGAAATATAATAACTGGTGGATCTCTTGGGATTTGGGGTCAGGATATACTTCATTTAAGTGTACTGTTCCATCCTCTTTGGTGAGTAATCTGTTAAGCTGCCCTTAGATTGCTGTATGGAGCTTCTTACGGGCCCTGGCAGGAGAATCACAGTGGCAAGCTTGTATCCTCTTTGGCAAGCAAATATTCTACTTTTGAAAAAGGTTTCTGTCTTGCTGTTATATCTGATAGAGAACAAATGCCTAAATACTGGATACCAGTGACATGAACTGTCAATGCTGGGATGACAAGCAAATAGCATTCCATCATCAGATAGAAGTGGTATATCTGGGACTGGGCACAATGCAGGTACTGAAGTGCATGTACGTTGCACATGCAAACACTGTTTCTGTATGGCTGTGTCTCCCTGACCACCATGGCTTCATTTCTGAAGAGTTCCCCGTGTCCCTCATTAACATGGAGTTCTACACAACTTGTTGACACTTGTCAGACTAATGGACAGTCTGGTAGAAACTGCTAGTTGCCTTCCTGGTATCTGTTTTCCCCACCTCCTTACTTAGAAACAAAGCTCAGGTTTTTAGTGGAACAGTTGTTGCTTAACTAACATTACCTTTCAGTTGGGCATGACTATGTGACTGGACTTTGACCAGTGATATGTGAGTGAATTTGTTCTTCCAGGAATTCTCCTTAAGTAACCTGTGTCCTCCTCAGTTTCTGCTTGAAACATGGATGTGTCGTTTGGAGCTCTAGCAGATGTTAAACCATGAAAATTGGGGCCAAATCATGTAGATAATGGAGCAGTGAAGCTGAAGAACGTGGTTCCCTAGAGCAAAGATCCATCTTTAGTCCTGGGCTTTCACCTCTAGGCTTCCTTTATATGAAATGAGAGAAACTTCTCTCTTGTTTAAGCTGCTGATATTTAGGGTTTTGTGTCATATGCTGCTGAGCCTACCCCTATCGGAGACAGTGAATACCTGGATGGATAAGGCCTCTCTCTGTGAGATGGAATGGAGGAGGAGAAGATACAGGTTTTGTAGAAACAATGGGAGAAGCCCATTTTGGTTGTGTTTAATTTACTGTGTCTGTGGAAATGCTCAGTAAGGGATGTCAATGGCATTGGGAGCTTGAGAAAAGTTCTGTTTTATCTGGTAGAAAAAGGAAATGTTTTAAAGTGAGTGAAACCTCAGGGGAAACAACCAGCCTCATGTCTCATTCACTTCTTTTTTGTGGAACAGGAAGTTTGATTTTTGAGAAGGATTAAGCAGAAAACATAAGGTTTGGATTATCTGTGTTGGTAGTTCTGCTCTTTGAGTTGGAGATAGAAGTTAGAGACGTGAAAGAAAGAGAAGGGAAGAGTACTGTAGGTAGAGGACATGTTTAAATTGTATTTGGGAAGAATACATTTAGTATATATATTCTTTTAAAGACCTGGTTGATTTGTAAGGCCCAGGGTTCTACAGATTCTTTCAAACTCAGAGATTTCTTGCCTTTTCTCCTTTATTAAGAGTTAGGCAATCCATTGATAGGGACGTGTTGAATGATTTTTAATGAGGAATTTAGGTGTGATCATGCCTGGTTGCGCTGTGCAACAAACAGGTATCTCTCATTTAAGGAAGATGAACATGATGACCTTTGCTGTTGTTCAATCAGTAACTTTTCTTCCTAGTTTAACAGTGTTCTATTTTAAAATTCTTATGTTAAAACTAAATGCCTATGTCGTAATAATCCTATCTTCAGTTGGAGGGAAACTTAAACAACATAGTGAAAGTAATACAGCAAGTCATAGTAGAGAAGAATTGTATTTTTTTTATTCTTTTAAAAAATATTTATTTGGCTGCAACAGGTCTTAGTTGTGGCATGTCGGATCAGTTTCCTGACCAAGGATTGAACCCTGGCTCCCATCATTGGGAGTACAGTCTTAGCAACTGGACCACCAGGGAAGTCCCAAGAAGAATTGTATTTTAAAAGTGTAATTTTTTTAATGCTAAAAAGAGTGATGTATTATGGATACTACCAAAATATTAAGTGTTTTTAAACTGTTTCTAAGAAAGTTATCTGTAATTTTTGTGTGGGATTGTTTTTTCTGCTCAACAGGGGCCAAATGTTCTGTGATATCATGGTAGTATGTTTCTATAGTACTTTGAAAGGTATAGGTATACTATTATATAGCTGAAATTCCAGGAAACCCCTTTTCTTCTTCCTCCCTTCTTCTTTCCCTCCACCTTTGTTCTTTCTGTCCAACTATTTCTACTCCTCTTTTTTGGTAAGGGAGCTGATCCCTTAATGTTACACAATAAACCTGTTTTTGTTTTGATATTCACTTTGGTTTAAGATAACTTTAACCTGTCTAGAAAGAAATCTGTTACTCTGCATCATACATAGTAACAGTGTTTAGGCAGTAGCCCGAGTTCTTTGTCAGCAGATGCATTATTGAGGCTTAGTTTAAATGAATATAGTTTTCCTAGCAAGGTAATCTGTTTGGAGATTTTTGTCTACTTTTTAGGTTGGCAGCCATAGTTTTGTTCCCTCTAGTGGTAGATACATGTATTTTACATTTTCTGGTATCTTTTTATTATGGGTAGAAATTTAGAGCTGGAAGGGACCTAAGGTCACTTGATAGGTAAGAGAGTGAGATTCAGAGAAATCAGAGGATTTGCTTAAAGAGTGAAAGTATTAGTCTCTCGGTTGTGTCTGACTCTTCACAACTGCATGGACTGTAAGCCCACCAGACTCCAGAATTCTGCAAGCAGGAGTGCTGGAGTGGGTTCCATCCTCTTCTTCAGGGCATCTTCTCAGGTAATCGGTCTGGAGATTTTTGTCTGCTCCTTGGTTGGCAGCCGTCATTTTGTTCCCTCTAGTGGTAGATGTTATGTATTTCGCATTTTCTGGTGTCTGTCATGCATACAATTTTAGAGTCGTAAGGGACCTAAGACCACTTTATGTGAGACGCTGAGCTCACGTAAGTTAGAGGATTTGCTTAAGGTTACCATTAGAGATAGACCTAAGACAAGCCTGAGATCTCCTGATTAGCAATGTAGGGTCCTTTATTAAAACAAGACTCAGTGGTGTATGTATGTGAGTTTTGTCTTAGATTAGTTAGAAGATACTGTGTGAAGATATTTACATTTAGAGTTATTTCTGTTTATTCATAATTTCTGTTGATGTCTTTAGTGTAGTAGTCTTCTGAGAAACAGAAAGACCCTTGGAACACTGACCAAAATAGAAAGGGAAATCATATTTACCTTTGAGAAGACACAGTGTTTGTCTTTAAGTATTTAAATGATTACCTGTTGGAGAGGGGTGATCTTATTTTAGGTTGTTAGGATGAGTATAACAAATATTAGTTATTAAATCTCTGGGCTTTCCCCAGGGAGGTCTAGTTTCTTTCAGCTGAATGGAAAGCATAGGAGAGAGTCAAGGCCCTAGAACTCAACTTATCTATAGGGTCATACCTAGCTTAAGTTTTGTGTTGAAAGAAGGATTATTTCTGGCTGTTCCTAACCACCTGCCCTGTTATGGTACAACAACTAAAGGTTACAAGTCAAGCAAGCAGTAAAATCAAGGTTAGAGAAGTTTTCAGTGATCCAAAGTTTGTTGGACTAAGGATAAAGGATGTAGACTATTGCCCCGGAAAGAGGTTTAGAGCCATCAGGTGACATCAGGACACCAGCCATTAGGTTGAGCAACATTTGAGTACTGGGTTTAGAATGACTTGGATTCACAGTTGTGGGCTGCTGCTTATTTATACAGTGTGACTTTGGAAACATTACCTGGTGTATAAATTTATTTCTTTATGTGTAAAATGGAGATTAGTATTTTTATTGCATAGCTTGTTAGGATTAACTGCCTCATGTACAATAACTACACAGTAAATATTTGTTGGAGCTGATCTTGAAGGTGTCTGACCTGAATAAAAAGAAAACCTTAGTCCTGGGGAGACTTGGATTCTGAACAAATATTTCAACGTGTAAAAGAACTTTCTAATAATTTGAAAGTAGTGATTTCATTTTTACTTTGAGATGTTAAGACAGAGGATGAACAACTGTTTGGGGCTATTGTAGAAGGTATATAAACATTGAATTGAATTGCTATACTTCTTTGTTTAATCATCAGATACAATTTATAAAACGCATGAAGATAATTATAGTTTATTGTATGTACTCATATATTTACTCTGTCCCTTGTTCTTCTTTCTTGATGCTCTAGTTCCTTTATTATTTCTTTTCTGTTTGAACAATTTCCTTTAATTAATCTCTAAGAATAGGTTTTCTAGTGACAGTTTCTTTTAGTTTTTCTGCATCTGAAAATGGATTTCCCCTTTGTTCCTGAAGGATAGTTTTGCTGGAAGTAGAATTCATAGTTGACATTTCTTTCTTTTAGCATTTGAAAAATGTTGTGCCACTTCCTTTTCGTCTCCATGGTTTCTGATGAGAAATTTGCTGTCATATTGCTGCATATTGTCATATTGCTGAACTGGTGTTATCCTATGGGCAATGTATTGTTTCTCTGTTGCTTCTTTCAAGATTTAAAAAAATTTTTTTCCAGAACATTAATAATAATGTGTCTTGGTGTAAATATCTTTGAATTCATCCCATTCGAGATTCACTCAGTTTCTTAAATTTCTCTGCTTTGCCAAATTTGGGAATCTTTCAGCCATTATTATCTCTGAATACTCTTTTAACTACACTCCTTCCTCTTTCTCTAGTACTCCAGTTACATGAACTTTAGCAATTTTATTATGGTAACATGGATCTCTAGGGCTCTGTTGTTTATACTTTATTTTCTCTCTTTTTTCAGAATTGGATAAATTCTATTAACTTTCTCAAAGTTTAGTAATTCTGTCCTATGCCATCTCTGTTCTACCACTGAATCCTTCCGCTGAGATTTTTATTTTGGTTATTTTTTTAGTTTTATAATTTTCATTCATTTTATAACTTCTACTTCTCTGCTGATATTTTCTATTTTCCCTTTGTTTCATGGGAATTTGGAATTAATTATTGATGAATTTTTGTGACAGCTACTTTAAAATCCTTGTCATATGTTCTAACAACTGAGTCATATCTTTCTCTATGTTGGCATCAGTTGATTGTCTTTTCTTATTCAGGTTTGATTTTCCTGGCTCATGGTACAGTGGATATTTTTAAAATTACATTCCAGATATGATAGTTGCTCAGTTAGTTATTCTGCTTAGTTTTAGTGCATGGACCACCATCTAATTTTGTGAGCTGTTGTTCCAGTGGCAGTCTAATTTTCAGGTCTTTGCAATGTTATTTTGATCTTCTTGGTTTATCTGGTTCTCCCACAGGTCCAGGCTAGTGCTGTCTGAAGTGGCAGAAGGTGTTTCCCAAGCTGGACTGTCTGCTGCCTCTTGGTGTGGGAGGGGAATCTCAGAGCCCACAGGGCCTAAAATGTTGAGTTGACTTTTTTTTCCCTACGCTAAGTATTTTAAAGATGTGACTCCATTGTCTTCTGACTTGCATTGTTTATAATGAGAAGTCTGCTGTCATTCCTCTTAATTTTGTTACTCTTAATAGCATGTCTCTCTTTTTCTGAATCTTTTTAAGATTTTCTCTTTCTATCATTTTAAAGTAATTTGATTACGATGTGCCTTGGTATAGTTTGCCACATTTGTGTGTGTGTTTTGGGTTTGTTGAACCTCTTGATCATTAAGTATATAGTTTCTGTCAAATTTGGAAAAATAAAATTTCATCAAATTTGGCCATTTGTTACTTCAGATATATTTTTGTCTCTCTCTCTCCTCTCCAGCTCCTGTTCCATGCATATTAGGTCAATAAAGTTACACAACTCAGTGATGCTCTGTTCATTTTCTTTCAGTCTGTCTCTCTTTCATTTTGGAGACTTCCTATTGCTATAACATCAAGTTCATCTTTTTTTCTTTTTTTCTGTAGTGTCTAATTCATTAATTGTATCCAGTGTATTTTTCATGTTCACATACCTGGAAATATACAACAGAGTTATAATAACTTTGAATGTCCTTATTTAATGATTTCATTGCCTTTGTCGGTTCAGGCTCTGTTTCAGTTGGTTGATTTTCTAATCCTTATGGCCCATACTTTTCTGCTTCTTTTCATGCCTGGTGGTTTTTGACTTAGATGTTAGACATGGTACATTTTACTCTGTTGAGTGAAGGATATTTTTACGTATCTGTAAATATTCTTGAACTTTGTTCTGGGATGTAATTAAATCGCTTAGAAGTAGCTTGATCATTTTGACCCTTGTTTTTCAGTTTTGTTAGGTGGGCCCACAGCAGCATTTAGTCTGGGGCTGATTTTTACACACTGTTAAGGCAGTACTCTTCTGGACTCTCTACTTGAAGCTCTGGAAATTATGGCAGGATTTTCGGTTGTTTCTGTCCCCCCTGTGGCCCCCCTCCCCCACACACACTCTGTTGGCTATTGGGAACACATACTATTCATGGCCTTATGTGAGCTCTGAGACTCATTCTCTCTGTTCCTTTCATGTGGTTTATTCTCTGGCCTCAGGTGGTTTTTCTCACATTCAAGTAGTTAGATAGCTGAAGACTCAGGTAGACCCTCTGCAGATCTCTGGACTTCTCTTTTCCTATGAATCTCTCTTCTCTTTTGTATTCTGCCCTGTGAACTCTAACCTGTTTGGCTTTCCTGGACCCTCAACTCTGTTGCTTCAACTTAGGGAAGCTGCTCGACTTCACTTCAGATGCCCTATTCCTGTCCTGCAGGCTGGAAACTCTCACTAGGGAGTAAGCTGGGGCAATTGTAGGACTCCCTTAATTTGTTTATTTTCTCTCTAGATTTACTGTCAACTGGTGCCTGATGTCAGTGTCTGAAAAACCTTTGTTTCAAGTGTACTTCTAGGCATATACCCTGAGAAAGCCACAATTCTGAAAGACACATGTACCCCAATGTTCATTGCAGCACTATTTACAATAACTAAGACATGGGCTTTCCTTGTGACTCATTGGTAAGGAATCCACCTGCCAATGTAGGAGATGTGGGTTCAGTCCCTGTGTTGGGAAGATCCCCTGGAGAAGGAAATGGCAACCCACTCCAGTACTCTTGCCTGGGAAATCCCATGGACAGAGGAGTCTGCTGGGCTACAGCCCCTGGAGTTGCAAGACTTGGTCCTGTCTTAGCAGCTGAGCATGAGTACAAAGACATGGAAGCAACCTAGATATCTGTCTACAGATCAATGGATAAAGAAGATGTAGTACATATATACAATGGAATATTGCTCAGCCATAAAGAAGAACAAATATGAATCAATTCTAGTGAAGTGGATGAATCTAAAGCCTATTACCCAGAGTGAAGTAAATCAGAAGAAGAAAAACAAATATCATATATTAACACATATATATATGGATTCTAAAAAAATGATATTGATTAATCTATTTGAAAGGAAGAAATGGAGATCCAGATGTAGAGAAAGGACTTGTGGACACAGTTGGGGAAGGAAAGAGTGGGATGAATGGGGAAAATAGCATGGACATAATATACACTATCATGTGTAAAGTAGATAGCTGGTGAGAAGTTTCTGTATAACACAGGGAACCCAACCTGGTGCTCTGTGATGACCTAGAGGAGTGGGATGGGGAGAGGGGATATATGTGTAATTATGGCTAACTCGCACTGTTGTACAGCAGAAACCAACACAACAGTATAAAGCAATTTCTTCCCAATTAAATAATGAAAAAAACCCAAGGTTATATAGTTACTGTTGACTTATTATTTTTAATGGTATACGTTGTACTCTATGTATTCTGTTAAATTTTGAAATGCATTCTTTTTCCCTTCTGTGAAAGCCCTTTGGCTTTTTGCTAAATTTAACTCGGGAAAAAAATAGTTTGTGTGTTCTTAATAAGCCTTTTGAATAATAGGAGATTATACTGGAAATTCGGAAAATCATATTGCATTCCTACCTAAATTTTTGAATAACCACAAAAAGGCTTGTTTCAGTTGAAAAAAACAGACTTCTTTGATTAAATACTAAATGGATCAAATATGAAAGCCTATTGTGGAATGATTTCCTGCATGCTTTCTTTGCAGTGAATGAACAGTTTTTCTTTTCCTTATCCTTTGAAAGTTGGTCTTTACTGGCACAATTAGATCTTGTGTTGCAGAGTTTTGATTTTCTGATTATTTTGGCATTATAGCACAAGCCTTTGATGAATAAAGAAAACATTTTTAAAAATGATCATTTGCTATAAAGCAGATTTTTCAATTTAGCATGGGGAGCTTAGGAACTATAAGACCCTCATCTTAATTTTACCTATGAACAAGTAAATTAAATTTCTGCTGATCAGCTTTTTTACGCTGTTAAGATGTATAAGTCAGCTATATGTTTCTGAAAGATCATAAGTTCTGATTTTTCTAGTGTCGTGCTTTTGCTTCACTTGTTTCCCCTAAGGGTGATATTCTCAATGAAGAAAAGAAGGACAGGTGCTAGGCGCAGTGCTGAAGTTGGAGATCGTTTGGGATAGAATAGAACAGGACTGGTGCCAATGCCAGTGATATGTATATAGCATGTTTTGACTGAGACTTTTTCCCTGTGGGAAATTTTAACTCCAGTTGGGAAAATTGTTGTTGTTGTTCAGTCACCCAGTCATGTCCAACTCTTTTCGACCTCATAGACTGCAGCATGCCAGGCCTCCTTGTCCCTCACCATCTCCTGGAGTTTGCCCAAGTTCATGTTCATTGCTTTGGTGATGCTGTCCAGCCATCTCATCCTCTGATGCACTCTTCTCCTTCTGC
Source organism: Cervus elaphus (assembly GCF_910594005.1). Classification (NCBI taxonomy): domain Eukaryota; kingdom Metazoa; phylum Chordata; class Mammalia; order Artiodactyla; family Cervidae; genus Cervus; species Cervus elaphus. The sequence goes on from NC_057815.1 coordinate 55,595,176, forward strand.
CCTCAGTCTTTCCCAGAATCAGGGACTTTCTGTTCGCAGAAAGATGACCAAAGTACTGGAGCTTCAGCTTCAGTCCTTCCAGTGAATATTTAGCATTGATCTCCCTTAAGATTGACTGGTTTGATCTCCTTGCTGTCCAAGGGACTTTCAGGAGTCTTCTCCAGCACCACAGTTCAAAGGCATCAATTCTTTAGCATTCTACCTTCTTTATGGTCCAGCTCTCACCACTGTCATGACCACTGGGTAGATAGCCTTGACTATCTTCAAGGCTATAGATAGCCTTGATTGTACAGACCTTTGTCGACAGAGTTAATGTCTCTGCTTTTCAACACACTAAGTTTGTCCTTGCTTCCCTGCCAAGAAGCAGTTGTTTTCTGATTTCATGGCTGCAGTCACCATCTGCAGTGATTTTGGAGCCCAAAAAGAGGGAATTTGTCACTGCTTCCACCTTTTCCCCTTCTATTTGCCATGCAGTAATGCAGGCAGATGCCATGATCTTAGTTGTTTTAATATTTTGTCTTAAGCTGGTTCTTTCACTCTCCTTCTTCACCCTCATCAAGAGGCTCTTTAGTTCTCTTCGCTTTCTGTCATTAAAGTGGTATCATCCACGCATCTGAGATTATTGATATTTGCCCGCCTATCTTGATTCCAGCTTGTAACTCATCCAGCCCAGCATTTTTCATGAAGTGCTCCATGTATAGATTAAACAAACAGGGTGACAGCAGACAGCCCTGTTGTACTCCTTTCTCGATCTTGAACCAGTCAGTTGTTTCATACAGGGTTCTAACTGTTCCTTCTTGGACCCACATACAGGTTTCTCAGGAGACAGTTGGTCTGGTATTCCCATCTCTCTGAGCGCTTTCCACAGTTTGTCATGATCCACAGAGTCAAAGGCTTTATCGTAGTCAATGAAACAGAGATAGATGTTTTTCTGAAATTCTCTTGCTTTTTCTATAATCCAGCAAGTGTTGGCAATTTCATTTCTAGTTCTTATTCCTTTTCTAAACCCAGCTTGGACATCTGGAAGTTCTTGGTTTGCATAATGCTGAAGCCTAACATGCAAGATTTTAAGCGCGAGCTTACTAGCATGGGAAATGAGTGTGATTGTCTGATGGTTAGCACATTCTTTGGTACTACCCTTCTTGGTAATTGGAATGAGGATTGACCTTTTCCAGTCCTGTGGCACTGCTGGGTCTTCCAGATTTGCTGACATAATGAATGCAAAACCTTGATGGTATCTTCCTTTAGAGATTGGAACAGTTCTGCTGGAATTTCATCACATCCACTAGCTTTATTAACAGCTATGCTTTTTAAGGCCCACTTGACTTTGCACTCCAGAATGTCTGGCTCTGGGTGACTAACCACACCATTGTAGTAATCTGGTTCATTAGTATCTTTTTTATACAGTTCTTCTATGTATTCTTTCCATCTCTTCTTGATCTCTTCAGCATCTATTACATATCTACCATTTTTATCCTTTATTGTGCCCATATTTGGGTGGAATGCTCCCTTGATGTTTCCAGTTTTCCTGAAGAGATCTCTAGTCTTTCCCCCTTTGTTGTCTTCTTCTATTATTAAGCACTGTTCATTGAAGAAGGCCTTCTTGTCTCTTTTAGCTATTCTTTGGAACTCTGCATTTAAGTGAATATATCTTTCCCTCCCTCTCTTGCTTTTTGCTTCTTTTCATTCTTCTGCTCTTTGTAAAGCCTCCTCAGATAACCACTTTGCCTTCTCGCTTTTTTTTTTTTTAAATCTTTGGGATGGTTTTGTTTACTGCCTTCTGTACAATATTACAGACCTCACAGACGGTAAAGAATTTGCTTGCAATGCAGGAGACCTGGGTTCGATCCCTGGGTCGGGAAGATACCCTGGAGAAGGAAATGGTAACCCACTTCAGTATTCTTGCCTGGAAAATTCCATGGACAGAAGAGCTTGGCAGGCTACAGTCCATGGTGTTGCAAGGAGTTGGACACAACTGAGCGACTTTCACTTCACTTCACTTTACTGTTAACTAAATCTAGTCGCTTGAATCTACTTGTTACCTCTACTGTGAATTCATACAGGATTTGATTTAAGTCATACCTGGCTGGCCTACTGCTTTTCCTGGTTTTCTCTAGTTAAGCCTGGATTTTGCTATGAGAAGCTGATGATCTGAGCCACAGTCAACTCGAAGTCTTGTTTTTGCTGACTGTGTACTGCTTCTTCATCTTTGGCCACAGAGAATGTAACCAGTTTGATTTCGGTGTTGACCATTTAGTGATGGTGATGTCCATGTGTAAAGTCGTCTCTTGTGTTGTTGAAAAAGGGTATTTGCTATGACTAGCAAGTTCTTTTCGCAGAATTCAGTTAGTCTTTGCCCTGTTTCATTTTGTTCTCCAATGCCAAACTTGCCTGTTATTCCAGGTATCTCTTGACTTCCTACTTTTGCATTCCAATCCCCAGTGATGAATGGACCGTCTTTTTTAGGTGTTAGTTCTAGGAGGTCTTCTAGATCTTCATAGAAGTGATCAACTTCAGCTTCTTTGGCATTGGTGGTAGGGGCACAGACTCCGATTACTGTGATGTTAAATGACTTTCCTTGGAAACAGAGATCATTCTGTCATTTTTGAGGTTGTACCCAAGGACTGTGTTTCGGACTCTTTCACTGAATATGATGTCTACTCTGTTTCTTCTTTGGGATTCTTGCCCACAGTAGTAGATATAATGGTCGTCTGAATAGAAGTCACCCATTCCTGTCCATTTTAGTTCACTGATTCCTAAGATGTTGATATTTATTCTTACCATCTCCTGCTTGACCACATCCAATTTTCCTTGATTCATGGACCTAACATTCCAGGTTCCTATACAGTGCTGTTCTTTGCAGCATCAGAGTTTACTTTCATCACCAGATACATCCACAGCTGAGTGTTGTATCTGCTTTGGCCCAGCCATTTCATTCTGGGGCTATTGGTAATTCTCCTCCACTCTTCCCTAGTAGCATATTGGACACCTTCAGACCTGGGGGACTCATCTTTTGGTGTCATATCTTTTTGGCCTTTTATACTGTTCATGAGGTTCTCACAGCCAGCATACTGGGATGGTTCGCCATTCCCTCCTCCAGTGGATCACGTTTGGCAGAACTCTCTGCTATGACCAGTCTGTCTTGGGTGGCCCTGCATGGAACAGCTTATAGCTTCATTCAGTTACGCAAGCCCCTTCACCATGACAAGGCAGTGATCTTTGAAAGGGGAGTTGGGAAAATAAAAAATATTAATCAGACTTATGCCAATTTGATGAAATGTTTTCAGAAAATGTTTTCTGGAGAAACTCCTTGAGCAATTTTTTAGCATGATACAATTAAGTAATTTCCACTTTTTCTATTTTTGTTTTTATTTTACTGAAATAGTTTTTAAGATTTTGTCAACAGCTCTCAAACTGTTAAAATGGTCACATTCTATGAAATGTATGCCCCCACTTAAAAAATTGAATAATATAAATACAATGAGTAACAGACGTAAGATCTAAAACATGCTTGTGCTAGGCTAACTAAAAAAGTTTAACAGGTATAACTTGAGTCTGAAACAGTTTTTTTGCAGGTACAGGGTAGCATCAAAACATGTTTAAAAAGAGGTTTACATGTTTCTTCCAAAGTCTTGTGGACACCAAAGGACCTAATGTAATTTAGAACAGTAGTTCTCTACAGTGTATCACTTAGACCAACTCAGTAATCTCAAGTACTGTGAGTTCTACTCAGTTCTGGAGTACTACTCAGGCGAACTGGCACACACTTATTTTGTTATAATCATGGTCATCATTGTTATTATCATCATCAACACTTATATAGTGTTTACAATGCCCGAGATGCTTATTGAAACACTTTACATGTATATTAACTCATATTTTTCCTGACAAGAGCTCTTAAAAGGTAGGTAATAGTTAGTACCTTTTATGTGTGGGGAGGAGGGGAAATGAAGCACAAAGAGGTAATACAATTTTCGCAGTCACATAGCAAGTAAATGGTGGAAATGAACTAGGAAATGGCAGCCCACTTCAGTGTGCCTGCCTGGAAAATTCCATGGGTAGAGCAGCCTACCCATGGGATCACAAAGAGTGGGACATGACTGAGCAGCTCAGCACATGCAGGTAATCTTGATCCCTACTCCATATGCCCAACATTGTAAAAAAAAATTAAAAATCGCATTGGAACCTGAGGAACAAATTGAAACTAATTTGAAAAAGAAAAGATCAGGGGAGGTACAGAGAAGGAGACAGGGGGTAAGATTTTTGTTAGTTATACTCAGATATCTGAAGAACTGTCTCGTAGAAAGGGGACTGACGTTATCCCATGTAGTTCCGGGAGGGAGCACTGTGACCAGCAGGCACATTGTTGTTGTCGTTCAGTTGCTCGGTCGTGTCTGGCTGTTTGTGTGCCATGGACTGCCGCACGCCAGGCTTCCCTGTCCTTCACTATCTCCGGGAGTTTGCTCAAATCCATGTCCATGCTATTTAACCATCTCATCCTTTGCCACCCCCTTCTCCTTTTACCTTCAACCTTTCTCAGCATTAGGGTCTTTTCCATTGAATCAGCTCTTCTCATCAGGTGGCCAAAATATTGGTGCTTCAGCAATAGTCCTTCCAATGTATAGTCAGGGTTGATTTCCAGAAGGATTGACTGGTTTGATCTCCTTGTTGTCCAAGGGTTGCTCAAGAGTCTTCTCCACCACTGCAGTTCGAAAGCATCAGTTCTTTGGCACTCAGGCTTCTTTATGATCGAACTCTCACATCTGTACATGACTACTGCAAAAACCATAGCTTTGACTATATGGACCTTTGTTGGCAAAATATGTCTTTGCTATTTAATAGCTATTTGATATGCTGTCTAGGCTTATCATAGCTTTCCTTCCAAGCATCTTTTAATTTTATGGCTGCAATCATCATCCACAATGATTTTTAGCCCGAGAAAATAAATTCAGTAACTGCTTTCTCTTTCCTCCTTTTGTTTGCCATGAAACGATGGGACTGCATGCCATGATCTTTGTGTTTTGAATGTTGAGTTTTAAGCCAGCTTTTTCACTTTCCTCTTTCATTTTCATCAAGAGGCTCTTTAGTTCCTCTTCCTCTCTGCCGTTAAAATGATATCATCTGTGTGTCCAAGGTTGTTGATATTTCTCCCAACAATCTTGTGTCCAGCTTGTGATTCATCCACCCCAACATTTCGCATGATGCACTCTGCATATAAGTTAAATAAGCAGGGTGAAAATACACAGTCAGGTGGTATAAAGTCCTTTTCTGCTCAGTTTTGATTCTACTCCTTGCAGTTTTTCCAGTCTGGGGTCTTAAACTGCTCTAGTAATTATAGTCCATGCTACAGAAGGTGCTGTCACTCTCAAATTGGCCATTCTACTTTCTAGGGAATACTTAACTGTTTTGGGATCCTCATCATAGAAGAGGAATCATGCATTATTTGGCTTGTTTCACTTAGCATAGTGTCCTTAAAGTTTATTCGTGTTGTAGCGTTTGACAAGATTTCTTTTTTAAGGCTAAATAATATTCCATGTGTATATATATATATATATATATATATATATATATATATATATATACATACACACACACACACCCCATTATATCCATTCATCTAGTAGATTTTTTATATCTATAAATTTAATAGCACCTATGTAATTTTTTCCACCATTGAAGGTACAAAAGTGGTTAATATGCTTTAAAACTTTTCATTCATTACAAAAAAATGTGTGTACATATTAGAAAACTTAGAATATATGGATTAGGCAATACAATTGAATCAAAATCCTATGTTAACTCTTTGATGAGTATCTTTCTATATGTTTTCTGTGCTATATACTCATGTGTACTCAGGTCGAATAAATTGGTAAAATGTGTTGATGAAAAATACCTTAGTCAAAGTTATAGTGATTGATATTTGGTAGTATGGTTGACTAAGATGTACTGCTTGAACATTCTTAGGATTTTTTTGGGGGGGTTAATTAATTTATTAATTGTACAGGAGACAGGGATCAAGACCATCCCCAAGAAAAAGAAATGCAGAAAAGCAAAATGGGTGTCTGAGGAGGCCTTACAAATAGCTGTGAAAAGAAGAGAAGTGAAAAGCAAAGGAGAAAGGAAAGATATACCCATTTGAATTCCAAATTCAAAGAGTCCCAAAGAATAGCAAGGAGAGATAAGAGAGCCTTCCTCAGTGATCAGTGCAAAGAAATAGAGGAAAACAATAGAATGGGAAAGACTAGAAGTCTCTTCAAGAAAATTAGAGATACCTGGGGAACATTTCATGCAAAGATGGGCTCAATAAAGGACAGAAATGGTATGGACCTAAGAGAAGCAGAAGATATTAAGAAGAGGTAGCAAGAATACACAGAACTGTACATAGAAGAACTGTACAAAAAAGATCTTCATGACCCAGGTAGTCACGATGGTGTGATCATTTCACTTAGAGCCAGACATCCTGGAATGTGAAGTCAAGTGAATCTTAGGAAGCATCACTACGAACAAAGCCAGTGGAGGTGATAGAATTCCAGTTGAGCTGTTTCAAATCCTAAAAGATAATGCTGTGAAAGTGCTGCACTTAATATGTCAGCAAATTTGGAAAACTCAGCAGTGGCCGCAGGACTGGAAAATGTCAGTTTTCATTCCAGTCCCAAAGAAAGGCAATGCCAAAGAATGCTCAAACTACCCCACAATTGCACTTATCTCACATGCTAGTAAAGTAATGCTCAAAATTCTCCAAGCCAGGCTTCAACAATATGTCATCCTTGAATTTCCAGATCTTCAAGCTGGATTTAGAAAAGGCAGAGGAACCAGAGATCAAATTGCCAACATCCGTTGGATCATCAAAAAAGCAAGAGAGTTCCAGAAAAACATCTATTTCTGCCTTATTGACCATGCCAAAGCCTTTGACTGTGTGGATCACAATAAACTGGAAAATTCTGAAGGAGATGGGCATACCAGACCACCTGACCTGCCTCTTGAGATATCTGTATGCAGGTCAGGAAGCAACAGTTAGAACTGGACATGGAACAATAAAGTGATTCCAAATAGGGAAAGGAGTATGTCAAGGCTGTATATTGTCACCCTTTTTATTTAACTTATATGCAGAGTACATCATGAGAAACGCTGGGCTGGAGGAAGCACAAGCTGGAATCAAGATTGCCAGGAGAAATATAAATAACCTCAGACATGCAGATGACACCACCCTTATGGCAGAAAGTGAAGAACTAAAGAGCCTCTTGATGAAAGTGAAAGAGGAGAGTGAAAACGTTGGCTTAAAATTCAACATTCAGACGTAGCATCTGGTCCCATCACTTCAGGGCAAGTAGATGGGGAAACAGTGGAAACAGTGACCGACTTTATTTTGGGGGGCTCCAAAATCACTGCAGATGGTGACTGCAACCATGAAATTAAAGATGGTTACTCCTTGGCAGGAAAGTTATGACCAACCTAGACAGCATATTAAAAAGCAGGGATATTACTTTGCCAACAAAGGGCCTTCTAGCCAAGGCTATGGTTTTTCCAGTAGTCACGTATGGATGTGACAGTTAGACTATAAAGAAAGCTGAACACCGAAGAATTGATGCTTTTGAACCATGGTGTTGGAGAAGACTCTTGAGAGTCCCTTGGACTGCAAGGAGATCCAACCAGTCCATCCTAAAGGGGATCAGTCCTGGGTGTTCACTGGAAGGACTGATGTTGAAGCTGAAACTCCAATACTTTGGCCACCTGATGTGAAGAGCTGACTGATTTGAAAAGACCCTGATGCTGGGAAAGATTGAAGGCAGGAGGAGAAGGGGACGACAGAGGATGAGATGGTTGGATGGCATCCCTGACTCAATGGACATGAGTTTGAGTAAACTCCGGGAGTTGGTGATAGACAGGGAAGCCTGGCCTGCTGCAGTCCATGGGGTCGCAAAGAGTCAGACATGACTGAGTGACTGAACTGAACTGAATTAATTTATTTTTTAATTGAAAGATAATTGCTTTACCGAATTTTCTTGTTTTCTGTCAAGCCTCAACGTGAATCAGCCATAGGTATACATATACACCATTCCTTTTGAACCTCCCTCGCAATCTTACCCCTCTAGGTTGATACAGAGACACTGTTTGAGTTTCCTGAGACATACAGCAAATTCCTTTTGGCTATCTATTTTATATGTGGTAATGTAAGTTTCCATGTTTCTTTCTCCATATATCTCACCCTCTCCTCCCCTCTCCCCATGTCCATAAGTCTGTGCTCTATGTCTGTTTCTCCATTGCTGCCCTGCAAATAAATTCTTCAGTACCATTTTTCTAGATTCCATATATATGCATTAGAATATGATATTTATCTTTCTCTTTCTCTTACTTCACTCTGTATAATAGGCTCTAGGTTCACCCATGTCATTAGAACTGACTTAAATGTGTTCCTTTTTATGACTGAATAATATTCCATTGTGTATATGTACTGCAACTTCTTTATGCATTCATCTGTTGATGGACATCTAGGTTGCTTCCATGTTTATTTGTGTTGTAGCATTTGACAGGATTTCCTTTTTTAAGGCTAAATAATATTCCATGTATGTATGTACTCCATTTTCTTTATCCATTCATCTGTTAATAGATTTTTAAAAAATATTTATTTGGCTGTGCCAGGTCTTAGTTGTGGCATGTGAAATCTTTTGTTGTGGCATGTAGGATCTAGTTCCTGACTAGAGATAGAACCTGTACCCCATGCATTGGAATCACAGGGTCTTAGCCACTGGACCACCAGAGACATCTCTGTTAATAGATGTTTTAGTTGCTTTAAGCTTTTGGCTATTGTGAATAATGCTGCAGTGAACATGAATGTGCAAATGTCTCTTTGAGATTCTATTTTCAGTTCTTTTGAATATATACCCAGAAGTGGGATTTTTGGATTATATGATAGTTCCTTTTTTAGTTTTTTGAGGAACCTCCATACTGGCTTCTATAGGGGCTGTACCATTTTACATTGTAGACAACAGTCCACAATAGTCCCAGTTTCTCTGCATCCTCTCTAACATGTGTTGTTTTCTGGGTGTTGATCGTTGCCATCTTAATCTGTGTGGTTTTGATTTGCATTTCCCTAATGCTTAGTGATGTTGATCATCTTATCATATGCCTATTGGCTGTTTATATGTCTTCTTTGCAGAAATGTCTATGTAAGTTCTTTGCCTATTTTTAAATTGGATATTTATTGTTCTTGAGTTGTTGGAGCTCTTTATATATTGTGGATGTTAAGTCCTTATCAGATATTTGGCTTGCAAATACTTTCTCCTGTTTGGTAGGTTGCATTTTACTGTGTTTTAATTTCCTTTGGTGTGCCTAAATCTTTAAGTTTGATGTAGTCCCATTTTGCTGTTTTTACTTTTGTTGCCTGTATTTTTATGTTGTATGTAAGAAATCATTACCAAATCCAATAACATCAACCTTTTCCCTTTTGTTTTCTTCTAGGAATTTTGTAGTTCAGGTATGGTTTAGGCCTTTAATCCATTTTGAGTTAACTTTTGTATGTGGTGTAAGGCATGGATCCATTCGTATTCTTTTACACGCAGATTTAGTTTTCCCAGCACATCTGTCCTTCCCCATTGTGTAGCCTTGGCACTTTTCTTAGAGATCATTTGACCATATACATGAGGGTTTATTTCTGGATTCTCTATTCTGTTACATAGGTCTTTTATTTGTTTATTTATTTTTTGCTGCACAGGGTCTTCATTTCAGTGTGATCATTGCTGCTTACAGGGGCTTCTCTAGTAGTGGGGTGTGGCCTTCTTTTGTTGTAGAGCACAGGCTTTAGAGTTCACAGACTCAGTAGTTGAGGTGTGTGGGCTTAGCTGCCCTGTGGCATGTTTGATTTTAGTTTCCCGACCAGGGATCAAACCTGTGTGCCCTGCATTGGAAGGCAGATTCCTAATCACTGGACCACCAGGGAAGTCCCTGTTATGTTGGTCTTTATGCCAGTTCAGTTGTGCTATTTTGATGCTATCTTTCATATGGGAATTCAGCAAAACTGGTGAGCTGCATTTCTGCTACTTCCATCTTCTTCAGATTTTTACTTTTTACAGATTTGAAGAGGATGTCTTATGTTTTCAGCTATGTAATTAATCTAAGTGTTGATGGGGACAGAGTGAAACAGATGTCCGCTCAAGGCTGCCTTCAGGTTGCCCTTGATTTCTCAGTACACTTAGGGCGTGTTTGTGGCTCTGTTGTTAAGTTGTGTCCGGCTCTTATGACGCCATTGACTGTAGCCTGCCAGGATCTCTTTTCTTAGGATTTTCAAGTCAAGAATACTGGAGTGGGTTGCCCTTTCCTCCTGAGGGGAACTTGCCAACCCAGGAATTGAACCCATGTCTCCTGCCTGTGTCTCCTGCATTGGCAGGTGTATTCTTTACCACTTGGGCCATCTGGGAAGCCCTGAGAGAGTATGAACAGTGGGAACTCCTTCAAAATATATTCTTTAAGTAAAAGAGTTAAGTCTTAACTTGATCTAACTTTTCTTGTCTCAAGCCTGTCTCTTGTGGCAGATTCTTTGCTGCTAAGTGTGCGATCTCATTCTTAATGGCAGCTTTTTTATGATGGGGATTATATTAACCATATTTTGAGGTTGAGAAAACAGATTTCTAAAGAGTAAGTGAAACAGTGGAGCCTGAATTTGAACCTAAGTCTGACTAGCCTCCAAGCCCAGGTTGTTTCCACTATACTAATCAGAGGTTAGATACACTGTGTCTGCCATCTTCCTTTATCAGAACTTGTCTTCTTTGTGTCTAAGGACAAATCTATGTACAGTCTGTTCTTGTCCTAATTGGAAGAGATGAGGATTAGTTAGGAACCAAGGGTTGGGTAATCTGTGATGAAAGTAAGAGGACATTTTAGCTGATGTATTGTTCTGCATTATCCATTCATTTACTTGTAAAATTATTTCAAAGGTTAGTGATAAAGGCTACTGTTTCATTTGTATCATAATTACTATTTAAAGGTTTCTGTTAGTACCATTCATTTAATTTTCTTTTTGGCTTTTCACTGTTTTTTCCCAACTATTTATTGAGGTAAAATTGACAAGCAAATTTAAGATATTTAAAGAATACATCATGGTGATTTGATATACATATGCACTGTGAAAGGATTCCCCCGTCTAGTTAATTAATTCATCCATTATCTCACAAATTTGTCTTTTTTTTTAGGTGAGTACAAGTTCTACTGTTAGCAAATTTCAATTTTGCAATATAGTGTTGTCAACTATATGCACCATGTTTTACATTAGATCCTCAGAACTCACCCATCTTATAGTCGAATGTTTGTACTCTTACTAACATCTCCCTATTCCCCCCAGCATCACTCCTGCTGGAATATGCCAGAGAGAGAAGGACAAATGCCCTTCTGTATTAACAGAGCGAGAGACTAATGCTTTTGCGTGCACATATTAATAAATTTAGTCTGTTATTTGATTTATATATTTGAAATGTGTTAGTGAGAAAGTCCATACTTTAATTTCCATAATTATTCATGAATGTCTGCAGTATTAAATGTAGACTGAGTATAAAGTTTGCTGAGTATAAAAATCATGTGAAAAACAAAGTCATTGTGAGAAGAGGCTACCATGTATATGCATCATGCACTTTTAGATAACTCGAATTGCATTTTAGAAATTGAAGTATAGTTGACTTGCATCATTTTAGTTTCAGGTACAGTGCTCAGCATTTTTTATAGGTTACTCTCCATTTAAAATCACTACAAAGCAGTGACTATTTTTCTGTGCTGTATAGAACATCCTGTGGCCTATCCATTTTATACATCGTAGTTCTTACCTGTCAACCCCCTATTCCCGTCCTGCCTCATAAGTAGAATAGAAACAAACTCATAGGTATAGAGAACAGACTTAATAAATTGCTTTTTAAACCATGAAAGAATGTCTGCTTTTAAGATTTTTGGGGGGGATACACCATTTCTTGTTGTTGCTTAGTTGCTCAGTCGTGTCTGACTATGTTGTGAGCCATGAACTGTAGCCCACCAGGCTCCTCTGTCTGGGATTTCCCAGGGAATGATACTGGAGTGGGTAGCCATTACCTTCTCTAGGGGATCTTCCTGATTGAGCCTGCATCTGCTGCATTGACAGACGGGTTCTTTACCACTGAGCCACTAAGAAAGCCCTTGTAGTTTCTGTGGCAGTTCATGCTGTCATTTTTGATAGTTCTCATTCTCACAAGGTTCTTCATTTATATTGATTCAATAATATCTCCTCTGAATTATAGCTTTTGGCTCTAGTTTGTTCCACTCTATCTTCTTCCATATAATAGCTCTTTGCACATTTGGAGAAAGTTCTCATATGTGCTTCTTACTTTTTAAGCACTTTTAAAAACACTTTTCTGACTAAATCTTCTTTTATGTAAAATTTTCCAGACCCTTTACCAGTTAGAAAGGGCTTGATCTATCATAGATGCCTTTTTCCCCCCATTTATTAGTAGGAGGCTAATTCATAGATGCCTTTTACAGTATATTATTGTTTGGCCTGTTTTGTGACAAGGAATCCTAGATCTAGTCTAGTCTAGTCTAAGAGGGAGGAATATTGTTATAGTACTTCTGAAGTTTGATGACAGGCGCTCAAGTGCTACCGGTTTACCGGAGGTAGAACTTAGACAGCTCCCCAGCCTTCCTCTTGCATCACTTCTGCTGCCTCCTATGTCTGTACTGCCAGCCTGTGCTGTACTGGCAGCTGTACTGGCAAGTCTTGGCCTAGGTTTCTGCTCTTCTGTAACTGGCTTTACACATGACCCCCTGTGGTTGCCTGACTCACAAGTCTTGATACGTCTTTTTAGCTGCTTGAGTCTCTCATTTCTTCTACTCGGAATTTCCCAGCAGAGGAGCCAGGTTTGTTTAAGGGACCTTTTATAGGTCACTCTGGTCATAAGTTGCTTGCCAGTTGCTTGCCCTTGTCCACCTAATAGTCCCATTCATTGACTCAACAAGTATTTTATTAAATATCTAATTTATACTAGTCATTATTCTAAATGCCTGGGATACATCAGTAAACATAGCAGGTCAAAATCACTGTTTCCATTCTGTTGAGGTGAAATATACAAGTAGAAGTAAATGTACTAGTCAAATTAATGATTTCATAATTTCTCTCTGGTTGGTAAGAGGAGAGAGAGGATTGTGTGCTTCTGAACATGACTGCTGCCCTTCATTGAACTGGTGCCATTTTTGATAGACTGTGATATGGGCAGATGGACTTCAGAAAGCAACTCTAATATAGATAACCACCAATGTAGTTATTTAGACAAACATACAAAATATTTAGAAAATTATGCATTAGAGTAGCATTTCTCAAAGTTTAGAGCCTGTATTAAGCCAAGTAGTATATATTTTATATGTGTATACTTTAAACGTATACATGATACTAAAATGATTGATTTCTGTCAGTTGATATGATAAACAAATATCAAGCATCCTGTTTCTATAGAGCAAAGTATTACATTTCTTCAGTTAATTAACCCCTACTGACTTCATTTCTTCTGCATACTATTAGCTATTCCACACCTACAGCATACTACTTAGCACCCCCTGAGAATACTGTTTGACTTTCCTGCAGTCATCTGGTAAGACTTGAACAGTCACTTTGGCAGGGTGAATGGTTGGATCATCCTAGGTCACTTGATAATCCTTGTAGTGGGCCGGGTAAGTGGATTACCCTACCAGGACCCAGGGGAAGGTGGATTACCACACATAAAGGAGGGAAAAGTGTGCCTGATCACGCCAGTGTTTCCTCACCCTTCCTAAATTTGTGTGGGGTGGTTTGTCTAGCATTTGCTCTTTTTTCAAAGAAAGCTATTTCCAAATGTGTTAGTATCCTGCTAAGAGTCCCCCTTTTTATGTGTGAGCTCCACATTTGGTCATTGTATTTCCTGATTTTATGATGCAGTGGTAGAGTAGGGGCTGGAAAGAAAATCAGGAAGGCCTTGACTAATAACCACCCCCCCTTTTTTTTTTCAATTTAGCTGCATGCAATGCAGTGAACAATCACAATTTGTCAGCCTAGCACCTATCTTTTCTAAGAAGTGATCCCCTTTCTTTTGAGAAGTATCTCTCTCCCTACCCAGTTCCCCATGCCCATTTAATAAATAGTGCAAATCGGAGCTGCTGCCACGGCCGTTCTGGTTGACTTTCCCTCTGGACACAAGAATCAGCCCACAGGTGGACATTTGACTCTTATTAAACAGTCTTCCTGCAGTATGGCTTGCTCCTCAACATAAAATGTCATCTTGTCAGCATTCTTAAATACAACCAGTGCTTCGTGTAAGAATGGTTTTAGGTAAATTATATAAACTTGGAAAATAAATTTAGAAGTTCAGTTTAAACTCTTAAGATCCAAAAAGAAGCATCAGACAATGTTCGTTTACTTTTGTAGGGTATTCTCCTAAGTTTCTCAAAAGTTGTTAGTTGCATCAATTTGCATATTTGATATTCAAAACCAAGTTACTGTAGCTCCTTCCACATTTTATTTGTGAAATGCCATGTTACCATTTTTATTTTTGCCTTTTTATAACCTAATTTCCATTTACAAATAGCATCGTATAAGGAAGTTATATCACTCATGAATCGTATTTCTCTGTATGCTTACAAATGTTACATCAGCATTTCACACTAAGCTTTCATGTTATTGAAAGACTGCATATCATTATAAAATCAATAAATTAAGTATATGGCTCCTAGAGACCTTTGATATGGATGGTCAGAACCTTTAAATTGAATATAATATTTAATAAAGTAATTTAAAATTCTCACTTTCAAAAAAAAAAAAAAAGTTAAAAGCTAACAAGGAGCTTTTTACTTCTCAAATTGGCCCTAACTAAACAAGTGAAAATACCAGTTTCATTCTTATACACAGGGTGTAAAAAATTATATCTTTCTGATGGGCCCTTTGACTTTGTGTGACTCTTTAAAATTTTCATATTCTTTGATCCATTAGTTGTATACCTAAGATTTTTTTCTGGGCAAAAGTGAGATGAGGATAAAGATTTGTATAGAAAGGTGCTTTTCATAGCATTATTTATAAGAGAGAAAATAGGAAATATATATAATGGTCAAAGGCATGTTAGAAAACATTAATAATAAATCAATATATAAAATTAAGTTTAGTATTATCTTAATTCTGATGAAAAAAATACAAGTATGAGAAAAGCCTAGGGTAAAATCCAAACATTAGCAGTAATTATCTTTGGGTGTGGGATAATGGATGATTTCTCTTTTATATTGTTATATATTAACATTTTTTCTGAAGCTGACATTTATTATTTTTATGATTAGTAAAAATTAATGTTATAAAATATTTCCTGAGCCTGCAGTACATGAGTTATGACTTTCAGAATTGAATGCAATATAGGAACACCTGATTAAATATGATGAGATATATAATATTCATTTCACTTTTTAAAAAGTGAGAGGAGATATAAGTTTAAAACAGTTTCCATCAGTATTAACAAATCTATTGAAATAAACATTTAGCTCAGTATGAACTAAGTGCCAGGCATTCATTATGCTAGGTACTTGGGCATATAAAGATGGTTCTGAAAGAACAAGCAGCTGTCTGTCATTTCTATAAAAATTTCCATGATTTCTCTGCTACTTTATGTTAGGTCCTCTTCTGTCATTGTACTTACTGTGATATACTGAAATTATCAGTTCATTTTTCTGTTTTCTGTTCTCTTAATTCCTTGAAATAGGGGCCATGTCTTTTTCATTGTGTATCTCCAGTATCTAGTAATTTGTTGAATTAAGTTTGCTGTGAAAGTAAGAACTGGTGACACTTGAGGTGGATTTTGGAAGCTGAGTATCTATAATAAATCACTTTTAGTTTACTCTTAATGAAATCTTTTGTTTACCTATAATGGTTGGTATATGAAGAGTTGCTATACTGCAGCAGTGGTTCATTTCTGAGAATGTTTTTATTTTTGCCTTTTTCAAATGTGACCTCAATTTTAAAACAATTCTGAATTGGTCAATAAGATGAATTTAACTTTCCATTTATCTTTTAAAGGTAAGAATTTGGTCATCAAGTGATTGAAGTCTAAGTGAGGGCCCAAGGGAAGTTCAGTTCACAGGGATGAGGATGAGAGATGATAGTGGATGATTTCTTTTTAAAAAATTGCATCGGGTGTTAAGGTTTCCTTAAGTTAGATGCACAAATAATCAGAATGCTGTTGCTTTTACTTCAGAGTGAGTGGGAACAACATGTAGAATATGCAAGCGCAGGAAGCTCTTTAAAAAGTACAGCAAAAAGCAATTTAGACCTAGCATGTACTCTCTAGCCCCAAATTACTCACAGGTTATATCCCCAAAGTTCAATTTTGAATTAATCTGGTCTTTAATGTCACAGGGTAATTTTGTAATAGTAGTAACAGAGTAATGATATAGACTCTGTCTATCAAGGGATTAGATCTGACAGAGTGCCTGAAGAACTATGGACAGAGGTTCGTGACATTGTACAGGAAGCAGTAATCAAAACCATCCCCAAGAAAAAGAAATGCAAAAAGGCAAAATGGCTGAGGAGGCCTTACAAATAACTGAGAAAGTAAGAGAAGCCAAAGGCAAAGGAGAAAAGGAACTGTTTGAATGCAGAGTTCCAAAAAATAGCAAGGAGAGATTAGAAAGCGTTCCTCAGTGATCAGTGCAAAGAAATAGAAGAAAACAACAGAATGGAAAAGATTAGAAGTCTCTTTAAGAAAATTAGTGGTACCAAGGGAACATTTCATGCAAAGATGGGCACAATAAAAGACAGAAATGGTATGGACCTATAAGAAGAGATGGCGAGAATATACAGAAGAACTATACAAAAAAGATCTTCATGACCCAGATAATCATGATGGTGTGATCACTCATCTAGAGCCAGACATCCTGGAATGCAAAGTCAAGTGGACCTTAGGAAGCATCACTGCAAACAAAGCTAATGGAGGTGATGGAATTCCAGTTGAGCTATTTCAAATCCCAAAAGATGATGCTGTGAAAGTGCCGCACTCATTATGGCAGCAGATTTGGAAAACTCAGCAGTGGCCACAGGACTGGAAAAGGTCAGTTTCATTCCCATCCCAAAGAAAGGCAACGCCAAAGAATGTACAAACTACCACACAATTGTACCCATCTCACATACTAGCAAAGTACTGCTCAAAGTTCTCCAAGTCAGGCTTCAACAGTATGTGAACCGTGAACTTCCAGATGTTCAAGCTGGATTGAGAAAAGGCAGAGGAACCAGAGATCAATTGCCAACATCTGTTGGATCATTGAAAAAGCAAGAGAGTTCCAGAAAAACGTCTACTTCTGCTTTATTGACTACACCAAAGCCTTTGACTACATAGATCACAACAAACTGTGGAAAAATCCTTAAAGAGATGGCAATACCAGGCCACCTGACTTGCCTCCTGAGAAATCTGTATGCAGATCAAGAAGCAACAGTTAGAATTGGACATGGAACAACAGTCTGGTTTCAAATAGGGAAAGGAATACGTCAAGGTTGTATATTGCCACCCTGTTTATTTAACTTACATGCAGAGTATAGCATGCAAAATGCCGGGCTGGATGAAGCACAAGCTGGAATCAAGATTGCTGGGAGAAATATTAATAACCTCAGATACACAGATGATACCACCCTTATGGCAGAAAGTGAAGAACTAAAGAGCCTCTTGATGAAAATGAAAGACAGTGAGAAAGTTGACTTAAAACTCAACATTCAGAAAACTAACATCATGGCATCTGGTCCCATCACTTCATGGCAAATAGATGGGGAAACAATGGAAACAGTGACAGACTTTATTTTGGGGGGCTCCAAAATCACTGCAGATGGTGACTGCAGCAATGAAATTAAAAGATGCTTGCTCCTTGGAAGAAAAGTTATGACCAACCTAGACAGCATATTAAAAAGCAGAGACATTACTTTGCCAACAAAGTTCTGTTTAGTCAAAGCTATGGTTTTTTCAGTAGTCACGTATGGATCTGAGAATTGGACAATGAAGAAAGCTGAGTGCTGAAGAATTGATGCTTTTGAACTGTGGTGTTGGAGAAGACTCTTGAGCGTCCCTTGGACTGCAAGGTGATCCAGCCAGTCCATCCTAAAGGAGATCAGTCCTGGGTGTTCATTGGAAGGACTGATGTTGAAGCCGAAACTCCAATCCTTTGGCCACCTGATGTGAAGAACTGACTCATTTGAAATGACCCTGATGCTGGGAAAGATTGAAGGTGGGAGGAGAAAGGGACAACAGATGATGAGATGGTTGGATGGCATCCCTGACTCAATGGACATGAGTTTGATCAAGCTCATGGTGATCGACAGGGAAGCCTGGCGTGCTGCTGTCCCAAGGTCACAAAGAGTCAGACACGACTGAGCAACTGAACTGAACTGAATGATATAGATAAGTGGTTTTCAACCAGGGGCATTTTTGCCCTCTCCCCAACCCTGAGCATATTTGGCAGTGATTTGGAGACATTTTTGGTTGTAACAACTTAGTGGTATTAGATGAGGTGTTATTAACTTATAGTGGGTTAAAGCTAAGGATGTTGCTAAACATACTATAATGTTCTATAATGCACAGGAGAGCTCTCTTCCCACTGCCTTCAAACCCAACAAGGTATTATCTGGCCCAGAATGTTGGTAGTGCTGATGTGGAGAAACCCTGTTTAGACAATTGTCCAATTTCCAGGACACTCTGAAAAAGCTTTCTTTAACCCTGCACAGTGCTTATAATCCATAACTGAAGCTTAGTGCTAAGAGTGCCATTTCATTTGTCATTTAAGATCACTTTGTCTGTATGGTAAAGCTTTTAAATTTCAACTTGAGATTCTGAGCAGAAGATGGCTTTCCTTATTGGAAATAAAGGGTAGTTACTCCCATGATGTGGAGACTTGATTTCACATGCCTGTTTTTCCTAGTATTTTTGTGTCACTCTTCTGAGAGTCTGTAGGATGGGAATTACCTATCATTTCAGTATTGTGTTTAGAAGATAGTTTTATACACTTTAAAATGTGAAAATGTTTAATCAGTATGCAAATTTATTCAACAAGTATTCATTTAGAAATAAGTATTAATAAAATGAGTATTCAGATTTTTAAGTACCTGTAACTTAATGCACTTTGATTTTATTAATAGGGTCAGGAGCAGGTCTGGGGAAAATAATCCAGAGATTTCCACAGAAGGACTGGGATGATACACCTTTTCCACAGGGAATTGAATTGGTAAGTTGATGTTGTATTACTGTACTTTTATAATATACTTTTCTTGTTTTATTTATGGTTATATTTATGTTGCAGTTACTTTTAAATTATTTGGTGATTTAACTCTAACACATTATTAAAAATAATCTCCCCAGTACAGAAACCTTTGACTTACATTGGTTCTGGAATACCTGTTTTGCTGTTCTTCCCATTTAAATTTCTCTTTAATATTAAAGATGAAATAGATGATCTTTATGTGCCTGGAAGCTGAAAAATTCCTCTGATTCTTATAATCAAATCTTAGCCTAGTATCTTCAGTGATAGTGTGTGTCACTAATCAAATATTTATTGTATTTTTTTTCCTGAAAATTTCAAGGTTGTTGTTTTAGTGAAAACTAAATAAAAACATAGATAAACAAAACTAAAGGTTGTTTTAATAGAGATCAGTCATGGTTTGATTTGGTCTTGAAGTCAAAATCTGAATTCTCTCTTTTTAGTTACAGGATTTGTATGTTGTTTTGTAATAGTGCAGTTAACTGCCTTATTTTTGTCAACCATTTTAAAGCAATTTATGGTTGAGCATAATTTATATGACTAACTCATTCTCTCTGGTGGTGGATCTGTGGTGGCAAAATCAGAGACTGAAACGATTGTCACTAAACTATTTTTGCAATATGACTATAAAGTTCAGAGAGTGTGTATACATGTGTTTGTGTATATGTGTGTGTGTTCATCTATATTGTATGTATATTTACACACACAAGCAGTATTCATCAAAGCAGTTGTTTTGAGTGAACATCTGGTGTAATATGACAATGAAGAGAAGACTGCTTGGGTTGAAAATCCCAGCTGAATGGTGTGATTTCTAGCAAGTTACTTAATTTCTTGAGCAACAAGAGTCTTCATCTATAAAATGAGGACACTGATAATACTAATCTCATAGGGTTATGTAAAAATAAAATGAGAAAAATACAAATAAAGTGCTTAGAACAGTGTCTTCCATAAAGTTCTCAGTAAATAAGGTAGCTTGTTAATGTTATTATTGTTGTCATTGGTGCTCTGTGTTTGATATATTGCAGATCCTACCTCAGAGGAAGAACAGTTTAGTCTTTTATTAGCCTGTATCAGAAATATTTATTAGTAATAAAACTGATGTTGAAAATTATGATTTTTCTTATCCTAGCAAATGACTGTCCATTTCTGCCTCCCTGAGGATAGAAGATACATTGCTAAATGCTTAATTTTGATTGTTAAACCCAGCTGTGTAAAGAAGGCTGTGAGTTCTATAGATCCACAGAGGGGGTAAATCTTGAGTTTAGGCATTAAAAGGGGGGAACAGAGGGGCTTCTACGCCTGGTGCAGGAGCTAGGAGGCCCGAGATTGTGCCTGGAATAGTGGTGCACCATGTCCTGGGCTTCCAGCGCTGGTTTTGACTGACGCATTACCATTTTTTCTCCCGAGGGATGGAATATGCTTTTAAGACTATTAACTGGGGTGGCCTTACATCAGTAGCTGTCAGAGGGAAAGACTGTGCAGTAATTGTCACACAGAAGAAAGTACCTGACAAATTACTGGCTTCCAGCACAGTGACTCACTTATTCAAGATAACTGAAAACATTGGCTGTGTGATGACAGGAATGACAGCTGACAGTAGATCCCAGGTACAGAGGGCACGCTGTGAGGCAGCTAATTGGAAATACAAGTATGGTTACGAAATTCCCGTGGACATGCTGTGTAAAAGAATTGCTGATATTTCTCAGGTCTACACACAGAATGCTGAAATGAGGCCTCTTGGTTGTTGTATGATTTTAATTGGTATAGATGAAGAACCAGGCCCTCAGGTGTACAAGTGTGATCCTGCAGGTTACTATTCTGGGTTTAAAGCAACTGCTGCAGGAGTTAAACAAACTGAGTCAACCAGCTTCCTTGAAAAAAAAGTAAAGAAGAAATTTGATTGGACCTTTGAACAGACAGTGGAAACTGCGATTACATGCCTGTCTACTGTTCTATCAATTGATTTCAAACCTTCAGAAATAGAAGTTGGAGTAGTTACAGTTGAAAATCCTAAATTCAGGATTCTTACAGAAGCAGAGATTGACACTCACCTTGTTGCTCTAGCAGAGAGAGACTAGACACTGTAGTTAGTTTACCAAATCCGTGACACCACTTGCCTGTGTGTTTGGTAACAACAGACCAACATTTTGGGGGCCCCTTGGTTGAAAAAGGAACTTCTCCCACTCTTGCTGCCACTGAAATGGTTAGGACTCTGTATAAATAAAACCAGTGCTTTTGGGAAATTAAAAAAAAGGGGGGGGAGAGTATGAGAATCTGTGAGGTAATAGACAATACATTGGAAAAGTCCCTGATGCTGGGAAAGATTGAGCACATGAGGAGAAGGGGACGACAGCGGATGAGATGGTTGGATGGCATCACCGACTCAATGGATGTGAGTGAGCAAACTCCAAGAGATAGTGGAGGACAAGGAAGCCTGGTGTACTGCAGTCCATGAGGTTGCAAAGAGTTGGACATGACTGAGCAACTGAACAACGAAGTGGTCTCTGCTGCTAGTTCCTGGCACAGAGCTTCTGAAACCCTTGTAATTTCCTAAGTCAAAAAATACTAGAGACATCTTTTGTTCTAGTATTTGGTCTTTGACCCTGGTTCCTGCCACAGGGTTCCTGAAACCTTTGTAACTTCCTGGGTGGGAGGAGTGTTTTGTTCTGATGGGGTGACTCTTGGGGGACTCCTGGATGATTCCTGGATGAAGAGAAGGACCAAGTCATGATTAGAAGCTTGGAACTTTCAGCCTTTATCTGCTATTCTCTGACAGTTTAGTTAATGACTGATCATGCCTACATGATGAAGCCACCATAAAAATCTCAAAAGTATGGGATTCAGAGAACTTCCAGGTTGTTCAAACATCCACCTACTGGGAGAGTGATGCACCCCAGCTGCACAGAGAGAGAAGCTCCTGTGCTTGGGACCTTCCCAGGCTTCCCTCTGTGTATCTCTTCATCTGTTGTTCATCTGTATTCCTTATCATATTCTTTAATAAACTGATTGTAAGTAAAATGTTTTTTAAGTGAGCCACTTGAGCAAATTAATTGAATCCAAAGAGATTGAAGTCATGGGAACCTCTGATTTGTAGCCAAGTCATACAGAAGTTGTAGGTAACCTGGGGACCTACTTGCAGTTGGCATCTCAGGTTGCGGGGGGAGGGGTGTTGGTCTCATGGGATTGAGCCCTCAACCTTAATCAATCAGTTAAATTGTAGGACACCCAGCAGATGTTGTGATAATTGCTTGTTTTGGGGAAAAAAATCCCACACATTGGTTGACTGAGAGTGTCAGAAATGAAGTATTCTGGGTAAGGTAAACGTTACCACATGGAGGAGAAAAGTAGGTTTCTAAAGAGCCCCCTTGTATTCCTTTTTCTTCTCTTCCACATCTCTGCAAAGACTAGTAATTGGTCTTTGTGTGGATAACTGGCATTTGTACTATTAAAGCTTTTAAACTGTTTCACTGTCCGTTTTAGTAATGATTGAAAGGGGAACATTTTGGTACTCGAGGTCTTTTAGAACTTTTGTGTGTTCCTACCTCTCCTCACATAAATGTGCGGATGGATATAAATTACATCAGTTTGACAATATGAACAGTGAACCACCTTCATAAATTTCAAGGACAACAGACGTTATTGGGTTAGAGAGAGATCATGATTTGACTGTAGTTTATTTAGCTATGACTGAGAAGGAATACTTTTTGTATTTCAAAAGTTAAGGCATAGATACCGTGATGCCTCTGATGTCTCTCTAGTAGTGATGGAGAGACATGTTGATTTTCAGTTGAGTTGAGTTCAATCACTCAGTTGTGTCTGACTCTTTGCAACCCCGTGGGCTGCAACAGGCCAGGTCTCCCTGTCCATCATCAACTCCTGGAGTTTACTCAAACTCATGTCCATTGAGTCAGTGATGCCATCCAACCATCTCATCCTCCGTTGTCCCCTTCTCTTCCTGCCTTCAATCTTTCCCAACATCAATGAATGAGTCAGTTCTTCATGTCAACGGGTCAAGATATTGTAGTTTCAGCTTTAGCATCAGTCCTTCTAATGAATATTCAGGACTGATTTCCTTTAGGATGAACTGGTTGGATCTCCTTGCAGTCTAAGGGGCACTCAAGAGTTTTCTCCAACATCACAGTTCAGAAGCATCAATTCTTCAGTGCTCAGCTTTCTTTATGGTCCAACTCTCACATCCATACATGACTACTGGAAAAATCATAGCTTTGACTAGACGGACCTCCGTTGGCAAAGTAATGTCTCTGCTTTTTAATATGCTGTCTAGGTTGGTCATAACTTTTCTTCCAAGGAGCAAGCTTGGTCCATACCATTTCTGTCTTTCATTGTGCCCATCTTTTCATGAAATGTTCCCTTGAATCTCTGCTTTTCTTGAAGAGTTTCTAGTCTTTCCCATTCTATTGTTTTCCTCTATTTCTTTGCACTGATTACTGAGGAACGCTTTCTTATCTCTCTTTGCTACTCTTTGGAACTCTGCATTTAAATGGGTATACCTTTCCTTTTCTCCTTTGCCTTTGGCTTCTCTTCTTTTCACAGCTATTTGTGACAACCATTTTGCCTTTTTGCATTTCTTTTTCTTGGGGATGGTCTTGATCCCAACCTCCTGTACAGTGTTATGAACTTCCATCCATAGTTCTTCAGGCACTCTGTCTATCAGGTCTAATGTGTTGACTTTATTACTAAGTAAATGGATATTTTTTCTTTGTGGGAAAGACAGTCCCGTGTTCGGGTGCTGTCAGGGTCTCTCCAGTAACAAGTAGAATCTTACTGGATTGGTGAAACTGAGATGTTAAGAAGTAGCATAACTTTTCCTCACCTAAGATTTTCCTAGATGAATATGTTGGGTGATTCTTCATGAAGCATTTCAGAATGTTTGGGACTAGATTAATATTGAAAGATTATTTATCTTGCTGGATTACATTGGGAACTTTCTCTTTCTTTTAAATATTTTCATAATTGATAGCAATTCCCATTTCCTAATGTCTATTGTGCTTTGTCAGGTACAGGATAAATTTGTTTATATTATCTATCAAACCCATTTTAAAACACACAAAATTGTTAACTGTTACATTTTTGTTGTCTTACTATTTATGGCTGTCCATGGGGGTCACAAAAAGTTGGACACAACTTAGTGACTGAGCACACACACACACTATACCTTATATGTCAGAAATGTGCAACTATTCTGCATATTAACAGCAATAACTTGAAAACTGTGATACAATGTGTAATCTAGAGCAACTCCTGCAGCTTTAAGACCAGAGATAGACCTAATAAAATTTTAGTGTAATTGAAGATGGTCTGGTTCAGTTTGTTTCTTTTTCTTTTTTTCTGGTTCAGTTTCTAAGTGGTTTGTTGATTCCAGGGTTGTAGTAACTCTTTTCTGATCATTTACACAAAATCTTAGCCCCTCCAAGATGGTGATAGTGGAGCAACTCTTTAGCATGTAAAGTTAATGGTAATATCTAACAGTTGTATATGATTGACAGAATATGATGAATTGACAAATTAGATGATTAGAGATAGTATTAATATATCTCATTTACAGGTAGGTATATTGAGGATTAGGAAGTTTAAACAGTTTCGTTAAGGTCTAACAGCTGAGATGCAGCAGAACTAGGATTCAAACCCAGGTCTTTTAACTCTCAGTCTCAGGCAGATTTTTGAGAATGTTCTGAGAGTGATACTTTAAGCTATGGTTAGCATTTAAATGCAGGATCTGAAAACAGGATTCTATAATTTGGTAGAACTGAGGTTCAGAAATCTTAACAGAATGCTGTGCTAAAACAATGCTGTGTTATTAGTAGCCAGATTCATTTATTTATTTTATTTGAGGATAAACCTGGGTTCAGAACATAGTATTATATTGAAATTATTTTCTGTTGTCATCTTTCCTGCCCACACAGCAGGTATTTCATGTATTCAAATTCTAATTAAAAGGCAATTGTGTTCAGCCTGAAGACTAAACTTTATGACTTGAGGTAAAGGATTTTAGACATTCATTCACTAATAAGTCAAATCCCAAATTTAATTCAGAGGATGCTGAATTTAGTCTTTCTAAAGCTTTTGTGTAAAAAATTGCCTTCTCTTTCTTTTCTTCTATTGAGACGTGCTGAACTTTAATTTGGATGGTTTTTAAAAATAAAAATATGAAAATAAGCTAAACCAAACATAATGACTGCTTTCCCAATTCTAGGATATTTTTATCTTTTTCTCGTACCTTTTAGGCATACATGGAAACCACAGACAGTCATATAAATAAAGTTTCAGTCAATTTTAGCGACTATTTCAAAGAAAATTTAAGAATTGTTTTGCAGAGGCATTCTATGGCTAACAATCTATTTCTGATTATGGGAAGCACTGTTTGTATTGGCTTCATTTTGGGCATCAACAAATAGTATTGTTTTAGGCACCAGCTCTTTTTAAAGATGCCCTGTCTCAGAAGTGAATTTTTTTTTATATTCATATTCAAAAAATGTGTCACAATCTTCACTAGGGAATGCCTATACTGAGGCACTTGTAAATCTTTCTGATTTGTTTTTTAGAAGACTAAAGTACTGTGATTAAAAAATGCTGTGGCTTGAGTAAAAGAGGATTAAATGTTTCGTTAGAATTTCTAAACTTGAGGTTCTTAAGATATTAGTTCAATTGTTTAAGTTATAAACTAGTGATTTGACTACCAGTATGAATCCAGTTTTCTATAGTTTTAAGTATAGATTAGGGAGAAGAGATGAAAAATACTTTGTATTCAACATTCTGTAGTTGTAATTTAGGAGTAGTAGTCTTGGTATGGGATGTTATTTGAAGGCAGAGAAATAAGTATAAGTGTCATGTAATATTTTAATTCTTTAAGCTGTTTAGAATGCATTGAATACTGCAAATGGGCTTGTGGCTGTCCATCTGACCTAGATATAAGTATGTTTGGTCAGGGGACTGAGTGTAGAAAAGATGAAAGAGAATTTCTCCCCTCTTTGTAGAGGAATATGCGTGAAAGGAGAATGAGAAAAGTAATGAACATATTGGATGACAGAATCAGTTTTCACAAGTATTTTAAAAGGCTGGAGTTATGGGTCCTTCATATAAGAGGATTAAATATAATAGGTGAAAATGTCGTCCTGTATGTGAGTATAAAAAAATGAGATGTATAAGTAATTATTTAGAGTAAAGAAAGCAGAATACTTTCCCAGCCAGAGAGATTTGACAAATACAAAAAGACAGCTAAAAATTAAAATATATAATTATAGAAGATACCTATGGTAGTTCAGTTGGCAAAGAATCTGTCTGCAATGCAGGAGACACGAGTTTGATCCCTGGGTCCAGGAAGATCCGGTAGAAAAGGAAATGGCAACCCCGCTGCAGTGTGCTTGCCCGGGAAATCCCATGGACAGAGGAGCTTGGCGGTCGCAAAGAGTTGGACATGACTTTGTGACTGACACTGAGGATTAGTAGTCTCTGTTGTGCTAGAGAATCTTTCATCTACCCAGTCTCCTTGGTCTGATCTCAGAACCACCTCAGGAAAAGTTTTATTGCCATGCTGGGGTTCTGTTATACCTAAAGCTTTGATGCCATAGAGAACTTTCTGAGGAAGATGTAGAACTATAGTACACAAGCCTAACCTATTACAGATTTATGTTGTTTGCAAACAGCCTGGCTCCATTACCACACAGAGTCCTGCTGTTCGTCTCTTATGTAATTGTCATATCACCACTATGGGTTGTTCTGTACTTTTTAACTTCCAGTTCCTCATTCTGGTCTTCATTTTTCATTGATCCCAAGTATTAACTTAAAAAAGCCTTTTCCTGACCATATCTCTTTAGCTATTATCATATTTCTTCTTTATTATGAAATGTTTCAAATGATTCTTCTTCATTTGCCATCTCCATTTCTGTAAGAAATGTGGTACTATGGAAGGAATATGGAATCTGAACTTTAAAACCTTAAGCAGAGTTAATTTACCTTTGTGATAGTATTACTTTTCCTATAAGACTATTATCAAGTAGTCTATTAATATGTTAATAAACTATAATCTGATTTCTTGCTATCCACTCTCATCTCTTACACCCAACTCACGGGCTTATTCTGAAGTATAGTTATGTCCTCTCCATTTCAAAATTGCAAAGTTGAAGTTTGTTAATATTGTCTGAATTCATTAAGGTAATGCTTGATGTTATAATAGGTAAACCTTGAAGTCTTAGGAGCTAGAATGAGATAAGCTTTTTTTCTTCATACTCGCATGATCACATACTTGATTGGCAGTAGGGTAGACAAGAGTTTGGTTTGGTATCTTAAAAGTGTCATCTTGAGCATCACCATTCAGTTGGCAGAGTAGTAAGAGAAAACACGGAGGATAGTAAAGGTGGATTTTATGGGGAAGGTCTGGGAGGGAGGCTGTATGCGTGTTTGCTCAGTCGCTTCAGTCATGTTCAACTTTTTGTGACCCTGTGGACTGTAGCCCTCCTCTGTCCATGGGATTCTCCAGGCAAGAAGACTGAAGTGAGTTACTGCTCCCTCCTTCAGGGGATCTTCCTGACCCGGGGATCAAACCTGCATCACTTGCATTCAGGAGGATTTTTTACCACTAAGCCACTGGGGAAGCCTCGAAGGCTGTATATATCGCTTCTCTTCCATTCATCAGAAATCAGTCATTTAATCATAGTTAACTGTAAGGGGAGTTTGGCAAATAAAGCCTAGATGTGTGCCTAGGAGAAAAGGGAAACAGATTTAGTAAACAACTGCCTTTCCTCTGCCACAGTGTTCTTGTTGTAATTCAGAGATCTTTCCCTTATTCTAATTCTCTTTGACAACTTTATTTTTTGATATCACTAATTCAGTCTTTGTGGTAGAATAAAAAATACTTTGGCTAAGTTCCTGACATAAAGTGCCTGAAATCTGTGGAATTTACTGTCTTTTGTATGCTAATAAGATGGCTTATGGGTTTCAGGAACCCCAGATAGCTTCAGGAAGGGGGCTGGGGTGCCAGAGTAACCAACCATGTGATTAGAGCATTGGAAATTTCAGGCGCGCTGGGGAGGAAGAGGAGCTGGAGATGGAGTTCAGTCATCAGTGGCCAGTGAGCTACCTAATGAAACATACAGTCATGCCTATGCAGTGAAACTCCCATGGAAACCCCTGAGCGAAGGTACATAGTTGTCTTCCAAGTCAGTAAACACATTGCTGTGCTGGGAAGGCAGTGTGCTTGGAGAAAGCATGGAGGCTCTGTGTTTTGCCCTCCCTCCATACCTTGACTTACAGATCTCTTCTATTTGGCTCTTTCTGAGTTGTAGCCTTTACAGTAAACTGGTTAGTGTAGATAAAGTGTTTTCCTGAGTTCAGTGAGCTGTTCTAAGGAATTATTGAACCTGGGGGGGGGGGGGGGGACAGTCATATGAGCCCCTGAATTTGTAGTCTGCAGGCAGAAATGTGGATAATTTGGACATCCTTCTGCAGCTGGCATCTGAAGCTGAGGATGGTCTTGTTGGCTGAGGCCTGACCCCTTGACTGTGGAATCTGTACTCACTCTGGGAAGTTAGTGTCATAATTGAATTGTTGGCCACCCAGTTGGTGTTGGGGAAAACACACGTATTTGGCATCAGGAAAAATACAGCCATCTCCATCATGCTAATTTTCTCTTAATTTCAGTTAATTCTCTTGCATTTTCCTTATTTTTGTTTTATTTTGTTTTTGTGGCTTCCTTACTACAGACTTGCTGTAATATTCAGTTTTCTTTTTTTTGGTATCTTGTTTTCTCTTGGAAGTGATGGCATCACTATTCTGTCAGTCTGTTATACTTGAATTCTAGTCATGCCTTTGATTGCTGTTTTCTGCAATTCCTATAATCTAAGTGTGTTGCCTACATGTCTCAGACAGAGCTCAGCCAGTTTGGTATCTCTTTTTAATACCAGGCTTCTAATGTTGTGTGAGTTCTGGTAACAAATAGCCTGGAAGGTTTAATCAAAGATAGTTCTTGCCTAATTTCACTTGTAGCAGTTTGTGCTATGGTGGAACTGACACTTGGATAAGTCATATGTATTATTCAAACCAGAATACTTTGAGAGTGAAAGGTAGTGAGTTGGAAAACTTGCATAAACTGAATCTATCCTGAACAACGGAGAAGGCAATGGCACCCCACTCCAGTACTCTTGCCTGGAAAATCCCATGGATGGAGGAGCCTGGTAGGCTGCAGTCCATGGGGTCGCGAAGAGTTGGACATGCCTGAGTGACTTCACTTTCACGTTTCACTTTTATGCATTGGAGAAGGAAATGGCAACCCACTCCAGTGTTCTTGCCTGGAGAATCCCAGGGATGGGGTCGCACAGAGTCGGACACGACTGAAGTGACTTAGCAGTAGCAGTATCCTGAACAAATTGATTTTTTGGTTGCTTATACATATGCATATACATGTGTAAAGTTATTCATGGCAAAAATTGGAAACTACCTAAATGTCTGTCAGTAGGTGACTGATTGAATTAGTAGTGCTACAGTCATTCATCAGAATATAGTGCAACTGTTAAAAAGTATGAGATAGAAGATATGCAAATGGCTAACAAGCACCTGAATAGATGCTAAGGTCACTAATTATTAGGGAAATGCAAATCAAAGTGAAAATGAGATGCTACTTCACACCTATTAAATGACGACTAATATAAAAAAGCATAATAGAAAATAACAAGAGTTGGCAAAGCTGTGGAGAATTACAGCTCTTGTGCACTGTTGGTGGGTATGTAGAATGGTACAGCTGCTGTGGAAAATGATATGGCAGTTCCTCAAAAAATTCAGAACAGGCTTACTATGTGGTCCAGCAATTTCGCTTCTGGTTATATACCCCAAAGAACTGAAAGCAGGGACTCAAATAGATTTTTGTTCACACATGTTCATAGTGGCATTATTCACCATAGCCAAAAGCAACCCAAATATCCATTGACAGATAAATGGATAAACAAAATGTGTTATGTACATACAATGAAATATTATTCAGCCTTAAACATATAGGAAATTTTCACATGTGCTACAACTTGAATGCATCTTGAGGACTTAGCCAAGGTGAAATAGGCCAGTCACAAAGTAAAGTACCTAGAGTAGTCAAATTCATAAAGAAGGTAGAATGGTGATTACCATGGGTGGGGAGGCAAGAATGGGGAAATGTTTAAAGAGTATAGATTTTCAGTTTCGCAAGATGAAAAGTGTTCTGAAGATTGATTGCAAGACAATATGAGTGTACTTAACACTAATGAACTGCACATTTAAAAATGGTTAAGATGATAAATGTTATGTATACTTCTATTAAAAAAGTTTAGAAAAATATGAGATAGAGGTTTATTCAGTGACATGAATTAATCTCTGATACATTGTATGGCAAATAGCCAAAACAATTTAGAGAAGAAAGAACAAAATTGGAGGACTTGCATTACGTGGTTTCAAGACATACTGTAGACCTCAGTATTCAAGACAGTGTGGTATTGGCTTAAAGATAGACATGTAGATCCATGCTACAGTCTAGAAGCAAATCCCCACATTATGCTAAACAGATATTCAATATAGTGGCTAAGGTAATTCAGTTGTGGAAAGGTAGGATTTCCAACAAATGGTACTGAAACAATTGAATGTCCATTTGGAAAAAAATAGCTTTGACCCTGCCTCACACCATATAGAAAAATTAATTTGAAGTAGATCATTGGCTGAATGTAAAAGCTAAAACTATAAAGGTTTTTAAAAGAAAATTTAGGACAGCATCTTTGCAAACCTTTAGTTAAGCAGTGACTTTAATAAAGTTTCTCTGGAATACTTGAAAACCCTTGAAAAATAGTGTATCACTATGCAGAAAAGGTGGGTAGTCAGTTAATAAGTCCTGTTTTGTTTCATAGATTTCAGTTGGATCTACAGAATCTCTGGATGCCACTTGGGCCTTCTATTTTTTGCTGTTTCCCTTTAGTGAGGAGGAGGAGACTGGGAGAAAAGAGGGGAGATTCTAGAAACAATTCACCTAGGATCTCAGAGCAGAGTTTTCTCAGATGTTATCTTTTCTGCTGAGCCAGATTTTCTTGTCAAGCCAGAAGTTTGGATATATTCAAATCTATGGGGTGGCTTTTGCAAATAGAACTTGTTTATCAAAATTTAATTGCTATAGATGATAGCCAACTTTAGATGTAAAAACAGTATTATATGTAGAAGATTTTGTGATATAGAGCAAAGAATACTGAACTCTGGGATTTTATTTATATGTCTGTATCAGTATATATACCTATATATAATTTGATTATAAAAAGCAACAGCTATTTAGAGAGAGAACACCAACTCTCTAAGTTACATAATCTGTTTTGAATGGTATAGTAAGGAATTATATTTTCATATTATCCATCCCCTCACACATCAGTTCTTTTTCTAATCAAGTTCTTTGGTGGTCCAGACATGCTGTTACATTCACATCTTTTTTCTTGAGTTTGTATTGTACTTTGAGTATTCATGTGGAATTTTCCCTGTTATGAATATAGTCATTTTCCTTATAAGTTTTTCTAGAGTACTTCAAAACCCTTGAAACAACAAACATGTCAGTTTTAAAAAGCATTTAAAAATGCTTCTGGTGGCCTCTAGTGGTACTTATGTGTCTATAAAAAGTCACTAATATCCCCGATATACAAAATTTTAGGTGGAGTTACTAAGTTGACAAACACAAATACGTATATTTATTGAAGAAGAGTTTTTAATCTTTGAGAGCTAAAAATTTATTGATCAACTGTAAATCTGTCAGTGATGTATGTACCGCTGGGTCTGTTACTGTAAATTTTATCTTTCCTTACCTTCAAGAAGGAAATAGCCTTTCCTTACTTTCAAGAAATGCCTTGAAATTATATATTACATACACATCTTACTTGGCAGTGTTTCTATTTTGTACCATGTCAGCAGTAGTTTACTATTGCATTTCACTGAAATGTGTCCATAAAGGATGGTAGAATGATTTCTGACATATCCTTAAATATAATAGAAGATAAAATAGGGTCAATATTTTGTAAGTTAATCATAAAGATAATCAATCCTTAGTTAAGTTTATTTCTAAATAGCTACTTCTGGCTAGTTTAAGATACTTTAAGTTAGACCAGGAAGTATCCAGAATCTGAAATATATGTGGAAGTTGTATAAATTTCTGAAATTTAGACAATTTGGAAGAATTTGTATAAATTCAAGATTTGGAAAGCTAAAGAGAAAAGTGACAGGTTTAGGTAAGTTATATTTATTTTAAGTGCTGAAATTCATCTCCATTCATGCTAAAAATTAGATATTGAAATCTAGGTCATATAGCTACTTAGGCTATACGTAGGTTGAGATGATAATAAAGCCCTTGGTCTTTTGATTCTCTGCTAAAGCTTTTCTAAAACTAATATAAAATATTCTTGGGTTAGATGAGGTAAGCTGATTTTTTTAAGTTTTTTTTCTTTTTTCTAAAAATAAAAATTAACAAATAAGTCTTATTCTAATTAGGAAGGTTTAGCTGGCATTGGGAACAAGTGAATAAAAAAGTGTTAATGTTAAAACATTAAAATCAGAAGGGTCTTATGATACAAATCTTTGGTAATTAAGGAGTTGGCAGCTTTTATTTCTTCCAAAGATGGACCATATTTACCAGAAACACACATAGTATAGGTGAACTCAGAATAACCTTCAAATATGACAGCTTTAATATTCTAATGAAAAAGTTAGATTCTACTGTTGGGTTCATAACTGACTGAAAGATCTCAGTAAGGGTAGTAAGATCATCAGTATATTTCTCCAGTTCAGTACTGTGTACTTACTTTGGAAATAGGAATAAATTGCTGTAAAACTTAAATGAGATGTGCTATCAATTTGTGGGTTGACTGTGGTTTCCCTTGTTGACTGGGTTCTTAAGGCAGTGACTGCTTTTCCTGAGACTTCTGAGTGCTAATACACAAGATGGGGTGGAACCTTCCCTTTGGGTTAAGTGTTACTCTGATAGGCCAGAGAAGTGGAAGAGACATTTTCTGAGTTGAAAAGAGCCACAGGAGACCTCCCTGCTTATAAATACTTTTTTCTAGTTATTCCATCAACTAGAAATTCTTTTAAACTGAATGTGGCCTCTTTAAAATTTCTAGAAGATGTATTCCAATTTCACATAAATATTTACTTATCTTAATATTGTTCTACCTAGGTAATACCTGTAATTTAATCTCACAGAACAGTCTGTTGCCTCTTGGTGACAGTGACTTTTAAAAAAATTTTTATTTATTTATTTATTTTTTAAATAAAGCATATTTAATGGACTTAAGTCATATACATGTAGGTTGGGAAAACTGTAATAGACTAGTCTTTTTAATCAGAGGATAATTGCTTTACAATATTGTGTTGGTTTCTGCCATACATCAGCATGAATTGGTCATAGGTACACTTATGTCCCCTCTCTCTTGAACCTCCCTCCCACCTCCCACCCCTTTCCACCCCGCTCTAGGTTGTCACAGAGCCCTGGTTTGAGTTCCCTGAGCCATACAGCAAATTCCCATTGGCTATCTATTTTTACATACGGGAGTGTATATGTTTCCATGTTACTCTCTCCATTTGTCCCACCTTCTCCTTCCTCTATCCCCATGCCATCTGCCCCCATGTCCATAAGTCTGTTCTCTGTGTCTGCATCTTCATTGCTACCCTGCAGATAGGTTTATCAGTACTGGGTGACAGTGATAACCTTAAGTAGAATGGTGTGGTGCTGCTGTTACCGAAAGTGAAGAATTGTTTCCTAAACACTTTAAGGGCAAGGTCTTTGATCTCTGGTGATTTTTACTTTCATTGTATTAAATAAAAAAAAAATTTTTTTTTAAACTGAGTTATAATTGACTAAAGTTTCAGGTACACAGCATAGTGATTTGCAGTTTTTAAAGATTATACTCCATTTATAGTTATTAAAATATTGGCCCTATTCTCTGTGCTGAACAATATATTCTTGTAGCTAATTTATATTATATATTATTATGTACCTCTTAATCTGTGTACCTTTGTACCTCTTAATTTCATACCCTAATATTGCCCCTCTTTCTCTCCCCACTGGTAACCACTGGTCTGTTTTTTGTTGTTGTATATTTTGTAATATTCGCTGGTTTGTTTTATTTTTTAGACTTCACATGTAAGTGATACCTTACAATATTTGTCTTTCTCTGACTTATTTCGTTAAGTATAACGCCCTCCAAGTCCATCCATGTTGTTGCAAAGACAAAATTTCATTCTTTTTAATGGCTGATTAGTATCCCATGATATATACTATGCAATGTATGTATTTCCACATTTCCACAACTTCTTTATCCATTCATCTTTTGATGGACACTTTGGTTGTTTCTGTGTCTTGGCAATTTAAAATGATGCTGCTATGAACATAGGAGTGCATCTATCTTTTTGAATTAATGCTTTGGTTTTCTTTGGGTATATACCTGGGAGTGGAATTATTGGATCTTATCTGGTGATTTTAAAAATAAAGATTATTAAAGTGCTAGCTTGTTAGTACTTATGAAAAATACAGCTTCTTTTTTTATAGTTTGCTCATTTGTCCAGAATTTTGCTTTAAAATTTATAGCCATTTTGAAACTTTGGCTACAGTTTAATGCTGGTTCATTCATTTAACATATTTATAGAGCACTTACTTTGTGTCAGTCATGGAGGTGGGTGTTGATGATACAGCAGTGAACCAGATTAAGTCCTTGTCTTCTTAAAACTTTAATTTATAGTAGAGAATGGGCCAGCATTAACTATAGTGAATAAGTAAATTGTGTAGTACATGAGAAGTGATAAGTACTAAAGCATTGACAGGAGCAATGTGGTCCATTTGTAAATAACCAAGGCAACCAGTTACCTGTTGCTGCTTGCCATATAGTCTAAGCAAAGCAAATAAAAATAAGCTAGGTTAAATAGCTTTTAGAATTTGGCATATTTTTGATATTACAAAGCAAATTGTAAATACATACTTCAACTGTACCAGCTTATTAAGGAAAATATTTTTTATATTATGAAGTAGTGATGAATGTTAGTTTCTTGTCTTACAGTAGCCAAAAATTATTCAGATAGGTGAGTTCTACATTACTGTGGTTATGACTTTCTGTAATCAAATAGGCTACACATTTAGTGTGTAATCCATTTGTATATGATAACAGTATTTTTAAAATATTTGTATTTCATACAAGGGCAAAGAATTCAGAGATGTATCACACATTTGCAATTTGTCATTAAAGCGAGTCAAGTACAAGTGAAAAAAAATCTAATGTATTTCTAAATCAGTTCTGTAACTGAGCAATTGCTTAATTGATACAGGACTTTGCAATTTGAGGCTTCTAAGGAAAAAATGATTCTGTGTACTTTTTTTGTTTGAATTTGCAGTAGGTCCTTGTTGGTTATCTATTTTAAATGTACCAATATATATCTTTAATTTGTCCTTTAGGATCAGTAATGTTGAGTGATTCTCTTTTATCCTTTTTTCTTTCTTTTTTCCTGCTTGACTATGATTTTTATAGGCTGACTGGTGGGTTATGAATCATCCTCTAGTTATTTGTAAGCATCTCTCTAAAGGCTCTTGCTATAATAGAATGTGACCGTCGTTTAAAATCATGACTTGGATAATGATAAAAATGTCATGTAATCTTAGGGTTTGGAAAGGACCTTAAAGGTTTCCTGGTCAAATTCCAACCTCCTTTGTGATGATTAAATTACTTTGTGTATAGTATTCTTGCCAAATGGTCATGTAGCTTCCAGTGATTCATCCTTAAGTATTTTCTTAGTGCCTGTTAGGTGCTGGACAATGTGTTGGGTGCTGGGAATTCAGCAATAAATATGACAGATGTGGCCATGCCCTCATATTCAGTCTAGTAGCATTTTTATAATGATGATAAACTTGCCCATGTGTATATATTTACCTTCATAGTTTTATACAAATCATCTTTAAGGGTCTTGTTCTACTTTACAGATTTGTATGAACATTAACCTAATCTAGTCAGGTAAATATTCTACTCGTTATTACCGTACTTGGAAATACTTTGGGTTTTTTTTTTTTCCTTCTCAAAAGCCTGTTTCTAACTTTATATAAAAAAAAATACATGCTTATTTTTTTTCAAAAGTTGAATTTTTAAAAATGTTTAGGTGTGCTATTAAATTACAAATATAAGACTCTTAACGTAATAAATTGGACTTTCTAGAATATATGCAGGGCAGAATGTTGACTCTTAGTACCCTATTTAACTACTCTAAGAGTGATTTCAGACACTTAGATAATCTAGTTGAAAGTGATTAAGATGGGGATCTGGTCCATTTAATGTTG
The DNA here is from genome assembly GCF_910594005.1 of Cervus elaphus. Lineage (NCBI taxonomy): Eukaryota > Metazoa > Chordata > Mammalia > Artiodactyla > Cervidae > Cervus > Cervus elaphus. Next base: position 55,631,747 of record NC_057815.1, read on the forward strand.
GGTGTTCTACTTCATACATGTACACTTAGGATCTTAATTCAGTAACCTTCTGCTTTTTAAAAAGAAATTTCAGCTCAGGCAACTCTTTGGACATTATTTTTTGCTAGATTTGCAACAGATCTTATTAGATACTGTAGGCCAGTGCCAGCTATTCCTAGTGGAGGAAGGAAAGTGAAAGTCGCTCAGTCATGTCCGACTCAGTGTGACCCCGTGGACTCTGCTCCAGGGCCATGAGAATACTGGAGTGGATAGCCTTTCTCTTCTCCAGGGAATCTTCCCAGCCCAGGGGTCGAACCCAGATCTCCCACATTGCAAGCGGATTCTTTATCAGCTGAGCCAGTGTAGTCATGAGCTCTTGTTAATTGCCCTGACACTCATTTTTAAAGATGTTAGCTGCAGTACTGCAAGGGTATGAAAACATTACAAGAACACCAGCTAGTGAGAAGTTAATCTACTCTATATCACACCATATAAATATCTGCCGCAAGTTTCAAATACCAATATTGATACATTTTATAACCTTCAGTTCAGTTAAGTCGCTCAGTCATGTCCGACTCTTTGCGACCCTATGAACCACAGCATGCCAGGCCTCCCTACCCATCACCAACTCCCGGAGTCTACTCAAACTCACGTCCATTGAGTTGGTGATGCCATCCAACCATCTAGTCCTCTGTCATCCCCTTCTCCCACCTTCAATCTTCCCTAGCATCAGTGTCTTTTCAAATCAGTCAGCTCTTCGAATCAGTCGGCCAAAGGATTGGAGTTTCAGCTTCAACATCACTCCTTCCAATGAATATTCAGGGATGATTTCCTTTAGGATGGACTGGTTGGATCTCCTTGCAGCCCAAGGGACTCGCAGGAGTCTTCTCCAATACCACAGTTCAAAAGCATCAATTCTTCAGCGCTCAGCTTTCTTTATAGTCCAACTCTCACATCCATACATGACAACTGGAAAAACCATGTCTCTGCTTTTTAATGTGCTGTCTAGGTTGGTCATAACTTTTCTTCCGAGGAGCAAGTGTCTTTTAATTTCATGGCTGCAGTCACCATCTGCAGTGATTTTGGAGCCCCCCAAAATAAGTCTGCCACTGTTTCTGCTGTTTCCCCATCTATTTGCCATGAAGTGATGGGACCAGATGCCATGATCTTAGTTTCCTGAATGTTGAGCTTTAAGCCAGCTTTTTCACTCTCCTCTTTTCACTTTCATCAAGAGGTTCTTTAGTTCCTCTTCACTTTCTGCCATAAGGGTGGTGTCATCTGCATATCTGAGGTTATTGATATTTCTCCCGGCAATCTTGATTCCAGCTTGTGCTTCATCCAGCCCAGCGTTTCTCACAATGTGATCTGCATATAAGTTAAATAAACAGGGTGACAATATACAGCCTTGATGTACTCCTTTACCTATTTGGAACCAGTCTGTTGTTCTATGTCCAGTTCTAACTGTTGCTTCTTGTCCTGCATACAGATTTCTCAGGAGGCAGGTCAGGTGGTCTGGTATTCCCATCTCTTTAAGAGTTTTTCACAATTTATTATGATCCACACAGTTAAAGGCTTTGACATAGTCAGTAAAGCAAAAGTAGATGTTTTTCTGGAACTCTCTTGCTTTTTTGATGACCCAGTGGACGTTGGCAATTTGATCTCTGGTTCCTCTGCCTTTTCTCAATCCAGCTTGAACATCTGGAAGTTCACGGTTCACATACTGTTGAAGCCTGGCTTGGAGAACTTTGAGCATTACTTTGCTAGCGTGTGAGATAGGTGCGATTGTGCGGTAGTTTGCACATTGTTTGGCATTGCCTTTCTTTGGTATTGGAATGAAAAGTGACATTTTCCAGTCCTGTGGCCATTGCTGAGTTTTGCAAATTTGTTGCCATAATGAGTGCAGCACTTTCACAGCATCATCTTTTGGGATTTGAAATAGCTCAACTGGAATTCCATCACCTCCATTAGCTTTGTTTGTAGTGATGCTTCCTAAGGTCCACTTGACTTTGCATTCCAGGATGTCTGGCTCTAGGTGAGTGATCACACCACCTGGTTATCTGGGTCATGAAGATCCTTTTTGTATAGTTCTTCTGTGTGTTCTTGCCACCTCTTCTTAATATCTTCTGCTTCTGTTAGGTCCATTCCATGTCTGTCCTTTATTGAACCCACCTTTGCATGAAATGTTCCCTTGGTATCTCTAATTTTCTTAAAGAGACTTCTAATCTTTCCCATTCTGTTGTTTTCCTCTATTTCTTTGCACTGATCACTGAGGAAGGCCTCCTGATCTCTCCTTGCTATTCTTTGGAACTGTGCATTTAAATGGGTATATCTTTCCTTTTCTCCTTTGCCTTTTGCTCCTCTTCTTTTCTCAGCTATTTGTAAGCCCCCTCAGACAACCATTTTGGCTTTTTGCATTTCTTTTTCTTGGAGATGGTTTTGATCACTGCCTCCTATACAGTGTCACGAACCTCCGTCCATAGTTCTTCAGGCACTCTGTCTATCAGACCTAATCCCATGACTCTATTTGTCACCTGCACTGTATAATCATAAGGGATTTGATTTAGGTCATACCTGAATGGTGTAGTGGTTTTCCCTACTTTCTTCAATTTTAGTCTGAATTTGGCAACAAGGAGTTCATGATGTGAAGGTAAGAGCTCAGTAATTGAATAGTCTTTCAGTGGTCAGTTACCAGGCAGCTTGATGAGGCTTTTCCTTCAGATTTAAAACAAATAAAACAGGGTCCAGGGTATAGGTCAGAATTAGCTATTTCTTTCTGTCTCTAAGAGGAAGAGCAGAAGATGATAGCACTCCCCACATCCTGGCATAAAGGGAGCTAGAAAATGAAGAACCCATGTGAAGGACCTTCAAAGATGTCCTAGGGCTTCAGATGAATCTCTGGCTTGAAATAAATTAGAATTTATGAAAGTGAATAAAAAGTGAAAGTGTTAGTTGCTCAGTCCTGTCCTACTCTTTGCAACCCCATGGACTCTAGCCTGCCAGGCTTTTCTGTCCAAAGAATTCTCCAGGGAGAAATACTGGAGTGGGTAGCCATTTCCTTCTCCAGGGGATCTTCCTGACCCAGAGATCGAATCTGTCTCCTGCATTGCAGGCAGATTCCTGCCGTCTGAGTCACCAGGGAAGTCCTAGAATTTATGACAGCTGAGAGCAAATAAACTGCAGTAGGTGAGTGTGGAACTTGTCTAGCAGTGGTTTGTGCCACTTAGCTGGGCTGTCAGTTTGTTGAGGTATTGAGACCACCGATATGAGGAGTCTTGATTTGCCATGTGTGCTGTGTAAATAGCGTCTTCTGTGTTGTAGGAAGTGAAAAAGTTTGGAGAGCATTGTGATTTATCCAATGCTGTGGACTGCTTTTAAGCTTTCTTGGTCTCTGTTTTGTTTCTCTGTTTGGTAAAGTCCTTTTCAAAGTCTCTAAATACTCATTGATACTCATTGGAATCAAAATGGATTAAAGAAAAAAAATGGATTAAAGGAGGGTCATAACTTACATGAGGGTCATGTAAGTCATGACTGGGAATTGAAGGAGAGCACCCTACCCCTAAGTATAATTTAGGGGTCCAGCTTGATCCAGCTACCTTTGTCTCCTGTAGATTTTATTTCTGGTGCTAACACCTCAAAGGCTCTGTGTTTCATTTGAGTAGGGAGTGTGATTGGTACATTTTTCATTTAAAATTTTGCTTACCCAGTATTTGTTATATATCTGGAAAGGAATAGTAATATGTAGGCTAAAATTAATAAGGAGGACTTTTATAGGGAAACATAAAATATTTTGTTTTAATTATGTCCCATAAAACTGATAAAAGAGGCCTGCAGTTCATGTGAAAAAGGTGTTTTATTCATAAGGTTAGCATGAGCTATTTGCTTCTTGAAAAGCTGATTCAGTTTTTGGCTACAGAATCCCCAGGATGATAATAGGTGTGGAAACAGAGTATATATTTAATCAGCAGGGTTTGGTTGGATGACTAACTGAATAAGAATGCACTGAAAGACGAAAAGTTACCTTGCATATTCAAATTTGGGTGACTAGGGCAGTAGCAGTACCTTGACAAGATAGGGAGAAACTAGAAATAATCTGTCCAGTTTTACTCTGCAAATGAATTTAAGGTGTAATACCTAAAAAGACAATTGGGTAAAGTGATTAAGAGCAAGTACTCTAAAATCTTGACTGCTTGAATTTTAATTCTGGTTTCTCCACTTAGTAACTCAGAGATCTTAAGTCTTACTTCAAGACTCTGTGCCTCTTTTCATCAATCTAATAAGCTTAAAAATAGTATTTGACTTACAGGATCATTATAAAGATAAAATGAATTACCACACATAAAATTCTCAGAATAGTGCCGGTACATAGTAATCATTATACGTTAGTTGTTGGTACTATTGTTAACATTTTTAAGGTATGTTTTCCAAAATAATTTTGTAATTTTGGTATAAAACTTATAGATATAAAAAGGATTTCTTTTATTTGGAGCAGTCCCAGAAGACTTCATCCCCTTTCCTTTCCTGCTCTCAATTCCTTCTCAAATGAGTAAGAACCAAGGTGTGGAAAATTTGTTGTGCAGTTTTAATTACTAAATCTTGTTAATCTTATTATGTATTTTAGGGAAGTGGGAGAGGAAAGGGTCTTCTAAAGTGTTTTATTACTGTACTTACAGTTCTTTTTTATTGTTTTAAAATGCCATATTGAAAATGTTTATCTCCTACTTTTGTTATTTTCATCTGGACAGTGTGTCTTAGCTCAATTAAAGCCAAGGTTCTGGTGTTAGATTTCATTTTTCTGCTCCCCTCACTCCCTGACGTTCGCCTCGTTCTTCCACATAGTAATCTGGTCCTTTGGACTACCTATACAGGCAGGCTTTGCTCACCTTGACCTTCATGCACCACTGAGTGTTCTCTTGGAACCTATAGGAAGCAATTTGCTTTCTCAGAAAAGCTGAAACTAGCCTAAAGACTCATCTGAAAAAAACTGTATTTCAGAAACTACAGATGGCAGAGACAGTCTGAGGAAAACTATCAGATTGAAGGAAGCCCCACACATAAAGAGGACTGTCTCTAGTTATTTTTGGATCTGTAGAAATCATATAGTCTTAGATTTCCTTCTCTCATCTCCCTATACCCATCAATATTTAAAGAAGCTATGCATACCCATTTCTGTTTAGTCTTTGTAAATAATCAGTGAGCCTATGTATTTAACTTTATGCCAGTTAGAATTTGGAGGGGGCCTAGCAGTTTGGTACCCATAACTACCAAAATTTGTGGCTGTTTTATTTATTTTGAAAATAGAATATTTAAGGGTGTACCTAAAATAATATTGTTCTCAGCTAAACTCTAATATCCTTTCATAACTGGAAGAGAACACTATGTCATTTCAGTTAATGTTCTGTCTAGTTACAAGGAAGAGATAGCTTTAAACCCTGAGTTCTTCAAACAACTCTGCTTTGGGTGTTCACCGTTAAGGTGTGTCTTACTTTACTCTTGGCTATGCATGTCATAGTGAATTATATTCTTCCATTGCTCCAAAGGGCAGAGGTTTCATTTAGCTCTATTAGTTGTCAACAGCATTTGTTAGGTTTAGATTCAACTGCATACAAATAAACCCAAGTAATAGTGCCTTAATGAGGTGGGGTGTATTTTTTTTTTTTCCTGTAACATAGAAAAGTCTTGAGTTAGGTGATTCGGTGTTGTGAGCTAGGTACTGGCAAGCGCTGTGAGGTTTTATGCTCTTTCATTTGGAGTAAAGTTATTTAGCTTGTTGTGGAAAGAATGCATAACGGTGGATATGTGTGTATGTGGCAGCCAGAAAAGATCAGCAATTGCCATCATCAGGTAACCTCACCTCATTCCTAATCCAGAATCTTTGATCTTTCCAAACGTGGTGGTATCTTGCCATATATTATCTATCAGAATTGTATTTTTTTAACTTCAAGGCCAGTTCACTACTGTATGTTTTTTTTTAATAACCCTGAGTATTTAGTCAATATTTACCCTCTTGTCATCCCATCTTGAGAATCATGAGAGAAGAAACCCTTTGTTTTTGCTCACCCTTCTATCCCTAATGCTAGACATATATGAGGTACTAAATAAATATTTGGTGAATAAATGATTGAAGGAACAAGAATGGTAGCATTCTGTTTCACTCCCAGGTTAAGAATCTGCTATTTTAGGAATTCACCTTTTTAACCTTTATATAGCTCTAGACAGACAACATCAGTTCAGTTCAGTGTCCAACTCTTTGCGACCCCATGAACTGCAGCATGCCAGGCCTCCCTGTCCATCACCAACACCCGGAGTCCACCCAAACCCATGTCCATCGAGTCGATGATACCGTCCAACCATCTCATCTTCTGTCATCCCCATCTCCTCCTGCCCTCAATCTTTCCCAGAATCAGTGTCTTTTCCAATGAGTCAGCTCTTCGCATCAGGTGGCCAAAGTATTGGAATTTCAGCTTCAACATCAGTCCTTCCAATGAACACCCAGGACTGATCTCCTTTAGGATGGACTGGTTGGATCTCCTTGCAGTCCAAGGGACTCTCAAGAATCTTCTCCAACACCACAGTTCAAAAGCATCAATTCTTCAGCGCTCAACTTTCTTTATAGTCCAACTCTCACATCTATACATGACTACTGGAAAAACCATAGCCTTGACTAGACGGACCTTTGTTGCCAACGTAATGTCTCTGCTTTTTAATATGCTCTCCAGGTTGGTCATAACTTTCCTTCCAGGGAGTAAGCGTCTTTTAATTTCATGGTTGCAATCACCATCTGCAGTGATTTTGGAGCCCAGAAAAATAAAGTCACTCACTGTTTCCACTGTTTCCCCATCTATCTGCCGTGAAGTGATGGGACCAGATGCCATGATCTTAGTTTTCTGAATGTTGAGCTTTAAGCCAACTTTTTCACTCCTCTTTTACTTTCATCAAGAGGTTTTTTAGTTCTTCACTTTCTGCTGTAAGGGTGGTGTCACCTGCATATCTGAGGTTATTGATAGTTCTCCTGACAATCTTGATTCCAGCTTGTGCTACCTCCAGCCCAGCGTTTCTCATGATGTACTCTGCATATAAGTTAAATAAGCAGGGTGACAATATATAGCCTTGATGTACTCTTTTTCCTATTTGGAACCAGTCTGTTGTTCCATGTGCAGTTCTAACTGTTGCTTCCTGCCCTGCATACAGGGAGACAACATAACCGAATAGAAATAATATGACTTTGGAATTATTTGCACAACAAACTTATTTTTTTGACCCCTTGCCATGTGTCAGGTGCTGTGTTAGATGCTGGAGTTAGATAACAAATAAGTGTGTTCCCTTATTTCAAGGAAAGAGGGAGACAAATCTGTAAACACTTTAAATATTGAACTTACTATGTGTACTAGGTTCTAAAGGTGCATGTAAAAGGAGTATTTGGGACAGTGGATTTGAAGTGAGCAGAGCTGCAGTCCAAGGCTTTCCAGAGGGGGGCAACCCATGTGGGTGAGAATTAGCCAGGTAAAGGTGAATAGGGATCGTGTTCCAGCTTGTGCAGAGGTACAGATATTAGGATGCAAGGGGTGTGGGGAGTGGCAAAAGGCATAGGAATCAACTAGTGAAAGACTTAGACTTTATCCAGGATATCATTAAAGACATTTTCAAAACATTTTTCCCCCTTCTGGTGCAAAGGGAAACACATTTTTGTCTTTTTTTTAAGATCTCATAAATACAGAAAGGTATATAAAAAAGAATGTGATTACTTATAATATCCTCAACCAGAGAGAACTGACATTAACATTTTGGTATAATTCCTCAGAACTGCCATAATCCCTCAGTTTCTCTTCCTTCTCTCTTTCCTCCTTCTCCCCCTTTCTCCTGTCTCTTCTCTCTCTTTTCCGGCCAGATTTTGTTGACCCTTATGATAAAGACTCAAAGGACTCAAATGAAAAAAGAGGTTAAGGTGTGGAAAGAGGCAAGGTTTTTGTTTTGGACTCATTTTCTGAAATAAATATTATAGAAAGAGGCATAATTTTGATGAAGAGTTGAATCATTTAAATCAGTTTTACTTACGAGTAGCATCTGGTCAGATCAAATAATTTGCTTTTGCTTTTTTTTTCTTAAAGTATTTTTTATCCATAAAAGAGAAGTATAGGGGCATGATTGTGGATGGTTGGTGATTTGCAGTTACACCACATGAACCTGCATTGTTTTTCTTTTTCTTTTTCTTTTTCTTTTTATTTTGAATTGGGGTGTAGCTGATTAACAATGTTGTAATAATTTCAGGTGACTAGTGAAGGAACTCAGTCATACACATACGTGTATCCATTCTCCCTGCAATTGCCCTCCCACCCAGACTGCCACATAACATTGAGCAGAGTTCCATCTGCTATTCAGTGGGGTCCTTACAGGTTATCCACATAGCAGAGTGTACATGTCCATCCCTCCTCCCTCACCCCTCCCATCAGCAACCATAATGAGCCTGCATTTGCATGTGGTAAAATTTAAACATGTTATGTATAATATAAATATTTGGATGAATATGAGAAAAAATTGTTTTTTTGTGAGAAGAAATTTTTAACACTAGAAAAGCCTACTTTGCATTCATTTTGATTTACCATGATTATTATTATTTTTGCTTTGATGATTGGAAGAGTGAACTCTCTATAAAAATGGGTTTTATTTAGCTAACTGAGATATTCATTTGTTTTCAGTTAAACACATGATCTGATAGCTTGACAAGTTAAATCTTTTTAAAGATACAATTTAAGTGCTTGGCAGTTTTCCTCACTTGTGACTGTTCTTGTAATGTGAGAATACCAATAGGTGTGGAAAATAAGATTATGAATACATTAAAAAGTTACTGTATTTTAGAGCAAGTTGAAAATGTTCAGAAAGTTATTTTAGCTATTTAATCATATATATATATAAAACCTTTAAAATGTATATGCATATGGCCATTCCTTCTGAAGTAGACATGAGATTTTAACAAAAGAACATAAAGAGTTTCTAGACTATAAAGATATATATAAATTTAGGGGAGCATTATCTCAAAGTTTCATTATATATCTCCCTCTAAAAAATACAAATATAAGGAGACTGTATATCTTCTAGTATGATGTCTCAGCCTTTCTTGAACCAAGAATGCTTCTAATGCTTTCAGTTTCTCTTAAGTTTATTTATTGTAACTTCTTTTAACATGTATGACAGCAGAATATAGCAGTGGTGTTACAAAATTTAATGTCTCTAGATATGACTTTTACATTTTCTACCATTTGAATATTGTATTTTGAGGGAAAATAAATTGTGGATTAAGTGTGACCAGTGTATAAGATTACCCTCTTCTTAGTGATAGTGAAACAATTACTGATAAGATCCCTAACACTTGATTTCTACATGACTGACGTTGTAGCTCGCTGAAAATGATCTACTTGTTCGTTGCAAGTTAGATTATTTAGAATTTAATTTTATTAAGACTTCCCTGGTGGCTCAGACAGTAAAGCGTCTGCCTGCAATGTGGGAGACCCGGGTTTGATCCCTGGGTTGGGAAGATCCCCTGGAGAAGGAAATGGCAACCCACTCCAGTACTCTTGCCTGGAAAATCCCGTGGACGGAGAAGCCTGATAGGGATCCATGGGATTGCAAAAAGTTGGACACTTCTGAGTGACTTTCCTTTATTTAGAATTTAATACCAAAGCTGACTGTGTAGACAAAGACTATTCAATTCTTAGGAAAACTTTCAGTGATAAAATAGGTAGTCAGAATTTTGTAATTTTGATGGAGTCAGAAGCTGGAAAACTTCCCTTCTTTTATCCTAAATCTTTTCTGGAAGTACTTCTAAGTGTTATGATAGGCTTCATTGTAGACATATGGGTGAATTAGAAATAGATCAGCCCTCACAGGGAGTGAAACAAACTCTTAAATTTAACTCCTGATTGGATTAAGGTTATCTATTATTTATGATGTCCTTAGACTAGCTACCTGCCAAAAGAAAACATAAATTCACTTTGGAGGAAGATAACATCATCTGGTGTCTCAATTTATCTGCATCTTAAAAAAAAAAAAATGTTCAGCTTGCAATTGAAAGTAATTCAGAGATAAGATAATGTGGCAGAAAGCTAAGACAAATAATAGAAAAAGATTCACAAAGGATTCAGATAATGGCACTATCAGACTAGACTGTGCCTTAATATGTCTAGGAAACATAAAAGATTTAGTATTTTGGCAGAGTATTGGAAACTAATAAAAGAACCAAATGCATTTCAAGAACTGATAAAATACAGTAACTGAAATTAGTAAGTGAGAAGATTAACTTAGCAGCATATTAGGCATTGCTGAAGAGAGAGTTAGTAAACTGAAAGATAGATGAAAAGAAAATATTCTAACTTTTTCATGGTGAGGGTTAAAGGGTAAAAAATACAGAAATGAGTAGATTAAAAAGAACCAGAGGAAAAAAAAATAAAAAGAACCAGAGTGTCACATATCCTAAGGAATCTCCAAACACTACTAGAACTAATATAAATGAGTTCAGGGAAGTTGCAAGATACAGGATCAATATACAAAAACTAAGCGGTTTTGAATATTGCTGACAACGAACTAGTGAAATTCAAATTCAGATGGAAATGCAAAAGACTTAGAATATAAAAACAACCTTGACAAAGAGGAACAAAGTTGGAGGGCTTATACTAATTGACTTGAAGGCATATTGTTAAGCTACAGTGTTCAAATAGTTTAATACTGGAGTCAGGATAGGTAATAGGATAGTACTAATTCTATCAATAGAAGGAATAATCCAAACATAGAGCCCTTACCCCATACACACACACACACACACACACACACACACACACAGAGATTTTTTTTTAATAGACATACAAAGGTAATTCTGGAGAAAGAATAACCTTTTCAACAGATTGTGCTAGAACATTTGATAGCCACATTATTTAGTAGATGAACCTCGATTCATATTTCAAGAATTCCAAGTAGATCCTAGATCTGTATATTTTTTATAATTTTATTTTTGGCTGTGTAGGGTCTTCATTGCTGCAAGGACTTTTTCTCTAGTTGTGGTGCGCAGGCTTCTCACTGTGGTGGCTTCTCTTGTTCTGCACAAGGCTCTAGGGCACGTGGCTTCATTAGTTGCAGCGCGAGGGCTCGGTAGTTGTGATTCCTGGGCTCTGGAGCACAGGATCAATAGTTGTGGTGCACAAACTTAGGTGTTCCACGGCACGTGGGATCTTCCCAGGCCAGGGCTCAAACCTGTGTCTCCTGCACTGTCAGGCTGAGCCACCAGGAAAGCCCACATAAATCTAAATTTAAAGTCTGAAACTATAGGACTTCTCTTTCCTTATCAGTCTACTAGTTTTATTAGTTTTATTGATACATTCAGTGAACCAGCTTTTGCTTTCATTGATTTTCTTTATTGCTTTTCTGTTATCAATTTCATTGATTGCCGTTCTCTGTTATTTTCCTTCTTCTGCTTACCTTGGGTTTAATTGCTTTTCTTTTTTGCCTGCTTCTTGTGGCTAAGAAGGTAAAGAATCCTCCTGTAGTGCGGGAGACCTGGCTTCAATCTCTGGGTTGGGAAGATCCCCTGAAGGAGGGCATGGCAACCCACTCCAGTATTCTTGGCTGGAGAATCCTCATGGACAGAGGAGCCTGGCGGACTGGAGTCCATGGGGACACAGAGTCAGATATGATTGAGTGACTAAGCACTCAATCTGAAGTCATTGGTTTGAGACCTTTATTCTTTTCTCATAAAAAATGTTTAGTGCTATAAATTAATAATCTCCAAGTATTGCTTTAATTGTATTTCACAAACTTAAGTATATTTTCATGTTAATTCAGTTCTATTTTTTAAGTGAAAGTTGCTAAGTCATGTACAACTCTTGTGACCCAATGGTCCCATGGAATTCTCTAGGCCAGAATACTGGAGTGGGTAGCCTTTCCTTTCTCCAGGGAATCTACCCAATTCAGGTCTCCCACATTGCAGATGGATTCTTTACCAGCTGAGCCACAAGGAAAGCCCAAGAATCCTGGAGTGGGTAGCCTATCCCTTCTCCAGGGGATCTTCCCGACCCAGGAATTGAACTGGGGTCTCCTGCATTGGAGGATTCTTTACCAACTGAGCTATCAGGAAAGCCCAAAACCATGTTTTACTTTGCCTTTAAAATTATTCTTTGACCCATGGGTTATTTAGAATTGTGTGTCTTAATATTTTAAGATTTTTGTAGATAATCTTTCTTTTTTTTTTAAAGGTTTTAAATTCCACTGTAGTCAGCGAATATAGTTTTGTGTGATTCAAATCATTTTCAACTTATTGAATCCCTTTTAAAATATTTATTTTTAATTATTTGTTTGGCTGTGCTGAGTCGTAGGTGCAGCACACGGGATCTTGCATCTTTGTTGAGGCATGTGAAATCTTTAGTTGTGGCAGATGAACTCTTAGTTGCAGTATTGGCATCTAGTTCACTGACCAGGGATTGAACCCGGGCCCCTGCATTGGAAACTCAAGAGTCTTAGCCTCTGGACCACCAGGGAAGCCACTAATGAATGCCTTTTACATGACCTGGAATATGGTCTCTCTCAGCCTCTGCTACTTATGTTTAACGCTGTTGTGATTTTTATTCTTGGTAATTATAATAATTTCCCATCCAGTCTTTTTTACTTTATCACTGCTTACACTTCACTATTGCCTGAGTTATTATTCTTTTTTTTTTTTTTTGAGTTATTATTCTTGAATATCAATCTGATTTGGTCAGTGTTGACCTTCTCCAAAAATCTGCTGTTAATCCCACTGTCTGTCTGCAGAATGAAATTCTTTCTCTTTGTCATGGGAGACAAGGTTCATTACCTGGCTACAAGTTATCCTCCTAAGAAATCCTTGTCTAGTTTTATCATCCTTTTCTATCTCTTTCTGCACATTTTATATTCTAATCATGTTAAACTGATTTTCTTTTCCAAAATTGCATTAGGCATTCATTTCCTGTGTATCTTTGATCAAACCAATCCCTTCTCCTGAAATTCCCTTTCTCTTCCCTTCTTGCTTTTCTTCTAACACTCATGCCAACCCTGCTGCACCCGTGGAACTTCTTTGTTTTCCTCTGCTGGTGTCTACTGTGTTCTTAACTCATTCTTAGTATCTGTCTTATGGTATGCTTTGACTTTAGATGCCACATTTATTTAGGCACTCAGTGTTCCTTCAGATCTCAATAGTGAGGATATTGACAGTATTTTGAATTCAGACACATGAGTCAGAGGATTCAGGAATGGTGAAAAATTTAAAGTTATGTTTTGAAGTATGTTGAACTCTCTAAGTTTTTTGCACCTTTTATAAGTCATCAACATTAAAGACTATTTACAAACGGAACAAAATTTCCAGCTGGTTTCACTGAATCTTAGATTAAACCAAGTAGTTTGATAATATCACAGAAAATAATGAATTGCAAAAAAAACTGAAAATAGCTTGTTAATTGATGTCTATAAAATCATATATTCCCATAGTTTAGTGAAGGTAATATGTAGTAGTTGATTACCATTGACGATTAGTTAGAAAATGAAATTATGGGTGATGTAGATATCTTACACACAGTGACCTAAACAGAGGGATCTGAATGAAGAAGAGGAGGAGTTGAAATTACCTCCAAAGCTAGAAATTACTTCTTTAGTAGCCCAATCCTTATTTTTTTTTATATGCAAAGTTTAGTGTAACTTATAATGAAACAATAGAATATCTTGCAAATAATATTTCTTCTAAACAACCTTAAGTTTTCTTATTATTATAAAATGATGTACTTATGTGCTTTAAGTTAAAAATATCAGAGGTGTTTATTACTTTTTATGATTTTCTGCTTTAACTAACTTGTTTGACAAACCAATTAATTTCCTGCTACATACTTTGTGATCTATAAAGGATTCTTTGAATGAGAATTGTTCTTGTAGCTAGGAAAATGAGCTCTGTGCAGTAATAACGTTTGGGTAGCACTTTATTATTTTCACACCCCTTTTAAGTGTGCTGTTTCTTGGGAGGAAAGGAATGCTAGTGAAAGTTGTCAGGGGTATTTGGAATTCATGTCAGGGGTATATGGAATTCATGTCAGGGATATATGGTCTTTCTGCCTAATCTGTAGAAGAAGGAAGCAGAGGAGAGGGGTCTAGGTGAGCAAAGGCATGCTAAGGGATTTTCTAATACAGAAAAGCTTTTTACAACTTGAACTATACAATGGACATTTTTATAGGTGTTAAGTAAGTATGGTATGTGTATGCATAGCTGAATGTAGATGTTTTCAAATATCATTGAATCCTTGAAGGTTAGAGATCATGTATATCAGAATATTAGGTTTGATGATTACACATTAATGTGCTGTCTTCTAAGGGAGATGCATTCCAACCTTTAGCCTAGAAAGTTGGGAGGAGCCCTTTAGTTGTCAAGTGTCTTAATGAGAAGTGCTGACTAGTGTTTCTGTAATGATTTCAGCCCAATTCCAAAAGGTTTTAGTCATGTGTGATTGTGAATTTAATACATTAGGTAATTGCTCCAGTTCTGCCTCTATCCTTATTTGGTTATTTATCCTCCCATTTCATGCCTGCTCTTGTTTTTACTTAGCAATTGACCTTTTTATATGGACTTAGTTGGGGGGAATCCACCACACCACACCACACCATCAATGCCTCCATCTCATACCTGCCATATTTATGATTGTTTCTCTTTGAAGTGTCTGTTAAGACTGAGCTGTTTTATCCAGGTGCAAAATGTGGGACATTTGTTTTTAAAATAGAATTATAACAGATCATCATTTCTTTTCAAGGTGAAGCATTTCCAGTTGAACTGCTTAAAAAATAACTTTTGTAGTCTAGAGAGTTTTAGTCAATAAAATATATTCATTTAAACACAACATATCAATATAGTTAAAACAAATTAATTTTTTTTTAAATTTTAAACCCTGTCAGTCAACTTGTACATTTAAAATGTTAAATTGCTAAATGTACATTTAAATATCCCCTCTTCCCTCAGTAAGGCTATTCTCCAGAAATAGCTAATCTTAAATCTTGTGATCTGAAACTTCTCTGTTGACTTTTGTTCAGTTGAATGAGAATAGCATTCTGCCCCTGCACTGTCAAATTCCTCATCCACATGCTCCATGAGCATAATAAAAGAGTGCTTAATTTGAGCTACTATATCTTTTTTTTTTCCATTTATTTTTATTAGTTGGAGGCTAATTACAATATTGTAGTGGTTTTTTGTCATACATTGACATGAATCAGCCATGGATTCACATGTATTCCCCATCCCGATCCCCCCTCCCACCTCCCTCTCCACCCGATCCCTCTGGGTCTTCCCAGTGCACCAGGCCCGAGCACTTGTCTCATGCATCCAACCTGAGCTGGTGATCTGTTTCACCATAGATAATATACATGTTTCAATGCTGTTCTCTCTGAACATCCCACCCTCGCCTTCTCCCATAGAGTCCAAAAGTCTGTTCTGTACATCTGTGTCTCTTTTTCTGTTTTGCATATAGGGTTATCATTACCATCTTTCTAAATTCCATATATATGTGTTAGTATACTGTAATGGTCTTTATCTTTCTGGCTTACTTCACTCTGTATAATGGGCTCCAGTTTCATCCATCTCATTAGAACTGATTCAAATGAATTCTTTTTAATGGTTGAGTAATATTCCATAGTGTATATGTACCACAGCTTCCTTACCCATTCGTCTGCTGATGGGCATCTAGGTTGCTTCCATGTCCTGGCTATTATAAACAGTGCTGCGATGAACATTGGGGTGCACGTGTCTCTTTCAGATCTGATTTCCTCGGTGTGTGTGCCCAGCAGTGGGATTGCTGGGTCATATGGCAGTTCTATTTCCAGTTTTTTAAGGAGTCTCCACACTGTTCTCCATAGCGGCTGTACTAGTTTACATTCCCACCAACAGTGTAAGAGGGTTCCCTTTTCTCCACACCCTCTCCAGCATTTATTGCTTGTAGACTTTTGGATAGCAGCCATCCTGACTGGCGTGCAATGGTACCTCATTGTGGTTTTGATTTGCATTTCTCTGATGATGAGTGATATTAGCATCTTTTCATGTGTTTGTTAGCCATCTGTATGTCTTCTTTGGAGAAATGTCTGTTTAGTTCTTTGGCCCATTTTTTGATTGGGTCATTTATTTTTCTGGAATTGAGCTGCAGGAGTTGGCATGTATATTTTTGAGATTAATCCTTTGTCTGTTGCTTCGTTTGGTATTATTTTCTCCCAGTCTGAGGACTGTCTTTTCACCTTGCTTATAATTTCCTTTCACCATTGCAACAAAAAGAATAAAATACTTAGGAGTATATCTACCTAAAGAAACAAAAGACCTATACATAGAAAACTATAAAACACTGATGAAAGAAATCAAAGAGGACACGAACAGGTGGAGAAATATACCGTGTTCATGGATTGGAAGAATCAATATTGTCAAAATGGCTATTCTACCCAAAGCAATCTATAGATTCAAGCAATTCCTATCAAGCTACCAATGGTATTTTTCACAGAACTAGAACAAATAATTTCACAATTTGTATGGAAATACAAAAAACCTCGAATAGCCAAAGTAATCTTGAGAAAGAAGAATAGAACTGGAGGAATCAACCTGCCTGACTTCAGACTCTACTACAAAGCCACAGTCATCAAGACAGTATGGTACTGGCACAAAGACAGAAATATAGATCAATGGAACAGAATAGAAAGCCCAGAGATAAATCCACGAACCTATGGACACCTTATCTTCGACAAAGGAGGCAAGGATATACAATGGAAAAAAGATAACCTCTTTAACAAGTGGTGCTGGGAAAACTGGTCAACCACTTGTAAAAGAATGAAACTAGAACACTTTCTAACACCATACACAAAAATAAACTCAAAATGGATTAAAGATCTAAATGTAAGACCAGAAACTATAAAACTCCTAGAGGAGAACATAAGCAAAACACTTTCTAATATAAACCACAGCAGGATCCTCTATGACCCACCTCCAAGAATATTGGAAATAAAAGCAAAAATGAGCTACTGTATATTTAGATGACTTATGCAGTGAGAGTAATTGGAAGATAAGTGGAATTTGAATATGCTAAGGAGAAAAGGCATTTGTACTGCTTTAGCAAAAGTCCTGAGATAGGATGTCAAAGTTGTCTGAAACTTAGTATTTATTTATTTTGGATTTGGAGGGATATTAGGTCATAACAGAGATGGCTGCAAAGGTGGTAGGGGCCATTAATACTTCATTAATTGGTTTAAATTTTCTGTAAATAAAAGATTTGTCATACATATTCTTTCCAACAGGAGCAGAGTTCTTGTACAGTTTGAAGGCTTATATTTTGTTTTTGTTTTCATGAAATAGTATACAGTCAAAACAGGGGTCTAATGATAAAGCTAGCTGTGTGTCAGTAGCTCAGTCATGTCCAACTCTTTAGTGACCCCATGGACTGTAGCCAGTGTTATTTATATCTCTCAATAGAACGCATAAAAACTATCATGGTTTGTGCATACGTGAAGTAGTCATATTGAACATACAGAACATGAATATGACAAAAACAAATTTGAAGGTTAAATCAAGATCAGAAAACATTATTTGGTGGGGATACACATTTCTATGGATTTTTGAAAACTCATTTATTGATATCTATGAAAAAGTCTTTTGGGAATTTAATGGAGATTACTTTGAACCTGTAGATTGTTATAAGGAGAATTGACATCTTTAACAATATTGATCTACAAAACTATCAACCCAGATTTCTTTTCATTTATTTAGATCTTCTATAATTGCCTTCATCATTGATTTGTAGTTATCCTGCAACCTTGCTAAAATTACTTACTAGTTCTATGAGTTTATGTTCATTTTCTTTGTGAGCTTTTACTTTTGATTATTCCTATTTAAAAAATATTTTTGACTTTCAAATCATGATAGCACACTTGTGACTCTGCTGTTATCTTAGCAAATATGGCCTTTAAAAAAAAAAACATTTTAGAAACTAAAAAAATAATGTTTTGTCTAAGCCTTTGTTTTATTGTATCTTATATTTGTTTATTACCATTTTATATCAGAATTGGGTTCCAAAATCCTTTGTCAGGGTTTCCTTAAAAAGCAGTGCTATTTTAATATCTTAGATATTTGCCGTCTGAAAGTATTTTTTAATGGAACAATAAAGGTGGTTATGACTATAGAAAAAAATTTGTAATTTGAAAAAAAAACATGTTTGCTGTATCATTTTATAAATCTGTTAATTGTTTTAGTGCTTTTATAGATTACTTCAGAATAGGGGTAATAACCAGTGTTACTTTCTTTCATTGCATATTATTTCACATGGGATTCTATCACTGGGAGACTAACAGATTTCTTCCTGCCATTCCTTTCTTTGATCTCTCTTTACAGACAGAAATTTGTGTAATTACCTAAAGGCTAAAGTGCCTAATTAATGGGAACCTATGAATGGGGACCCAGTACATCAATATTTTATAGGGTAGGCAAGGATTGAGTGGAATTAATAAAAATTCATGAAGTGAATACTCTCATGAGACTATTGGCTTTGTAGCAGACAAAATATTTCATGTCTGGATACATACTTGATGGCTGCTTATAGTATCCACCCTTCTCAGTTCAGTCTGAGTTTTGCAGAATGATTCCCTCCAAGTGTTTGTGTCAGTTACCTGTCATTGAATTGCCAAGTGGTACTTTTCTTTAGAGTATTATTATTAATTCTGTTTGGAGATATCTCAACTTGTAAACAGTTTTAAAATAGTATAAATTCTGATTAAAAAAACTTCCTAAAACTTCTGGCTAGTAGAATAGTTGTATTGGTTGCTTAAAATCAGTTTTAAAGTTTATTGTGGTTGGTAGTAGAAGCACTAAGAAGTCAATAATGGCTTTATGATATTATAGTTTGACATTTATGACATCCACATATAGAAGTCATTTTTGTGGTAAATGGTGACTTCATACCAGAAGCTGTTTTCTAAACAGCATAGTGTGACCTTTGGAATTTAAATAGATAAAAGGAAAAGTATTTTGATACAGTATAAACTTTTCTTGAAAAATAAGGTTATTTTTCTTAGAAATTGTGGCTTTGTTTGATGTAGAAGCTTTCTCCAATGATCCTAAAAAATAGGTATGAGAGTCATACTTTGTACTGCTTTCACATTATAGGAGGACCTGATAGCAGAGTCTCCTTAAATATTGAAAAATACAAAGCCAAAGTACATTCCCAAATCTCTAGCAGATAAGGAAATTAATTTACATCTAAATGGAGGATACATGATAAGAAATCAGAAGCTTTTGTGCAATATTTCAGGTCACAGAATATCCTTATCCAAGTTTATTACTAAAAAAAAAAAAAATTAAAAATATTCAGAAATGGTACAGTTCATGCCTATCACACGGGTTACTTACTTGCTAATGATGACTTCAGTATGTGCTTCTTTCTCAGAATTAGCAATGATGAAATCTTGGAATAATGTTTCTTAAGGAAAGGTACAGAGTTGACAAGACTTAAGAGCTTAAAGAGGGTGGATAATTTTTACTTTTGTTCTTACCTGAAGGTTACAGCAAATCTGAAAAAAGTCAGATTTGCATACTTCTAAGCTTTGGTGTTGTGTTAGTAGCTGTTGTGTCCAACTCTTTGAGATCCCCTGGACTATATATAGCCTGCAAGGCTCTTCAGTCCAAGGAATTCTCCAGGCAAGAATACTGAAGTGGGTAGCCATTTCCTTCTCCAGGGCATCTTCTGGACCCAGGGATCGAACCCATGTCTGCTGCAGTGCAAACAGATTCTTTACCGTCTGAGCCACCGGGGAAGCCCTAGGCTTAAGTACTTTATGGAGTTTAAATGTTCCATGAAATTATATCCCAGTAACAAATCTCCACAACATTCTGCCATCTCTGTCCTTCCTTTCCCTCCTCTTCCCTGTTCTTCCAGCTGTACCTCAGAATTTATTTATTAAACAGTTGATTGTCACAGAGGTGAATATTAACACCTTTATTTAAATTAAAAAAGCAAATTCAGACCTTTTCTCATAGAAGTTAAACCCAGTTTAACTAATTTGCTAGTTATTAGTGTTGTCAAATGAGTTATAAGGCACCCATGTTTTTTGTAAATTGCACCAAATTTGTGGCTTGGAGATTTTAATTAAAATATATTGAGGTTGAGAGAATTTTAAACATTTATTTTAAAATATCATTTTCACTTATGCTTCCAGAAAAGTAGCATAGATGTACTTTTCCTTATTCTCCACACTAATTATAGACAAAGTCTCTGGACATTCTATTTCCTTTTTCTTTTTAAAATAAGATTCATAAAGCCAGACTGATAAAGGAACTCTTAAAGGTAAAGAGACTTGAGTTAACATGGCAGTAAGCTCTTGGGTTTTTTGTTGATTTGTATATTCCAGATTGTATATTGATGTAGAAGTCAGCAACCCAGCAGTGCTAGTCGGCACAATTGAAAACAACAACAAAAAGGCGAGAAAAGCATGTTCTGTCTAACAAAGGGCAAAGGGAGCCTACCAAGACAGGAACTTTTAGATAGTAACCGCTTGACTGTATCTGAACACCACAGGAAGAAAACGGCAACACCTCCACCCCAACTGCAGTGGCATCAGAAAAGGCTGAGTGGGAGTTCAACATTTTCACTGAAGTCAGGACTTTCATGTGTGGGTGGTGAAGAATCAGTCCCCTTTAACTTCTTGGTGTCTTAGAAGTCATATGGAAAGCCTGATCTTCTACCCTTACCTGGCAGTAGTGATGTCTACACAGGAGTGATGTCAGGGGAGGCCTGTTGGAGAGTCAGGGCTTTTATCCACCTGCCATAATGAGGCCACCACTCATGGTGTCAGTAGAGGCAACATAGGTAGCAGCATTGAGGCAGCCCTCTCCTTTTCAATCAGAGTAGTTTTGGTGGAGGCCTTGTGGAAAGCCTAAACTCCTGTCTCTGCTCAGCAGTAACAAGGATCCCTTTCTGTTATAGCATCCACAGAGACTCAGTAGGGAAACTGGACTTCCACCTGCATCATGTAATAATTTGGCAGTATCCTTCTTCCCCTGCCAGAGCACTATCAGAGGAGATAGGCTAAAATAGATTTGACAACAATTTGGAATTTTATACATAGTATTTTGTATTTCGAGGCTTCAATGGAAAATTAATCATAATACCAAGAAAATCTTAACTTGAATGGGAAAAAACAGTTAATAGATGCTAACACCAAAATGACATAGGTGTTAAAATTATCTGGCAATCATTTTAAAGCAGCTGTCATAAAAATACCTAATGAACAGTTACAAACACACTTAAAACAAATGAGAAAATAGATTGTCTTGGCAAAGAGATAAAATATAAGAAGAATTAAAAGGAAAATTTAGAATTAAAAAAAAACTGAAAATTTTTAAAAAAGAGAAATCTCAATAGATTGACTCAGCAGCGGCCTAGAAAGGACAGAGAAAAGAATCCATGAACATGATGATAGAGCAAAAGAAATTATGTAGTCTCAACATCTGAGAGAATAGTCCAAAACAAACAAGACAAACAAATGAATAGAGCTTCAGGTACCTGTGGGAATATATAAAAGATCTGGTGTGTATGTCATCAGAATGCTGGAAGAAGAGGGGGAAGGTAGGACTATAAAACTATTCAATAAATAATAGCAGGGAAAAAGTCCCAAATTTGGCAAAAGTTTATGCAAACTTATAGATTCAGGAAGCCAAGTGGATTCCAAAAAGGATAAAGCCAAAGAAATCTGTGCCAAGGTACATCTGTGGTCAAATTTCTGAAAACTAAAGACAGTCTTGAAAGCAGCACGAGAGAAATGACACCTAAGCAATGGGGGACTGTTTTTTTGAATAACAGCAGATTTCTCATCAGCAGCAGTGGGAGCCATAGAGAGTGACTTTTCTTTTCTTCTTGAGTTTTCTTAATTATGCCACCCTCCCTCTATAAAGGAAGAGGATGACAGAGGGTGATGGTTGGATGGCATCACTGAGTCAGTGGACATGAGTTTGAGCAAGCTCTGGGAGATGGTGCAAGACGGGGAAGCCTGGCATGCTGCAGTCCATGGAGTTGCAACGAGTCGGACACAACTGAGCGACTGAACAACAACAACCCAGTATAAAGGGAGGAGGAGTTTTTATACTTCTCTCAAATTAGATATATGCTGATACTAGTTGACCGCGATGTTAGGTACATATGTAATACTTAGGGCAACCGCTGCAAAATCTATACAAAAAGTATATGCAAACACTATCAATGAATCAAAGTGGAATTCTACAAGATACTTGAGTAATGTACACAAAGGCAGGAAAAATAAAATAAAGAAATGTAGAATAGAGAGGACCAACCGGAAACAAAAATTAAATGACAGATGTAAGCCCTGTTATATAAATAATATTAAATGTAAATTGATATATCAATTGAAAGTTTATACAAAGGGATGACCATTGTATGGTATCTATAAGAAATCACTTCAAATATAACGTAGGTAGTTTCAAAAAGATAGTTGAAAGAAAAAGAATGGAAAAATACCTGATGCACACATTAATCAAGACTAGGGTGGGCTACATTAACACCAGGTAAAATAGACTTCAGAGTGAAAAAAAGATCCTTGCCAGGATAGAGACAAACTTGCAGAATGATAAATATCATCAGTTCATCAATAAATAATAGTAATTTTAAATGCATATGCATCAAACAGCAGAGTTTCAAAAATATGAAGCAAAACTGGTATAACTGAAGGAGAAAACAAACAAATTATCAATTATAATGAATAGAATTCAGTACCTGCCTCTCATCAGTTCACAGAACAAGTAGACAGAAAATCAGCAACCAACAGGATATAATCAGCATTTATAGAACACTTATATTCTATAAATCTATAATTGTTTAGGTTAAAAATTTTATAATCTGAAAAAATTTTAAAGAATTGAAATCATACAGAGTATGTCTTCTGACCATGATGGAATCAAAGTGGAAGTCAGGCCGCACATATCTAACAAAATGTCCTACAGTAAGTGAATGGTTAACAAACTCAGGTACATGTGTACCATGACATAGCAATAAAAAGTAATAAACTAGATACACTTGACAGCATGGATGGATCTTAAGGGCATTATGCTGAGTGAAAAAAATCAGTCTCACAGGTACATTGTATGCCATTCCATTTATATACCATTCTCAAAATAACAAAATTACAGAGGTCAAATTAGGAACAAGTTAGTGGTTGCCAGGGGGTTGAGGTGGGGGAGGGAGTTGGGTGTAACTATAAAGGTGAAACAGGAGTAACATCATTATGGTGATGAAATAGTTTTATTTCTCATTTTGGATGGTGACTGCACAATATTATACAAGTGCTAAAATGACACACAACTATACACATTGCACCAGTGTTAGTTTTCTGGTTGTGATATTGTACTATATTTGTATAAGTAGTAACCATTGGGGGAAAAGAGTATAAGAAGCCTCTAAATACCCTTAAGTTGTTTCTATTCTATAACTTCAAAATAAAAAGTTAAAGTATTGTTCTATCAGAGGTGTATTGAAATTTAAGAATATTTTTGAAATTTCCCGTCCCATTTTTGTATATTTGATTAAAGAACCTATTTCTAGGTGAAAGGATAACACTTGTAATTAATATTCATAAGATAAGTTTTTGAAAGTCATTTTGTATACTTCTCAGAAAATGAGAAACTAATAAATCATCCTCAAACTTGGCTACAAATCCTTTTGGAAGTTAGATGATTTTCAGTTAAGTGCTTTCAATAAAAGTAAAGGAGAACCTGATCATTTCACAGTATATACAAATACTGAATCACTGTGTTGTACAGTTGAAACTAATGTCATGTGTCAGCTATATCTCAGTAAAAGAAAGCAGTTGTGACAAAATCTTAATTTTAAAGTCTAAGTAGTAGAAATAAGCATGTTAATTATTCTTTTTTAACATTTGAAAATTTTCATAAAGCAGTTTTTAAACTTAATGAAAAAAATATTGAAATGCCAGTGTAGAGTTTAGAAAGCTCCCCTACTAGTCTGTTACTAAACTAGAGTGAAAACTACTGCTCAGTTAGTAGTCAGTTATTTAGTTATTAAAGCAGCTCTATTAAAAAGAGTACAGTGATTTGAAACAAGTACTGGAAATGGATGTGCAGAGAAGTGGTTGGATGTGCAATATTTTATAGATCAGACTCATGATTGTTGAAGATTTTTAGTTGAGAGTAAAGTGAGCATCAAGGAGAATAAAAACAGACTAAAATATTTAAAAATTACAGATGGATCATAATTTGATTTATTGGGTTCCTAAGTGCATGGCTATATGTTTAATAGATACTATTGATTGTTTTGGGGAGAGGAGAAAAAAAAACTGGATGCAAGTAACAACAATTTTCTTAAGGCTTCTTAACACCTAGGAAATAATCACAAAGGAGCAAGAAATAGTATTCTGTGGTAGACCTGATTATTTGAACTGAAGTTAATTGTTTGGATATTATCTTTTGTTGGTCCAGGTGGAGAGAAATTCCTGTTTTGAAGCTGAATTACACTAGATAAGAAAACAAGTAGAAAAATAAACATTTATTCATATAAAAATGATTAGAAAGTATAGTTCAAAAGAAAACACAGCTATTTCCCCTACTTGTTTTAAAGTGATGAAAGGCTCACAACTCTGTAAATTCACTACCTTTTATTTTGTTGAGCATTGTCCCCCAGAAACTGACAAAATATATTATTTCTCACTTTCAGCTCAAAAAATAGGTTTTTTTTTTTTTCCTTTTTTCTCTTCAGGACTTTGAAATTCAGTACTGTCCTTTCATCTAATTCCAGTCATCAAAGTCTTTAACCAGTGTGTGATATCCCACTATAGATTCTTTAACTGGCATATGTTCTTGGTATTAGAACATGTTGCAAAATAGGTGGGGGCTAAGATAGATTGATATTCTCTGGTGATCCTTGCAAAAAGATGATGTTGTTTAGTTGCTAAGTTGTGTCCGACTCTTTCGTGACCCTGTGGACTGTAGCCCACCAGGCTCCTTTGTCCATGGGATTTCCCAGGCAGGAATACTGGAGTGGGTTGCCATTTCTCTTCCTTACGCAGGGATTAAACCTGCATATCCTGTATTGGCAGGCAGATTCTTTATCTCTGAGCCATAGGTGGTTTCTTTACCACTGAGCCATCAGGTGGCTCTTACAAAAAGATAACCTTTGCTTTTAGTTTTCAGGAAGGCAGAATCAATATTTTTGAAGGAAAGATGTCTTATGGTTAATGATGTAGTGTCCATGTAGACTTTTTGGACTTTATAAAATATTTGTCATTTCATTAATTTATTTAGCAGTTATTTTAATGGAAATCTGTGCAAAGGTGTAAAACAAGGAACCATATTAGGAGGGGCAGAGACGCAATATAATCAAGACCTGAACTCTCAGGTAGGCGACCTATAAATGGGAGGATAAACAAAATTGCAGAGGTTCTTTCCAAAGAGTAAGGGGTTCAAGCCCCATGTTGGGCTCCCCAGTCCAGGAATCCTGCACTGGGAAGATGACTCCCTAGCACATTTAATTTTGAAGACCAGTGGGGCCTGTATTGGGAAGACCTGGAGGGCTGTAGGAAAGGGACTTCACTTCCTTCTCAAAGCAGAGATACAAAATATCACCTGCTTCGCCTGGATCAGACCTACTTGCTGATCTCAGAGAGTCTTCCAGAGAGACAGAAGGCAACTGGGACTCTCCTTGGGGGCCATGGATGCCAGTGGCAGTTATTTTGGGGAACTCGGACTACCATGAGAATGCTGGTGCTAGCAACATCATTTTGGAATCTTCCCTCTAGCCTATTAATACCAGGAGCTTACCTGCCTACCAGCCCTGCGGCACCATTCCTGGGACCATGCCCTCCCCAGGCCAAGCAGCCAGCTGTTCATATAGAGGGGTACAGACACACCCACCAGCTGGTCCAGGACCTGACCCTACCCACCAGTGGGGTGATATCAACCCCAGGACCCCCCAGGCAGTGACCCCACTCAACCACAAGTCATGACTGTCCTCTAAACTTCTGCTACCTGCAGCCTGCTGCCCTGGGGTCTGGCCCTCCCCACCAGCCCATTGGCACCAGCCCCAGGCCCTACAGCCAGCCATGCCAGGACTTAGCCCTACCCACCAGCAGCCAGCAGCCTCTGTGTGAGGCAGGGTCTACAGCCAACTGCTCAGGAACCAGCCCCACCTACTAGCATACCCACAGTAGTTGACCCCACCACAACAGAAGGGCTCACTCAGCCTGCATTTGGGGCACCCCAGGTCATACCTCCTGTGACCCGAGGGGAGTATGCTACTGAGCCCCAAAGGATGTTTCCTGCATAAGACTGCTTTTCGAAGATCAGGAAATACAACCAATCCACCTAATATGTACAAATAAGCACAGAGAATTAGGCAAAATAAGGTGTGACTAATGAAGGAACAAGCTAAAACCCTCAAATGGGTTTTAACTAGACAGAGTAGAGCTAGGCAGTCTACTTAATAAAGAGTTCTAGGTAATGATCATAAAGATGCTCAACAAACTCAGGAGGATGGATGAACCCAGTGAAAAGTTTAACAAAAAGTTTAAAAATATAAAGGCAAATCTGAAGAATACAATAACTGAAATTAAAAATACACTGGAAGGAATCAATGGTAGATTGGATGATACAGAAGAATGGATTAGTGACAGGAAGACAGAGTAGTGAAAATCACCAAGTTGAACTGCGAAAAGAAAAAAGAATTTAAAAAAATGAGTGTAAGAGACCTCTTGGACAACCTGAAGCATTGTTAGCATATGGGTTCCAAAAGGAGAAGAGAGAGTAAGGGCAGATAATTTATTTGAAGTTACAGTAACTGAAAACTTGCCTAAACTGGGAAAGGAAACACACATCCAGGTCCAGGAAGCACAGAAAATCTCAAACAAAATCAACCCAGAGAGGTCCACACCAAGAAACATTGAAATTAAAATGGCAAAAATTAAAGAGAGTTGTTAAAAGCAGCAAGGTAGAAACAACTCGGTGCATATAAGGGAAACTTCTCTAAGACTGTCAGCTGACTTTTCAGCAAAAGCTTTGCAAGCTGGAAGGGAGTGGCATCATATATTATATTTAAAGTAAAGAAAGGGGAAAGCCTACAACAATATCCTGTTAGGCTTCCTGTAAAGCTTTCCTCATTTTGCCTAATTCTCTGCGCTTTCTTGTACGTATTACGTAGGTTGGTTACATTTCCTGATCTTTAAGAGCAAGTTTTACAGACAAGCAAAGGCTAATAGAGTTCAACAC
Source organism: Cervus elaphus (assembly GCF_910594005.1). Classification (NCBI taxonomy): domain Eukaryota; kingdom Metazoa; phylum Chordata; class Mammalia; order Artiodactyla; family Cervidae; genus Cervus; species Cervus elaphus. The sequence goes on from NC_057815.1 coordinate 55,659,003, forward strand.
CACAGAACCAGTTTTCCAGGAAATGTTTCCAAGAATGACTTCTGTAAGTGCAAAAGACTACAACTAGAAATGGGAAAATAATGAAAGGAAAAAAATCTAATTGGTAAAGGCAAATATACAGTAAGGGTAGTAGATCAACCACTTACAAAACTAGTAGGAAGGTTAAAAGACAAAAGTAAGGAAATCATCTATATCTACAATAAGTAGCTATGGGATACAAAAAACAAAAGTATGTATTAGTTCAGTTCAGTTGCTCAACTGTGTCTGACTCTTTGCAACCCCATGGACTGCAGCACGCCAGGCCTCCCTGTCCATCACCAACTCCTGGAGTTTACTCAAACTCATGTCCATTGAGTCAGTGATGCCATCCCACCATCTCATCCTCTGTTGTCCCCTTCTCCTCCTGCCTTCAATCTTTCCTAGAATCAAGGTCTTTTCAATTGAGTTCTTCACATCAGGTGGCCAGAGTATTGGAGTTTCAGCTTTAGCATCAGTCCTTCCAATAAATATTCAGGACTGATTTCCTTTAGGATGGACTCGTTGGATCTTCTTGCAGTCCAAGGGACTCTGAAGAGTCTTCTCCAGCACCACAGTTCCAAAGCATCAATTCTTTGGTGCTCAGCTTTCTTTATAGTCCAACTCTCACATCCATACATGACTACTGGAAAAAGTATATATATTATGATGTTAAAAACATTAAATGTGTGCGAGGGAGTAAAATGCAAGGTTGTTAGGGTTTGTTGTTATTGTTCAGTCACTTAAGTCATGTCTGACCCTTTGCTACCCCATGGACTGCAGCGCGCCGGGTTTCCTTGTCCTTTACCATCTCCCAGAGTTTGCTCAAATTCATGCCCATTGAATTGGTGATGCCCTCCAACCATCTCATCCTGTTGTCCCTTTCTCAGTCTTTCAATCTTTCCCAGCATCAGAGTCTATGCCAGTGAGTCGGCTCTTTGCATCAGATAGCCAAAAGTATTAGAGCTTCAGCAACAGTATGAGTCCTTCCAGTGAATATTCAGGGTTGATTTCCTTTAAGATTGACTGGTTTGATCTCTTTGCTCTCCAAGGAACTCTCAAGAGTTTTCTCCAGTACCACAGTTCAAAAGCATCAATTCTTCAGTACTCAGCCTTCTTTATGGTCCAACTCTCACATCAGAATACTAGAATCTCGATCAAAATACCAATGGGATCTTCTAAGAACTAGAACAAATAATTGTAAAGTTTGTTTGGAAATACAAAAGACCCTGAGTAGGCAAAAGAATCTTGGGAAAGAAGAATGGTACTGGGAGGTATCATGATTTCAAGGTATACTACAAAGCTACAGTAACCAGAACAGTATACTACTGGTAAAAAACAGACATATAAATCAGTGGAACAGAATAGAGAACCTAGAAATGAACCCTGTGTTGGAGGAGTCAGGAATATACAATGAGGAAACGACAGCCTCTTTAATAAATGATGCTGGGATAACCAGACAGCTGCATGCAAAAGGATCAAACTAGATTATAAATCATTCCATATACAAAAATAAACTAAAAATGGATTAAAGACTTGAATATAAGACCTGAAACTTTAAAAATGCTAGAAGAAAATAAGTGCAGTATGCTGTTTGACTTTGTTTATGTTTTGGGTCTGTCTGCTAAGGCAAGATAAACAAGGCAAAAATAAACAGATGGAACTATGTGAAGCTGAAAAGCATTTGCACAGTGAAGGAAACTATCAACAAAATGAAAATGCTGCCTAATGAGTGGAAGAAGATGTTTGCAAATGACATATCTGAAAAGGGGTTAATGTCCAAAATATGTAAAGAACTCATACAGCTCAATATCAAAAAAACAATCTTGCTAAAAAATGGGCAGAGGGTCTGAATAAACATTTTTCCCAAAATCCAGATGGTGAACAGCCACATGAAAAGATGCTCAACATTAGTAATGATCAGGTAATGTAAATCAAAGGTGCTATGAGTTATTTCCTCAGAATGGCTGTTGTCAAAAAGATAATAAATAACAAATTATTGCTAAGGATGTGGAGAAAAATGGAACTTTTGTGCACTGTTGGTGGGAATACAAATTGGTTCAGCCACTATGGAAGACAGTACGAAGATTCCTTAAAAAAAAAAAAAAATAGGACTACTACTGTTTGATTCAGCAGTCTCACTTCTGGGTATTTTTCCAAAGAAAACCAACACTAATTTAAAACAATATTTGCACCCCTGAGTTCATTGCAGTATTATTTACCATAGTCAAGATATGGAAGCATTCATTGACAGATGAATGGATAAAGAAGATGTAATTAGTATATATTAGTCATCTATAAGAAAAATTAAATATTGCCATTTGTGACAACATGGATGGACCTCGAAGTGGTCCATTGCTAAGTGAAATAAATCATATAAAGACAAATACTGTATGATTTCACTTATATGTTGAATATAAAAAATGAAACAAATGAGCAGACATAAAACAAATAGTACCATGGATACAGAGGACCAACAGGTGGTTGCCAACCCGGAGGGTGGTAAAGGGATGAATAAAATAGGTGAGGGAGATTAAGAGGGGTATATTTCCAGTTACAAAATAAATTAGTCGTATGAATGAAATGTGCAGCATGGAGATTATAGTAAAGAAGTGTATGCTATCTTTGTATGGTGGCAGATGGTAACTGATTATGGGGATCATTTTGTAATGTATAAGAATATTGAACAACTATGTTGCACACCAGAAAGTATTAATAACATAGTGTTGTAGGTCAGTTATACTTCAAAAAAACATAAAAGAGGTCAGATTTGTGGTTACCAAAGGTGGAGGAGGAGGAATTGAATGAAAGTGGTCAAAAGATAAAGACTTTCCAGTAAGTGATAGGACATAATGCACAAAGTGAATAACAAGCACTGCTATATGTATATATACATGTTGCTAAGTGAATCCTATGAATTCTTATCACAAGGAAAAAAACTTCCTTTTATTTTGTATCTATATGAGATGAAAGATGTTCACTAAACGTTTTGTTGTAGTCATTTCATGATAGATGTAAGTCAAATTGTTATGCTGTACATCTTAAACTTATATAATGTTATATGTCAATCTTGTCTCAACAGACTGGAAAATAGAAAGTATTTAATACCACTGAATGATACTTTTAAATTGATTAAGATGTTAAATTTCATGTTTTAAAATTTATCACCAGAAAAAAATTGGAAAAAATACATAATATAAAATGTAGTATCTTAACCATGTTTAAATATACTGTTGAGTGGCATTAAGTTAAACACTCTGTAGTGAAGCAGTCACCACTCTCCATTTCCAGAACTGTTTTATTCATTCCCTGCTTGAACTCTCTACTCATTAATAACAACTTTCAATTCTCCTTTCCCCTCAGTCTCTGGTAACCTCTGTTCTCCTTTCTGTCTCTGTGAATTTGCCTATTTTAGGTCCTTCATATCTGTGGAGTCATATAATACTTGTTGTTTTATGTGTTATTTATTTTATTCAGAATAATCACCAAGATTTATCCACAGTATAGCAAGTATCAGAATTTAGTTTCTCGTTTAAGGGTAAATGATACCCCATTTTATGTATATACTACATTTTGTTGAGCTATTCACCCATCAGTCAACATCTGGATTATTTTCACTCTTTGACTATTCTGAATAGTGCTGCAGTGAGCATGTGTGTGCAAATATCTCTAAGTTCTTGCTTGTAATTCTTTTGGAAATATATCCAAAAGATGACATTGCTGGATCATTTGGGGCAAATCATATGGGCACTTTATGTTTAATTTTTTGAAGAGAACTATTTTTGGAATATATTTTATTTGAACCTGGTCAGTATTGCTTATATCTATTCTTACTTTCTCACCCTATATCATGAGAAAGTATGATAGCTAGGTATGATACAGTATGATAGCTAGGTCAGATTACATATTCCATTTTTTCCTAATCCTCTGTGGCTTTGGTTGTCTGCTTTGTTAGTTTGTCTTCCAACCACTTTTTTAAAAATTTATTTTTTATTGAAGTACAGTAGATTTGCAATGTTGTATTAGTTTCTGCTGTAGAGCAAAGTAATTAAGTTTTATATACAGATACTTTTCATACTCTTTTCTGTTATGGTTTATTACAGGATATCGAATATAGTTCCCTGGGCTATAGATAGGACTTTGTTGTTTATCGATTCTATATATAATAGTTTACACCTACTAACCCGAGACTTCCAATCCATTCCTCTGCCACTCCCCCCAGCCACCCTTGGTAAACACAAGTCTTCTGTATGTTTAATGTGTTTCTGTTTCGTGAATAAGTTCATTTATGTCATATTTTACATTCCATATATAAGTCCCATCACTTTCTGATCTGTCACTACCCTGGGAATCTGTCAAGATCTAAATACTACTACTTTGATAAATAATGGAGTTAAAAGATGATAGTAAATTGTTATTGCTGTTGTTCAGTTGCTAAGTCGTGTGTGACTCTTTGTGACCTCAGGGACTCTTGCATACCAGGCTCTGTGTCCTCCACTATCTCCCTGAATTTGCTCAGATTCATGTTCATTGGGAGAAGGCAATGGCACCCCACTCCAGTATTCTTGCCTGGACAATCCCAAGGATGGAGGAGCCTGGTAGGCTGCAGTCCATGGGGTCACTGAGAGTTGGACACAACTGAGCGACTTCACTTTCACTTTTCGCTTTCATGCATTGGAAAAGGAAGTGGCAACCCACTCCAGTGTTCTTGCCCAGAGAATCCCAGGGACGGGGGAGCCTGGTGGGCTGCCGTCTATGGGGTCTCACAGAGTTGGACGTGACTGAAGCGACTTACCAGCAGCAGCATGTCTATTGAGTCAGTGATGCTGTCTTAATCATTTCATCCTCTGCCACCCCCTTTTCCTTTTGCCTTCAGTCTTTCCCAGTATCAGAGTCTTTTCCAAGGCGTCTGTTCTTCATATCAGGTGGCCAGAGTACCAGAGCTTCAGCAACAGTCCTTCCAATGAATATTCAGGGTTGATTTCCTTTAGGATTGACTGGTTTGACCTCCTTGCAGTCCAAGGGACTCTCAAGAACTTTCTCCAGTACCACAATTCGAAAGCATCAATTCTTTGGCATTCCGCCTTCTTTATGGTCCAACTCTCACATCCATATATGACTACTGGAAAAACCATTGCTTTGACTAGACGGACCTTTGTTGGAAAAGTGATGTCTCTGCTTTTTAAATGCTGTCTAGATTTGTCATAGCTTTCCTTCTAAGGAGTAGGTGTCTTTTAATTTCATGGCTGCAGTCACTGTCTATAGTGATTTTGGAGCCCAAGAAAAGATCTGTCATTGCTTCCACTTTTTCTCCTTCTATTTGCTGTAGAGTGATGGGCCTGGATGCCATGATCTTAGTTTTTAGAATGTTGAGTTTCAGGCCAGCTTTCTCACTCTCCCTTTCACCCTCATCAAGAGACTCTTTAGTTCCTCTTCACTTTCTACCATTAGAGTGGTATCATCAGCATGTCTTTGGTTGTTGATATTTCTTCTGGCAATCTTGATTCCAACTTGTGATTCATTCAGCCCAGCATTTTACATGATGTATTCTGCATGTAAGTTAAATAAGCAGGGTGAAAATATACAGCTTTGATGTGCTCCTTTCCGAATTTTGAACCAGTCTGTTGTTCTATGTCTGGTTATAACTATTGCTTCTTGACAGAATTTCCCGCAGTTTGTTGTGATTCACACAAAAGCTTTAGTGTAGTCAGTGAAGCAGAAGTAGATGTTTCTCTGAAACTCCCTTGCTTTGTCCATGATCCAGCAAATGTTGGCAATTTGATCTCTGGTTCTGCCTCTTCAAAGCCCAGCTTGTACATCTGGGAGGTCTTAGTTCATGTACTGTTGAAGCCTAGCTTGAAGAATTTTGAGCATAACCTTGGTAACATGTTAGATGAGCCCAATTGTGTAGTAGATTGAACATTCTTTGGCATTGCCCTTCTTTGGATTGGAATGAAAACTGACCTTTTCCAGTCCTGTGGCCACTGCTGAGTTTTCCAAATTTGCTGACATATTGAGTGTAACACTTTTTTTTTTTTTTTAATAGAATTTTTTTTTTTTTCCAGTGGGTTTTGTCATACATTGATATGAATCAGCCATGGATTTACATGTATTCCCAATCCCGATCCCCCCTCCCACCTCCCTCTCCACCCGATTCCTCTGGGTCTTCCCAGTGCACCAGGCTGGAGCACTTGTCTCATGCATCCCACCTGGGCTGGTGATCTGTTTCACCATAGATAGTATACATGCTGTTCTTTTGAAATATCCCACCCTCACATTCTCCCACAAAGTTCAAAAGTCTGTTCTGTATTTCTGTGTCTCTTTTTCTGTTTTGCATATAGGGTTATCGTTACCATCTTTCTAAATTCCATATATATGTGTTAGTATGCTGTAATGTTCTTTATCTTTCTGGCTTACTTCACTCTGTATAATGGGCTCCAGCTTCATCCATCTCATTAGGACTGAAGCAACAGACAAAGGATTAATCTCAAAAATATACAAGCAACTCCTGCAGCTCAATTCCAGAAAAATAAATGACCCAATCAAAAAATGGGCCAAAGAACTAAACAGACATTTCTCCAAAGAAGACATACAGATGGCTAACAAACACATGAAAAGATGCTCAACATCACTCATTATTAGAGAAATGCAAATCAAAACCACAATGAGGTACCATTATACGCCAGTCAGGATGGCTGCTATCCAAAAGTCTACAAGCAATAAATGCTGGAGAGGGTGTGGAGAAAAGGGAACCCTCTTACACTGTTGGTGGGAATGCAAACTAGTACAGCCGCTATGGAAAACAGTGTGGAGATTTCTTAAAAAACTGGAAATAGAACTGCCATATGACCCAGCAATCCCACTTCTGGGCATACACACTGAGGAAACCAGATCTGAAAGAGACACGTGCACCCCAGTGTTCATAGCAGCACTGTTTATAATAGCCAGGACATGGAAGCAACCTAGATGCCCATCAGCAGATGAATGGATAAGGAAGCTGTGGTACATATACACCATGGAGTGTAACACTTTTAACAGTGTCATCTTTTCAGATTTTAAATAGCTTAGCTGGAATTCGGTCACTTCCACTTCCTTTGTTTTAGTAATGCTTCCTAAGACACTCTAAACTTTGTACTCCAGGATGTCTAGCTTTAGGTGAGTGATCACACCATCATGATAGTAAATTAGAAAGCCAAAAATATAATTGATTGATATTAAAACTCAAAACAAAAGATGTGCAAAATAGGCCAATCTAAAATATATATATGTAAGAAAAGAAGAAAAAAAATTAATATACTGCTTCAGGATTGAGATAGGCAATATATCTGCAGGTTTAGAGGATATTAACAATAAAGAGTAAAATATTTTATGCAGTTTAAACATGTAAACTTTGAAAAATCTCAGTGAGGCAGATTATTTGTTAAACAAAACATAAATTGTCAGAATGAAGCTGTAGAAAACCTGAACAAATTGATAACGAGTGAATTGAAAAAAAAAAAAAAGGTAATACTATCCAAGTCATCAGTGTTTATTTACATCACCAGTAATAAGTCATGTTAATAGAGTTTACCTCTTGATAATGATATAGTGAGAAAGACCTCTACTTCTGTGACATTTTCCCTGGGATCCATAACCACAGTAGAGATGTGAGAACACATCAGACAAACCCAAATTGCAGGACATACTACCACATTTCGAACCAATACTTTTAAAAGCTATCAAGTTAGGGGGAAAAAAGAGGAAAAAAAGAAAAGCAAAGATTAACATTCATGGATCATAGGAGACTAAGGAGTCATGACACCAAATGCATTTGGTATCCTGAAATAGAAAAGGCACATAGGTGGACAGATAAGAATCTGAATGGAATCTGTAGCTTAATATTTTACTGATGGCAGTTTCTTAATTGGGCCAAATGTACCATGGCTATATAATATGTTTAGAGGAAACCGGTAAAGAATATCAGTTCAGTTCAGTTCAGTCGCTCAGTCGTGTCTGACTCTTTGCGACCCCATGAACTGCAGCACGTCAGGCCTCCCTGTCCATCACCAACTCCCGGAGTCCACCCAAACTCATGTCCATTGAGTCGGTGATGCCTTCCAACCATCTCATCCTCTGTCGTCCCCTTCTCCTGCCTTCAATGTTTCCCAGCATCAGGGTCTTTTCAAATGAGTCAGCTCTTTGCATCAGGTGGCCAAAGTATTGGAGTTTCAGCTTCAGCATCAGTCCTTCCCATGAACACCCAGGACTGATCTCCTTTAGGATGGACTGGTTGGATCTCCTTACAGTCCAAGGGACTCTGAAGAGTCTTCTCCAGCACCACAGTTCAAAAGCATCATTTCTTTGGTGCTCAGCTTTCTTTATAGTCCAACTCTCACATCCCTACATGCCTATTGGAAAAACCATAGCCTTGACTAGTTGGCAAAGTAATGTCTCTGCTTTTTAATATGCTGTCTAGGTTGGACAAAGCTTTCCTTCCAAGGAGTAAGCATCTTTTAGTTTCATGGCTGCAGTCACCATCTGCAGTGATTTTGGAGCCCCAAAAAATAAAGTCTGACACTGTTTCCCCATCTGTTTGTCATGAAGTGATGGGACCAGATGCCATGATCTTAGTTTTCTGAATGTTGAGCTTTAAGCCAACTTGTTCACTCTCCTCTTTCACTTTCATCAAGAGGCTCTTTAGTTCCTCTTCACTTTCTGCCATAACGGTGGTGTCATCTGCATATCTGAGGTTATTGATATTTCTCCCAGCAATCTTGACTCCAGCCTGTGGTTCTTCCAGCCCAGCATTTCTCATGATGTACTCTGCATATAAGTTAAATAAGCAACTTTTTTCTAAGTCTAAAATTATTCTAAGGTAAAAATTTGTTTAAATAGTTAAGAAAAAATTTGTTAAAGATTTGTCATAAAAAGGGGCAGCATGCCCATATTATTGGCCTACTGCCCTTTCTAGTGTAGCTCATTAACAAGCAACAAATAATTCTTAAATTGTTGTAACAATTCTAAAATATTGAAAATACAGAACTGAAAGCATCGCAGTGAATTATATGATAGCAGCATCACTTTGAGCAGTAATACAGAAAACCTAACGAAGATAGCAAAGAAGAACAAATAATGTATATAAAACCTAAACAAAGCATTGGATTGTAGGGTTTTCTAAAACTACCCAGATAATAGGGATGACTTTCAGTTTTTTTCTGCTGATTTTAAAGAGGTAGAAAGCAGAACAGATATTAATAATATGTTATCCCCCCATGTATCTGTCATAAATAAGCTATTAAGAGAGGAAGAATAAATATTTCTACTTGGCAGTTTGTTTTTGTGAGCTAGGCCTCTTGTCTCACTTCTTACTCCCATTTCTTTTCCTCAATCACCTGCCTTTCTCTTTCAAAGTTGAATGTTCTTAGATTCAGTTTTGTGGATTCTCTAATCCTGAAGCATCCTTTGGTTTCAGTAGGGGAAATGGAGGGAAGGTTTCCTTCAGTTGAGTCAGGTGGTTGGAATGGTGAAACTAGGCAGGGAAGGGTAAACCCAAACTAAAGAGCTACTTATGTGATGACTCATAAGAGTCAAAATTGAGGAGCTGCTGGCAGAAAGCAGAAGAAAGGTGTAGATAAGGTGTGTGTGTGTGTGTGCGTGCACTGCAGCTGCACAGGTTGCAAGCTGTGCAGTTCCTTTAATTGTATACTAATGTAATTCAGTCTTAATGAGTAAAACTACTCAGTGTGAGTACCAGTTCTAGTAACATGGTGTAGTAAGTGATTGTAATATGCAATGTGTATATAAAAGGGCCAACATAGATGATTGTGCTTGTTCATAGTTACATGTCTCCATCTTCAACCTCAATGTATTTATGTTTGTTACAGATTAGAAAATCATTTCATTATATTTGCTAAAATTGTGTGTAAACTGATAGTTTCTAGTAACTCAGTAAACTTGAAACGGTTCTCCTATGAGGAAATTAGACGCTTTTTAACAAAGTTTTTTTTTTTTTTTTAAATTTAACTTGCTGCTTCGTTTTTGCTTGTTTGACCTATTTTTAGGGTCTTGGTTGTATTCTGCATAATTGAGGATAATGAACCAGTGATGATATTGGAAAATTCTCATAATTCAAATATGAAGCAGATTTTCAGGAAGGACCTGCTTTAGTTCTAGCTCTAAACTCTAAAATACGTAAGAGATACACAGTTTATTCTACACGTCTCTAAGTAAATGCTTGGTGGGTACCAAAGAATATTCTTATGTCAGTGTTGGATGTCTTGTTTCTAAAATGGTCAGCCCTAGGTGAAATCAGTGACCAACTGCGAGTCAGTCATCTTTCAAAGTGACTTCTGAGGGTGTCAACCCTTGAGTACCTCTGCTTCATAGTTGTGGCTTAAAGCTTTTTACCAAGTGGAAAAAAAAAATTATCTAAAAGGATGTTAAGACTTTATATGTAAATGACCTGGGGAAAAATAACAGACATTTCCAACTTCATATTTAATCCTTTCATAAGCTCAGAATTAAAGTGAAGGAGAAAAAACTATATAGAAAATGGAGAGACTGGGAAGGTGCAAGGAAGGAATAAGACTGAGTAGGATGGAAGAAGCAAACCAGTCTTAGCTGAAGGTTCTGACTGTTCTCTAAGTGTATTTCAACCATTGCCTTTTGGTGCTTGATTATTTTTTTTTCTGAAATGTCAGTCAATTCCATATCTTTGAAAAGAGAGAATTCTTTGAATGTTGCCATCTGTCACAAATCAAACCCACAACAAGACACTTCACCCCCATTAGGATGATTACTTTCCAAAAAATGCGAGGTAGCAAGTGTTAACAAGGATGTGGAGAGTTTGGAACTCTTGAGCACTGTTGGCAGGAGTGTAAAATGGTACAGGTACAGTGGAAAACAATATGGCAGTTTTTCAAAAAATTAGACAATAACATTATCATATGATCTGTCAGTTCCACTTATGGATAAATACACAAAATAATTGAAAGCAGAGTCTCAAGGAGTTATTTGTACACCCATGTTCAGAGCAGTATTATCCACAATAGCTAAAAAGGGTAAGCTACCCAAGGGTCCATTGATTAATGAATGGAGAAAGAAAATGTGGCATTTACATAAGTGAAACATTGGCCTTAAAAAAGAAAGAAATATTTAAAAAAGGAAATCTTGTCACCTTAATGAACATGAATAATACAAATGAATGTTGAGGTTCATTGACCACTTGTACTTAGGTAAGATCTCTAAAGCAGTAACACACTTAGAGAGGAAAATGGTGTTTGCCACTGCCTAGGGCGTGTGGGGATGGGCGGCTGGAGGAAATGGTGAGATGTTCAATGGATGTAGAATTTCAGTCATGGATAAAGTTCTAGACATCTGTTGCGTATCAGTGTGAATATAGTTAACACTATTGAACTGTACTGTTAAAAAATGCTTCAGTTCAGTTCAGTTGCTCAGTTGTGTTCGACCCTATGCGACCCCATGGACTGCAGCAGGCCAGGCCTCCCTATAAATTGCCAACTCCTGGAGTTTACTCAAACTCAGTGTCCATGGAGTTGGTGATGCTATCCAACCATCTCATCCTCTGTCGTCCCCTTATTCTCCTGCCTTCAATCTTTCCCAGCATCAGGGTCTTTTCCAATGAGTCAGTTCCTCACATCAGGTGGCCAAACTATTGGAGTTTCAGCTTCAGCATCAGTCCTCCCAATGAATATTCAGGACTGATCTCCTTTAGGATGGACCGGTTGGATCTCCTTGCAGTCCAAGGGACTCTCAAGAGTCTTCTCCAACATCACAGTTCAAAAGCATCAATTCTTTAGTGCTCAGTTTTCTTTATAGTACAACTTTCACATCCATACATGACTACTGGAAAAACCATAGCTTTGACTAGATGGCCATTTGTTGGCAAAGTAATGTCTCTGCTTTTTAATACGCTGTCTAGGTTGGTCATAACTTTTCTTCCAGGGAGCAAACGTCTTTTAATTTCATGGCTGCAGTCACCATCTGCAGTGATTTTGGAGCCCCCCAAAATAGTCTGTCACTGTTTCCATTGTTTCCCAATCTATTTGCCATGAAGTGATGGGACCAGATGTGCTTCTTCCAGCCCAGTGTTTCTCATGATGTGCTCTGCATATCAGTTAAATAAGCAGGGTGATAATATACGGACGTACTCCTCTCCTGATTTGGAACCGTCTATTGTTCCATGTATATTGTCACCCTGCTTATTTATAAGCACAAGCTGGAATCAAGATTGCTGGGAGAAATATCAGTAACCTCAGATATGCAGATGACACCACCCTTATGGCAGAAAGTGAAGAGGAACTAAAAAGCCTCTTGATGAAAGTGAAAGAGAAGAGTGAACAAGTTGGCTTAAAGCTCAACATTCAGAAAACTAAGATCATGGCATCTGGTCCCATCACTTCATGGAAAATGGATGGGGAAACAGTGGAAACAGTGTCAGACTTTATTTTTGGGGGCTCCAAAATCAGTGCAGATGGTGATTGCAGTGAGGAAATTGAAAGACACTTACTCCTTGGAAGGAAAGTTATGACCAAATTAGATAGCATATTAAAAAACAGAAACAGTACTTTGCCAGCAAAGGTCCATCTAGTCAATGCTATGTTTTTTCCAGTGGTCATGTATGGATGTGAGAGTTGGACTGTGAAGAAAGCTGAGTGCCGAAGAATTGATGCTTTTGAATTGTGGTGTTGGAGAAGACTCTTGAGAGTCCCTTGGACTGCAAGGAGATCCAACCAGTCCATGCTAAAGGAGATCAGTCCTGGGTGTTCATTTGAAGGACTGATGCTGAAGCTGAAACTCCAATACTTAGGCCACCTCATGCGAAGAGTTGACTCATTGGAAAAGACCCAGATGCTGGTAGGGATTGGGGGCGGGAAGAGAAGGGGATGACAGAGGATGAGATGGCTGGATGGCATCACCGACTCGATGGACATGAGTTTGCATAAACTCCGGGAGTTGATGATGGACAGGGAGGCCTGGCATGCTGCGATTCATGGTGTCTCAAAGAGTTGGACAACACTGAGGGACTGAACTGAAGTGAACTAATTGTTCCATGTCCCATTCTAACTGTTTCTTCTTGACCTGCATACAGATTTCTCAAGACGCAGGTCAGGTTATCTGGTATTCACATCCCTTAAAGAATTTCCCCCAACTTGTTGTGGTCCACATAGTCAAAGACTTTGGCGTAGGCAATAAAGCAGAAGTAGATACTTTTCTGGAACACTCTTGACTTTTTCGATGATCCAAGGAATGTTGGTAATTTGATCTCTCGTTCCTCTGCCTTTTCTAAATCCAGCTTGAACATCTTGAAGTTCACAGTTCACATACTGTTGAAGCCTGGCTTGGAGAATTTTGAGCATTACTTTGCTAGCATGTGAGATGAGTCCAATTATGTGGTAGTTTGAGCATTCTTTGGCTTTGCCTGTCTTTGGGATTGGAATAAAAACTGACCTTTTCCAGTCTGGTGGCCACTGCTGTGTTTTCCAAATTTGCTGGCATATTGAGTGCAGCACTTTAACAGCATCGTCTTTTAGGATTTGAAGTAGCTCAACTGGTAATTCCATCATCTGCACTAACTTTGTTCGTCATGATGCTTCCTAAGGCCCACTTGACTTCACATTCCGGGATGTCTGGCTCTAGATTGGTGATTACACCGTCGTGATTATCTGGATCATGAAAATCTTTTTGTATAGTTGTTCTGTGTATTCTTGCCACCTCTTCTTAATATCTTCTGTTTCTGTTAGGTCCATACCATTTCTGTCCTTTATTGTGCACATCTTTGCATGAAATGTTCCCTTGGTACCTCATTTTCTTGAAGAGATCTGTAGACCTTCCCATTCTATTGTTTTCCTCTATTTCTTTGCTTTGATCACTGAGGAAGGCTTTCCTCTTCTCTCCTTGCGATTCTTTGGAACTCTGCATTCAAATGGATATATCTTTCCTTTTCTCCTTTGCCTTTCACTTGTCTTCTTTTCATAGGTATTTTTAAGGCTTCCTCAAATAACTATTTTACCTTTTTGCATTTCTTTATCTTGGGGATGGTCTTGATCCCTGCCTTCTGTACAGTGTCACAAACCTCTGTCCCTAGTTCTTCAGGCACTCTGTCTATCAGATCTAATCCCTTGAACCTATTTGTCACTTTTGCTGTATAAATATAAATATTAAAATAGTTAAGTTGGATTAATCTCAAAAACATACAAGCAGTTCATGCAACTCTATACCAGAAAAATAAGCAACCCAATCAAAAAATGGGCCAAAGAACTAAACAGAGATTTCTCCAAAGAAGACATATGGATAGCTAACAAACACATGAAAAGATGTTCAACCACACTCATTATCAGAGAAATGCAAGTCAAAACCACAGTGAGATACCATCTCATGCTGGTCAGAATGGCTGCTATCAAAAAGTCTACAAGCAATAAATGCTGGAGAGGGTGTGGAGAAAAGGGAACCCTCTTACACTGTTGGTGGGAATGGAGACTAGTACAGCCACTATGGAGAACAGTGTGGAGATTCCTTGAAAAACTGGAAATAGAACTGCCATATGACCCAGCAATTCCACTGCTGGGCACACACACCGAGGAAACCAGAATCGAAAGAGACATGCATACCCCAATCTTCTTTGCAGCACTGTTTACAGTAGCTACAACATGGAAGCAACCTAGATGTCCATCGGCAGACAAATGGATAAGATAGTTGTAGTACATATGCACAATGGATTATTACTCAGCTATTAAAAAGAACACATTTGAGTCAGTTCTAATGAGGTTGGTGAAACTTTAGCCTATTATACAGAGTGAAATAAGTCAGAAAGAAACACCAGTACAGTATTTTAACACATACATATGGAATTTAGAAAGATGGTAATGACGACCCTATGTGCAAAGATAGCAAAAGAGACACGGGTATAAAAAACAAACTTTTGGACTCTGTGGGAGAAGTCAAGGGTGGGATGATTTGTAAGAATAGCACTGAAACATGTATATTACCATATGTGAAATAGATGACCAGTCCAAGTTTGATGTGTGAAACAGGACTCTAAAACCTGGTACACTGGGATAACCCAGAGGGATGGGGTAGGGAGGGAGGTGAGAGGGGTGTTCAGCATGGAGGGACACATGTACACCTATGACTAATTCATGTCGATGTATGGCAGAAGCTACCACAGTATTGTAAAGTAATTATCCTCCAATTAAAATAAGTGATTTAAAAAATATATTGGAGAGAGCATGACTGACATAGATTTTGCTACACAAAATTTTAAGAAAAATAGTTATGATGGCAAATTGTCATATACTTGTACTACAGTTTAAAAAATCCAAGAAATAATTTATAAAGAGGCCTGCTTGCCAAGATAATAATGATTTTTATGATTTGGGTTGGGGTCCTGGCATTGAAAAATTTTAAAAGCCTCCCAGGTGATTCTACAGCAGGTTTGGGAACCATTGAAATAAATAGACAAACAAACAAACAAAAAAACCCATAGAAACTTTTTAAAAAAAAGGAATTGTAAGACAAGCTGCAAAGTAGATGATGTCATGTGATCTTGTAAATAATTTTTTTCCTGGAAATTAAGTATTGTTGGTTCACCTACAGTTAAATTCTAACTTACTAAATAATCATTTAATAATTCAGCCATAAGAGTTGAAATCAGAGAATTCTTTTAACAGTAAATTGAAGAAATTTGTGAAAATAAAAGAATCAAGCTGTCTGGTGGATGATTTTCATCAATGCCTACATTATAAAAAGTTTTAAATCTACTTTTAACCCTGTATATATATAATTAAGTGGTATATATATAATTAAGTAACATTTATTTAACCTAAGCTTTGGCTTATTTGAAAAATTAAATGCTATTCAACTAGAATTATGCTTGTTCTTTTATACTTTCAGTAGTTTTTATTACATATATCCATATTGTCACTTTCTAGGTTTTCAAAATAAAATTTGTCTCTAGCTTTTTGTTGATACTAGTATTTATACATGAGAAATATAAATGGTGAATATATTTGATGCAAAAGGTAAGGGCTAAGGGGAGTACTGAGACATTTTTTGTCTTTATAAGGTTTTAGAAAGTGTAGTGCAAATCAGGAGTCTCAGATAAAGGTGACAGACTTCTTCAGTGAAATGTATTAATAGTACAGATATCATTTAAATTTTCTGAGTATGGAATTTCTGCCTTAAATATATGCAAATATAAAGCTCTTTCTTTGAAAACAGTTTTCGTCCTTAGCATTGCAAAATATCTACTGGCAGTATATAAACTTGAAATAGCAGACTGTTCTTTTTTTAGTAGCTGTTTTCCTGCAGATGTGACTTTGACAGAGGAAGGTTTTGTATGTGTGTGTGCTCCCAGCAGGTAATCAGCAGTAGAAGTAAAGACAGCTGCCATTTGTGAAATGAACTCTGTTCAGTTTTGATACAGAATGTGTACAGCTGTTTAAATGTAATTTCTGGTATTCATATAAAGTTGTTTGGTTTTTGAAGCTCCTCTAGGTAAATTTTAGAAATAAACTTTTGAGTACTTTAATCATATCACCTCTGATTTTTGGTGGGGGGAGATAGCAAATATAGTTACTGTTATAAAATGGGAGATGAAAAATTGATGGTAACATTTCCTATATCTGATTATCACATGACATTAGAAAAACAGGATGTATGTTATAATCAAATATTATTTATTACAAAATCTTGAAAATGCTTTGTAAATACTTTCTTCTTATATAAGTTACAGTGTACACTTTCTGATCACATTTTGAATTTGATACTAAGGCAGAATTAAGTTGCTTTATAGGCTAAATATTCAAAATTTTATTTGAATTTGTATTAAAGATTAATATTTCGTTGAATAGGAATTTGACCCAGGCTTACGTACATATGTGTATATGCTTCCAACTCTTGTCCTGACACTTGCCTTTTTGCATTTTTTCTTTGTTGTGCTTCAGTCTCTGTTGTAATCCAGAATGCAAAAAGAACTTCCGGGAAGGACATAGTAGTACTTTAAAAATGTGCAAATAGGAATACAGTCATCAGTCAGTGACTAAGGATAGCTGAATTCAATTTCACTGATGTTTGAATTGTCTAATGTCCTGTCTTTCAGTGAGACCAACATTTGGCATTTAATATTTGGGATTGTGGGTGAGGTGAAAGGAAAGGTGAATTCTAATAATGAATCAAAGCAGGAACTGAAGGAGGCTTTGTTTGTTTCTTTAACTTGTTTTGTAGTAAAATCAGTTGTTTCAGTGAATAACCAGGTTGTAGTGACACGAGAAACTGCACGTTGCTTGTGGGATACAGGACGACATAGGAGCAGCCAAAATTCTTCTCATTTATC
Organism: Cervus elaphus; assembly: GCF_910594005.1. NCBI lineage: Eukaryota > Metazoa > Chordata > Mammalia > Artiodactyla > Cervidae > Cervus > Cervus elaphus. Next base: position 55,676,350 of record NC_057815.1, read on the forward strand.
ACGAATTCCAGAAAGAGAACTTTTGACCAGAAGTATCACATTCTTTTTTTTTTTTTTTTAAAGCTAAACACTATTCATTCCTTAGGGAATACAGCATTCCAACTTTACTCGAAATCCCAAATGGAATCATATTGCATGATTGTAGTCAGAAAAAAAAATGTGTAAATAGCACCCAAGAGAAACTCTTAAGGCTGCTTTACCAAGGTTAAATACAACTTTGTGACTCTAAGCAAGTACATAACTAATTCTCTGTCTCCTCTCCTCCTAGTAGCCACCCCTAATTTGTATTGGAACTTTAATTAAGAGTTCATAAACTTTTAGTCTGATTGGAAAAGAGGAATGTCAGTGGGTTAACACGCAAGTCACAAAAGTGTATAATGCCCCTTTTGTGATTTTATTTTTTATATAAGTTAAAAAGCAAAGTAGGACCAGGATTTGCTACATACCTTTTGTTTTGCCCTGAACCTCATGTGTCAATACTGAATTGGAGGTGAAGATCACTTAGATGGCCTTTTGTCTAGGTTGAACTGTTTATATTTAGCTTTCTGATCTGGACATTTCATTTAATGTCTCTGAGGATTAGTTTCCTATCTCATAAGTCCTCCTTTTTTTTTTTTTCCTAACAGAATTTCTGTCTTCTAGTATATAAGAGAAAGGCTGGATGGTATTCCAAGGCTCTGAAGATCTAAGTTAAGAAAAAGCAATATTTAAGAAATAAATAACTTAGTATTGTTGATAATTTATATAATAGTGTCTCTAGCTACAGCAGGAGCTGAAAATGAAGTAGATTAAGACTTGAATTGCTTTGAAGGGTAGGGTAGGATTTTACTTGCTAGTGAGAGGAGGATGGGGCAGGGGGAAGTGAACAGATCAGGATAGGGTTGTACGCAAGATGGGGACTTCCCTTACGAGAATGACCTGACAGAAGCAGAGACTCAAGGAGGTAGAAGTGGGGAGGAATGGAAATTAAAATTGCGTAAATTTATGAAGCCAGATAATGGATGGCCTTGAAAGTTGTATAAAGTGTGTATTTGGATTAAGTAATAAAAAATCATTATAGATTCTTGAACAGGAGACTAGCATGACCAAAGACATACTTCAGAAAGTTAATCTATCAGTGGTGCTTCATTGGAATGCTTGGAAAAGAATATCTGAGTTTTCCCTGGTGCATAAATTCTGTCCTGGCATTGGAAATCAGCAATTCTTAAAGAATTTACATTTTCCCACTGTGTATAATCATCTTACCTGGTATGTGACAGTCAACTTTATTTTTGTATTCTTACTTTCTGTTTCAGAGCAACATCAGAGTATAATCTTCTTTTAGAAAATTTAACAGACACCTAGAGATTAAATTTGAATTAAGATTCAGCCACATTTGGTGCTCCAAATGTAGATACTTCAACTAAGGTGATATTCAGATGAACAGATATTTTATTTGCACAAGTGTGTTTGTAGTGATTTCATAACTTACTTTTCTGCATGATCACCAGGTTTCTTTTGATGTTATTTGGAAGATCCATCCTGACAATAGAAACATTGAAGTGTGATAGATATGTCTTAGGATAGAGATTACATGGTGTTTTCATAACGCTTGTAGCAGTATTATGTGCCTTGTAGATTTGTAGTCTTAGTATTTTTATACTAATCATTGAAGCAATAAAGTGGGGACTGTCATAGGATTTAATATGCAGAATTAGCAGGAAAGAAAAAGAAAACTTATCAGAAACAGAAAAATGTAGATATACATACTACTAATGAATAATAAGTGAGTATGTAGTGTATTTCTGTGTGTGCACATAAGCCAACAGCTTTGGACCTCAGATCTTTATGTATAAAATGAGGATAGTAGTTCTGACTCCGTCATCTTCCCAGGATGTGAGGAACAAAGGAAAGACACTGTATTTTAAGTTTACTTAAAGGACTACATAAACTCTTAACATACTGCCCAAATATATTTATTATCATTATTATTATGATTACTTCTGAAAACACACATCATATATTGTAGCTCTTTATTAAAAAGATGATTTATAGAGTAGATTAGAATCGCCAGTACGTGGGATAGGAGTGTACATTTCAGGAATTCCTGTAATGATGGTGAAGTTATCCATGTCATAATTAAAATAATAATGTGAAATAAACACAAAGGTTCATACAAACTCTGGATAGATGAGCTTCTTTCTCATGTCCCTGGTCAGGGGACAGTGAAGTTCCTTGGGGCCTGGCAAAAGCCAATGAGCATGTTTCTGTCCTTTAAGTATGCTTTAATAGCTCAGGGCATACAAAGATCCAATAAAATAAAGCAACCTCTGCTGAAGGTTATAGACATTGTAAACTATAGGAAACAAACTACCATGCAGAGAATGGGTAGACACAATAGGCAAGAGAATAAATACAACAAGAGCTAGAGATAATAGAAAAACCTTGAAGAAACAGTAAAACAAGTCTGAGACTCACAGATACAGAAGACAAACTGGTGATTACCAAAGTGGAGAGGAAAGAGGGGAGGGGCAAATTGAGCATATGGGATTGAGAGATACAAGCTACTATATATAAAATAGATAAGCAACAAGAATATACTGTATAGCATAGGCAATTATAGCCATTATCTTGTAATAACTTTTAATGGAGTATAATCTGTAAAAATGTAGAATCACTGTGCTATACAACTGAAACTAATATTTTAAATCAGCTATATTTCCACTAAAAAAATGTTTTTTAAACCAAGTTCACTTAAAATGATTAGTGATTAATCATTTCCAGTATGGACAACTTGTGTAATAGGAAAGAGGAACAGGGAGATTTGACAGAGACCAAATGCTTAGCAATGAAAAGATACAATAATTGAAATTAAAATGTCAGTGATTTTTATTCAACAAACTTTTGCATTCTTTCTATGTGCTACAATGTATTTCTTACTGTAGGATTGTATAATCATTTGAAGAGGAAATTAGTTAATTGGAAGAGGGATTTGTGAATACCACCCAGAAAACAGCACAGATACGTAAAATATATATATATAAAATGTTAACATGAAACCCAGAGAGTCCAACTTCTAGAAGTTTTAGAGCTAGAGGAGAGAGAATGAATCAAAGACAATATCTGAAAGGAGGATAAAGGCTGTTAAGTTTTTGAAGATTAAGGGATATCATGAGATTTTAGATTGAAGAAACATACTCTGTTCCAAAGAAGGGGCATAAAAATAAGTCCACACTTAATATGTACAATTTGTTGAGCACTTACTATTCCCCAAGCATGTTCTAAGTTCTTTACATGTATTATCTCATTTAATGCCTTCAATAATCTTTGGGAAAAATATATTCTTATTCCTACTTAAAAATTCAGGAAAACTCAGAGAAGTTAAAACCTTAAGTCCACACAACTTATAAATGATGGAGCCAGTATTTTAACTTCTGCAAATTCCCCTGATAAAGCTGGTCAAGAAATGGTAGAAGCAGTACACACTAATAGTGTTAGAAATGTAAAGCATTTATGTTGAGATTTTTAAAAACTATAATAGCAACTTTGAATAGGTTTAGTCCAAAAATATGAAAAATCTGAATTAAATTTAGAATTTCTAGTTTTCTAGAAAAATATAAATGACCAAAGTTGACTGAAGGAACTAGAAAATCTAAGAGAACTCTATTAAAGAAATAAATCCATTTTTAAAAATGTGTATAAGAAGCATTAGTCTCAGTTATTTTACTTGTGAATTTTACCAAAATTTCTATTAGTAAGTTATGTCTGTCTTATACAAAATGTTCCAGAAAGTGACAAATTGAGTGATTTACCAATTAACACTTATCCTGCCTCTAATTTGTGTTTTTCTGCCCCACTGGAAAATAATCGTTATGAGAGCAATGATCTTGCCTTACTTACTTGCCAACTGCATCTTTAGCATTTAGAAGGATACTTGTCATGTGGTTTGTTGTCAGTAAATATTTGACTGAAAAATATAGCAATATTTTAATTAAAGTCTTAAATATATTTAGAAATATTTAATAGTCATATTCTTTTTTCACCTATCATAATTCTTATAGAGAAATATTAGATGAAACAAGTTGGTCTGTATTTTGATATACTATGATTTATTCTGTGCAAATATTCTTTTAATCAGTTTTAATAAAATACATGAGATTTTAAAAGCATGCCATTTTGGATGTGTTAATTAACTCAATGTGTGGGGAGTCCTTTCATGATGTATATGTGTATGAAATCATTATGTTGTACACTTTTTAAATATCTTATAATTCTGTTAATTATACCTAAGTAAAGCTGGGAGGGGGAAACCACCAAAATAGGCTATTATTATAAGCATGTATATTCTTAGAGAATGATTTGTGTCAGATATGATAATTCTTTGATGCTTTAAAAAGATAATTTAGTGCAAGAAAAGGTAAAAAAATTCCTCTTCATCTTAAGTATTTAGTTTTTTAAAAATATTTGTCGTTTTATTTTTGGCTGCACTGGTTCCTCCTTGCTGCGCATGGGGTTTCTCAGGCGTGGGGAGCAGGGGCTACTCTCTGGCTGCAGTGCACCGCCTTCTCATTGCAGTGGCTTCTCTTGTTGCGGTTCCTGGGCTGCAGGAGGCGGGCTCAGTGGTTGTGGCACATGGGCTTAGCTGCCCCGTGGAGTGTGGGACCTTCTCAGACCAGGGATCAAACCCCTGTCCCCTGCATTGCAAGGCGGATTCTTAACCATTGGGCCACCAGGGAAGCCCCATAAGTATACAGTTTTAATGCATTTCTCCTGTTTATACTTCATCTTGTTTTCAATATACTTAGTAAGTTTTTACCTTAATTAGGAATATTCTCTTATATTTTTTTTCTTTCTTGTACTTTACTATTTAAAGACCTATGTCAGATTTAAATGACTTTGCTCTCTCTTATCTTAACCTCTTCTGTTTATTCTTTTTGCCTGTGTGTTCTGCTTCTTGCATCCTACAAATTTTACTTTCTCTGAAGATGTGTTTGCTAATTGACTTACCAAAGATTGCAATTATCTTTATCTGATTATAAGTGTCAAATTTGCTATCAGGTTTTTTTGTTTTCCTTTCATGAGTTTAAAAGAAAAGTAAGATATATTTAAGAAGTCAAGGGTTCAATTTTACCTTGTATGGAATGTGACATCTTATGTCCATTCATATTTTATTCCTTGAAATCAGAGATTTTTCATCTTTCTGCAATTCAGAGTAACTTTATGTTGTTCAGATTCAAGTGTGAAATTTAAATGAAACAACTGGTTTCTTAAACCAAAAGGAGTTTTTGTGCTTGATAGGATTTTTAAATAGTGAAAAGAAAACATTTTCTTTTCTTAAGTGCATTTAAGTTAAATTTTTGTTTTTAATTTATTTGTATTTAAAATCTAACCACAATTACTTACTTCCAGAGAGGAATTCTTAGTGAATCTAAGAGTTATTGGCACTGCATCAAAATTTTGTATTAAATAAATATGTGTGGGTGTAAAATACTCTGTTCCTGGTACTTGAGAGAATTAAAAATTTTCTCTGATTTGAGTTACTTCACAGTTTTACTGACACTCATAACATGTGTTCTTGTTTAGCACTTCACACTTATTTCTGATGTATGTAGAAAATCAACCCCATCCTTTAGGTTAAAATGAAATTATATAATATTTCCTACCTGGAAAAGTCTCTCCCTTTAATTTAGAATTTAAATTTTTGGAATATTCTTAGACTATTTCTTTGAAATCATGTAAAATTATATTATTAGTAAAATTAAGATGGGTTGCTAAATTTAAAATATTCATTTTGTGTAGGATATCATAATTCTAACTTTTTATTAAATCACTGAAAACATGAGAAGGACAAAAATTGTCAGTGTCATGTGTTTGTGTGTGTGTTTATATTTTTGTGATGTGCATTGATGCTTGATTAGCTGCTATTTCTTAGTGCATTAAGCAGTTTTCATATGAAATAGTTATTTAAGTCACACCCATTTACAGCTGTTACAACTAATTAGCATGTGCGTGTGTATGTCTTTTTCCTGGATAGAATTAAACAGGTCAACAAGATCACCCACTTTGCTGATTAAACTCTTTCTTTCTTTTTTATCTTTTTTTAAAAATTTAAATAGGAACTGTTAAGTATTTAAAGGATCTCTGTTGGAGGAGAAAGGAAATATATGTGCCAGAGAAACCATTTTTGTGTGTTTTTAGTTAGTTGAGATCTTAATATAATGGTGGTTGGTTTTTGTGATACTAAATTTCTTGATTTTTGAGTTGTGTCACTGGTATTATAAAATGATTTAAAACTTTGAGACCATGCAGTTAGATTCAGGTGTATGACTAATTTTATTAAATTTTGCTGTGATTAATTTATTTCTGTGTAGAATTTTTTCTCAGCTGGTAAAGTCATGGCATTTTAATAAAATTATAGGTGTATTTTTTATTTTCCAATAATATGCATTGTTTTATACTATCAAAAGAAAGTTGTTTTAAAACAGTTTATGTTATAATTAGTATGGCTCCTGAACATTGAAAAAAGTGGTGGATTATAAATGTTAAATTGATTCTGAGTTACCAATTACTTTAATGTTCATTGATAATGTAGCAACTGTATGTGTAGTTTGGTTAATTTAGGATTAATTCAGTTAATGACTACTTTCGAGTAGTAGAAGACTCAGAAGATCTGTAGGATTTCCCTTCTGTTGCCTCTAATTTTAGTGTAACTTTAAGTGGCCTCAAATAAAGCCAGTGAAGAAATGTTTTATTTTTCAATCATATAAAATACATCTGGAAGAATAAATTCACATCTGGTTCATGGATTTCCTCCATGGAGATGATCCAAATTCAGTGTCAAGATTAGAGTTTGTACTCATGGGTTTGCAGAATCTTGTACGGAATTTGAAATATTTTGTTTGGAAGTAGTTGGAGAAACAATTGATTCAGATGTTTGTGTTAGTTCTAATTTTAGATCTTTTTCTCCCTCATTAAAAATGAATATGTTTTGTGCTTCATAATATAATCAAGGTCGTTATAAACACAGATTATATTTGAGAAGATATTTTGTGTCACCATTCTCAAACATTATGAGTTTTATGAAAGAGACCAATTAAAATTTACACTTACAGGTCATGACCCTTGGTGACCCTTACCTAACAGAAATATGCTTCTTGCATGTAATGTTGTATAGTCTTAGTCTTAACTGTACCATCACACTTCATCGACTCCATTTAGAGTCCTTTTTAAAAATTGTTGTATTCTAAATTCTGCCAAAATGGGCTGTATATGCTTGGAATATAATGGTATATATATTCAGTTCCTCCCTCAGCCTCACAATGGCTAAAAAATGTATTTGTGTCTGAATGGAGTCCCTAGAGTAGCATAAAGTAGAAGCATTTATGGGTTCAATCCAAGAAGCATGTGAACTAAAAATAATATTGTCAAACTTTTATGAATTATTTTTCTTATGCATTGAGATTGCCAAACCAAACTGCTAGTCATGTGAATTAAGCGTGATATACTAGAACAAATGGGCGTTGCTCATTAAAGAGGATGTTTGGGTTTTTTTTTCAAGGATTACATTTTCACCCTTTAATGTGATATGTTTTTCACATAACATAATAAAGTTTATTTGTAGATAAATCTGTAGCTATTGTTTTTATATGTTTTTTAGCTTTGAATTTTCCATGGAATAGAAAATGCATTTTGCATATGTGTCTAATTTAGTGGTTTCTGAACAATATGGCAAGAATTCTTATGTTTCAGCAGATTTTCCAGTGCATCACCAAACTGTAGGTATTGTAAGAGTCTAGAAAGGGGCCACTCATTGAGAATTCTTTCTTTACTCTTTTACTCCCTATTTTAACCCTTCTTCCCACTTAAGTCATTGCTATATGAAATTTTGTTCTTGGAAAATGAGAATGCAAATGGAAATATTAATTTTGAGGGTCATATTTATATTAGTGTTACTGTTAGAAACTCTGGTTTCCTGTACTTTTTAAGAATAGCCACCTTAACAAGTTATCTATTCTCATTTCCTTTTGCACCCTTCTTTGTTGTTTTGTGCTCCCCACTTTTTGTTCCTTGAGTCTATAAGTACCACCTTCTGGTTACCACGGGAGCTCTGAATGAGTGCTTCATTGATACATTTGACTCTTTTCATGTATTACTTATTCACTGGTATGTTGACTTTTCCTGTTGCTGCTGCTTAGTTACTTCAATTGTGTCTGACCGTCCGTGTGACCCTATGGACTGTAGCCCGCCAGGCTTCTCTGTCCATGGGATTCTCCAGGCGAGAGTACTGGAGTGAGTTGCCATGCCCTCCTCCAGGGGATCTTCCTGACTAAGGGATGGAACCTTAGTCTCCTGCATTGCAGGCAGATTCTTTACCTCCCTGGGCCACCAGGGAAGCCCTCCTCTTTTTCATATATATGTATATATTTAACCTGTATAAGTATTTCTCAAGGGTCTACTTAGCAGGCAGTGTTGAGAGTACTGATTTTAAGCTGTCTGATTAACCTTTCTTCCCTTCCAGGTAGTAGAACTCCTTCTTTAACGTCTGTCATTCATAATTTATAGCTCAATTTGTTCTGGTATTCTTCAATTCCATATCCTTTCCTAACCCCTTTCCCTTTATCTTACTTCAAACTTGTGATCACTTACTTTGTTCAGTACCATATAATGGTTGTATTTTTGAAAGTCCAATATCAGTAGTGAAAGTGTTCTTATTGCAAATTGTTGCTGTTTTTCATTCACTAAGTTGTGTCCAGCTCTTCGCAACCCCTTGGACTGTGGACTGTAGCACACCAGGCTCCTCTGTTCTCCACTATCTCTTGGAGTTTGCTCAAGTTCACGTCCATTGAGTCGATGATGCTATCTAACTATCTCATCAGGTACACTTTAATAGATTTTAATATATGCTCATATCCATGAAGCTATCATCACAAGCAAGATAATGGACATATCTATTACCTCAGAAGTTTTTCTCAGGCCTCTTTGTGATCCTTTTTTCTCATTGCCTCCCACCCCCAGACAACCACTGATTTGCTTTCTGTCCCTGGACATTGATGACTTGAATGGTGGGCTCCCAAAAGTTATGTCCACGCGGAACCTGTGAATGTGACCTTATTTGGAAAATGTAATTAAGTTACATCTGGATCTGGAAATGAGCTCAACCTAGCTTAGGTTTGGCCCTAGATCCAATGACAAGTGCCCTTATAAGAGAAGGAAAGGACATAGAGAGGAGAAGGTGATGTAATGGAGTTAGATATTGTAGTGATTCATCCAGAAGCCAAGGACTATCAAGTATTACTGGCAGTCACCAGAAGCTAGGCAAGAGGAACAGAACAGATTCTTCCTTGAAGTGTACAGAAGGAACTAACCCTACCAATATGTTGATTTTGGATTTCTCCTTCAGTACTGTGAAAGACTAAATTTATTTTGTTTTAAGCCACTAAGTTTGTGATAATTTGTCACAGTATCCCAATGAAGTATATACAAAATTAGTTTTCATTTTTTAGAATTTTATGTAAATAGAGTCATACAGTGTGTATTCTTTTTTATCTAGATTCTTTCAGCATACTTATTTTTAGATCCACCTTTGCATATATTAATAATTCATTTCATTGCTAAGTATATATACATATGTAGTCTATATATGTATATATACACATATATGTATACACATATATATATATTGACTACAATTTGTTGATTTATTCACTTGTTGATGAACATTTGGTTATTTCCAAATTTTTGCTACTATAAAGTTGCTATGAACATTTGTGTCATCTTTGTGTAGACAGATGATTTTATTCTTCTTGGATAAATTTCTAGATTTTGAATGCTTCAGTATATTTGACTCTATGTATGTACACATTTAGCTTTTTAATAAAACTGCAAAAGTGTTTTTTTGAAAATACTGTGCCATTTACTGTGCCATTCCCTCAAGTAGTATATGAGAATTCAATTGCTGCCTCATTTTGACTAGTTCTTGTTAGGGTCAGTCTTTTAAACTTTAACCATTGTACTGTGCGTAGTGACATATCATTATGGTTTTAATTTTTACTTCCCTAATGACTCATACTGTTGAGCAATTTTTCACGTGTTCCTTTTCCATCTTTATATCTTACTTGGTGAAATATGTGTTCAAATCTTTTTCCCATTTTTAAAATTGGAGTTTTTGTTTTCTTATTATTGAGCTTAGAGATTTATGTGTCTTAAACAATCCATCTGCATACAGCTCCTTCACCAGGTACATGATTTATAAATATTTTTCTCTCAATCTGTCATGTCTTTTCGTTCCTTTATAAGTATCTTTCAAAGAGCAGAAATCTGTAATTTTAATGAAGTCCAATTTTTATCAGGCTTTTCATCAGCCATGTGTGTTATATATCAGAGATGGTAGTCTTTCTGTGCTTTCCTTAACTATTTGTTTCAGTGGGTTTATTAAAGTATAATTTACATATAATAAACTGTACATACTAAAAACTACACATATTTGAAAAGTTTTTGACATCTATTATACCATGAAACCGCCATAGTGAAGATAATGAATGTATTCATCACCCATAATAGTTTCCTATTGCCCCTTTATAATCCGTCCTTCCCACTCTTTATCCCCCGCTCTCTGCCAGACATTCATTTATCTGCTTTCTATCACTATGGATTAAGTTGCAGTTCCCAGAGTTTTATATAAATTGAAATTATATACTGTGTTCTCTCCTATGTCTGGAGTAAATGTTTTTCAGTCAGCCTAAATATTTTTGGATTCATTTATCTTTTACTATGTATCAGTATTCAGTTCTTTTTTATTTTTCTTTTCAGTAATATTAGTTTGTTTGTCCATTTACCTGTTGGTGGATCTTCGGGTTGTTCCAGTTTTGGGCTATTGCAAATAAGCCGCTATGAACATTCATGTATTATTTGGATAAATGCTTTCTTTTCTGTTGGGTAAAACTCCAGTAGTGGAATTCAATCCAGGGATGAAAAGACATGATGCAGATACAGAGAAAAATGTTTATAAATCATTTATCTGGTGAAGGACTTGTATCCAAATAGATTGCTTAAAACTAGATCAAAAGAAATGTGTAAACCTTTTTTCCAAAGTGGTTATGCCATTTAAATTTTTACCATCAGTGTATGTGAACTCTAATCACATCCTCGTCAACACTTAGTGTGGTTGATCTTTTAAATTTTAGTCATCCCAATAGATACGTCATACTATCTCATGATTTGAATATGAATTTCCTTAGTGTTAATGATGTTGAACATGTTTTCAGGTTGTTACTTTCCACCTGGGTATTTTCTTTGGTCAAGTGTCTATTTTAGAGTGTTTTCCTCTTTTAGAGTTTTGAGTTGTCTTTTATACTGTGGATACAAGTTATTTATCAGATATATGCTTTGCAACTTTTTTTTTCAAAGCTGTGGTTATTATCTTCTTTTTCATAACAGTAGCTTTTTTTTTTAAGAGTAGAAGCTTTACGTTTTTTAAATGAATTTTTTTATTGGAGTATGGTTGATTTACAATGTTCAGTTTCTGCTGTACAGCAAATGAGCTTTAAATTTTACATATCCATTTCATGTATTTTTTTTCATGGTGTATGGATGTATCATAGTTGTGTTATAATATCTGAGAAATCATTGCCTAATCCAAAGTAGTCACTAAGATTTTTCTCTTATGTTTTCATCTAAGAATTTTAATTTTTAGACATTTTATCAGGTCCATGACTCATTTTCAGTTGATTTTTGCATACAGTGCAAGGTGTGGATTCACTTTTTTGCTATGAAAATTCAGTTGTTCCAGATGGCCTGTTGAAACACTATCCTTGCTCCTGTGAATTTGCCTTTGCTCTTTTGTTGAAAATCAGTTGTTTATATGTGGATCTGTGTCTTCACTCTCTATTCTGTTTCATGATTTATTTGTCTGTCTTGATGACAGTACTCGTATTTTGAATACTTTATGAATGATTTCTGAAATCTGGACTTTGCCTCCATTTTTACAGGGTTGTTTTGGCTGTTCTTAGCTCCTTTGCATTCCTGTATAAAAATTTATATGTGTGATGATTCTTCATGAAGGAAGTGAAAATTGGAGATATAAATTCCTTGTATAAAATGTTTCTATTATTATGTTTTGGGCTTCCCTTGTAGTTCAGTTGGTAAAGAATCTGCCTGCAAAGCAGGAGACCTGGGTTTGATTCCAGGGTTGGGAAGATCCCCTGGAGAAGGAAATGGCAACCCACTCCAGTATTCTTGCCTGGAGAATCCCATGGACAAGAGGAGCCTGGCAGGCTACTGTCGATGGGATCACAAGAATCGGACATGACTTAGCAACTACATCACCACCATCATTATGTTTCAATGACTCAGTAACAGGTTGAGCTTCCCAAGTGGCGCTTCTGTAAAGAACTTGCCTGCCAATGCAGGAGACTTAAGAGATGTGGATTCCATCCCTGGGTCAAGAAGATCCCCTGGAGAAGGGCATGGCAACTCACTTCAGTTTTCTTGCCTGGAGAATCCCCTGAACAGAGTAGCCTGGCAGGCTACAGTCCATAGGGTGACAGAGAGACACGACTGAAGCGACTTAGCAAGCAAGCGAGAAAGTGACACAGTGCCAAAGTTGCTGAATTCTAGTAAAGTGGGCTACTTATTTCCTAAGGTTGTTTTGAAATATATTTATGCCTTTAATTATGCCATTTCATCACTTGTGTCTCCTAAGACTATCTTTCCTAGGGCAAACTCAAATTATACTCTCAAATCAATTCTGGGACACAGTGTTTTCTTTTGAACACCTACAGCATTTACTTATTTCTAATCAAAGAGTCTTTCAGTTAGTAGAGAAGGAGGAAATACCAGCTTACTATGAGAGCAGCTGATCTTAAAAACAGACTGTGACATTGCAGAAAGCAACAGGCTGCTGTCTCTACTGAAGATAGATAAAGCTGCTTAACAAAATATTAACAGTTTGAATCTAGTAACATATAAAATAGATCATGTACTGTATACAACCAAGTGGGCTCTATCCCAGGAATATGATGATTGTATAACACTCAATAGAAGAGAGAAAAAATATATAATCAGACATGACTTCTGAAATGATGCTTCAGCAGACTCTCTTCCTTGTAAAACCATTATAACTGATGAAGGTTAAAACAAAAAAGCAAACAGAAAATGCCCAACCATTTAAAATCTCTGCAAATGGTTATAAGGGCATATAGCAAATGAAGAAACCTTTATTCAAGAAAATCTACTAAATCTTTTAACAGTGAGAGTCTGTCATTTGATCCATTTTTCTTCCCCAGCAGGTCAGCAAAGGAAACCTTACTCTGAGCAGGTTTAGACCTGTGTGCAGGGCTCCTTCCCACCCTCTCAGCTCCTGTGTGCAGGGCTCCATCCCACCCTCTCAGCTCCCAGTCTAGGACTGTGGTTTTCCCCTGGAGGGGCAGGCTGACAGCATTTCTTGTTTTCCCCCAGCTCTATGTTGCAGAAGTTCTCTTCTAGGCAAGAACAGGTAAGAGGTTTGGGACTCTTCTTCCATCCAGCCCCCTTCCTCTGGGCAGCAGGCTGAGAATACTGTGGCCTCAGTCACCCTCAGCCCAGCATGCTGTTAGGGTGGAGGTTTCACACTGGGAGGAGCAAGATGAGAAGACTATAAGCGAATGCACCCTATAAGCTGTAAAGTACCCTATTTATAATGCAGAGGTGTCACTCTGAGAGAGATGTCACAGTTTCCAGTTCCAGAGAAGTGTTACCAGCTTTTTGCCTGGGGGAGAGGCAGGCCATAAAAACCAAGAGTTCTGAAGTTCTCTGTGGGAACTGACTTTATTTGGAACAGAGTTTGGGAAAGTTCAAGCCTAAGGGTGTGCTCACAAACAATGGTGATTTTGGTGTAGGCTATTCAGAGAAGGCTGATAGCTCCACGTGCAAGGCAAGATAAATTGTAGAGCAGCTGGATGTTTACCAGATAAAACAAGGGAAAGAGATAGCTAAGAATAGCCTGCTTGGGGTTGGAATGAACTTCAAATACTCGCTTTAAAGACCACCCTCTTTAAAGAGGACAGGATTTAATTGGATAAGACTGTGGAACAGTTTATGCCCAGCATACTTTTGAAAACAGTTAAGCAGTAAGGAGGCAGTTAGGGGACGTCAACAGCCAGGTATGATACCCATGAAGCTGACAACAGAGAAAATCAAGCAAAGAGACAAGGAGAGTTCCCCCAAACTGTTACCACTGAATATCTTTCTGCATGCCCTAGGCTGTGTCCTCTGAGGAACAGCATCAGAGGCTGTACACTGTGTGGAAGATAGATGTCACTAAAATAGTTAAGCCAAGTCATTGAAGAAATAAACCAGCAAGCCACAACAATATTCTCTGGATGGGTGGAAGATCAGTATCCAGAGTTATTAGATACATTATCTAAAATGTGTGGTTTTACATCAAAAGTTCTGAGACATGCAAAGAAATAGGAAAATATGGCCCATATGTATATAAAAAAGCAGGTAATAGAAACTGCCTTTGAAGGTACTTAGATGACACCTAGCTGATAAAAATTTCCAAGCAGCTACTATAAATATGTTCAAAGAACTGAAGGAGATCATGCCTTATGAAATAAAAGAAGATAACCATATCTCATAAAGTAGAAAACATTATTAAGAGATTTATTGGGGAAATTATAAAATATTACTGAGAGGAATTTTGAAGGTCTTAAATAAATGAAGGTTATATATTATGTTCATGCATTTGAAAATTTTAGTGTAGTTAGTTTCAGATATACAGCAAAGTGATTGTTTTATATATATATATATGTATATATACACACACATTCTTTTCCATTATAGGTAAGATATTGAATATAAGATATTGAATATAGTTCTCTTACTATACAGTAAATCCTTGTTGTTTATCTATTTTATGTGTATACATAGTAGTATCTCCTAATCCCATACTCGTAATTTATCCCCCACATCCATCTCCCTTTGGTAATCATAAGTTTGTTTTCTATGTCTGTGCATCTGTTTGTTTTTTAAATGAATGCATTTGTATTCTTTTTCAGATTTCACATATAAGTGATATCATGTAATATTTGTCTTTCTCTGACTTACTTTACTCAGTGTGATAATCTCTAGGTCTGTCCATGTTGCAGCAAATGACAATATCTTGCCCCCTTTTTTTGGCTGAGTAATATTCCATTATATATGTATATACTTAATCTTCTTTATCCATTCATCTGTTGATGGACACTTAGGTTGTTTTCATGGAAGACTTGATATTTTTTAAAACGAACTTTCTTCCTGAATGGATCTCAAGATTAAAACCAGTCTCATTTAAATATATAAATTCTGAGAGTTTTAATTTTTTTAAGGAAACTTACAAGCTAAAAGCTAATTCTAAAATTCATTTGAAAATGCAGTAGAGCCTAGATCAACCAAATCCATTTGGAAAAAATAAGAAAAAGTGAGAGAACCTAACTTACTTGGTTTCTGGTCTTAATAAAAAGATACAGTAATAAAGAAATGTGATACTGGCACAAAAGTCCATATATATATTTATCATGGACTAGAAAAAAAGAAAAGCAATAGATCTTTAGAGATATCGTTCACTGAGTTTTTATAGAGCTATTAAGTATCTAGGCAGTGCTATGAGGGAGGAGATGATCCTTCTCACAAATTGTGCTTGTACAGCTAGAAAACCATAGGACAGAAGAGAATCACAAAAACAGTCCTTCATTCCAGGTGCCAAAATTAAGTTGCAAGGGATTATATATTTAAATGTTAGAGCTAAAGACATAAAATTTCTAGAGCAAGGCTTAAGATAAATTCTTTCAGACCTTGCAAAAATGTTTTAGTGTACGAAAAGCAGAAACCATAGGAAAGAACATTGATAAATTAACTTCATTACAATTACATACTTCTGTTCTTCAAAAGACTATAAATAACATGAAAATATAAGGTATAGTTTAGCAGAAATTTACTTTTGAAATACATACATGATAAAGAACCTTTGTCCAGTATGTAAAGAATTCTTAAAATTCAGAAGTATCAATCTGACTAGAAAATGGGCAAATGATTTATACCAACACTTTTAAAAAATCAGGTATACAAATGGCCAGTGTGTCTAGTGTCCTTGGTCATTAGCAATTACATACTAAAACCTATACACCCAGTAAAATGTCTAAAATGGAAAATACCCATAATATCAATGTTACAGGAGATGTGGAGTAACTGGAACATCCTAATGACAATGTGAAATGGTACAGTCATTTTGGATAACAGCTAGTTTCTTAAACATGTACTTTTATCAATAGGTTTAATGGGTAAAAAAAATATCGTGCATTTATTCAACAGAGTTCTACTCAGCAATAACATGAAATGAAATACTGATACATGTTAGAATAGTGATGAATCTTGAAAACCCTATGTGAAGTGAAAGAAGTCAGACAAATGCCAAAGACTATATGATTCTGTCTATAAGGAATTCTTTAAAAGGCAGAGTCATAGGGACAGAGATCTTTTCAGTAGTTACTTGGTGTTTGGGATAAGAGAGATGGTCCATTGCAAAGGGGTAAAAGGAAACTGTTTAGAGTGATGGTTACATGACTTCTCAGTTACCAATATTCATCTGACTATATGCTGAAATGAGAGTGCATTATATGTATGTAAATTATACCTAAAGTTATTATTTATTTATTTTTATTATTTTTTTGTGGGGGCATTTGATATCTCTTTAATATCCTAATTTCAGTTCTTTTGTTAATAAATAGCCAAAGGTGGGATTGAAGAGTCATATGATAATACGTTATTTTTTTGGTCAACCTTTCTTCTGTTTTCCATAGAAGCTGTACCATTTTGTATTCACAATAACAGTATACAAGGATTTCAGTTTCTTCATGTCCTTGGCAACACTTTCTTAAAATATCCAGCCTAACAGATGTAAGGAGCTATTTCATGTGGTTTTGATTCACACTGCTCTGATGATTAGTGATGCTGAGCACCTTTTCATGTACTTGTTAGCGATTATGTTTTTCTTTAGAGGGGTGGCTGTCTGTCATTTTAAAATTGGGATTAGTAGTTTTTTTATATTGAGTTGTTAGAGTTCCTATGTATTTTTGAGATTAACCCCTTAATAAAGCTACTTTTAAAGGGATATATAACTGTTACCCACAAAAAAATCATTATTCAGAGTGATAATAATAATATATAAAGGACTGCAGTCTGTATGGTTCCATTTATATAAAATTCTTTATTAAGCAAAAACTATAGTGACGCTAAGCAGACTAGTTGTTGTCAGGAATCTGGGTTGGGTTGGGTTGAGGGAATTGACTTCATCAAGGCAGGAGGGAATTTTTTGAAGTGAGAGGAATGTTCTGTATTTTAATTGTGATTATTTCATGGGTCTAGGTAGTTTTCAAAATGCATCATGTATATTTCAAAAGAGTACATTTCATTTATGGAAAATATGTATCATTAAAACTGATTTTTTTTAATTTAAATTTTAAAATTTAAAATAAAAATTTTTTTAAATTTAAAATTTAAGCAGTGCTTAAAGGAAATTTTTTTTACCTTTAAACGAATATGTACTAAGATCAAAGATTTAAAATTATTGATTCACATTTCTATCTTAAGGTATAAAATGATGATCACATTAAATCCAAGGTATATAGAAGAAAGTAAATGATAAAGATAAAAGTAGAAATCAATAAAATAGAAAACAAAAGGAATAGCCATCCAAATTTTTTTGGAAAAAATTTTAAAAATTGAAGAAGTTATTGTCAAGTCTAATAAACACACACTTGCATAAACACACGCCTATAATAAACACACACTTTCATAAACATTATTGATATTAGCAGTGAAAGAGCTTATATTTCTGTATATTCTGCTGATATTCAGAAGAAAGTGACGGAATTTGTGGACAACTTTGTGCCAATAAATTTGACAAATTAGATGTTATGGACAAATTTCTTGAAAAAGCTTAGCTAACTAAAACATAAACTGAAGGAGAAATCTGATTAGCTCCGTATCTAGTATAGAAGTTGAATTCGTTGTCAAAACCCTTTCCATAGGGAAATCTTCAGGTCCAGATGGCTTCAGTGATGAATTATTTCATACACACAGGAAGAAATAATACTAATTTTATACAAACTCAGAAAATAGTGGAGACAGAAGAGAGAATAATTCTGAACTTATTCTTTTGAGGTCAGCATAAGGCTTCACATCTAAACTAAGAATATTTAAAGAAAATTGTGGATATTATCCCTCATGAAAGTATACAGATCCTTACCTAAATATTTGCATGTCAAATCTCTGGCAGTATTTGGAAAGTATAACATATCATGATTCATCATAATCAAGTGGAGATTTACCCATGAATGGAAGGTTTATTTAATATTTGAAAACCAATCAGTGTAATTAATCATACAAGCACAATAGAAGACAAAGCTTACCATATATATGATTGTTTCAATAGAAGCAGGAAAAACAGTAAAAGAATTGAGTACCCATTCATAATGAAACATTTTTTCCTCCCCCATTCCTTCCCACCCCCTCATATAAGGACTGTAAGTAAACTTCCCTAATATGATAAAGATCATCTTCAGAAAACTTACTGGAATAATATTGAGACAATTTCCCCCTAAAATTGTGGACTTAACAAAGATGTTCACTCACCATTTATATTCAACATTGCTCATTGTTCAATAAGATGAAATAAAGAAAAGGCCTAACGAATGGCTTCCTAGGAGGCTCAGTAGTAAAAAAATTTTACTACCAATGCAGAGATGTGAGTTTGATCCCTGGGTTGGGAAGTTCCTCTGGAAGAAGAAATAGCAACCCAACCAACCCAGTATCCTTGCCTGGGAAATCCCATGGACAGAGGAACGTGGTGGGCTGTAGTCCAAGCGGTCGCAGAAGAGTTGGACATGACTTAGCAACTAAACAACAACAACAATCTACAAAACAATTGCTAGAACTAGCTAAATAAATTTAGCAAGGCCTCAGGATACAAAACCAGTATGATAAATATAAAGTTTCTTTCTAGTAGTTGAGTGACCTTAAGTGGAAAAGGCATTAAGTAAATTCCAATTTCAACAGTTTCTAAACACATGAAATACTTGGGATTAATTTAAGAAAACACATATAAGACTCCTAATTGGAAACTCTGAAACATTGTTGAGATAAATTTAAGAAGATAAAACAGTAGATTGGATTATATTTTATAGAATTGTCAACATTCTTGTTGTTTTAATTTGTTTAGTATAGCCTCAAACATAATATTCCCCGTGGAAGTTTTTAGTAAAAGTTAAGGGGATGTTTCTAAAATTTATATAGAAATTCATAGGACCTTAAACAGTCAAAAAATTTTGAAGGAGAAAAAAGCTGAAAGATTATATTCTGCAATTTCAAGATTTACAAAGTTTTAGAACTCGAGTCAGCATTGTATTAGCATAAAATATAGAAATACTGTAAGTCAGTGAAATAGAATAGAGAATCCAGGAAAAGACCCAAACTTGAAAGTTCAGTTGATTTTGCCCAAGATAACAAAGCAATTCAAAGAGCAAAAATAATACTTTGTAAAGCTTTTGACTGTGTAGATCACAAGAAACTGTGAAAAATTCTTCAAGAGATGGGGATTACCAGACCACCTGACCTGCCTGTTGAGAAATCTGTATACGTGTCAAGAAGCAACAGTTAGAACCGAACATGGAAAAACAGACTGGTTCCTAGTTGGGAAAGGAGTACATCAAGGCGGTATATTGTCATCCTGCTTATTTAACTTATATGCAGAGTACATCGTGCGAAATGCCAGGCTGGATGAAGCAAAAGCTGGAATCAAGATTGCCGGGAGAGATATCAATAACCTCAGATATGCAGAAGACACCACCCTTATGGCAGAAAGTGAAGAACTAAAGAGCCTCTTGATGAAAGTGAAAGAGAAGAGTGAAAAAGCTGGCTTAAAACTCAGCATTCAGAAAACTAAGATCATGGCATCCAGTCCTGTCACTTCATGGCAAATAGATGGGGAAACAATGGAAACAGTGACAGATCTTATGTTTGGGGGGCTCCAAAATCACTGCAGATGGTGACTGCAGCAATGAAATTAAAAGACGCTTGCTCCTTGGAAGAAAAGCTACTACCAACCTAGAGAGCATATTAAAAAGCAGAGACATCACTTTGCTGACAAAAGTCCATCTAGTCAAAGCTATGCTTTTTCCAGTAGTCATGTATGGATGTGAGAGTTGGACCATAAAGAAAGCTGAGCATCAAAGAACTGATGCTTTTGAACTGTGATATTGGAGAAGACTCTTGAGAGTCCCTTGGACTGCAGGGAGATCAAACTAGTCAATCCTAAAGGAAATCAGTCCTGAATATTCATTGGAAGGACTGATACTGCAGCTGAACCTCCAATACTTTGGCCACCTGATACAAAGAACTAACTCATTGGAAAAGACCCTGATGCTGGGAAAGATTGAAGGCAGGAAGAGAAGGGGACAGCAGAGGATGAGATGGTTGGATGGCATCACTGACTCAATGGATATGAGTTTGAGCAAGCTCTGGGAGTTGGTGATGGACAGGGAAGCTTGGTGTGCTTCAGTCCATGGGGTCGCAAAGAGTTGGACATGAGACTGATTGGCTGAGCTGAATTGAACTGAGTGACGTTAGAATGCTAGAAGCAACAATCAGTTCTAGATAGATTAAAGATCTCAATTAAAAGTTAGAATTATAAAGCTTTTAATAAGGAGAGTATACTTTTAATATTAAAGTATTAAATATTAAATTTAATATTATTAAATTTAATATTTATATTAATATATTAATATCAATATAAATATTAATAAATATTAAATATACTTTTAATATTAAAAGGAGAGTCTCATTTTAATAAGGAGAGTATCTTTACCACCTTGAGATAGGCAGATACTCAGTACAGAGGAAGCAAACAATAATCATAAAAGAGCAAACTGATAGACTAGACTTCTTCAAAGTTAAAGGGTTTTCTTCATCATCTGCTATAAAGAAAATGAAAAGGCAAGTGACACATTAGGCTGGAATACTTACAAAATATTTATGTGACAAAGGATGTATATATTAAATGTCTAAACAGTAGCCTACAACTCTATTATAAAAATAATGTTACTTGTGAGATTAGGTTTTGAAAGGACTGAAGCTTCCATTTTTGGATGTGATCTCTCACCTTATCTCTCTCTTGAATAACTGGCTTTGGGGGAAGCCAGCTGCTGCATCTTGAGGACCTTCCAGCAGCCTAATGAGAAGCCTATATGGGAGGGACTGAGGCTTGCCTATAGCCATGGGAGTGAGCTTGGAAGCAGATCTGCAACCCAGACTTAGCAGATTCACCGCAACCTCAAGAGAGACTGAACCAGAGCCACCCATCAACTAAACTCCTAAATTCTCACCCAAAGAAAATGAGATAATAAGTGTTGTTTTAAATGCAATTTGGGGGTGAGAAGGATTCTTAACATGTATGTACCTAAGGCAAGAGTGTTGAATTATGAGGGAAAATCTTTAATAATAGAACGACAAGGAGAGAGAGATGAAACCACTATTTCAGTTGGAGTCTTCAACACCCTCTGTATCAGAAATGTTCAGTTCCAGTGGCAAAATAGTAAAGACATAGTTGAACTCAACATCATCAATCAACTGGATTATAATGGACATCTGTAGACTACTTCATCTAGAAAGTATACACATTCTTCTCAAGCTTACAAACTGGAGCATTCACCAAGATCAATCACATTTGGAGCCATAAAACAACACCTTAACAAATGTAAAAGACTGAGAGCCATACAATGTCTTTTCTCAGACCACAATGGAATTAAACTTGAAATCAGTAATAGGTAATTGGAAAATCCCAGTATACTTGGGAGTGAAACAGTGCATTTCAAAGTAACACATGGGTCAGAGAAGAATTCTCAAGAGAAATTTTAAAGCATTTCGCACCATCTTAAGTAGCTTAAGGGATGGTAAATTGGAATTAGGATAACATTTATTTGTTCAGATATGCACTTCTCATCCAAGCAAGTACATTTTTTTCTTCTCTCAGACTGTGTATAGCTCTGTTATAAAATGTTACAAATTAGCATTTATTAGTACTCACAAGATTTGGAATAATTTTTTCTGTTTAGAAAAAATGTTCTTAAAGATATTATTTTTCAAACAGTTAAACAGTTATAATTTTATAAGAATAGAAGTTTCATGTTCATTATGTGTTGGCTTTAAAAATAACAATAGAATCATATTTAGCTTATGTTTGTTATATGTAGTAGATAAACAGATTCTAAAGTTATACAAAAAGCAAAAATCTTGTATCGCTAAGGTAATCTTACGAAATTTAGTAAATCTGTACTGTACTGAAGTAAATCTTTGGAATGTTCTTCCCATTGTGATACTCCTTCAGTTTAATTAAAATTTCTCCCTAAGAAAAGTCCAGCAAACTAAATCATGGGTCTGAAGCAGCTGGTTCTTTCCTTGTTGGAAGAAATTGATTATTTTTTTTCCAGCTAAAGCATTGGATGAAGTCGTTAATATATTTTGGGTTCATGTTAATTGAAAATTATAACTTATGGCTTAGATATTTGAATAATGCACAGTACAAAGATTTTTTTCCCCCCTAAAAGGCTTTCCTGAATTGAGGTCAGCTACATGAAAAAGAGCTCTTTGTTTCTCATCTTATGCTTATTTTAGGGTATAATTCCACTGAGTGGATTATTAAGAATTGCCCACACTAGATTCATGGTGTGTTTTCTGCCCATCTCTGTCTCTCTCTCTCTCTGTCTCACTCACACACACACTCCCCACCCCTGTACATACACTTTGGTGTTGGCTAGAGTCATTTAGTTTATAATTTTTGAATTTTAATGCATGTGTTTTTGTGCTGTCCCTTTGTTCTAACCTGTAATGGTTATTCTTTGCTTCTGATTCATATCCTCTTTCATTCTTATCGGAGAATTATTGGCTTCTGTACAGATAGGTTGATTTAAATAGCAGAGTTAGTTTTCTGGTTCTAGAATGTTAGACTTGCCTCTAGAAAACAGAGCTGTGATAAATAATACGAGTTGTGTGATTATGTAGTAGCGCTGTCAGTGACTTGAGCTTTTTTCTCATGTTTGTATGAGAAAGTTAAGTCCATTTTAGAGTAGGCCAAAATTTTCACATATAACTTCTTGCTTCAGCTAATCACAACTGTACATAGATAGCAAAAATGTCAATTTAGATCCTATACTCACAGATCTGTACTTTTTAGAATAAGTTGTTTTAAAACTAAATGTAGCCATAAAATTATCTACTTTCTAGGAAGAAATAAAACCACTTAGTATATATTATCTCTAAGAAAAAAAGAGAAAGTAGGGTATTACTTATAATTTTGGTTTCTCGAGACCCTTTCTCTTCTCTTGGGATTTAGTATTTTTCCTTTCTGTTCTTTAATTTACTGAGTTTGCTTTTACTCTGCTTTTGTGTTTTGCAGTATTTTTTAAGAAATATTTATTTATTTACTTGGCTGCGTTGGGTCTTAGTTGCAGCATGGGAGATCGTTGATTGGGGCAAACAGTCTCTCTAGTTGTGGTGCTTGGGCTCAGGTGCTCCATGACCTGTCGAATCCTAATTCCGTAACCAGAGATTGAATGTATGTCCCATGTGTTGCACAGCGGATTCTTAACCACTGGGCCACCAGGGAAGTCCCCCCAAAATTAATATTTTCTTCAGATTATATTTGACTTATTTTTCCTGTATAGTAGAGTTTTACTGTATTTGGTAACTTTGAAATTTTTAAATTTAAATTTTTTATAAATTAGTTTTACAATACAAATAAATTGAATTCAACTTTTAGTTTACTTCTTCTTAGTAGAAGCTTTTTTCCCCCCTAACTACCAGAGCTGGAAATTTTAAGAAGCAGAGGAAAATTATGTGTATTTGATTTAGCATAGCTGCCTAATTCTTGGGATTTAGGTAGTGGGAAATTATCTTTGGATTCTTTAATTATGCCAGGTTGTGGTACTTTTATGTGTTCCTTTTTCATAGTACATTTATATCTACGAAAGACACAGTCCTTTCTGCTTGGGTCAGTGTTTGTTTGAGACCTGTCAGTTCTTTTTTCACTAAGTTTATTTATCTAATTATGGTAAAATATACGTAAAATACAACTTAGCATTTTAACCATTTTTAATGTGCAGTTCAGTGGCGTTAAATATATTCACATGTTGTGCAACCATCACTACTATCCATCTTTAGAACTTTTTCATCATCTCTTACAGAAATTCTGTACCTGTTGAACAATAACTTCCCATTCCTCCCTCCTCTCCCTGCCCCTGGTAATCACCATTCTTCTTTCTGGCTCTGTGAAATTGACTCTTCTAGGTATTTCATATAAGTGGAGTCATACAATGTTTGTCCTTTTGCGTCTGGCTTATTTCACTTAGCATATTATCTTCAGGCTGCTGTGAACATTAGGGTACATGTATCTATTTGAATTTGAGTTTTCTCCAGATAAATGCTCAGGAGTTGGTTCAGTCTCTTGATATGAGGAATTATAGTGATTGATTTTCAAGTATTGAATTAGCCTTTAGTTCCAAACATAAACTCTACTTAATGGGGTGCATTATTCTTTTTACATATTACTGAGAACAGTCTGCTAATACTTTGTTGGGGATTTTTTACCTATATTCATGAAAGATACTGATCTGTAGTTTTCTCGTTATATCTTTGTCTGGTTTTGGTCTCAGGGTTATACTCAACTCGAAAAATAGATTTGGAAATATTACTTTTCTATTTTCAAGAAAGCTTTATGTAGAATTTTAATCTTTTACATTGATTAATTGAATTTGCTTATGAAGCTATAAGGCCTAAGAAATTTTTTTGTAGTAAGGTTTTAAATTAGAGCTTCTGAGATACAGGACTATTCGAAATATCTGTTTCTTCTTGAGTGTCTTTCAAATTTTGTGTCTTTTAAAAAATTTCTTCACTTCATCTGAGCTGTTGAGTTATGGGTGTGAAGTTATTTTAAATACTTCCTTATTATAGTATTAATGTTCTTGAGATCTGTATACTTTATATTCCTGATACAGATAATTTGTGTCATCTTCTTTTTCTTTATCCATCTGGCTGAAAGTGAAAGTCGCTCAGTTGTGTCCAACTCTTTGCGACCCCATGGACTGTACAGTCCATGGAATTCTCTAGGCCAGAAACTGGAGTGGGTAGCTTTTCCCTTCTCCAGGGGAATCTTCCCAACCCAGGGGTCAAACCCAGATCTCCCACATTGCAGGTGGATTCTTTACCAGCTGAGCCACAAGAGAAGCCCAATAATACTGGAGTGGGTAGCCTATCCCTTCTCCAGCAGATCTTCCTGACCCAGGAATCAAACTGGGGTCTCCTGCATTGCAGGCAGATTCTTTACCAACTGAACCATCTGGCTAGAGGTTTATAAATTATATTCAGCATTTCAGAGAACTAGCTTTGATTTCATTGGTTTTTACCTAATTGTTTTCCTATTTTCTATATTTTTTTTACCCGTCTGATCCTTATTATTATTGTTTTTGCTTCTGATCTATACGCTGTTGGATACTTGAGGGTAACCTTCTACAAATCTGTGGCGTTTTCTCTCTTAGCAGATTCTAGCTCTCTTGGTCTTTCTGGATATCTGTTCTGTCTTCTCCTCCCAGGGAGCCTGTTGGACGTCACCCCTCTCTGTTCTGTAACCTGTAAACTCAGCGCGGGAGGCAGAGGAAGTCCTAAGGGTCACCTCATTTTTCATGATCATTGTCTTTTATTACATGATGTTCAGTGTCTTGAAAACTGTTCTTTATATATTTTGTTCAGTTCTATTCTCTTCTAAAAAATTTGTTTTTGACGGGAGCTTAAATCTAGCTCATTACTCCATCTTGCCCATCATTTACTTGTCAGCTGTTTTCTTATCTAAATAGTAAACTCTTGAAGGGAAGATAGCTTTTGTACCCCTTATAGTATGTAGTGCAGGGCCTTGTATTCAGTCAGTGCCTATTGTGAATTTGACTTATTTCTGGAGTTTACCTGAACTGAATGGAAGAGGAAGGTAAAACACAAGAGTAAAGCCATCATCTGACTGCATTTCCCCTGCTTGTCAAATGAATGCTATGTGGAGCCTGGCAAGAGAATTTCTATACTTCTCTCATGTCTTACAACTCTAGCCCTTACAGCTGGATTACTGGAACTGATGCCTTAACCGCCACCAGATATGATGTGACCCAACCGGTCCATGTATTTAGCCTTAGTTTTTACAAGAATGGGTAATAGGTCAGGTTTGTAGGATGATAAGGACAGGAATACATAGGAAAATCACAGATTAAGAAACAGTCTCAAAAAAATCCTCCTTGATGCTAACTCCAGATTGTTCAGTTTTATTATTAATCTGAAGATTTTGTTTTCTTTTGCTCTCAAAAATTTTCAGAAATTATTGTTGCTTCATCATTTATTTTAGTTCTTTTACCTTAAACTCATATTACATGAATATTGGAGCTTCTTGATATACTTAATATGTCTTTTTGCTGTGGTTTCAATTAAAATTTTTTTTATTCTCTGTGTTGAGTTCTTGCTGAATGTATCCAAACTTATTTCTAATTCAAGAATTCCACCTTCATTTTACCTAGAGAAGAGTTTATTTCATCTATTGTTTTTTTTATTTCAACGACTATATTTTTCATTTTCAGATTTTCTAATTGAGTGTTCTTCATACCTAGATTTCTTCTCCCATTTTTGTTTCATTATTTTTTGTTTGCTTTCAGTCGAAATTTTGCTCTCATTTATCTCCTTGCACATTCAATATAAACTCTTAAAGTTTTTATTTATTTCCATAAAATTATTTTCATATTGAATAAATGCATGTTTGATTATTGATTTTTCTGGCTGGTTTGTTGCTCATTTTGAGTAGGAATTATTTTTCTGCTCTTGTTTTTCTCTTCTCTTCCTCCCTCTCAGTTCATACCTGTCTGTCTTTAGGCATGCAGTTAGTTTTCATTTTATCCCTCCTTGTCGCTAATCTAGAACCAGATCTTATTCCAGAATTTCAGTGATTCTGTCACCAGTTATGGTGAAGATATGACAGAAACATTCAGTGCTTTTGATTCAGTTTCTGGTACATACAGGTTAATAGGTTATATCAGCCTCCTCTTGCTCCTGCCCCCAAGTAAAAGCTTTTCTAAAAGCCCCAGGTGAAGGTTGACTCAGCATGTGTGTATGCGCGCACATGCATACTCACTTGTATACTTTGAGTGCCTGAGCGTTTACTAGCCTCCTTTTTTGAACCAACTCACTGCTTAGAGGCAAAAGCTGGTGTGATGCTGATCTCCGTCACTCCTGTTTAAGTAATTTATAATTGGGTGGCCTAATTTGGTTAAAATCAGGAGCTTTTAACCAAATTTACTTTTTTTCTTTTTTTAACCATTTTTGTTTCATTACAGGCCATTGGAATTTATCTTGTTTTGGAAATTGGGTGTGTCTTTTTTGTTATTTTTATTTTTCATATGCTGTACATGCCCTGTCTATGTTTTTGGTGTACAGTTGGTGAGTGAAGGTTCAGTATTATGCCATCCTGATTTAAATCATATTCCTAGGTTAGTAACTTTCAAAAATAAATCTATAGGGTTTAACTTCCTTTGATTCTCATTGGACCAGGAAAAGCAAAGAAAATTCAGGATTACAAATCGTGTTATTCTTTTACTGACCCTCTGCAGTAGATACTGTGACTTAGCAGCAGCAGCAGCAGTAGATAATAGATAAATGGTTTCTTTATAGAATAATGCTAAATTGGGACTGCTTGGTTTCATTCTAAATTCTGTGAATTATTTTCCCATCAATTTCTGTATGTAAGTCTTCCAAACACTGTCATACAAAAAGGGACACTGTTATCCTAGAAGTTGAAGTGGTGCCTACTTGGGTGAATCTGGGCACATTATTTAACCTTTCTGTATTTCAGTTTCCTCCTTTGTAAAACAGGTACACTATCTGCTTTCACTATTTCATGGGACAGTTATGATCTTTGTGGAAGATAAAAAGAGTCAAATTCAACAAAGTTTTACTTAGCACCTATCTTTGAGAGAGACAATGGTAATAAGTTCTAGGGAAATAATTGAGTAAAACACAGCTCTGTGGTTAGTAATAATATAGTGAGACATACAGCATGTTTTGTAATCAGTTGTCATACAAGGTAGTTGGATAAATGTTCAAATATAGATATTAAAGAATTGAGAGCCCCCCAAAAGGAACAGTTTAGACTTGAAATAAGCGAGCCCGTCACTGAGCTGCTGCTTCTTTGATCTCAAGCCCTAGTGCTTTGAAAATGCCAGGGTGCTGTGTAAACATAAGATGTGCATTTATTTTATTTTATGTTCCAAGCATTTTCCCATGAGCTGATCTGACTGGAGACCACTTGGCCATTTCTGTACCGTTTTTGTTCGCTTTGTTGTTCGGTCTTCATTACTTTTGGCCCTGATGCTTGGGTGTAGGCACACTGGTGGTGTGGCACTCAGTCTTTCTCTCTTCTGTGAGTGACTGATTTAGTTGTTGTTTTTCAAGGGAAAATTTTTCTCTATATATATTTTATTCTTTGATAATGCAGCAATCGAAAGGAAGATTTTCCCCTCCAGGCTGCTTTTCAGAGAGTATTACCTCTGAAGTTCCAAGGAGACACTCATTTTGCTATTATCCAGATACATTTAGACTGAGCTTTTTGCAGTAGAACATTTTGTTCTATTTGCTGTAATTTTTTTTCAAGGGACAAAGATAAACAGCTTAAACAGATAACCATCTCTGGTTGCTGTTTCTAACAATAATATTTAGCAGCCAGTGAATATTCTGCAAGTGCCTTTCTCAGAAAGGCTGCATTAAGTAAACAGGTAGTAAATATTCTGGGTGACTGACAGATGATAGAATTTAAAACTAACCATCTGCCCATATCAAGCTAATACATTGTTTTTCTGTTTTGGTAAATAATACTCATCTTGTTTAGACAGTTCTTATCAAAAACAGTGTTAGCATTTCATACCAAACATTTTTATAAAGCCCATGAGAGCTAAAACTAACAAATTTTGAACTGGTTGAATCATTTCATTAGTTTACTTAGACGTATATTTTGATTTATTTCCAAATCACAAGTTATACTGTATCCTGTGTTTTGAAAAATGATAGCTTTTGTGCAGTTTTGCAGTCAGTTACCATGTACAGTAAAACTTGTGTTGTTTTTGACATTTACATCTTAGCCGTGGATTGAATTGGTACTTGGAATTGATTACAGGGGTTTTGTGAATTTTCTGTACTTAATATTTTGTGGTATCTATATCATGTATCACTGTGATTTGGAGTGTCATTCCTCTGCAAACATATAATACTAGTCTAAGGGATTTAGCCATTTCTAGTACTCTTGCCTGGGCCCACAGAAACTACAACTACTATATACATATATATATATATATATATAGGTTTCTCTGGTGATTCAGACAGTAAAGAATCTGCTTGCAGTGCAGGAGACCTGGGTTCAATACCTGGGTTGGGAAGATCCCCTAGAGAAGGAAATGGCAACCCACTCCAATATTCTTGCCTAAAGAATTCTATGGACAGGGGAGCCTGGTGGGCTATAGTCCACAGGGTCCGAAAGAGTTGGACACAACTGAAGGACTAACACGTCCACTTTCATACACACACACGTATATTTCAGGTTCAGATATTTTCTTGTACTACATTACATTCAAGTAACAACTATGCATCATTAAAATCACCAGAAACACTAAAACATAAACTCCCACAGGGCAGGGACTTTATTTTTCTTCTCCTGTTTCAGTGCTGAGCACAGAGTAGTTGCTCAATAAACTAATTGAATTAATTAATTATCATCCATTTCTGGGTGTCCATCACTGGACACCCAAACAGTGGACATCATTGCTTATAAAAATACCTACACGTGGATTCTACCATTCAGTAATGTCGCCTGTCTGGTCCCTCTACCATCCCACCCTTTATGTCTCAAATGAGATGTTTCCTCTGTTCCATTCATCAGTTGCTGACTAGAACCCTTATATAATAGTAGCAGTAGTGATGAAGGTGATATGGACTGCCAGTATATCTGAGTACCGGCTGTGTGACAGGCTAAAGGTTCTACCATAGTGTTTATTAATCATCCACGGGCTCAGATACTGTGCTAAACAACTTACATGCATTATATCATTTAATCTTACCAACAAAATATGAGATATTTTATGTTCAAGAAAAACTGAGGTTCACAGAAATTAGGAAACTCCACTAAGATCATAACTTCAGTTAAGGCCAGAATCAAGACTCAGTTCTTTTTCTGTCTGATGTCAAAAGCCATGAGATTATCAAGTTCGGCTTCTTTACAAACTTGTTTTCCAGTATATCTGATAAATTACCATCTAGCTTCTGGTTTCATATGTCAAATAAGGGGTTCTAATTCTTCAGGAGATAGCCGTTGGTGGAAATGTAAATTGCAGACATTATGAAGAACAATATGGAGGTTCCTCAAAAAACTAAAAATAGAACTATTACATGATCCAGTAATTCCACTCATGGGTATATATCCAAAGGAAATGAAAACACTAATTTGAAAAGATACTTGTACCCCCAGTGTTCCTAGCAGTATTATTTGTAATAGGCAGGATATGGATGCAGCCTAAGTGTCCATCAACAGATGAATGGATAAAGATGTGGTGTGTGTATATGTATCTGTATATATGTGTGTGTATATGTATGTGGTATGTATACGTATACACATACTTACACACAATGGAATATTACTCAGCCATAAAAAGAATGAAAATTTGCCACATCTTAATGTAACCTTTACTGAGTATTTCCTTCCTGGCTAGGCACTGTTGTAAGCACTTCCATACTCACAACAACCCTATTAAAAAATGGCACTATTATTGATCCAAATTTACAATACTTTCAGTTCCTCAGATCCCAAAAATATAAATCACATTCTGGGTACTCCTCTCTTCCTCACATGCCACATCCATTCCATTAATTACACCTTCAGAAAAATCTATTAATTTTCCTCCATTCCCAACTCTATGAGCACAGTCCTCGTGGCCGTCATTTCTCTATTGAATGAGTGCAGTAGCCTTGAAAAGTTAATATTTATGTTCATGGTGAAATTTTTTTTAAAGATTAAAAAGGAAAATGTCCTCTCCATTTTGATACTCCAGAGACAATTTCTTGGATTTTGTTTCAGAACTACTTCTATTAATTTCAAATCTTAAAAGATGTTTCTGTTAAAGTGCTGCACTCAATATGCCAGCAAGTTTGGAAAACTCAGCAATGGCCACAGGACTGGAAAAGGTCAGTTTTCATTCCAATCCCAAAGAAAGGCAATGCTAAAGAATGTTCAGAGTACTGCACAATTGCGCTCATTTCACACACTAGCAAAGTAATGCTCAAAATTCTCCAAGCTAAGCTTCAACAGTATGTGAACTGAGAACTTTCAGATGTTCAAGCTGGATTTGGAAAAGGCAGAGGAACCAGAGATCAAATTGTCAACATCCATGGGATTGTAGAAAAAGCAAGAAAATTTAAAAAAAAAAATCTACTTCTGCTTTATTAACTACGCCATCAATAAAAGAATTGACGCTTTGAACTGTGGTGTTGGAGAAGACTCTTGAGTGTCCCTTGGACTGCAAGGAGATCAAAGCAATCAATCCTAAAGGAATCCATTCTGAGTATTCATTGGAAGGACTGATGCTGAAGCTGGAGCTCCAGTACTTTGGCCATGCGATGCAAAGAACTGACCCTTTGGAAAAGACCCTAATGCTGGGAAAGATTTAAGGCAGGAGAAGAAGAGGACGACAGAGGATGAGATGGTTGGATGGCATCACCGACTCAATGGATGTGAGTTTGAGCAAGCTCCAGGAATTGGTAATGGACAGTGAAGCTTTGTGTGCTGCAGTCCATGGGGTCACAAAGAGTTGGACACAACCGAGCAACTGAACTGATACATGTTTACCCATCTGGAGCAAATGCTGTTGTTGCCCTGGCATTCTTTCCTCAGTGCCCTGCCTGTGATCAGCACCTTCCATTTCCATGCAGGTTGTCCTGACATCTGATTGCCAGTACATCTGATTGTTAGCTTAGGGGCTCTCTTGGTCTCCTGGAGCTTACTCTGTCTCTGCACAGTGACACGCCAGAAGTTCTAGGGAACTCATGCCCCAGAGGAGTAGCCTCCGACTGATGACTGACAGAAACTGAGGGGGAAATCTCTAGTTCCCTTGCCCCTTGAATGGGATAAACTCTAATGCAAGATCCACACTGACTCTCAGTGAGACAGTTGAACTCCAGTTGCCCACAGATGTAGACTACTCATGAATGATCACCATGGCTGCCTTCTCTTTCCTTCTTCCTGACTACTGTTTCCTGGAATTATTTCCTAAAGGAACTGCTTGCACTAAAATCCTTACTTCAGGGTTTGCTTCTGGGGAAACCATAACATGAATATTGGCACACACTCTTAACCCCTCCTTGGTGCACCCCTATGTAATCAGACATGTAGGAAGTAAATCCTGTATATTTGGCCTTAAAAACTCAATTTGACCATGTTTGTTTTCTTTAATTCTCATAGGCAGATGTTGGAATCAATAGGATTTTGTCCATTATTCTTAAATTTTTTTGTTTAAATTATTATGCAGTAAAATTGACCTATTTATTTGTTTAGGATACAGCCTATATGTATTTTAACACATGTATAACCACCACTGCCATTGGACCACAAGATGGTTCAATCGCTGAAATAGATTCCCTCATACTATTCCTTTATTGTCACACCTCCTACCACTGTAACCCCTGACAACCAGTGATATGCTCACCATTACTGCCATTTTACCTTTTTGACAGTGCTGTGTAAATGAAATCATGCAGTGTGTACACTTTAGGTCCTAATTTCTTTCAGTTAACATAATGTATTTGAGACTAAGTTGTTGCGTGTATCAGTAGTTTGTTCCTTTTTATTATATTATTCAGTATTCCATTATGTGGATGTACCGTTTTTTTGTTTATCCATTCATTTATTGAAAGGCATTTGAGTTACTTTCAGTTTTTGGCTGTTACAATAATGTACTATGAACACTCATGCACAAGTGTTTGTGTAGACCCATTAGTTTTCATTTCTCTTGGGTGTGTACCTAGAAGTAGAACTACTTGATTCATGTGTTAGCTGTATGTTTGATCTTTTGCTGAACTGCTAGACTGTTTTTCAAAAGAGTTTGCACTGTTTGAAATTTCTACCAGCAGTTCTCTACATTCTTGCCAATACTTTAACCAGCCTTTTTGACTATACTCATCCTAATGGGACTGAAATACTATCTCATTGTATATTTTATTTGCATTCCCCTAATGATTCATGTTTGGCCACCTGAGGCAGAGAGCTGACTCGTTTGGAAAGACCCTGATGCTGGGAAAAGTTGAGGGCAGGAGGAGAAGGGGACGACAGAGAATGAGATGGTTGGATGGCATCACTGACTTAATGGACGTGGGTTTGGGTGGACTCTGGGAGTTGGTGATGGAGAGGGAGGCCTAGCGTGCTGTAGTTCACGGGGTCACAAAGAGTCGGAGATAACTGAGCGACTGAACTGAACTGAATGATTCATGTTGTTGAGCATCTTTTCATGTGTTTTTGGCTATTTGCATGCATCTTCTTTGAATAAATACCTATTCAATTATTTGCCTATTTTCTGATGGGATTGACTGTTATTTTTACTGTTGAGTTTTGAAAGTTCTTTGTATATTCTGGAGACTTGGCTTTTAATTGTCTTAAGAGTGTCTTTTTTACAGGCAAAATTTTTAACTTTTGTCAAGTTTGAATTACTAATTTTTTTTAACACATCCTGCTTTTGTGTTATTTCTAAGAATTCTTCATTTAAACCCCAGGTCACAAAGATTTTCTTTTGTGTTTTCTTCTAAAAAAGTTTTATTATTTTATGTTTTATGTTTAGTTCTATGGTCCATTTGGAGTCGATCTCTATATAAGACAAGTTTAGATTGAGATTAGGTTTTATTTTTGTTTGCATTTAAACAACTTGCTGTCCCAACACCATTTGTTGGAAAAAGATTATTTTTTTTTTTCCAATTTGAATTACAAGTGCCTTTTGTCAAAGATCAAATGGTCATACTTACAGGTCTGTTTATGGACTTCTATTCCGTTGACCTGTGTTTTTGCTTCCCAGTCCTGCCCCTCCCTGCCCTGCCCATGTTTTGACCACACTGGTGACTTGTGGAACCCCTGACCAGGGATTGAACCCAGGATCCTAGCAATGGAATCATGGAGTACTAACCACTGGACTGCCAGAGAATTCCAAACAATCTCTTGATTACTGTTGCTTTATAATTGTCATAAAATTCAGTACTGTGGTTTTTCCAACTTAATTTCTTTTTACAACGTTTTTTTAGTTATTGTTGTTCTTTTGTTATACCATTTAATGTTTAAGAATGAACTTTATCTATAAGTACAAAAAAAGCCTTGCTTGGATTTTTATTTTAATATAGATAATTTTGGTGAAAATTGGTATCTTTAATATGGTGAGTCTTCAGATGCTGTCTCCCAGTTTTTAAGAACATCTTTGCTTTCTTTCATATGTGGCATGATTTGTTACATTTATATCTAAGAAATTTCAATAGCAGTGTGTCTATACATCTGTATATGTGTGGCAGAGGGTCTGTGACAGGTGTGAGACTTTTCCCTGTTGTCAGGCAGTGCTCCTTTGGGTTCTGAAAGGGAGTTCCAGGTATAGGCCCCAACTCTGGTCCCAGGAGTTTTGAAAGTAGGAATGCAATCATTGGTCTTCAGCACTGAGTTCTTAGGAAATATGCCTAGCTGGGCCTAACCTTTCAAATGCAGCAAGAACCGATAGGATCTTATTATTCCATTCTGAATAAAGTTCCTTGAGCCAGTGGGGCCAGGGTGGAGGGAAGCTTTGATAAATGTTACTGCTTTTTTTTTTTTTTTTTATTTTGGCTTCATGTTTATTGCTCATGTATAGAAATGTGATTTTTGTGTTTTGACTTTGTATCCTGCTGCAGGTTTGTTTGTATTAGTTCTAGAAAGATTTTTTTAAAAATCTCTAGGCTTTTCTGCAGACATTCTTGTCATCTACATATTGAGGCAGTTTTATTCCTTCATTCTAGTCTGTATGTCTTTTTTTGCCAGAATGGTGAATGTAGATATCCTTGCGTTTTCCTTCTTCATAGGTGGAAAGTATGTCACCTTTTTCATTTACTGTGATGTTCGCTGTAGATCAACTGCACGTGTCCTTTATATGGCTGAAAAGTTCCCCTCTATTCCTAAGTTCATGAGAATTTTTATCCTGATGGTGTCAATGTTTTGTTAAATAATATTATGATGTGGTTTTTCTTTTTTAGATTGATATGATGGGTTATATTGACTTGTTTTTGAATGCTGAGTTAACCTTAAGTTCCTTGAATAAACCCCACTTGTTTGTGTTTCCTTTTCCTTTTATATACCGCAAGATTAAACTGCCTAATTTTTTTTTTTTGAGACTTTTTTGCGTGTACGTTATTTTGAAGCCAGTCACCAGTCTTTTTACTATACTGAGCTTAATATATAGTACGTAATTTATTTTATAAAAGGTTTCACTTGGGGCAATTTTTCCCTCTTTAGATCTGCTAATAAGTCTTTTTTTCCTTGTTTTTTGTGTTGTTTTGTTTTGTAAATGTTTCCCTTAAAAGTAATCTCTCTAGTGCCTCACATTCATGTTTTGCTTTTTGGATGAGGTTGTGTTAGGGGATAGTTAGTAGACCCTCCCTTGGCTTTCAGTTTCTTTAAGTGAAAGACCATTAGTTCTCAAGTTTACCTTCTTTCTTTGGCTATTATAGAGCACTTTAAAGGACAAGAATGCAAATGAATGTTTCACACATGATATAATTTCTGAAGTTTCATTTTAATGTAATATGAGCCACATTATACGTAGGCTTTTTGAAGGAGTCAGTTGAAATCAAGATTTCACTGGGTTCTTTGTTTTTAGAGATCATGGTAATGGGACTATAAGTGGAAAAGCCCCAAATGATAACATTCCTTCCATTTGTCATCCAGGAAATTAGTAAAATTCCAATGTTTATATAAGCAATGTTCATAACCTAGAAAGAAAGAGGAATTGTAATGGAACTCACCTTGTTTCTCCTATTCATAAGCACTAAATTTTGAATTCATTCTAAAAAAAATCCAAGGAATTATTATGAGTATTGGTTAAATTCCAGTTTTCAATTAAAAATATATCTAGAAGAGTCAGACACGACTGAGCGACTGAACTGACTGATAACTGCCTCTGAAATATCTATTTCTGACTTTTAAAGGGCAGTGAGTTTCAGGAAGTGAGTAGTTGAAAGTAGTTGAAAGTGAGCCTGAAAGATTTTGAAATGTCAGCTCTCTGTACTGACTGGAATCTTAATTTTCCCATAAAATATATAAAGTCTTGATGATATGATTTGTCTTTTCTTAGAGCTGTTTATAAAATTTCAGCTTTAGTGAGTATAATCTTAATACGTTCTACCTGAGTGGCTAAATAAAATACATGAAATGCCTATATGTAAAGCTAAATATTTGTATGTGGTGAAATGGTGACAGTGAATCTAGATAAGGGAAGATGGGTTTCATTGTACTATTTGAATTAAGACAATATTTATATACACACATACATATGTGTATAAATGGTACAAAAATATGTGGAAGGAAACACCTATGATTTATCCATTAAACCACTTAAGGAAGCACTTAATCCTATATGTATAAATATACACAAAGTCAAAATTACCTATGTGGATATTGCTGAGGTGATAATTGGAGGTGACTTGCAAGCACCAAGAGATTAGGGAACCCAATGTGCAAGGACTATTTTTTTCTGCTTAGGAACTTTTTCCATTAACATGTTGCTTCATTTCATCATCCTTTACATTTAGAACACATAACAACAGCAGTTAATCTTTTCTTGAACAAGTGTCAAAGTTTCCCATTGATGGGAGATTAGCTGTCTTTGTATTTGTAGGTTTATCTCTGGATTCTCTGTTTTGTTCCATTGATCTGTTTGCCTGTTTACTTTAATACCACACTGCTATTTATTACTCTGGCTTTATCACAATTCTTGAAATCAAGTAGTGTTAGTTCTTTTACTTTTGTCTTTTTCAAAGTCGTTTGAGCTATTCTATATCCTTTACATTTCAGTTGGAATTTTAAATTCAGTTTTATAAGTTTTACCGAAGACAAAAACAAAACCCTTCTTGGATTGGAATTACATTGAATCTATAGATTTATTCAAATATAGGTTAATTTGAAAAGTTGATAGTTTAATAATATTGAGTTGACCAACCCTTGAACAAAGTATATCTTCCTATTTAATATTTAGATCTTCTTTAGCTTTTAAGGAATGTTTTGTAGTTCAGTATACAGGTCTTTCATATTTTTTGACATTTTATCCCTATTTCATGTTTTTGATGCTACTGTACATGATATTTTAATTTCTGATTGTTCACTCTTAATGTGTAGAATACAACTGATTTTTGTATATTGATCCTATAATCTTTTTCAGCATCACGTATTGGTTTTAGACATTGCTTGTAGATTTTCTACATTGACAATTGAATGCCGTCTGTGAATAAGGAGTTTTATTTCTTTTTTTCCAAAGTATATGCCTTCCATTCCTTCCTTCCTCCCTCCCTTCTCCTAATTGCTCCAGCTCAAACCTGTAGCACAACGTAGAGTAGATGTGGTAATAGTGGACATCCCTATCTTATTTCTGGTCTTAGCAGGAAAGCATTCAGTTTTTAAACATTCAGTGTGTGACATTCACTGTAGGTTTTGCATAGATGTCTTTTATCAGGTTAAGGAAATTTCGCTGTTATTCCTAATGTGCTCAGAATTTTTATTAGAAGTGATATTGAATTTCGAATACTACTTCTGCTTCTGTCAAAATGATCATATTTCTTTTCTTTTTTAGTTTGTTATATTTCCTTGTGTAACAATGTTAAAATAATGAATTACATTGTTCTTCACATGTGAACCAACCCTTTATTCTTGGGACAAATCCTTCTTGGTCATGATGTAGTAGCCTTTTGCTGTATTCTTAGGTTCTGTTTGCTAAAAAGTATTTTTAAAAGAATTTCTGTGACTGTGTTCTTGAGGGCTACTGGCAGTTTTCTTCTAATGTTTTTGTCAGATTTGGTATCAGGGTAATATTGTCTTCGTGGGATGAGTTGGGGATTATCCTGTCCTTTTCACATTTTTAGAGTTTGTCTAGAACATTATTATGGATTCCTTAAATGTTCAGTGGACTCCACCAGTAAAACCATGTGAGACTGTAGTTTTCATTATGGGAAGATGTTTAAGTACAGTTTTAATTTCTTTGGTAAATATAGGGTTATTTAGGTTATTGGTTCCTTCATGAGTGAGCTTGGGTAGTTTGTGTTTTTTAGATAATTTTGTTTATTTTTTCTGATTGCTGAGTTTATTTGCATAAGCTTATCCATAATATTCCTTTATGAATCTTCTACTGTCAACGCTTTATAGTGATACCATCTGTCTCATTTCTGATTTTGGCAGTTTGTGTCTTCTCTTTTCTGATTTTCAATCTGGCTAGAAGTTTATGAACTTTTTTGCTCTTTTCAAAGAACCAGCTACTCCTTTCATTATTTCTTTTTCTATTGCATATGTTCTCTATTTCATTGATTTCTGTTTTAATCCCTATTATTTTCTTTTTTTCTGTTTACTTTGAGTTTTCTCTTCTTTATCTAGTTAAGGTAGAAGCTGAGTTCATTGACCAAAACCTTTCTTCTTTTCTATTCTAAGTGCTATAACTGTCCCCTTAAGTGCTGCTTTAGTGACATCCCACAGATTCTGATAGGTAATCTTTTGACTTCATTTAGTTCAAAATACTTTATAATTTCCCTTTTGATTTCCTCTTTGACCCATGAGTTATTTAGAAATTTATTATTTAGCTTTCAAGATTGTGGATTTTCCAGAGATCTGTTTTTAATTTCTGATTTAATTCCCTTGTGGTGTGAAAATATACTTTTTATGATTCAAGTCATTTTAAATTTATTGCAATATATTTTATGACCCAGAATATACTTTGTCTTGCTTTGTTTGAAGTATGCTTGAAAAGAATGTGTGTTCTGCTGTTATTTGTGTGGAGTGTTTTATAAAAATCAGTTAGGTCTAGTTTGGTTGATAGTATTGTTCAAATCTTCTGCATTCTTAGTATTTTTTTGGTCAACTTGTTTTATCAGTTATTAAGAGATTCTGAAGTCTTTGACTAAAATAGAGGAAATTTGTGTCTTTTTACTCATAGCTCTGTCCAATTTATTTCATGTATTTTGAAGCTCTTTATAAGGGGCATAAATACTTAGAAATTTGTGTTTCCTTGATGAACTGACCCATATATCATTATAAAATTCCTTTTTAGTTCCTGTTAACATTCTTTGGTCTGAAATCTATAGTATTAATCTTAATCCAGCTTTCTTTTGGTTAATGTTAACATATGATATCTGTTTTCCATCCTTTTTATTTTAACTTCTTTGCCTCTTTGTATTTTTAAGTTTCTTGTAGGCAGCACACTTTTGGATCTTGCTTTTTATCCAAATTCCATTATCTCAGCCATTTAATCTGATTATTAATATAGTTACTCTTAAGTTTATTTTACTGCTTGTTTCTTGTTTCTCTCATTGACCTTTTCTTCTTTTCTGCTTTGTTTTAGATTATTTTTCTTGATTATTCTATTTCTTTTGTTGTCTTATTATTTTTAACTATTTGTTTTGTCATTTTTCAGTCTTATACATCTTTAACTTACAGTCTATTTAACTTAACACTCCACATTTAAGTGATACTATACAACCTTTGATACACTATTATGAACTGTATAGTATTACTGTACTCCGCCATTTGCCTCTCCTGACTTTTGTACAATTGTTGACATATACTTTACATTTATTGATATATATATGTACTATAAATCCCATGCCACAGTGTTATTTTTGTTTATATAGTCAATCAGCTTTAAAAAAAATTTAAATAAGAAAAATCTTATTTATTTATCCACATGGCTACACTTTTGGTGCTCTTGACTGTTTTGTGTAGATCCAGTTTTCATCTGCTGTTGTTTGGCCATTATTTATTCAAATTTTTTTTTCTCTTTCTCCTCCTCCTCACTTCCTTGATTCTTATTACTCTTATGTCAGGATGCTTGACATCTTAGAGCTCACTGATGCTCATTTCATTTCAGAGGGTTCTTTTTTCTCTCTGTATTTTATTTAGATAATATTATTGGTGTGAATTCAAGTTTACTAATCTTTTTTCTGTGACATTTAATATGTTGTGTATCTTATCCATTTAAAAAAATCTCATACATTGTAGTTTTTCTCTTTAGAAGTTCATTTGAGTCTTTTATATTTTCCACGTCTCTATTTAACTTTTTCAATATATAGGAGTCAGTAAGAGTAACTCTGTGTCTCTTTTTGCTCATTCTGATATCTCTATCAGTTCTAAGTCAGTTTTGATTGATTCTTCTCCTCATTATGGGTTCTGTTTCCCTCTCCCTTTGTATGCTTGTTGATCTTTAATAAGGTGCCTGACATCCTGAGTTTTATTTTGTTGGGTGATAGACATTTTGTATTCCTGTAAATCTTCCTGAGCTTCTAAAATGCAGTTAAATTACTTTAAACAGTTTGACCTTTTTGGATCTTGCTTGTATGATCTGTTATGTAATTTTAGAGCAGATTCAATCTAGGTCTAATTATTCCTACTACTGAGACAAGACGCTTCTGTGAATTCTGTTCAGTGTCCCATGAATTTTTCCAT
This sequence comes from Cervus elaphus, assembly GCF_910594005.1. Lineage (NCBI taxonomy): Eukaryota > Metazoa > Chordata > Mammalia > Artiodactyla > Cervidae > Cervus > Cervus elaphus. Next base: position 55,717,154 of record NC_057815.1, read on the forward strand.
TCTGGATGGAAGGAACAGACACTTTGCCCAGCCATGCTTAAATGATGGATGCTCTTTTCTCTAATCTTTTCAGATGGCTCTTTTGCCAGCCTAGGTGGTTTCCTCATATACATGCACTGACCAGTACCGTCCTGAATTCTCAGAGGAACCCTTGCAGATATCCCATGTTCTTTCTCGCTGCAACTCCCTCCTCTCTCGGTTCTGTGCTAAGAACTCTAGCTGCCTTGCTCTCCAGAGGTCTCCGCTCTATTTCCTTATCTAGGGAGTCCTCTAAGCCCCACCTCTGTTCACCCTCCCTGCACCATGGCCTGTAAACTCTCTTAAGGCAGAAAGTGGTGCCAATAGTGAAAGTGAAAGTCGCTCAATTGTGTCCAACTCTTTGTGACCTCATGGACTACACAGTCCATGGAATTCACCAGGCCAGAATACTGGAGTGGGTAGCCCTTCCCTTCTCCAGGAAATCTTCCCAACCCAGGGATCAAACCCAGGTCTCCCACATTACAGGCGGATTCTTTACCAGCTGAGCCACAAGAGAAGCCCAAGAGTACTGGAGTGGGTAGTCTATCCCTTCTCCAGCGAATCTTCCTGACCCAGGAATCAAACTGGGGTCTCCTGCATTGCAGGTGGATTCTTCACTGAATGACCTACTGTTTCCTGCTTTTCAGGGATCTTTGTCCTTCAGTTGCCCACTATTTCATATATTTTTTTCCAGCTTTTTAAGGTGTTTCAAGCTGCAGGGTAAATCTTGGCCCAAAATATGAGTAATTTTTATTAATTTAAAGTTTTATTGCCTTGTTGTTCATAGTAGTTTTTTAGTTGATCCTCTTCATTTTTCCAGTGAATGATATAGCAGTTATATCATTGGGAAATAGTGATAATTTTGTCTTCCAATTTTTGTATTGTTAGTTTCTTTCTCTTGGGTAATTGCTTCTGCTGATATGTCCAGTAAACAATATCAGCAGTAATGGAACTTATTTTTAATTTAAGAATGAGTGTTATGTTGAATTATGTCCTATTTTTAAAATTATGGAGTTAATTTTATTGCTTTTATAATTTATTAATGTAATTAATTATGTTAATAGATTTCTGTTGGTATTTTGATTTTTTTGATTCATTGTAAAATACTTAGCCTTTTCTCTTTTTATTTATTTTTTTCTCTTTAGGATCTTTTTATTTTTTCATTTGTTGAACTTTTATAATGATGTGCTAAAATTAATGGCTTTTAAAAAACATTAATTCATTAAAAAACAAACAAACAAAAAAAAACATTAATTCGGTTTGCTAGACATACTGAAGTTTAATTCTGTCCTAAGGTCCTGAGCCTTTCTGGGGAGTGGGAGTGGGAGGGCTGTGTTGTTATTGCTTTTATATATTTTCTTTATGTGTATTCTTTTTGAATTTCCTGTTACCTAAGAATTAGAGCTCCTACGATGATCTAAGTTTCTTACTTATTTCTTTCCCGTTTTCCATTTGTATGTCCCTTTTGGGGGCCTACTGGAACAGTCTTACAGTTGCTTCAGTTTTAATTTTTATTATTTCTCTTTTTCTATAAATGTTCTGATATACAGACTCTTCTTAATGATTTTGATCTTTTTATTCTCATGTGTTGAAAGTCTTCTTCTTCTCCTTGTATTGTCTTATGGTCACTGAGTTCCTTCTTTTTTTGTTCATTTTGGTCTTCCCTTCATATTTGTGGCATTCATACATACATGGGGCCTCTCATTCATTATCTTATCTAAGAATTGGTAGTGTAAACCAGTTTTCTGGCTTCCGAAAGTCATTTCCCATTTTTAAGCCTGTTATCTTCCTTCACATTACTTTGCTGTTTGTGTTTTGTTTTGTTTTTTTTTAATTGCAATTTCAGAGCATTTCAGGAGGTCTTGGAGGTAAATGCATTTGTTTCATCTGTAATGCTTAACTGGAAGTCATTTAATAACTTTTTTTTTGCACTCTTCATCTTAGAATTATTTTAAGTTTGTAAATCATGTACTGCTATATTTTTTTCAGAAGTTGGATGTTAGAACATATTCTGATGTTCATTTTTCTTTTTTGAAGTTTACTTCCTGAAATTGTTACATTTAAAGCTTTACGTGTAGGGATCTTCATGAGACTGATGTGCTAGAATATTGAAAAATTAAGAGATTAGGTTAGCTCATCTTGTGACTTTGAGAACATATAAAGGTTATAAATAAGATATTTTAAAAAATTACTTGTTGCTGGTCTCAAAGAGTGCCGTTGATTTTTATATGTTCTTATATGTGGCTACATAACTAAACTCTTATTTACTCAAGCAATATTTAGTCAGTTTGCTTGGATTCTGAAGGCCGACAATCATTATCTTACACGTAAACCCATTTAAGTTATTTTGGATAATCTTTTGTACTATATCAATATATTTCATCAAAAGCTGTCCACTAAAACTAGGCACGTGTTTGTGATACTCATTATTGTATGGGTAACAAAATATTTGAAATTTCCCAACTCTTAAATTGGTTTCTCTCCCAAAGTTTTATAACCACTGTGTTTTCTCTGAACTTTTGAAAAATACCTGTTTAAAATATAGAACACACACCTGACATTGCCATGGCCTGACTTGGCAATGGAATTCAGTTTCTTAAGACTTCTGTTACTTTATTTCACAAGTCATTTCTTCTTTGGTCAGAATATAGTTCATAATAACAGTTCTTTGTTATCACTTCTTTTTTCTTCTCTTTAGAAAAGAACTCTATCAGCAAAACAAAATAATTTTGGGGTTGCTTAACTGTTAAAAAGGAATTCAAGGTCAATTAAACATTTTTTTGTGCTCATTTTGGTTGTGCTCTACAAAACCAATTCTTCTCAAAAAACACAATGAGACATGCCAGGGAAGATTTATATAATACCATGCTTAATTCGGTCTACAGCCTATAGGGTTGCAAAGAGTTGGACATGACTGAAGCGACTTAGCATGCATGCAAATGCTTATCCCGGAATTATTTAAAAAATTGTGAACAACATAAACAACCCACAATAGGGAATTTGTTACATTGTGGTACTTACCTATATGCTGATGTAATAGTCAATCATTAAAAATAACTTTCTTAAAAATATGTAACTACATGGGAAAATGCACTTGTTACAGAAGATGGAGAAAAAAGGGCTCAAAACAGTATGTATATGTCCCCTTTTATGTAAAAAGATATATCCAGATATAAATGGTTGCAAGGCAAACCATTTATTTTATATGAAATAACTTTGTTCATTTTCATTCTTTTCTAATCTTTCAACTTTAAATTTATATTAACATAAAATAATATCCATAAGGTGATTTATAAAGATAATTCAGCAGTGAGATGACACAGTTCCTAGAGATATAGAGGCTTACATTCTAGTGCCGCCTTTGTCACATACTACCTATATCACCTTAATGTTTCTTAGCCTTGGTTTCATCATTTATAAAATGAACCTTGTGGGGTTCAATTACATATAAAGTGTTGAGTGAGTGGGTTGCCATTTCCTCCTCCAGGGGATCTTCCCCACCCAGGGATCGAACCTGTGTCTTCTGCTTTGGCAGGCAGATTCTTTACCACTGAGCCCCCTGGGAATCCCCAAGTAAGCAAAGTTGATATTTATAATGCATTAACTGTGGAGCTTAAATATGTCTGTCAGTTCTAACCTTGCACTTTTGAAGTATCGTGTGGTTCCAGGATAGGTCTTAAAGAAAACTGAAACTGAACAAAGACATAGCGCATCCTGAAAAGGTATCCCCATCTTGACTGTCCCTAATACGTTGTAAAATTTTAATGAGTCTGGTCTGTGGGAAATGATGAGAGTCATGTGGAAAGGAACAGTGAAAAACATAAATTGTTGTATATACACTCATGTATTTATGAAAACAGTATTTGTCAGCTTATGTGGTATGTACATTGATAGTGTCATTCCAAATAGACGTTTCCTCAGTCACTCGAAAAAGAGCAAACTGCAGGCCAGTCAGTTATGACAATCAGTTCTAAATAGTTTAGGTTTTGCACCTGTGATAGCATTTTTCCCCCTGCTTGCCAATAAAGACACTGGGGAGAGCAGAATCCTGATTTTTATCTTGTTTGTTTAATGCTTATCATTCTGCTTACTGTCTTTTAGTGACTATTCTTTTTCCAGCTGTATAAACATTCTCTCTCATTCCTGTCAGAAATACGACTTGAGCTCAGGTTCAAGAACTACAGGGTCCATTTCTCCATTGTGTGTATGTCTGTTTGCCTCACTGAGCAGTTTGTGGGCTCTTAGTTCCCTGACTAGAGATCGAACCCAAGCCCTCGGCAGTGAGAGCACAGAGTCCTAACCACTGGACTGCCAGGGAGTTCCCCTTTCATGTTTATTACTTCCTCAGCACACTTTTAGTTAAAGTTTGAAACGAGTAAACCAGCTAGCATTATTATATTTCAAATCCAGATCCTATGAGGAATACTTCTCATTAGTGGTAGGATCATCTCCTGATATACCAAGTTCTGTTATTACTTAATCTTATAACACATTTAATGTGAAACGTAGACATTTATCTGGAGGTTAGGACTGTTTCTTTTCATCCATTGGAAAAAAGTTGCTATATATTCGCTTATATGAACTATTGTTTATTTATTGAATATTTATAAATTAATGTATTTCATTTGAGAATACAACATCAAAATTTCTTTTGGAGTATGATTCTAATAATATTAATGCCTATAAAAGAATTCCTTTATATAGCTGTACTTGGATGTGTGAAATAAAAGGTCTCATGTATAACCAGTGTAACCAGCTATCTTGATAGCTTCTTTGTGAAAAATTTAGTGAAAACTGTCTGACCAGGCCTATCATGAATTACCATTACTGTCTTAGTTGTGGTCACATTAAGCTTAATTTTGAACAAGTACTTATTGAATCTGAAAAAATGATCCTTGTAGTTTTCCAGTATTCCCACTGTTAATACTTTTGAAGTCATAATTTAACAGAATTCCTGTTATAATGTAAACTTTGGGAAATGAGTAACTAAGGCGGTCTTACTACCTAAACTCTTACATTCTCCTTCTGGATGTTATGTGTTTCTTGTCTTCTATGAGAGGAATTTTCTTATAGGCTTCTTTTTTTTTAAATTTTTTAAATTAAAGACTGAGCAATAAGATGTGGTTTAGTGAACTTTATATTTATAGATGTATATGAAGTATATGATGTATATGATGTATATGAACTATTATCTCAGGAAGCTTCTACAATTTTACACCTTTAAGAGATCATGCAAATTAGTCACAATAATGCTAATTTAATCTTTAATTATTCTGTATGCATCTTTAATTATTCTGTAATGTTTTGTCATATTCTCTGTATGTGTAAAGCACTTGATATAAAAGTAAGCACAACTTGTTTTTTCTAGTTTTAGCAGCAAAATATCTGATTGCTTATTTAAGTAATATATCTGCTTACAAAAGTTACTTTGTTATTTGTGAACACTTCCTCTATGATAGGTACCTTTGATTTGAGAAATCAGTGAAGTTGGTAGAATTGGAACTAACACAAAAAAGATTTAGTTTATTCCTTACTGAAAACTTATAGTTTCATTTTAATTATGTGAAAATATACAGTTGTCATTCTATAATGTATAACTTTTAGTACCATTTGCCAAGCCTAATGAGCAGCTATGGCAATGAATGACAGACATCTAAGAGAATGTGTTTATTTGCTATTAATTCACAGAACTGATTGTCTTTGTATCAGAAGAACTTGTTTGTTGAATGAGTGGACCTGATGATACAAGCTCTCTCTTATTATATTATTTCATAATCTCAGCTCAGACATGAGGATTTTGAAAAACACTTCTAGGTTTTGTTAAAACCTGTTTAAAACTCCCCAGTTCTACCAAAGATTATACCTTTCTGCTAGCTTAAGCCAAGGTGAGTTACAGATTAACACCCATTCTTACTAGAATAGCAAGTCTCATACTTTTGGGTCTCACACTTTATATATACTCTCAGAAATTATTGAGGATCTGCAAAAAGTTTTGTTTATGTAGTTTTAGCTATTAATTTTTATGTTAGAAATGACAACTAGAAAATTTTAACTATTCATTTTAAAAAGGTCAATGAACCATTGCATATTAAATAGCATATTTTTTTTAAAGTAACTATGTTTTCCATAACAAAAGCATAAGAAAAAGAGTTGTTTTATATTTTTTTGAAATATTATTGATACTGACTTAATAAAAGACAACTGGATTCTCATTCCTCCTTCTACATTCATGCTTATACAGTATGTTGTTCTGGCTAACCAAGAAATATGTGAAGAAAATCAGGTCTAACAAATATGTAATTGGAAAAAGGAGGTATATTTTTGTAGCCTTTTCAGATACTTGTGGAAACTCTTGTCTGAATACTACATCAGTACTCAATAAATAGAAATTTCCTAAAGGCTAATTATAATGTGAGTTACGTAAACACATCAATGAACATTTTTTATTTTCTGTGATAAAATCTATTGTTGGCTTCGCACTTTGAAAGATCTTTTATCCGTGCATGATTTTATAGCATCATGCATTAGTAATTTGGCAAATAGGGATTGATGAGTTATACAGATCTTCCTAATATTAACATATGCCGCGTTTAAAATATTAGTTAATAATACTGTCCTATTAATCAGGAATACAAAGCTGTCAGGCTCATCATTGTGCTTGAAAGTTCATTTTATCACTGCTAACGAATAGCTTCAGATCTTTATCTTGAAGTGATAGGCCACTTCATTCATTTTGAGAAAATGACTACCAAATACATAAGTCTTTATAAACCTATTTGTCAGTTATTCTTTCAAGTAAAAAATGGTTTTCTTGTGGAGGGGGCAGAGAATGGTTCAGCTTACAACTTAAACAACTATACAAGTAGTTTTTCTCTAAACAGCTGCTGCTGCTGCTAAGTCGCTTCAGTTGTGTCCAACTGTGCGACTCCATAGACGGCAGCCCACCAGGCTCCCCCGTCCCTGGGATTCTCCAGGCAAGAACTCTGGAGTGACTTGCCATTTCCTTCTCCAAAGCATGAAAGTGAAAAGTGAAATTGAAGTCACTCAGTCGGTCTGACTCTTCGCGACCATCTTACCAGGCTCCTCCATCCATGGGATTTTCCAGGCAAGAGTACTGGAGTGGGTTGCCATTTCCTTCTCTGTCTCTAAACAGCTATCGTACTCCTATATGCTGCAAAAGTGCTTTATGTGTACTTATTCTTTGAAACAATATTTTAATTCAGGGATGATGTTATAATGAAATTAAAATGTTTATTTCTTCAGCAAAGAAACTATTAATGAAACTTTTTATAAAACTGCAAGGGTGTAGCTTTGAAGAATACAATGTCTACAAGTATAGTTTAGTGCTGCTGCATTGATTGCTGTTAAGGTACCAGCAGCTTTGCCCACCATTCCTTTTCTACCGTTAAAGTAAATGCCAACAAAGTGAAAGAAACAACCAGTTCTTAGTAGTAGTATGATAACTGTTTTGACCACTGGGACTCCTGTAATTCTGTGTACCATACTTTGAGGGCTGCTATTCTAGAATGAAATAGGCTTATGGTGGCCACAGAAAAACCTGAAATGTGAAGTCATGTAATTTGGATAAATAATTGTTGAGGGAGAAATATACACATAAACAAAATGTCAAGTTAACTTTTCTGTGCTGGATTAGTAAAATATATAACTTCTAGTAGTATATATATATATATGTACATATATATATATGTAGAGAGGGGAATAAAAGGTTATAGTGATTGTTATAAGTATCTATTATAATAAGAATTTATAAAATGGTTTGGAGCACATGGTGAAACTGCTTGATTCTTTGGTTTTGAGGGGGTTTAGAGAAACTGGGGAGCTTCAGAAGCAGCTTCACAGAGTAAGTGATACTAACGTGGTAAATAAATATTTGTTCACTGGATTACTATTTCAAAACAAAAATGTGGTAGAGAAAGATATTTCACTTACTAATTCATGTATTTTTAAGGTTTTCCTGCTGTTTCTTTCTGTATTCCTTCTGATGTCTGTTGAAGGAAATGAGTCTGGTAGAATTTTTCATTTGGTAGAGAAGCTATGACAGTGATTAATGTGTCTCTCTAAATGTAGGAATTCATCCAAATATTACTTTTTTGATGTTTCTTTAGAATGAATCAGGGAGTCAATGAAGCAATGAAAGAAGAAGCAGGGAAAAACTGATAAAGAAGGGAAAAGAAAGTCTTATAGATAAGATAATAGAAACTCAGCAGATCCAGGGGGTTAATAATCATAATAAGTAAAATTTACTTGTCAGAATTATGTGGCAGAGTCTATTCTGAGTACTTTTCACTTGTTACCTTTTGTGAGTTTCCCAGGAGCATTTGTTCAGTTCAGTTCAGTCACTCAGTTGTTTCTGACTCTTTCTGACCCAGTGGACCACGGCACCCCAGGCTTCCCTGTCCATCACCAACTCCTAGGGCTTGCTCAAACTCATGTTCATTGAATCGATGATGCCATCCAACCATCTCGTCCTCTGTTGTCCTCTTCTCCTCCTACCTTCAATCTTTCTCAGCATCAGGGTCTTTTCCAGTAAGTCAGTTCTTCACATCATGTATTGGAGCTTTAGCTTCAGCATCAGTCCTTCCAATGAATATTCAGGACTGGTTGGATATTTAGAATGGACTGGTTGGATATCCTTACAATCCAAGGGACTCTCAAGAGTCTTATCCAGCACCACAGTTCAAAAGCATCAATTCTTTGGTGTTCGGCTTTCTTTATGGTCCAACTCTCAAATCCATACATGACTACTGGAAAAACCATAGCTTTGACTAGATGGACCTTTGTTGGCAAAGTAATGTCTCTCCTTTTTTAATATGCTGTCTAGGTTTGTCGTAGCTTTTCTTCCAAGGAGCAGTCTTTTTTTCATTTTCATTGCTGCAGTCACCATCTACAGTGATTTTGGAGCCTAAGAAAATAAAGTCTGTCACTGGTTTTATTGTTTCCTCTTCTATTTGCCATGAAGTGATGGGGCCAGATGCCATGATCTTAGTTTTTTGAATGTTGAATTTTAAGCCAGCTTTTTCACTTTCCTCTTTCCCCTTTATCAAGAGGCTCTTTAGTTCCTCTTCACATTCGGCCATTAAGGTGTTGTCATCTGCATATCTGAGATTATTGGTATTTCTCCTGGCAATCTTGATTCCAACTTGTGCTTTATCTAGCCTAGCATTTCACATTATGTACTCTGCATAGAAGTTAAATAAATAGCATGACAATACACAGCCTCGATGTACTTATTTCCCAATATGGAACTAGTCCATTGTTCCATGTCCAGTCCTAACTGTTGCTTCTTGACCTGCATACAGATTTCTCAGGAGGCAGGTAAGGTGGTTTGGTATTCCCATCTCTGAGAATTTTTCACAGTTTGTTGTAATCCACACAATCAAAGGCTTTGGTGTAGTCAGTGAAGCAAAAGTAGATGTTTTTCTGGATTTCTCCTGCTTTTTCTATGATCCAATAGATGTTGGTAATTTGATCTCTGGTTCCTTTGCCTTTTTTAAATCCAGTTTGAACATCTGGACGTTCTCGGTTCACGTACTGCTGAAGCCTAGCTTGGAGAATTTTGAGCTTTACTTTACTAGCCTGTGAGATGAGTACAATTGTGCGGTAGTCTGAACATTCTTTGGCATTGCCTTTCTTTGGGATTGGAATGAAAACTGACCTTTTCCAGTCCTGTGGCCACTGCTGAGTTTTCCGAGCTTTCCAAATTTTCTGGCATATTGAGTGCAGCACTTTCACAGCATCATCTTTCAGAATTTGAAATAGCTCAGCTGGTATTCCATAACCTCCACTAGCTTTGTTCGTAGTGATGCTTTCTAAGGGCCACTTGAGTTCGCATTCCAGAATATCTGGCCCTAGATGCATGATCACACCATCATTGTTATCTGGGTCATGAAGATCTTTTTTGTAATTTTCTTCTCTGTATTCTTGCCACCTCTTCTTAATATCTTCTTCTTCTGTTAGGTCCATACCATTTCTGTCCTTTATTGTGCCCATCTTTGCATTGAAATATTCCCTTGGTGTCTCTAATTTTCTTGAAGAGATCTCTAGTCTTTCCCATTCTACCGTTTTCCTCTATTTCTTTGCATTGATCTCTGAGGAAGGCTTTCTGATCGCTCCTTGCTATTCTTTGGAACTTTGCATTTAAATGGGTATATCTTTCCTTTTCTCCTTTGCCTTTTGCTTCTCTGTTTTTCTCAACTATTTGTAAGGCCTCCTCAGACAACCGTTTTGCCTTTTTCCATTTCTTCATCTTGGGAATGGTTTTGATCACTGCCTCCTGTACAGTGTTACAAACCTCTGTCCATAGTTCTTTAGGCAGTCTTATCTGTCAGATCTAATCTCTTGAATCTACATGCTACTTGCACTGTATAATTGGATTTTATTTAGGTCATACCTGAATGGTCTAGTGGTTTTCCCTGCTTTCTTCAATTTAAGTCTGAATTTTACAATAAGGAGTTTATGATCTGAGCCACAGTCAGCTCCTGGTCTTTTTTTTTTTTTTTTTGCTGACTATGTAGAGCTTCTCCATCTTTGGCTGCAAAGAATATAATCAATTTGATTTTGGTTTTGACCATCTGGTGATGTTCACGTGTAGAGTCATCTCTTGTGTTGTTGGTAAAGGGTGTTTGCTATGACCAGTGCATTTTCTTGGCAAAATTCTGATAGCCTTTGCCCTGCTTCATTTTGTACTCCAAGGCCAAACTTGCCTGTAGTCCAGGTATTCTTGACTTTCTACTTCTGCATTTCAGTCCCCTATGATGAAATGGACTTTTTTTTTTTTTTTGGTGTTAGTTCTAGAATGTCTTGAAGGTCTTCATAGAACCATTCAACTTCAGCTTTTTTGGCATTAGTGGTTGGTGTGTAGACTTGGATTACAGTGATACTAGATGGTTTGCCTTGGAAACAGAGATCATTCTGTCCTTTTTGAGACTGCACCCAAGTACTGCATTCTGGACTCTTTTGTTGACTCTGAGGGCTCCTCCATTTCTTCTAAGGGATTCTTGCCCACAGTAATAGATATAATGGTCATCTGAATGAAATTCGCCCATTCTGGTCCATTTTAGTTCACAGATTCCTAAAATATTGAAGTTCGCTCTTGCCATCTCCTGTTTGACCACTTCCAATTTACCATGGACTTAACATTCCAGGTTCCTGTGTAATATTGTTCTTTACAGCATCAGACTTTACTTCCATCGCCAGTCACATCTACAACTGGGCATTGTTTTCCCTTTGGCTCAGCCTCTTCATTCTTTCTGGAGCTATTTCTCCACTCTTCTCCAGTAGCTTATTGGGCACCTACCAACCTGGGGAGTTCATCTTTCAGTGTCATATCTTTAGAGTACTAGTAGATGGTTACTAGTATTCTGCCTTTTATAGATGAGGAAACTAAGGTTCTGAAAGGGTGAATGAAATGCTGAAACTGCACAGTTACTGATAAAGAAGGTAACCTGGCACCGAAAGCTTCTGTACTGTTGAGCTTGTTTCCATCTCTGTTCCATTTCTCCAATACTATTAACAAGATATATTCTTTTAATAGTTTTAGAGGTAGCTTTACTTTTTAGAGTACTTTTATATTCATAGCATAATTGAGCAAAAACTACAAAGAATTCACATATATTCAGTTCCCAAACATGCAGCCTTCCACAAGTCAGTATCCCCCACCACAGTGATATATTTATCACAGTTGATGAATGAACTCACATTGATCACATCATCATGAACCGAAAGCTGTAATGAACCTTAGATTTCACTCTTGGTATACAGCTAAAGGTTTTGATGAATACATAATAATATGTATATACAGTTATAGTCTTACACAGAATAGTTTCCCTGCTCTAAAAATCCTCGAAATTCTGCCTGTGATGTCTTCCCCGCATCAGTTCAGTTCACTCGCTCAGTCATGTCCGACTCTTTGCGACCCTATGAACCACAGCATGCCAGGCCTCCCTGTCCATCACCAACTCCCGGAGTTTACTCAAACTCATGTCCATTGAGTCACTGATGCCATCCAACCGTCTCATCTTCTGTCATCCCCTTCTCCTCCTGCCCTCAATCTTTCCCAGCATCAGGGCCTTTTCAAATGAGTCAGCTCTTTGCATCAGGTGGCCAAAGTATTAGAGTTTCAGCTTCAACATCAGTCCTTCCCATGAATACCCAGGACTGATCTCCTTTAGGATGGACTAGTTGGATCTCCTTGCAGTCCAAGGGACTCTCAAGAATCTTCTCCAACACCACAGTTCAAAAGCATCAATTCTTCAGCGCTCAGCTTTCTTCACAGTCCAACTCTCACATCCATACATGACCACTGGAAGAACCATAGCCTTGACTAGACGGACCTTTATTGGCAAAGTAATGTCTCTGCTTTTTAATATGCTGTCTATGTTAGGGAATTATAAATCTTTTTACTCTGTATGGCTGTGTATTTTCCAGAATATTATATATTTGGAATTATACCATATGCAGCCATTTCAGACTACTGTTTTTCACTTAGTAATGTGTATTTATGTTCCTCCATGTTTTCTCATGGCTTGATAGCTCATTTCTTTTATTTATTTTTGGCTGTGTGGGGTTTTTGTTGCTGCCCGAGCTTTTTTCCTAGTTGGGCGAGATGGGGGCTACTCTCCAGTTGCAGTGCGGGGCTTCTCTTGTTGTGGAGCATGGGCCCTGTGGTGTGCAGGCTTCAAGAGTTGCAGCACGTGGCTCGGTAGTTGCAGCACCTGGGCTCTGGTGCACAGACTCAGTAGTTGTGGCAGATGGGTTTAGTTGCTCCACAGCATGTGGAATCCTAATGGACCAGGGATTGAACCCATGTCTCCTGCATTGGCAGGCAGATTCTCTACCACCAGGGAAGCCTGATAGCTCATTTCTTTTTAGTGCAGTAAAATATCCCTTCACCTGACTGTGCCGTCACTTACTGAAGGACATCTTGGCTATTTCCACGTTTTGACAGTTATGGATAAAGCTTCTGTAAACATCCTTGTACAGGTTTTGTGTGAATATATGTTTTCAACTCCTTTGGGTAAGTATTTGGCTTTAATGGTAAGAGTATGTTTAGTTTTGTAAGAAACTGCCACACTCTCTTACAATGTGGTAGTACCATTTTACATCCTCACTAGCAATAAGTAAAAGTGCCTGTTGTCCTATATTTTTGTCAGCATCTGGCATTGTCATTATTTTGTATTTTGGACATTTTAATGAGTATATGGCAGTGTCTCATTCTTTTAATTTGCAGTTCCCTTATGGTCCCATCACTTCCTGGCAAATAGATGGGGAAACAGTGGAAACAGTGGCTGACTTTATGTTTCTGGGCTCCAAAATCACTGCAGTTGGTGATTGCAGACATGAAATGAAAAGACACTCCTTGGAAGGAAAGTTATGACCAACCTAGATAGCATATTAAAAAGCAGAAACATTACTTTGTCCACAAAGGTCCATCTAGTCAAGGGTATGGTTTTTCCAGTGGTCATGTATGGATGTGAGAGTTGGACTATAAAGAAAACTGAGCACTGAAGAATCGATGCTTTTGAACTGTGGTGTTGGAGAAGATTCTTGAGAGTCCCTTGGACTGCAAGGAGATCCAACCAGTCCATCCTAAAGGAGATCAGTCCTGGGTGTTCACTGGAAGGACGGATGCTGAAGCTGAAACTCCAATACTTTGGCCACCTGATGAGAAGAGCTGACTCATTTGAAAAGACCCCGATGCTGGGAAAGATTGAGGGCAGGAGGAGAAGGGGATGATAGAGGATGAGATGGTTGGATGGCATCCGTGACTCAATGGACATGGGTTTGAGTGGACTCTGGGTGTTGGTGACGGACAGGGAGGCCTGGCGTGCTGCGGTTCATGGGTTCGCAAAGAGTCAACATGACTGAGCAACTAAACTAAACTATGAAGTATGATATTAAACATCTTTTCATATGCTTATTTGCCTTCTGTGTATCTTTTTTGGAGAGAGATTTATTCAGAAGAAAGTGAAGAAGAACTGAAGAGTTTCTTACTATCCTGTACTGTACTTAGTCACTCAGTCATGTCCGACTCCTTGTGACCCCATAGACTGTAGCTTGGCAGGCTCCTCTGCCTTTCAGGATTCTCCAGGCAAGAATACTGGAGTGGGTTGCCATGCCCTCCTCCAGGGGATCATCCCAACCTAGAGATCAAACCGGGCCTCCTGCATTGCAGGTGGATTCTTTACCAGCTGAGCTACCAGGGAAGCCAAGAAGAGTCGCTTGATGAGGGTGAAAGGGGAGAGTGAAAAAGGTGGCTTGAAACTCAGTGTTCAAAAAAACTAAGGTCATGACATTTGGTCCCATCACTTGATGGCAAATAGAAGGGGGAAAAAGTGGAAGCAGTGACAAATTTTATTTTCTTGGACTGCAAAATCACTGCAGATGGTGACTGCAACCATGAAATTGAAAGGTGCTTTCTCTTTGGAAGGAAATCTATGAGAAACCTAGACAGCATATTAAAAAGCAGATACATCACTTTGCCGACAAAGGTCTATGTAGTCAAAGCTATGGTTTTTCCACCTGTCATGTACAGATGTGACAGTTGGATCATAAAGAAAGCTGAGTACTGAAGAATTGATGCTATTGAACTGTGGTGTTTTTGAAGATTCTTGAGAGTCCCTTGTACTGCAAGGAGATCAAATCAGTGAATCTTAAAGGAAATCAACCATGAATATTCATTGGAAGGACCATTGCTGAAGCTCCAGTATTTTGGGCACTTGCTATAAAGAGCTGACTCACTGGAAAAGACCCCAATGCTAGGAAAGACTGAAGGCTATAGGAGAAGAGGGCAGCAGAGGATTAGATTGATTAGATGGCATCATTGACTCAGTAGACATGAATTTGAGCAAACTCCAGGAGATAGTGGAGGTCAGAGGAGCCTGGCATGCTACAGTCCATTGGGTCACAAAGAGTTGAACATGGCTTAGCAACTGAGCAACGACCATCTTATTCAGATCTTTTGCATTCTTTTAAATTGAATTGTTCACTTTCTTATTTTTTCGTTTTAAAAGCTCTTTTGTATATTTTGGATGATAATACATTACCAGATATGTGTTTTGCAAATATTTTCTCCCAGTCCTTATTTTATCTTCTCATTTTCTTGACAGTGTCTTTCACAGAGCAGAAGTTTTGAATTTTAATGAAGTCTGACTTATTGATTCTTTCTTTTCTGGTTTATAATTTTGGAGTTGTGTCAAAAAAGTCATTGCTGAAACAAATATCATCTTGGTTTTCTCCTATGTCATCCTCTAGATATTTTATACTTTTGTATTTTACAGTTAGATGTATGGTTTACTTTGAGTTTATTTTTGGGACGGGTGCAAGGTCTGTGTCTAGATTTACTTTCTTGTATATGAATATTTTGTTGGTCCAGCACCATTTGTGAAAACACTGTCTTTTCTCCACTTTGTTGCGTTTGGCTCACTGTTCTTCTTAATTGATCTATTTATATCTTCATTCACCAGTAGCACGCTATCCTGATTACTGTAGCTATATTGTAAGTCTTGAAGTCAGATAGTGTCACTCTTCCAACTTTGTTCTCCTTCCATTTTGAGTTGGCTACTCTAGGTCTTTTGCCCCTCCACGTCAACTTTAACATTAGTTTGTCAATATCCATAAATAACTTGCTGGGATTTGGGGGGGGGTTGCATTGAATCTATAAATCAAGCTGGGAAGAATTAAAACTTGATGATATTGTGTCTTCCTATTGATGAACATTGGAATCACTCTATTTCTTTGATTTCTTTTGTCAGTGTTTTGTAATTTTTATATGGATATTATACATAGTTTATTAGGTTTATACCCAAGTATTTCATTTTGGGGGTGCTAATATATGAAGATGGTATTGTGTTTTTAATATCAAATGACACTTGATCATCGTTGGTGTATATAGGAGACTTGACTTTTGTTTATTAACCTTGTATCCTGGAACCTTGCTGTAATTGCTTATTACTTTCAGGTTTTATACAGAGACAGTCATGTCATTTGGGAGTAAAAAGACAGTTATATTTATTCCTTCTTAATCTGTAAACTTTTTTTTTGGTAGACTTTCTTCATTTTAATAGGCAAAACTTGACCAATAAACAACATGTAGTATTACAAATAAAATACTACTGAAAGCAAAGTTGCTCAGTTGTGTCGACTCTTTGCAACCCCATGGACTGTAGCCCTCCAGTCTCCTCCATCCATGGAATTTTCCAGGCAAGAGTACTAGAGTGGGTTGCCATTTCCTTCTCCATCTGTAAACCTTTTATTTCCTTTTTTTTTTTTTGACTCATTGTATTAGCTAGGACTTTCAGTATAATTTAGAAAAGGAGTGGTAAGAAGTGACATCCTTGTTCCTAATCTCAGCTAGAAAGCATCTGGTTTCTTAACATTAAGTATATTGTTAGCTGTAGGTTTTTTGTAAATGTTCTCTATCAAGTTAAGGAACTTCCCCTCTATCTTACTTTGCTGAGAGTTTCTATCGTGAATTGGTATTTGATTTTCTCAAATTCCTTTTTTGCATTTACTGATATGATCATGTACTTTTTCTTGTTTAGCTTCTTCATGTGGTTAATTGATTTTCGAATGTTGAACCAGCTCTGCATACCCAAAATGAATCTTATTTTGTCATGATGTATAATTCTTTTTATATGTTGGTATTTTCAATTTGCAGATATTTTGTTGAAGCTTTTTGCAACTGTGTTCATGAGAAATGTGTGGTGGTGGTTTAGTTGCTAAGTTGTGTCTGACTCTTGTGACCCCATTGACTGTAGCCTGCCAGGCTCCTCTATCCATGGGATTGTCTAGGCAAGAATACTGGAGTGGGTTGCCATACTCCAGGGCATCTTTCCAACCCCGGGATTGAACCCGGGTCTCCTGCATTGCATGCAGATTCTTACCAACTGAGCTACAAGGGAAGCTCAGTGATATATAGTTTTATTGTAATTTTTTTTCCCTGGTTTTAGAATTAGGGTAATGCTGGCTTTATGGAATGAGTCAGGAAGTATTTCTTGTGTTTCAGTCTTACGGAAGAGATTATAGAGGATGTTTTAGTTTTGTCCTTCAATATTTGGTAAGATTCACCAGTGAACCCTTTGGAACCTGATACTTTGTATTTTGGAAGATTTATTAATTGTTGATTCAAATTCTTTAATAGATATAGGTCTATTCACATTGTCTGTTTCTTGGTGAATTTTATCAGATTATGTCTTTCGAGAAACTGATTGATTTTATCTAGATTATCAAATTTGTGGACATAGACTTATGCATAGTATTCCTTTATTTTTTTAATGTCTATAGTAATGTGTCATCTTTCATTTTTGATGTTAATAATCTGTATCTTTTATTTTTAGTTTGGCTAGAGGCTTGTTGACTTTAATGTTCTTTTTGAAGAACTAGCTTAAGATTTTGTTGCTTTTCTCTATTGATTTCCTATTATAGATTTCATTGACTTCTGATCTAATTTTATTATTTCTTTTCCTCTGCTTACTTCAGATTTAATTTGCTCTTCTTGTCCTAGTTTCCTAAAACTTAGGTTATTTATTTTAGATTTTCTTCTTTTCTAATATATGAATTCACTGCTATAAAATTCTCTCTGAGCATTGCTTTTGCTGAATCCCACAAATGTTGTTATACTTTCATTTAGTTAAAAATATTTGAAAATTTCTTTTGAGATTCTTAGAAGTGTCTTGTTTAATCTCCAAGTATTTGGGGATTTTCCAGCTATTTTTCTGTAATTGGCTTTTAGTTTAATTTTACTGTGGTCTGAGAGCATGCTTTATATGAACTCTATTCTTTTAAATAAATTAAAATGTATTTTATAGCACAGAATGTGGTCTGTCTTAATGAACAAAGTCTATTTTTCATTGTACTGAATTGAAGTCTTAGATTAATGATGATATTTTAAAATAATTCTATTTTCCATCCATGGTAGATACTGAGTACTTTTATCTTCAACTTATCTCATGATTTGTTCTAATGTCACAAAACTTTTCATCTCAGTGCTCTGTTCCTATGGATGCCAACTTAGGTCTCAGAATGTGTGGCATCTCTGGAAAAATCTAGGCTGTCTTCTTAAAACGCATGTGCACATTAGTGAAAGTATGCTAATGTTATAAATCTGTGATTGATTTTAAAAATAATGGCTGAAGAGATATATCTGAAAATTTTTTGTAAATCGAAAAACTTTGAACATTCTTGAAAGATTTATAAATAATAAATTTACCTTATACTTTTAAGATGTAACAGTTTTATTTTTTTCTATCTGATTTAGTTTTGTCAGCCTGGCGGATGGCAGCTGTCCAGAGAGAGGAAGCAGCCAACGTTTTTTGTGGTGGTCCTGACAGATATTGACTCAGATCGACATTACTGCTCGTGCTTAACCTTTTATGAAGCAGAGATCAATCTTCAGGTGCAATAACTTTTCTAGCCAAATTATAGCCAAAGGGCACCTTTTTAGGAATCTTTTTATTATGCTATATTTGTTTTTGTTAGAGCTGCAAGTTTGAGTTCTGTGCTCTCCTTTGAAAAGGCTGAGGTACTGTATTGTTGAAGAGAGCAAAAAGGTAAAGTGATTGTGCAAGATTAATTGTTGTTCTTTAAAATATTATTCATAGTCTGCATATTTCTAAGAATAGCACATCTGCAAATTGGTTAATAAGATGATTTGTATCTGCTCATGGTGAAGCTATGGTTTGTCCCTTTTAGTCCTTCTCCTGAGGTAGCTTTCACAGAATATAGAGCATTTAATCAGAATGTTTATAAATCACTTATCACAATGCTTGATATTTTTTAAGCACTGAAGTAACTGTTAACTCATTATTATTGGTGGTGGTATTATCAAAATGATGGTACTGAAATTATTAGGCTAGAACTATAGAAATTAAAAGGACTGATCTTTCAGAGTATTAGTTGGGGTTCTCTCTGTTTCAGATAACTAAATACTGCCTCTAATTTATTCAGAAAAGATACTATGAGAAAGTATTGCTCCTTTGTGGAGCATTTTCCAGGAAAAAATACTGGAGTGAGTTGCCATTTCCTTCTCCAGGGGATCTTCCTGACTCAGGGATTGAACCCACATCTCCAGCGTTATGAGCAGATTCCTTATTGTCTGAAGCACCACTATAACCATAATAATTGCACTAAAAAAAAAAATTCCTTTGTCCCACGTGTAGCCACTGTCACATGTTGGTGACTTCTGCTTTAAGTGTCATATGGGTTGTTTCCTTGTGTAAGCCAGATTGCATACAGATTCTCCCCCTCTAGCTCCCTGCAAAGGAATCAGAAAGTAATTTTTATTGTTATTTGTTAATTTGTTGTGCACAAATTAAGTCTCTATAGTATGAGAAGGAAACTGTAAAACAGTTTGCAGGATGTTGAGGGAGCCAATTTGCATTATTTGCTGTGCTTTTTGAAGTGACCTCACAAAGGAACATTTGTTATTTTTGCTATTTTAATTAAATGCCATGGTCTGAATGTTCTTGATGCAGAAATTTCATTTTTCTCTACAAGAGTAAACAAACCACCTTTCATGGTACTGACTCACATTATCCAAGTTCATTAGAGCAATGTATTAAAACTAGTATGCTGGTTTTTCATTTACAGTGATAAGTTAAAAGTTTACATAGAACAAAATATATGTTATCTATATTATCAGCACACTTTCTCCTTATTGTCAGATCTTTGTGGGAAGCCATGTCAAAATCAGATTCATTGTGATTGTGGAATCAAACAAAGGAATTTTTCATGTCAGAGATTTAATACCTGCCAGATTAATACAGCCAATTGTTTATGTAATTGACCCTTAAGCAACATGGGCTTAAACTGCACAGGTCCACTTATACATGGATTTTTTTTCAGTAAATAAATAGTATAGTACTACTCAATCCATGGTTGGTTGAATATGTGGATGCAGAACACCAACTGCGAAGGTAATGTGTGGATTTTCAACTGCACAGAGAAATCGGCATCTCTGAATCCTGCATTGTTCAGGGTCAACTATTTTTTAAATTAAGAATTATCTGTATAGTCAAGTCTATAGTTTTTCCAGTAGTCATGTACAGATGTGAGAATTGGACCGTAAAGAAGGCTGAGTGCTTTCGAACTGAAGTGTTGGAAAAGACTCTTGAGAGTTCCTTGGACAGCAAGAAGATCAAACCAGTCCATCCTGAAGGAAATCAACCCTGAATATTCATTGGAATATGGATGCTGAAGCTGAAGCTCCAGTACTTTGGCCACCTGATGCAAAGAGCTGATTCATTGGAAAAGATCCTGATGCTGGAGAAGATTAAAGGCAGGCGGAAAAGTGGTCAACAGAGGATGAGATTGTTGGATGGCATCATTGACTCAGTGGACATAAGGTCTAGCAAACTCCAGACGATAGTGAAGGAAAGGGAAGCCTGGCATATTGCAGTCCGTAGGGTCACAAAGAATCAGACATGACTGAGCAACTAAACAGCAACAGCAGCAACATGTTGTCAGTGCAGACAGGAAACTTAAATGTCTGTGATTCTAATCCTTTCTGTCCCAGATAGTATTTGAGTGGGTGTTGCCAACAGTTAGCTAATTCAATTCCCATTTTGATCAGTTCATTCTGATGAGGAAGAATGTTCTCTAGTTGAGAGCCTCACTGTCTCTTTCAAGGGACCTTTCATTTCTCTGTTGAACTTTTGAATATAAGTTAGTTCTGAGAATGCAATATTTTCTTTTATTTCCATATTCCTGAGGGATCCTCTGTACAACTTCCTAGAATTATCTAATAAAACTGATTATTTTTGTTCTTCTTCTTCTCTCCATTATTATCAACCCCTTTCACCTTGAATTAACTCACAGACAGGTAATACATTAAGACAGTGTAACAGGATTCCAGTTCAGGATGGCAGGCAACCCACTCCTGTGGACAAACTGAATCCTCGGCTACACACAGAGCAGTTTCTGCTGAAAGAAATCCAGAAACTAGCTGAGCAATTCCTGTATATCAGGCTAATGAGAATATACCCACACCGAAGTGAGTAAAAAAGGCTGAGAGGCAGTCTCACCATAAACCCCATCCCTGGCACAGAGACATGCAATCGGGAAGGAACTTGCAACTCCAAGCTCCTCCCCTGATGTGCCGAGTTTGGACCCAACATTAACCTCCCATTTTTTTAGACTTCCATCTGAGGTATGGACCCCAAAAACACCAGCTCTGGAAGACAGTGGGCTTTTTGTTCATGAGACCCACCAGAGTATAACAAAGAGTTATTAATGGGTTTTCAAGGATTTGCTGAGGCTCAGCATAGAGGAAACAAAGAGAAACTCATCTCTCAGTCTTTGCTTGGGAAAATCCTGTGTGCATACTTTAAAAGCTACTGCCTGAGGGTCAGGACTTATGAGATAACATCAAGCAAACCAACATTTGCATTATATAGGGATCCTAGGAGAAGAAAGAGTGAAAGGGGAAGAAAGCTTATAAGAAGAAATAATGGGTGAGAACTTTCCTAACCTGTGGAAAGAAACAGACATTCAGATCTAGAAGCCCAGAGATTTTCAAATACAGTAAATCCAAAGAGACCCAACACCAAGGTGCATTATAGTTAGTGTCAAAGACAAAGAATCTTAAAAGCAGCAAGAGAAAAATAACTTGTTCATAAAAGGGAACCCCGATAAGAAGATGAACAGATTTCTTCAGCAGAAACTTTGCAGACCAGAGAGAAGTGACAAGATTTATTTAAATTCCTGAGAAAAAAACCTGCCAACCAAGAAGATTTCACCTGTCAAGTTGTCCTTCAGAATTGAAGGAAAGAGTTTTGCAGACTAGCAAAAGCTAAAGAAATTAATCACCGCTAAACTGGCCTTGTAGGAAAGGTTAAAGGAATTTCTTTAATCTGAAATGAAAAGGTGCTAATTAGTAATAGGAAAACATGAGAAAGTATAAATCTCACTTGTAATGGTAAATGTTATATGTAGTAAAATAAAGATGAAGAATTATGAAACTTCAAGGAAACAACTAACAAAAGGACAGTAGTAAATACATAATAATCAATAATTACTTTAAATGTAAAATGACTAAATTTTCCAATTCAAAGATGTAGAGTAGCTGAATGAATTTTAGGAAACACACACACACACACACACACACACACACACACACAAAACAGACCCACCTGAAACAAAACTCACTTCACTTTTAAAGACATACATTGGCCGAAAATGAAGGGGAGAAAAAGATACCTCATGCAAATGGAAATCAAAAGAAAGCTGGGGTAGTTGTACTTAATATAAGAAAAAAATGACTTTGAACAAAAACTGTAACAAGAGACAAGAAGGGTCATTGTATAATGATAAAAATAGCTCATCAGGAGAGATAATATTTATAAATATTTATGTATCTATTGATACATAATGAATAATGAATACTAAATGAATAAAACAAATCTGAAGATAAAAATTGATGACAATACAATAGCAATAGAAGATTTAAGTACCCCATATTCAACAGTGGAGAGATCATTCAAACAGAAGATCAATAAGGAAAACTGGACTTGAAACAGTATGTTAGACGAGAGGCACTTAACAGACGTTATGTGTCTGTTCAGTCACTCAGTCATGTCTGATTCTTTGCAACCCCATGAACTATATTCCACCAGGCTTCTCTGTCTATGGAGTTTTCTGGGCAAGAATACTGGAGCAAGTGGCCGTATCCTACTCCAGGGATTTTCCCCACCCAGGGACCGAACCCTCAGCTCTCATGCCTCCTGCATTGGTGGCAGATTCTTTACCACTGCGCCACCTGGGAAGCACCAACAGACATATGGAGAACCTTTCATACAGTAGCAGCTGAATACACATACTTCTCAAGCATACATGGAACATTCTCTAGGATAGATAATGTGGTAGACCACAAATCAAGTTAGTACGTTTAAGATTAAAATCATATTAAGCTTCTTTTCCAACCACAGAAGTGTAGAATTAGAAGTCAGTTACAAGAAGAGGACTGGAAAATTTACAGCTATGTGGAGGTTAAATAATACAATACTGAATGGGTCAAAGAATACACTCAAGAAGGATTTAAAAAACCTTGAGACAAATGAAAATGAAGAGACAACATACCAAAATTTATTGACTAAACCAAAAGGGGGAAAATTTACAGTGATTATAGTAACTAACACCTACATTAAGAAAAGAGCAAAACCTCAAATAAGCAAATTAAGTTTATACTGTAAGGAGCTAGAAGACAATGAAACTAAGCCCGAAATTAATAGAATGAAGGAAATAACAAAGATCAGAGTGGAAATAAATGAAACAGTAAGCTCTTAAAAAAAAGTAAACACTTGGGGATAAACTCCTTAACAAAGGTCTTGCCAGTGACTTGGATTTTTTTGTTGTTGCTTAGCAGAAGTAAGTAATCATTGGGGAAATGGAAATCAATAAGATAATGAAATATCACCTCATACATAATAAAATATCTCCTAACACTGCCAGCTGTTAGAATGGCAGTTATCAGAAAGATAAGAGACAACAAGTGTCTACAAGACTGTAGATAAAAGGGAACCCTATTGAATTGTGGGTGGATATGTGAATTGGTGGGAAATACTATGGAAAATGATAATGGAAATTCCTCAAAAAATTAAAAATAGAACTGCCTTATAATCCAGCAATACCATTTCTGAGTATGTATCCAAAGGAAATGAAAATAGGGTATGGAAGAGATTATCTGCATTCTCATGTTCATTGCAGCATTATTCACAATAGCCAAGATACAGCAACAAGCTGAGAGTCCATCAACAGTTGAATGGTTTAAGATGTTTCTTTATTTTCGTAAATATTAGTTATCTTTAATAGACCCCTCTCTCCTTCCCCTGCTCCACTCCATCTTTCTCCTTAGACACACAGACACAACACACATTTTTCTGAACTATTTGAGACAAATTAGTGCATTTCATTTCTCTTTGCCCTAAAGGCTTCAGTGTGTATTTCATGAGTTAGTTTTTTTTTCTTACATAAACATAGTATGGTTATCAGTATCAGAAAACTGACATTGGTAACACACCTTTATCTCCTCTACCATCTATATTCAGTTTTGTCATTTGACTTAATGTTCTTTATGCCCTTCCCACTGTGTTTTTCCATCCTCCAGGATAGGATGTAGTTTAAAAAAATCATGTATTGCATTTAATTATAATTCTTTTTTGTCTGTTTTCATCTGAAATAGTTGCTCAGTCTTTGACATTTTCAAATAACGCAGGTCCGAATGCCTCTTTTGAATAGAACTCTTAATATTTTTTGTTTTTCTGATATCTCTCACTTTAGATTCAGGTTATCCATCAGTAGTTGGAATACTACCAGCATTTGAAATACCAAGTGTATATCCTTCTAAGGACACATATCTGGAAGTACACAATGTCTGTCTGCTATCAGCCTGCCCTACTGATGTTCTTTTTGAGTAACTGGTCTGGTGATTGTCAGATATCTCCATTGTATACTTGCTTGTTTTTGTTTCCTTTTTCCTTGCAACTAATAAGCTGTGTGTGGTAAGATACTTTAAGACTGTAAATATTCTGTAATTCATTAATTATCCCTCTACCCTCCCACCAGATTTAGCATTTAGTGATGATTCTTGTCTATGCCAATTCTTAGTATGATGGTTGCAAAGTGACTATTTTTTTCCAACTATGCACACCCTCTACCTGTACCTTGACCAGTCAGCAGTTGACATTTTACCTTTTCTGTCTTGTCTGTCTATGTGAGCTATAGTCTCAAGTGTTCTAGTTTCTTTTTTCTTCAATAGTATATAATTAATGGTTTTCACTGTTGTAATGCACAGGTTGTCTAAGATTTGACCAGTGATTACCGCATCAGAATGGTTCCTGTGTTCTCTTGTCAAAACCCCATCACAGTTTTTTTTAAAGCATTTTTAAACTTTGTCATAACAAGGTGATCCAGGATCACCTTTTTCCTTCCCTGCTCCAGTCTTTAAATCAGCCAATACTTCAAGGAGCCCTGGCTCATTTGAGTAATAAATAATATTAAAAACCAAGATCAGTGTTCTCATATATTTAGAATTAACACTTGAAAATTATTTTTCTTTTTAGCTCAGATATTTTCCTGTTTGCCACTTTAAACTGGACCAAAGCATTGTAATTTATTTAGTATTCACAGTTACCTTACAGAAAGTTAGAGTCTGCTTCTTTTGAGTTTAAGTTATAAGATTTCTAGCTCCTATATAAGTTCACCAAGGTAGTAGATGCTAGCCAGAATTATATAACAGCTTTTCTGTGTGAAGAATAGAGAGATAATATCTTTTGGAATTGGTCCAAAAAATGGTAAAAACAATGAGCTAATATTTGAAAAAGATAATATTAAAGTCCAGATGATGTTCCTTTCTGGGTCATCATTAATGTTGTTCCCATTTTTTATGTGAACAGTTAACTATGTCCTTTTTAAAAAATGTGTTTTTCTTTTATTTTTGGATCATATCATCAATTCAAAAATAGATCTTTTAATTCTCATTTGGTGTGAATTACTTCATACCAAATATACTATGACACATTATTTGGAAGTCTAAAGAAGAGGAACTTAGGGACACAAACCATCCAAAGTATAATTGTGCAACTTTAAAATTTTGGCTCTTATCTTTCTAAGTTACAGTAACACTGTCAAAAAACACAAGCAAAAGTTTGGCATTAAATTTTTGATAACATATTCCCAGAATTATTCAGTTAGGCAATGTGATTATAGCATTTTTTAAGTAATCAGTAAAGTATGATAGATGTGAGGTGCTTTATTATATGACTTACCCTAAAAAAATGATGGACCTGTCTACATTTTTTGAACTTCCCTGGTGGCACTAATAAAGAATCCGCCTGCCAATGCAAGAGATTTAAGAGACATGGGTTCGATCCCTGGATCGGGAAGATCCCCTGAAGATGAAAATGGCAACCCACTCCAGTATTCTTGCCTGGAGAATCCCATGGACAGAGGAGTCGTGGGCTACAGTCCATAGGGTTGCATAGAACTGTATGTGACTGAAGCAACTTAGGATGTGTATCATTTTCGAATATTTTAATGAGTCTGTAAATGTATTTATGAACCAATAATAATGCAGTTCAAAGTAAAGACATTTTGGTATGTTAGCAACCAAGTGTGATCAAAGGAGCAAAATGAATGAATGTACTTTAGAATAACGTTGACACATAGGAGATGCATAATGAAGATTTTATTTTCTTTGTTTTTAAGATGGGAATTTTTTAAAAAATACAAAATTTAAGTGAGTAGTATATAAACCCCATTACATATGACCCAGCTTTAAAAATTATCAGAATTTTGTCAGTCTTTTAAAATTTAAATACTTTTTTTTTAAATAGGGAGAGACATTTTAAAGCAAACCCCAGACACCATAATTTACTTGCAAATATTTTAGTGTGTGCATGCTGCGTGCCTGCTTAGTCCCTCAGTTATGTCTGACTCTTTGAGACCCCATGGACTGTAACCTGCCATGATCCTCTGTCCATGGGTTTTCCAGGCAAGAATACTGGAATGGGTAGCCCTTCCCTTCTCCAGGGGATCTTCCCAACCCAGGGATCAAACCTGGGTCTCCTGCATTAGCAGGTGGATTCTTCACCATCTGAACCACCAGGGAAACCCCAAATATTTTAGTATATATCTCTAACTGGTAAAGATTTTTTTTACATTACCAGTCTGCCATTATAATACTTAAAAAATTAATTACAATGAATAATCCCTTAATATTATCTAATATCCAACTTACATATTTCTAAATTTAAAAATTTGTCTCGAAAATGTTTTGACTTATTCAGGCAAATTCTGCATATTATATTTGGTTGATATTTCTTCTGTTTTTTCTGTAACAGGCCCTCTTTTGAGGGCAATACAGAAATTGGGTCATTTGTCCTATGGAAAGTTCTGTATTCTGGATTGGGCTGATTAATTCTCTATATTATTTTCACCTCTATTCTCCATTATATCTCTATTCTCCATAGTTTCCATAAAGTAATATTTAGATCTAAAGGCTTGATTGGATTCACATTCAATTTTTAAAGCAGAACCACTTCAAAAATTGTACTGTACTTCCTATTGCATCTCATCAAGATAAACTTAACTTCTGGTTGTTCTACTTTTAGTATTGTTAAGATTGATTTGTGGGTTTGGGGTGGTGCCAGCCTTCACTTAGTTTGGGAAGTGAATAGTTCAATAGTTTGGGATCTATTGATAATCTTTGCATAAATACATTATTTAAGTAGGAATTGTAAAAAGTAAATTCTTCCTTCTATTATTCTTTCTGTGCTTATTAACTGAAATTCAGTTATTAAATAGAACTTTCATTGACTACAGTTAGATCGGTAATACTGGAGTGGGTAGCCTTTCCCTTCTCCAGGAGATCTTCCCAACCCAGGGATCAAACCCAGGTCTCCTGCAAGGCAGGCAGATTCTTTACCAGCTGAGCCACAAGGGAAGCCCAAGAATACTGGAGTGGGTAGCGTATCTCTTCTCCAGTGGATCTTCCCGACTCAGGAATCCAACCAGGGTCTCCTGCATTGAGGCGGATTCTTTACCAGCTGAGCTATCAGGGAAGCCCTTTAGCCATCTTTAGAAGTGACCAATTAAAAATTATAAACTTATCAATTTTTGTGTGTTTAAATCAGTCAATCATGATTTTTATTTATTTTGATTCTGTTAGTCTTTGACAGATTGTTTACTTTTTTACTAAGATGAATAGGTTAATTTTGTACATTTTTGTGACTCAAAATTAGAATGTCATTTCTCCAGGGAGTTCTGGTTTCCTTTACTGGAAAATAATTCTTGATTGTATAAATGAATTATTTACACTCTTATGATGCTTAGCACGGTGTCTGGCATATATAATATATGTTACAGTTATTATTTTCTTTTATATTCTCGTATTGATTAGCTTAAAACTGCATGATCTCTGGGCTTCCCAGTTTGCGCTAGTGGTAAAGAACCCATCTGCCAATGCAGGACACCTAAGAGATGTGGGTTCGATCCCTGGGTAGTAAAGATCCCCTGGAAGAGGAAATGGCAACCCACTCCAGTACTCTTGCCTGGAGAATCCCTTGGACAGAGGAGCCTACAATCTATAGGGTCACAAGGAGTTGGACATAACTGATGCCTGCATCAGCAATATCAGTTTCACTAGGTAACTTGTTAGAAATGTAAATTCTTGGATTCTATCTCAGACCTACTGAATCAGAAATTTTAGGGGTGGGACTCAAAAATCAGTTTTAGCAAGCCCTCAGTGATCCTGTTGTGCACTAAAGTTACAGAACCATTGGTCTAGCGTAGAAGTTCCTAACTCGTGGTGAGAATGGGCCACAGGCATGCTGAATATTTTCTTAGGGTAACTGTAAAGTGCCCTAGCTTCCAGCAACATTATCTATCTTCTAAAGCTCACTTTACTTTATGAAATGTGAGATTTAATGAAACAGGTATAAAATATAATAATATATTTATGAAATAAGCATTGTATTAACTTAGCCTTCTTAGGATATAGAACATAGGAATATATACATATTTCACTTTCATACATTTTCTATCCTAGAACAGCTTGTGACAGCCTTTTTCAGCATATGTTTCATAGGGCACTAGGTCCTCTAGATGCTTTTAATAAAGAGGGTTTCATTGGTCCAGTAAGTTGGAGAAATAATTCATGTCTTCTTTGCTTGACATTACACAAACGAGATTTGCCTATCAAAGTCTGAAAATTCCTGCAGTAAGGAAATCTTTTTAACTTGGCTTTAATTTATTGTTTCCAAAATTTTTGATTAGGAGACCTTTTTACCTAAGCAATATCTGTTAGCCTCTAGGAGAAGACACTGGAAAATGCTGCCTTCTAAGTATATATGTTCAAAAAATTTAAGGATTGTGTGCCTCTTAAAAGTAGGGAGCTTTCTGGATGAATATATATTAGCCCTGCAAATGAATTTGCCCTACTTTTGGAATAGTGGCGAGTCCAGAAGCTATTGAAGGTATTTTCTTTGCTAGAGGTAAACTGCATTCTGAACTGAAGACTAGTGGCGCAGTTGTCTGAAGCTTTGAAATCCTAAAATGTGTTTGTCTCATATAGTCATTATTTTTCAGACCAATGCAACAATAAATTAGATTTTGTCATATAGACGTGTCAACATAATTAAGGGACTATTAGGCAAGAAATGAAGTTTTCAGGGGGTAATTGTAGACCTTACAGAATTTTGCAACTACTCAGACTCCTTCATTTCCAATTTTGGAAGATCTTAAAGTCCTCAAATTGCTTAGCTGAGGCAACTCTATATAATGGTATACTGTAATAAATTGATTTTCAAAAAGGAAATGTAAAACTGGACATTTTTTACTTGCATAATTCCTTTCATAATTTTTTTAAAAAATTTAATTGGCGAATAATTGCTTTAACAATATTTTTAGTTTTCTGCCATACAACAATGTGAATGAGCCTTAAGTATACATATGTCCCTCTCTTTTGAACTCCCTCCCACCCTCCACCCCGTCACCCCATCCCTCTCCACTAGGTTGTTACAGAGCACTGGGTTGAGCTCCCTGTGTTATATAGCAACTTCCCACTTCACATGTTAATGTATATGTTTCAGTGTTACTCTCACAATTCATCCCACCCACTCCTCCATCCTCCTTTTTAAAAGTGAGTGTGTAAAGAAATTTTGTAGAGAGAATTAGTAGGATCTCCCTGGTGACTCAGACAGTAAAGAATCTGCCTGCAGTGCCGGAGACCTGGGTTCAGTCCCTGGGTCGGGAAGCTGTCGTGGAGAAGGGAAAGACAGCCGCTTCAGTATTCTTGCCTGGAGAGTTTCATGGACAAAGGAGCCTGTTAAGCTTCAGTCCATGGGGTCGTAAAGAGTTGGACATGACTGAGAGGACTGAGTGACTAACACACACACAGTATGAAACAGTGTTGCTGAAAATGAGCTTAGCACAGATGATATTGGATGCAGTTAGTCTTTTCAGAATAGAAGAGACAGGAGTCAAGCATCAGGAGTATAGCAGAGATGAGAATGAAGTATTCTACCTGGGTGATAGGATAAGCTTCTTACAGATTGTGCCTATCTGCTATATGTAGTCATTCCATAAAATCAGTATTCTAATAATTTTTAGCATTTTTGCCTGAGGATATTTGAAATGCAGTAGTACTTTTAGGAAGGCAATGGCACCCCACTCCAGTACTCTTGCCTGGAAAATCCCATGGATGGAGGAGCCTGGTAGGTTGCAGTCCATGGGGTCACAAAGAATCAGACACTACTGAGCAACTTCACTTTCACTTTTCACTTTCATGCATTGGAGAAGGAAATGGCAAGCCACTCCAGTGTTCTTGCCTGGAGAATCCCAGGGACGGCGGAGCCTGGTGGGCTGCCGTCTATGACGTCGCATAGAGTCGGACACGACTGAAGCGACTTAGCAGCAGCAGCAGTACTTTTAGGGCAGATTGCAATGATGGGTACTAATTTATCCCATATTATTGAAGCATGAAGAGTTTGAGAGCTACATAGAATGTAAACTACATAGAAGCTAGGAATGCCACTAGTAGATGTGGTCCATAGTAATAATAGGTAGGAAAAAATACCAGTAAGTGGGCAAGTTTTGGCACATGCTTACACTACATATGAGATAAAATCACCTTATATGTCAATGTGAGGCAGTTCAGTAAACAGAATTTAAGGTAAATTTGTATCTATTGCTGATGTGCTCAGTCATGACCGACTCTTTGTGACCCCATGGGCTGTAGCCTGCCAGGGTCCTCTGTCCATGGAACTTTCCAGGCAAGAATACTGGAGTGGGTTGCCGTTTCCTTCTCCATGTATCTTTATTGGGACCTACTAAAACCAAGGAATAATCTTAGCTTGGAAAAAGGCTTGTAAGTTTTGTTCAAATGAGATAAAATATGTGAAAATGCTTTATACTATAAAATGTTAAATTTCCGACCATTATTATAATGTCTATTACATTTGTATCCTGTGTTTTTAATTTCCTGCCTATTATGTTTCTCACATCTTTTCAATATGTGAAAATCTGTCATTGTAAAACACATAACAGAGTTAGTATCACTACATAATTATTACACAAAATATATTCTAACAGCTATAAAAAAATAGCGCTATTCTTTTACATGATAAATTACTTATTGAAAAAGTTAACAAAAACCACAACACTACTGTCTACTGAAATAAGACTTGTTATAAACAACAATTTGAAAAAAATCACAGCAGTGCATTTTGCTTTGAAAAAAGGAATATGAATTTTCTCTAAACTTGGGACATTGTATTCTTATAGAAGAACTATTGGAATGAAGAATAGCAGCATCTTATGATTTATAGCACATTTACAAAGTAAAGGTCAAAATCTATAATAAAAAGTGATGTAAAGAAAATGGAGTTGTTTTTATTTAGTATTGATTCATATTATGTCAGACCTTTTTTCTTTCTTGTTAATAATTATTCCACTCAGTGAATATTTACTTAAAGGAAATGACCAATGCATTCTATTTTATGTTTAGGTTAACATAGGTTAATGGTCATTTATATGAAATGGCTATGTACTTACTCAAGCTGACTTCTAATGGTACTCTAGGGCATGTATCACAATCTCATAAAAATGTGGATAACTTTATCTCTTTCAGGAATTTCAGTCATTTTTTTGTCATGCAAGGACAAAATTTGTTAGTAATCCATAAAAATATGATTCATTAAGTGTGGAAATCTTTGGTAAATTCATTTTCATCACATTTTTATTATTTCTAAGAATTCCAGAACCACCCAACCTAATTTTAGCTTTTGCTTTGTAACAAATGAAAATCTTTCAAGGGCATATGGATCTTATCATACATAATAAAAAGTAAACAGATATTTCCCTTTGGATATGTACATTCCATAGACATCTAATACTTGGTCATATTTCACTGTATAGAACCTATACGGGCTCCCAAGAAGATAGAAAATATTAATACAGTTCTTGGCCTCCTTGAGTAGGGGTGGAAAACTTCCCTTGGTAAAATAAGAAAATTTTTAATTTCATGTAAGAAAATTCATTCCTGCATGAATACAGTGAATAAATATTATATAAATATCAACTATGTGCCCACCTCTTGTTTTAGAAACTGGGAAATCACCAGTGAACAAAAACAGAAATCCTGGTCTTCATGGAGCACATTCTACTTGAGGCAAAAACCAGAAAACAATATAAGTGAAATGTTGGATGGTAACAAGTGCCATGGAGAAAAATAAAATAAGCAACGGGGACATAGGTGGGGTGAGGATATTGCAGTTTCAAGTACGGTACCAGCAAAGCCTTAATAGAGCAGAAGTTTGCTTGAATGGGAGGATGAGGGAGATGAGGGAATTGTTTCTGTTCCAGGCAAAGGAATAATAAAGTGTTTGAGACCCTTACCTGGGAACACGTCCAGCACGTTTGAGGAGCAGCAAGGAAGCAAAGTAGGGCTAAAGAGGAATGGAGGAGACTAAAGGGAGCTGATAAAATAACCCAGAAAAGTGACGATAGTAGCTCACAGTCCTGTGGTAGCAGTGGAGGATGGTGAGAAATCGGGATTGCTGCCAAGGTTATGAAAGAGGGAGGAATCAGTATTTTTGATTTGCTAAATGGGAGGATAGAATTTCCTTTAACTGAGGTAAGAGATTACTGCAGGAGGAGTAGAGTTTGGGAAAAACGATTGGAGCTATATTTTTGTCATATTGGAGATACCTATTTGTCATCTAAGTGGAGAGGTCAAGCAGGCAGTTGAATCGGCATTTTGTGGCATTTAGGGAAGAAGCTTGGCAGGAGAAATAATTATGAGCACGTATGTGCAATGTTGATGAACACTGCTAAGAATTAACAGTTGGAGGAAAAAATCAGTGAAAGAAAGCCTTCGAGAAGCAAGATAAATTCTAAGCTCCTGGACCTTTGATTAGTGGAAAGGAAAGAGAAAAGGATTCTAGTTAGGGAAAATGTCCTAGCATCTTAGAATATCATTTGGAAATAAATTTGAATATTTTTCTATCTTAGTTTTTTCTTTTCTCTTGAAACTTTTATAATGCATCATATAGTGTTATGGAGCAGTAGGTGCACAGGAAATATGTGTTGCTTATAAATGAGAATAATGTTTTTCTTTTTATATATTTTATTTTTGGTTGCGCTGGGTATTTGTTGCTGTGCACAGGCTTTCTCCAGTTGCAGAGAGTGGGAGCTACTCTCCAGTTGCGGTGCACAGGCATCAATCCTTCTCGTTGCGGTAGCGTCTCTTGTGGAGCATGGGCTCTAGGGCATGCAGGCCTCAGTAGTTGCAGCTCATGGGCTCCAGAGTGCAGACCAAGTCTCAGTGGGGCACGGGCGTAGTCGCTCTGCAGCATTGTGAGATCTTCCCGAGCCAGGGATGGAACCAGTGTCCCCTGCACCGCAAGGTGGATTCTTAGCCACCAGAACATTAGGGAAGCCCCAGAATAATACTTTCCAAGTTTATTACATTAACCAGTATGTAATCACTCAATATTTAGGGTTTTAAAAAAATTCTAGATATTTTTATTGTGCTCATAAAATATGCATGACATAAGCTTTACACTTCAACTATTTTTAACTTTACAGCTCAGTGACAACTAGGTACATTCTGAAACTTAGTTATGTGTATAAAAATATCCTCTTTTTTAAAAAATCAACATTGTTTCTCCTGAGAAAAAAGAATTTAAAGCTGTTTGGACTTTACTTCTAAGAGCATTCTGCAAGATAATCCTAAATGATTATCTCTTTTGTTTGAAAGACTGGGAGAAGTCCAAAAAACAAAAATGAAAAGTAGTGTCTTACTTCTAAAACAGATTTCTTGTCTTAAAAACTGAATTTCCATTAAGTGTCATTTGTATTTGTAGTCAGTGATGAATTGTATTTTATTTACCTTCTATTACTGGTACCTCACATAGAAACCAAATGTTCAAATAAAATTGTGCTGTAAATCTGGAGCTTAAAGATTTTCAGAAATGAAATGAGTATGCCCTGCTTCCTAGTTTCTTTGCCTACTTGCTTCTTAGATTCCTCTCAAAGTATGTTCTTTGTTTTTAGTTTGAGTTTTGTAAATGATATTTTGTAATTAATTATGGATTTTATAAATTACATGGAAGTATGTGATATGTCTACATTTTGTGAGTTATAAACCTAGGAAATTGTCTGTTGATTACAGTGTCTTCTTTTTTAGGGAACAAAGAAGGAAGAGACTGAAGGTGAAGTGGAAGTGTCTGGTTTAATTCAGCCTGCAGAAGTGTTTGCTCCCAAAAGCCTGGTGTTGGTATCCAGATTAGATTATCCAGAAATTTTTAGGGTAAAGAACTCATAGTTGTTGTTATTGATTTGTATCATTGTATACATCTATTCTGAGTGAACCATGGTGACAAGTTTTTTTGTACCTAAAATATCTTTAAATTGATTGGGAATTCATCAATAAAATAAAATTGCTGTGAATAGAAGAAATGAATCTCATGTTGGATGAAATAAACACTTGAATAAGTTAGTATAACTATTTAAACTTCTAAGGATGTTTAAAAATCCTTATATTTAAGGATGTTTATTTTAACAATAGGTCCCATCTTTACTGACTCCAAAATTTATGAATCCTAAAGAAATCATTTGATTACTTGTATCAAGTTTAAAATGCATTAGTAATGTAACAACATAGTGTGTTTTTACTGATATTTTTAGGAGTCCAGATGAAAGGAAATAGGATGAGTATTTGTGATTTCAAATAGTTGTGATCATAGCTACCAACATAGCTTTAAAATAGTTTACTTCCAGATATTTTACTTTTTAGATAGAATTTTCAAATATAGAAAAAAATTTACTGTAGTTATAAATACATTTGAAAGGGAAGAGGGCTTATTTTTCTTACTTCAGTTGCTATCTTTAATATTAGTTATGTTGACCATTGTCAAGAAATCACAGATCTTCTTTAGAAAGTATAAACTATACCTTAAAATCTCTCAAGGATTTGAGAAATTAATGCATAATTTCTGGAAAAGTTTTTTGTATAGTTGAGATTATATATATTCTTAGTGTCAAGATTTCAATGACAATTGATAACTCCTAACAGTGTTCTTCCCTGGAGAATCCCAGGGACAGAGAAGCCTGGTGGACTGCCGTCTGTGGGGTCGCACAGTGTTGGATACGACTGAAGCGACTTAGCAGCAGCAGCAGCAACAGATACTAATTTTTTAATTATAAATTTTAATAAACTGGAAGATTCATATGATTCCATTTTCTCCTCCATTTTACCACCTACCTTCTGAGCTTAAATTGTTAATCATATATTCTCTATTTTGCTATTCTTTATAATAATTCACATAAGTTAAATTTTTCTGTAAAATAAATGTTCTGAATTATTGAGAATCACAAAATAAGGTAAAGTTTCTAAATTTTTATCTTGAAAATTGGCGTTTTGCAAAATAAGTTGAGACAAAAAGAGTTTTAAGTCTTACAAATTTGCTGGAGTGGTTATCTGAACACAAACACCTGTTTTACAAATTATGTATTTCTGTTTTTTATAAAATCATCTTAGAAGCTCATTTAGAGCTTCTGGTTCTGGAGGAAAATTTAATAAACTTAATAACATTTGCTGCTTAAAATTTATTCCATGGTCATTGTAGAATATACTACGTTCAAAGAGAAACTTTCCCTGGAGCAGATGTCACAATTTATTTTTAGTGCTTGCTTTTTCCATGAAATAACTACATGCATCTTTTGTTTTCAGGCTTGTCTGGGATTGATCTACACTGTATATGTGGACAGTCTGAATGTCTCCTTGGAAAGTCTCATTGCAAACTTGTGTGCGTGTCTTGTCCCAGCGGCTGGAGGGTCTCAGGTAAACAGAATGAAAAAGAAGATGAAGAGGGCCTGCTTCTCTTCTCCTCTCCTCCAGTTAATTTAATTTATGAAGAAAAGGGAAAAAAAACGAATTCTTTAAATATTTTCTTTTTAAAGTGGGTCTTAGGGGACTTCCCTGGCGGTCCAGTGGTTAAGACTCCGCCCTTCCAATGCAGGGGGGCGAGAGTTCAGTCCTTGGGAGAAAAAAAAAAAAGTCTTAGTTTAGTTAAGCATTGTCCCTGTGGTCTTCCTTTTAGAAACACAAGATTCCATTCTTTTCTTAGGTCATGGGGTTAATTTTAACACAGGGTTCACCTTTCACATAGCATAGTTAGAAGTTATATTCTGTGTAACTTGAAATCTAGCTTACATTTTCTTAGGAATGCACTTTTTAAACTTGAACTTCAAATGTGTTCTTTATACCATGTTTATTCCTCTATATGATTACACCTCATTTTATTAAAATTTTTTTCAGTGATAAAAATTCAGAGATAACATTAAGAAAACTGTCAGTATAATTTTTTGTAACATTGTAACTACCCCTGGATAGATTAATTCATTTCTTCATTTCCTTGGATAAAATCAGTTATATGTGGTCCTTAAAACCATTTTGTATGTTGTGTGTAATGTTTAGTAGAATAGCTTGTACTTAAGCTTTAGAAGAAGAGGGCTTATTTTTCTCATCTCAGTTCTCTACTTTTAATAATAATAATAATTATGATATTGACCATTGTCGAAAATCACAGATCTTTGGAAAGTATAATCTATACCTTAAAGAATTTCGTTATACATAGATTGAGCCCATTAAACTCTTATACTGAAATAAAGCTTTCTCAAAGTGACATGTCTTTCATCTCTGTGTCTTGAAATTTTTATCTTCTTCTCTGAAGTAGAAAAATGAGAACCTCAGCTTGTATGACTAAATGTTCCTAGGTAACTTAAAAAAACTACTTAAGTCCTAAAATTGATTAGTTGACCATTTATTATGCTTATTCTTACGTAATATTGAGGGAAAGAACAGCCCTCTTAAAATTACATTTTTTAAACTCTGATAGATAAAAAAAAAGAGATGTTACTTATGGTAAAATTGACATCTTTTTTCCTTGCCCTTTGCCTTTTTAACTATCTTTCCTAGTGTCTTTTGGTTACTCTTAAGTTTATTTTCCTTCTGCACTCTCCTCCCTTATTCTCCTGTTTGTACTCCAAGAGCAGAATATGAAATGTGAGTTTAGTCACAATTGAACCTAAACTGTAAAGCAGATGAATTATTTTATGAGCCTTTATTATGATGAAATTTTTGTTGACATGATTTTATGTATTTTTTAATTTAAAAAGGATTTTTATTGTGATTATTAGAAGT
The DNA here is from genome assembly GCF_910594005.1 of Cervus elaphus. NCBI lineage: Eukaryota > Metazoa > Chordata > Mammalia > Artiodactyla > Cervidae > Cervus > Cervus elaphus. Next base: position 55,754,391 of record NC_057815.1, read on the forward strand.
TTTTAAATTATATGTTTCACATTACTATATTTCTTTTATTTTTCCAGTTTTATTGACATATAACTGGCATATAAATGTTAGCTTTAACATTTTATTATTTTTTAGTTACATGTTACTGTCAGTGATTTGTGTGTTTCATTATTACTAAATTTTCACCTTCCAACTATTGAATTTGCTTGTATCATATTCATTTGGGCACAAAGTAACTTGAATGTTTTGAGCTGCCTGCCTTATTGCCCTTCACAATTGGGTCTTATATGACCATCATCTGCTCTAAATTTGAACTTCAAAGGGATTTTTTTTATCTTGAGAAAATGTGTGAAAAGAAATCATTTGTTGTGTGTTTGTGTTTTCCTCCCATTCTGCAGAAGCTGTTTTCCTTGGGTGCAGGAGACAGACAGCTGATCCAGACTCCCTTGCATGATAGTCTTCCTGTCACAGGCACTAGTGTGGCTCTCCTGTTCCAGCAGCTGGGTATGTCTTGTTCTCCATTTTTCAGTGTTCTTCTAAAAGCTTCTGAAAAGATTAATTTTTAAGCCCGTATCACCTGACATGAACCAGGACAATAAAAAAGTAAACCATTAAATAACTTATATAAAATATTTAATTATATGGGTTCTAATCTCAACTAGTATTCATTGTTTTTAACCCAGGCTCCTTTTGCTCTAGTCATTTAGGCTTTTGGAAAGTAAACATACTTTCTCTGTGCTGTAAAAGATGAATAGGTGGTATGTTTTGTTTTTCCTTAGAAGATAAAACGAAAAGAATTCCTTCCTTTTCATTTCACCACCTGTAACAGGACTTCATCTCTAATTTTCTAGCAATGTCTCAGGTGAAGAATTATAGGGAAGACACGAGAAAGTGCCCTCTGTACATTGGACAGCTCATACTTCATTAAAGGAGTAATGTAACTTAGAGCATGTTTCAGATCAGCGCTGCCAGGGATTGTCACTTACTTTATCTCTTACTTGTCTTATATATGTACCTATGTAAGAGTTTCTCACTCCCTTAGATTATGTCTTTCACATTGTTCTCCATCTGTGTCTTTTTATAGTTGAGTTGAAACCGTCCCTTTCCTGGGGGCTCATCTCTACTTCTCCATGGAATTCTTAATTCATTACATAAAAATTCTACCTTTTTATTTCCCCCCATCTCATGTTGAATTTTACTCCCTGCTCAACTCTGAAACACATCACTTCTTTTCCTTTAATGGCCCCGTCCTTATTCTTCTTTGTGACGTCAATCAGTGAAATTTAGAGAGCCTCAGAAGAGTTTAATGGGCTTCCCTCGTAGCTCAATTGGTAAGGAATCAGCCTGCAATGTAGGAGACCTTGGTTCGATTCCTGGGTCAGGAAGATCCTCCTGAGAAGGAAATGGCAACCCACCCCAGTATTCTTGACTGTAGAATCCCATGGACAGAGAAGCCTTGCAGGCTACAGTCCATGAGGTCTCCAGAGTTGGACACAACTCAGTGACTAAATAACCACACATAGAGTTTCTAGTATCCTAATAAAGATGAATGATGGCATCAATCCCAAAGTAGTAGTTCTCTACTATATTTGCCTCCCCATAGGAGTTTAAACTGTTAAAAATTATGTATTCCTTTTCTTCCTCCCTGAAAGCTTCTGCTCATTGAATCATCTTCACCAAGTTCAAATTAATTTAATTAAAACTGTTTTGTTTAATGTGTGAAATAGGCACTGATTCCTTGGTGGCACTTATTTCTGTAAAGAATATCTTGTTGATTAAAACCTTCCTCCACAAAGTTTTGGATGTAATTTTAGGGGTTCATGAACTCCCTACAGCCTGTGCGTGGTCCCTACTAATCACTGACTTAATTGATTTTAGCTAAGCACTATTCACATGATCTTTTTCATTTAGGAGGGCTTGTGTGCCTGTACCTGGGTCGGCAGTGGTCTGCCATAGGAACAGGAGCTCTGGGTGCAGCAGACTTGGATATGGCATGAGCCCTCTTGGAGGAGGTTACCATTAACCACACCGTAGAGCTGCCAGAACTTGCACTGGACTGGGAAATAGGCTCTTGGAAGGCACAACAGAACCTTGTGCACCAGGACCCAGGAGAAAGGAGCAGTGACCCCACAAGAGACTGTCCCGGACTTGCATGTGGGTGTCCAGGAGTCTCCGGCAGAGCCGTGGGTCGGCAGTGGCCTGCTGCGGGGTTGGGGGCACTGAGTGTAGCAGTGCATGCATGGGATCTTTGGAGGGAGGTCACCATTATCTTCATTACCTCCACCGTAGTTAGGCCCCAGGTAAACAGCAGGGAGGGAACACAGCTCCACCTATCAACAAAAAATTGGATTAAAGATTTACTGAGCATGGCCCCACCCATCAGAACAAGACCCAGTTTGCCTCAGTCAGGCTATCCCATCAAGAAGCTTCCATAAGCTTCTTAACCTTCTCCATCAGAGGGTAGACACCCTGAAAACCCCAGTCACAGAAAACTAACCAATCTAATCACATGGACCACAGCCGTGTCTAACTCAATGAAACTATAAGCCATGCCATGTAGGGCCACCCAGGACAGATGGGTCATGGTGGAGAGTTCTGACAACAGGGGTCCACTGGAGAAGGGAATGGCAAGCAACTTCAGTATTCTTGCCTTGAGAACCCCATGAACAGTATGAAAAGGCAAAAAGATAAGGCACTGAAAGATGAACTCCCCAGGTCGGTAGGTGCCTATTATGCTACTGGAGATCAGTGGAGAAACAACTCCAGAAAGAATGAAGAGATGGAGCCAAAGCAAAAACAGTACCCAGCTGTGGATGTGACTGGTGACGGAAGCAAGGTCCGATGCTATAAAGAGCAATATTGCATAGGAACCTGGAATGTTAGGTCCATGAATCAAGGCAAATTAGAAGTGATCAAACAGGAGATGGCAAAAGTGAACATTGACATTTTAGGAATTAGCGAACTAAAATGGACTGAAATGGATGAATTTAACTCAGATGACCATTATACCTACTACTGTGGGCAAGAATACCTTAGAAGAAATGGAGTAGCCATCATAGTCAACAAAAGAGTCCGGAATGCAGTACTTGGGTGCAATTTCAAAAACGACAGAATGAGGTCTGTTCATTTCCAAAGCAAACCATTCAATATCACGGTAATCCAAGTCTATGCCCTGACCAGCAATGCTGAAGATGTTGAACGTTTCTATGAAGACCTACAAGACCTACTAGAACAAACACCCAAAAAAGATGTCCTTTTCATTATAGGCGACTGGAATGCAAAAGTAGGAAGTCAAGAAACACCTGGAGTAACAGGCAAATTTGGCCTTGGAGTACAGAATGAAGCAAGGCAAAGGCTGATAGAGTTTTGCAAAGAGAACGCACTGGTCATAGCAAACACCCTCTTGCAACAACAGAACAGAAGACTCTACACATGGACATCACCAGGTGGTCAACACCGAAATCAGATTGATTATATTCCTGTAGCCAAAGATGGAAAAGCTCTATACAGCAGCAAAAACAAGACCAAGAGCTGACCGTGGCTCAGATCATAAACTCTTTATTGCCAAATTCAGACTTAAATTGAAGAAAGTAGGGAAAACCAGTAGACCGTTCAGGTATGACCTAAATCAAATCCCTAACAATTATACAGTGGAAGTGAGTAATAGATTTAAGGGACTAGATCTGATAGATAGAGTGCCTGATGAACTATGGACGGAGGTTCATGACATTGCACAGGAGACAGGGAACAAGACTATCCCCAAGAAAAAGAAATGCAAAAAAGCAAAATGGCTGCCTGAGGAGGCCTTACAAATAGCTGTAAAAGAAGCAAAAAGCAAAGCAGAAAAGGAAAGATATACCCATTTGAATGCAAAGTTCCAAAGAATAGCAAAGAAAGATAAGAAAGACTTCCTCCATGATCAGTGCAAAGAAATAGAGGAAAACAATAGAATGGGAAAGACTAGAGATCTCTTCAAGCAAATTAGAGATACCAAGGGAACATTTCATGCAAAGATGGGCTCAATAAAGGACAGAAATGCTATGGACCTAACAGAAGCAGAAGATACTAAGAAGAGGTGGCAAGAATACACAGAAGAACTGTACACACAAGAAGATCTTCATGACACAGATAATCACGATGGTGTGATCACTCACCTAGAGCCAGACATCCTGGAATGTGAAGTCAAGTGGGCCTTAGGAAGTATCACTACGAACAAAGCTAGTGGAGGTGATGGAATTCCAGTGAGCTATTTAAAATCCTAAAAGATGATGCTGTGAAAGTGCTGCACTCCACATGCCAGCAAATTTGGAAAACTCAGCAGTGGCCACAGGACTGGGAAAGGTCAGTTTTCATTCTAATCCCTAAGAAAGGCAATGCCAAAGGATGCTCAAACTACTGCACAATTGCACTCATCTCACACGCTAATAAAGTAAAGCTCAAAATTCTCCAAGCCAGGATTCAACAGTACATGAACTGTGAACTTCCAGATATTCAAGCTGGTTTTAGAAAAGGCAGAGGAACCAGAGATCAAATTGCCAACATCTGCTGGATCATCGAAAAAACAAGAGAGTTCCAGAAAAATATCTATTTCTGATTTATTGACTATGCCAAAGCCTCTGACTGTGTGGATCACAATAAACTGTGGAAAATTCTGAAAGAGATGGGCATACCAGACCACCTGACCTGCCTCTTGAGAAACCTGTATGCAGGTCAGGAAGCAAGAGTTAGAACTGGACATGGATCAACAGACTGGTTCCAAATAGGAAAAGGAGTCCATCAAGGCTATATATTGTCACCCTGCTTATTTAACTTATATGCAGAGTACATCATGAGAAATGCTGGGCTGGATGAAGCACAAGCTGGAATCAAGATTGTCGGGAGAAATATCAATAACCTCAGATATGCAGATGACACCACCCTTATGGCAGAAAGTGAAGAACTAAAGAGCCTCTTGATGAAAGTGAAAGAGTAGGGTGAAAAAGTGGACTTAAAAGCTCAACATTCAGAAAACAAAGATCATGGCATCTGGTCCCATCACTTCATGGCAAATAGATGGGGAAACAGTGACAGACTTTATTTTGGGGGGCTCCAAAATCACTGCAGATGGTGACTGCAGCCATGAAATTAAAAGACGCTTGCTCCTTGGAAGAAAAGCTATGACCAACCTAGACAGCATATTAAAAAGCAGAGACATTACTTTGCCAACAAACGTCCATCTAGTCAAAGCTATAGTTTTTCCAGTAGTCATGTATGGATGTGAGAGTTGGACTATAAAGAAAGCTGAGCACTGAAGAATTGATGCTTTTGAACTGTGGTGTTGGAGAAGATTCTTGAGAGTCCCTTGGACTGCAAGGAGATCCACCCAGTCCATCCTAAAGGAAATCAGTCCTGAATGTTCATTGGAAGGACTGATGTTGAAGCTGCAACTCCAATACTTTGGCCGCCTAATGCGAAGAGCTGACTCATTTGAAAAGACCCTGAAGCTGGGAAAGATTGAAGTGGGAGAAGGGGACAACAGAGAATGAGACGGTTGGATGGTATCACCGACTCGATGGGCATGAGTTTGAGTCAGCTCCGGGAGTTGGTGATGGACAGGGAAGCCTGGCATGCTGTAGTCCGTGGGGTCATAAAGAGTCAGACACAACTGGGCGATGGAACTAAACTGAACTGAACTAACCTTGCCAAACACTGCCTGTATTTTGCCCAAGAGATTAAGTCTGATTCTGATCCCAGTAAATATAGAAGATGGGGAACACATTGGATCCAGAGACTGCAGTTGTCAAAATCCAGGCTCTAGGAAACTGTTGGTCAAATGTCACAAATTCTTAAACAAATAAATTATATGGAGGAGGAACCTCCAGATTAAAAATGTTTTGAGGGTCTTCCCTGGCAGTCCAGTGGTTAAGACTGCATACTTCCTCTGCAGGGAATGAAGATTCTATCCCTGGTCAAGGGAACCAAAATCCAGCATGCCACATGGCTTGGGCAAAAAATAAGTAAGAGATTTAAACAGATTCCATTTTTAACAGAATGAAATTATACTGTAGTGTCTAGGGATGCACTTTTTGGTGATAAAAAAAATGTCTGTAGGAAAAATCAGGAAAATGCTTAATAGAAGAAAGGCAGCATATTGATTACTTATGGCAGTGGAGAGGTTGTCATGATTAGAGGCACATGCAAGGCGCCTCGAGGGCTGCTGGCAAAGTCCTCCCTTGACCTTGGTAGTGTTTGTAAGATAGTTCATTGAACTATACTTTTGATTTGTATTCTTTTCTGTATTTGTGCTTTATCTTAGTAATATTTTAAAAACTTGTGCAACTATTTAACTCTTCATATGTACACCTTTTTTTTTTTTTTTTAATAAAAGTTCAGTGCTTAAACAAAGTAAGAGATTTTATCCCCAGGTAACAAAAAGGCAGCAGAGGACTGATATGTTAATTCCCAAATGTCTTCAGGAAGACATGTTTTTCCCTTATTTATTAATAGGGCGTTTTCACTTTCTTGACTGGGGAGCTTCAAGAACTGCCTTGTCTTCTTATCCTGTGCATCCTCTATATCTGGCATAGTGCCTTGGGCACAGAAGGCATCCGTGTTTACTGAATAAATTACTGCACCAGCCATGAAGGCGGCAGTCATATCTCCTAGGAGAGTTCTGTATATGGATGAAGTCCACAGAACAGATGATGATCAGCCATTTGAATATCAGATTTCATTATTTTACTCTCTAGTATTTTGAGCTTAATTATCTTTTGCTTACATATTCAAAATTTACTTTTTCAGCATCTTTCTTTTAGCTTATTCTTTATAAGGAAAAGATAAGAAAGGAAAGGAGAAAGAAAGATGCCTCTCAAACAGCATTGTATGCAGTTGTAGTTGCCAAAGCATGTGGTACTGATAATTCTGTCTGCAGTCATGTTTTTATCACTGGTCATTTTGGTTAGAGTGTTGTTGAAGGCCAATATTAGACCATTATCACAGTTCACTACCTGTGTTGGGCATGCGGTAGTGGTGGTAGATTTTACAAAGCACAGACAGGAAGCAGATAAAACTCTAAGATACTTTTGTAGCCTTGACTAGTTTTCCTGTGAAAGGCCTAAATGTAATGATAGCATTTCCTTGGTTCTTCTTTCCAAGGGTTGTTATGATAATGAATTTGTTTTTCAATTTCAGAGCAGTGTTTGCCTGAAGTAGTTATGTGGACTTTTGCCATTACCCACCTCATTCCTTAAAATTTTCTGTTAACCAGCTTCATCTCCAACTTAACATCTATTTTATTTATTTGTATCTTTTTGTAGTCTATGTGAATTGCTTTTTATTTACCTAAGATTTGTGTTTTGTGTAGAAAATTGTAATTTTTCATGTTAATAAGATTGTATTCACAGGAACTGTTTTTTTTGTTTTTGTTTTTTTTTTTAGGAACTGGTTTTTATAGCCCCTCTGTTTTTTTTAATCCATAGCTCAGCTATCCCTCCTTTCTCCAGATAATTTTGTGAAATTCTCTTGACATCTTTTGAGATATATGTTCACCTATAATTTGGTTTCTAACTATAAACACACTCATTTTAGAATAACTGTTCCCCACTGTATAGTACACTATTTATTAGACCTTCTTAAAGTCACAGGCTAAAGTTTTTTTGGGGCTTAAGTTACTGTCACTCTGTTTCCATAGTAAAACAGCATGAATCATGTAACATCTGTGTTTATTGAGATATTCTTGAGGTATAACATGTATAAGTTTAAGGTTTACAGTGTGATGCTGTGATGCTTATATGTATTGAAAAATGATTACTGTAATAAGATTAGTTACCACCTTCATCCCCTCACGTAACTATCATTTGTGTGCTGATAACATTTAACATCTACTCTCTTCATAGTTTTAAAATCTGTAATACAATATTGTTAATTATAGGACCCTGCTATACATTTATTCATCTTATACCTGAAATTCATATATTTTGACCAGTATCTTCCCACTTCCCATACCCTTTGCGTACATGCATGCTCAGTTACTCAGTTGTGTCTGACTCTTTGCTACCTTTATGGACTGTATTCTGCTAGGCTCTTCTGTCCATGGGATTTTCCTTGCAAGAATACTGAAGTGAGTTGCCATTTCCTACTCCAGGGTATCTTCCCAAACCAGGGATTAAACCCACATCTCTTGGGTCTGGTTGCATTAGCAGGCGGATTCTTTACCACTGAGCCACCTGGGAAAGCCCTCGCACACTGCCTAGCCCCTTGCAACCACCATAATGTCTGTTTCTGAATTCAGCTTTTTCAGTCTATGAAAATGAGGATATAGAGTATTAGTCTTTTGCTGACATTTCATTTAGCATAGTGCCTTCAGGATCTATCCATGTTGTCATGAAAGACAGTGTTTCCTTCCTTTCTATAATTGAATAATACTCCAGTGTATTACATATGTGTTTTTCCCACTCATCTGTTGATAGACACATAGGTTGTTTCCATGTCATGGCTATTGTAAATAGTACTACAGTGAACACATGAGTACCTCTTACAGATAGTGAGTTTATTTCCTTTGAATATGTACCCAGAAGTGGAATCACTGTATCATATGGTAGTTCTATTTTTTTATTTTTTGAGAGCCTTCATACCGTTTTCCGTAGCAGCTGGACCAATTTACATTTCCACCAACAGTGTGCAAGAGAGATCTCTTTTGTCTTTTGATAGTAGTCATTCTAACTGTTGTGAGATGAGTGGCATTTCCTTGATGATTAGCGAAGTTGAGTATCTTTTCATGTGCCTGTTGGCATTTATATGTCTTCTTTGGAAAAATGTCTGTTTTTTTTTAAGTCCTTTGCCCATTTTGTAATCTTTTTTTTTCCTTTTTGCTATTGAGTTATATGAGTTGCTGTTATATTTTAGATATTAATATCTTAGCAAATAGATGATTTGCATGTAATTTCTCCTGTTTATAGATTGCCTTTTCATTTTACTGATTGTTTCTCCTGCTGTTCAGAAACTTTTTAGTTGGGTGTAGTCCCAATTGTTTACTTCTGTATTTGCTGCTTGAATTTTGGGTATCACATCTAAAAAATCATTGCCAAGACCAGCATCAGGGAGCTTTTTCTCTGTTTTCTTTAGTAGTTTTATAGTTTTGTTTCTTTTATTTATATATTTAATCTGTTTCATGTTATTTTTTGTGAGTGGTGTGAGATAGGGGTCCAATTTCATTATTTTGCACATGAATTTTCAATTTTAGTTAAAGAGACTATCCTTTCTTCATTGAATATTTTTGGGTCTTTGTCACATATTAGTTCACTGTATATGTATGAGTTTCTTTCTACACTCTGAATTCTATTCCATTGATTTATGTGTCTGTTTTTATAGCAGTACTATACTTTTTTAAAAGTATTATTGTAGCCTTGTAATATAGTTTAAAATCAGGAATTGTGAAACCTCCAACTGTGTCGTGTCTCAGAATTCCTTTGGCTATTCAGGGACTTCTATGGTTTCATATGAATTTTAGGATTGATTTTTTTCTATGTCTATGAAAATATAATTATCAGTTCAGTTCAGTCACTCAGTAGTGTCTGACTTTTTGCTACCCCATGGACCGGAGCACACCAGGCCTCTCTGTTCATCACCAACGCCTGGAGGTTATCCAAACTCATGTGCATTGAGTCGGTGATACCGTCCAACCATCTCATCCTCTGCTGTCCCCTTCTCCTCCTGTCTTCAGTCTTTTCCAGTATCAGGGTCTTTTCAATAATTTTGATTAAATTGAATTTATAGGTGGTTTGATGTAGTATGGATATTTTAAGTGTTAATTCTTCTGAATTATGAACATGGGTATATTTCCATTCATTTGTATCTTCCTCAGTTTCTTTCATCAAACTCTCATCAGTTTCAACATACAGATCTTTGCTTCCTTGGTTAAATTTATTCCTAAGTATTTTATTCATTTTGTTGCTACTATAAATGAGATTATTTCGTTTCTTTTTCAAATAGTTTGTTGTTAGTGTGTAGAAATGATTTTTCTATGTTGATTTTATATCCTGCAACTTTGCTGAATTTGTTTATTAGTGCTAACAGCTCTCTGATGGAGTCTTTAGGATTTTCTGTATATATATAAGGTCATATAATCTTCAAACAGAAACTATTACTTCTTCCATTCTGATTTGATGCTTTCTATTTCATTTTCTTGCCTAATTGCCCTGGGTAGGATTCCCAGTACTGTGTTGAAAAGGAGTGGGCACCCTTGTCCTACTTCTGATCTTAGGGGGAAAGCTTTCATGCTTTCACTGTTAAATAAGATGTTAGCTGTGGACTTCTCATATCGGCATTTTTTATGTTGGGGTATGTTTTTTTCCATGCTCAATTTTCTGAGAGTTTTTATCATGAAAGAATTTTGAGTCAGATGTTTTTCTGCATGTATTGAGATAATCATAGGATTTTTTAATAGTTAATTCTATTAATGTGGTATATCACATTGATTTGTTGGTATATGTTGAAATATCCTTGCATCCTGCAATTAAATTCCTCTTGATCATTGTGTATGGTCCTTTTAATGTGGTATTGAATTCATTTTCCTGCTATTCTGTTTAGAATTTTCATATATTATGTTAATCAGTAAGATTGGCCTGCAATTTTCTTTCCTATTCAGTCCTTACCTGGCTTTGTTATTCTGGTAATTCTGGCCTTAGGGATTGTTCCTTCCTTTTCAGTTTTTTGAAGGAGTTTGAGAAGAATTGGTATTCATTCTTCTTTAAATGTTTGGTGGGATTCACCAGTGAAACCATCTGGTCCAGGACTTTTCTCTGTTGGGAAATTTTGGTTATAGTTTGAATCTCCTTACTCATTACTGGTCTGATCAAAATTTCTATTTTCCTCATGATCCTATCCTAGTGTAAACTTTCTTATATGCATACTTTCTTTTTGCTTACCCATATTTAGCCAGTTTTTCATGGGCTATTATTGAGTCAATATTTCTGTGTATTATCTCTAATACTAAGTAGAGATTTTTTTTAATTATTAAAATTGCTAGAGTTTTTTCTTCAGTTTATCTTACAAACATTATTTTTCCTTTTTATATAAACATCCTTAAAATGTTGATTGTAACCATACTTGCTATTCAAAAAGTTATTTCTGCTCTTAAATGTTTTAATGGAAAACTTCTGGGATTCTCTCTTTTGCCTTCCTCTGGAAAAGCTTCTGATTGTAATGCTATATAATTATTCTTAAAGTGATATTAACTTTTATAAGCATATCAAAAGTAATTTATGTTCCTGAAAAGAAAGAAGAAAGATTATTAGAGGAAAGAATGAAGGCTTAAGTTGTGGAAAATTCTTCTCTTTAAAGGTAACAGCTTTAGAAGAATATGTTGATTGGTAAATTTATGAACGACATGATTAATGCATCAGTTGTGGAATGATTTTTGTCCTTTTTCCTTAAATGATCAAAATATAGAGTCTTGGATCACATTACTGTTTTCATTTAGTTTTCCTAGATCATTCATATAACACTAGTACTTGATTTAGTCTTATTCTCAATTACAATTGAAAAAAATGAAGTAGCCATTTTCTTTCTTATTGTATGTAGTTGAACATGTAGTTGGAGAATTTGTGGACACAAAAGTTTAGATCATTACTGTAAATGGAATATTGTGCTCTAGGTAGAAAAGGAAGAAATAGGAAATTTAGTGTTTTACTGTAACTATATGTATGATTAATCATTTTGAGATAGTTTGATTGTCAGCTATTTGTCTTGAGGTTTTGAAACAAATTAAATCTCCTCACTAGTCTGTCTGGAGCACTTTTCTGAAGATGCTTCTTACCATGTCTACTTTATTCCGTAGTCCTAAGAATTTCTAGGGAAGACTGTTTCAATTTTAAGTTTTTATAATAATTAGTAGAAAGAACAAAATTTCTATGATGCCTATCTACAGGAGTATAATTTTTTTGGTCAAATACTTACAGAACCATTACCATATGTCAAGTCTTGTGCTAGTCACTAGGGATGTAAAGATAAAACTGTCGCATGCTCTTATCCCAGATAATACTTTTATATGTTTTAAAAATTATAGTACAGTGTAATTAGTGCAATAATAGAGATACTAAGAGCTAACTTTTACTAGCTAGAAAAGTGGAAGGACATTCCAGGCAGAGAGAAAGACATAAGCAATGATATAGACCCATGATAGGCATTCATGAAATAATAAGATATTTGATGAAGCTTGAGCATTCAGAAGTGGTCACAATGTTATCAGAAAACTGATTGCTTTCTTTTAAAAATTAAACATTTAATATTTATGCTAGGTTTATAAAGGAAACTATTTTCAAAATACCAAATACTGACAGTCATGACCAATGGGTTGTTGATTAATGTACTCTGCTTGCTAGAATCATACATAAATAAAGTATTTAATATCTGCTTGCTACATGATATCATTTGAGGACAGTTCAGAAGAATCCTAATTCAAAGGATTTTCCATTTTCCTTTTATTGTGTTTAAATACTAACACTAAATGGTTAAATGCTACCACTAAATGGGCTTCCCTGGTAGCTCAGCAGTAAAGACTCTGCCTGCCGGTGCAGGAGACTGAGTTCAACCCCTCAGTCAGGAAGATTCCCTGGAGAAGGAAATGGCACCCATTCCAGTATTCCTGCCTGGGAAATCCAATGGACAGAGGAGCCTGGTGGGCTATAGTCCACAGGGTCACAAAGAGTCCACTATAGGACCCTACAGTCCACAGGGTCACAAAGAGTCAGGAACAAGTGAAGCGACCTGGCATGCATGCAAAGTGTATTTAATTCATGTCACATTCAAGGGGATAAAAATGTTCATAACCACTGAAATACACCCATGTATAGTTGCCCAGTTGAGTTACATTTAGTTTAGTTATTTATTACATTGTTTATTTAGTTATTTTTTTACTTAGAAGATTTCCATTTATAACATATTTGGAAATAATGCACTGAATTTGTAACAAATATGAAACATTGCCTCTCAATGGTAGTTACAGAACTAAACTGTAAAGTATTAGATAATCTGAGAGGGTAGGGATTTTATTTTTCTTCATGATTATATTCCTAGTATTTGGAGCATAGTGGTGTTGGTTATTGTTCAGTTGCTCAGTCATGTCCAACTCTGTCCCTATGGACTGCAGCATGCCAGGCTTCCCTGTACGTCACCAACTCCTGGAGCTTGCTCAGACTCATGTCCATTGAAGTGGTGATGCCATCCAGCCATCTCATCATCTGCCGTCAACTTCTCCTCCTGCCTTCAATCTTTCCCAGCATCAGGGTCTTTTCCAGTGAGTCAGTTCTTGACATCAGGTAGCCAAAGTATTGGAACTTCAGCTTCAACATCAGTCCTTCCAGTGAATATTCAGAGTTGGTTTCCGTTAGGATTGACTGGTTTGATCTCCTTACAGTCCAAGGGACTCTAACAGAGTCTTCTCCAGCACCACAGTTCCAAAGCATCGGTTCTTCAGTGCTCAGCCTTCTTTATGGTCCAACTCTCACATCCATACGTGACTACTAGAAAAACCATAGCTTTGACTAGATGGACCTTTGTTGGCAAAGTGATATCTCTGCTTTTTAATACGCTGTCTAGGTTTGTCATGGTTTTTATTCCAAGGAGCAAGCGTGTTTTAATTTCATGGTTGCAGTTACCATCTGCAGTGATTTTGGAGCCCAAGAACATAAAGTCTATCACTGATTCCACTGCTTCCCCATCTATATGCCATGAAGTGATGGGACCAGATGCAGTGATCTTAATTCTTGGAATGTTGAATTTTAAGCCAGCTTTTTCACTCTACTCTTTCACTTTCATCAAGAGGCTCTTTAATTCCTCTTTGCCTTTTGCCATTTGGGTAGTGTCATCTGCATATCTGAGGTTGTTGGTATTTCTCCTGGGAATCTTGATTCCAGCTTGTGCTTCATCCAGCCCAGCATTTTGCATGATGTACCCTGCATATAAGTTAAATAAGCAGGATGACAATATACAGCCTTGATGTACTCCTTTCCCAATTTGGAACCAGTCCATTGTTCCACATCCAGTTCTAACTGTTGCTTCTTGACCTGCATACAGGTTTCTCAGGAGGCAGGTATGGTGGTCTGAAATTCCTACCTTTTTCAGAATTTTCCACAGTTTGTTGTGATCCACACAGTCACAACAGTGTAGTCAACGAAGCAAAAGTAGATGTTTTCCTGGAATTCCTGGATATTTTTCTGGAATGCTTTTTCTGTGATTCAACAGATGTTGGCAATTTGATCTCTGGTTCCTCTGCCTTTACTAAGTCCAGTTTGTACATCTGGAAGTTCTCGGTTCACATACTGGTGAAGCCTGTCTTGAAGGATTTTGAGCATTACCAGCATTACTCATGTGAAATGAGTGAAGTTGTGTGATAGTTTGAATATTCTTTGGCATTGCCTTTCTTTGGGATTGGAATGAAAACTGACTTTTTTCAATCCCATGGCCACTGCTGAGTTTTCCAAGTTTTCTGGCATAGTGAATGCAGCACTTTAACAGCATCATCTTTTAGCATTTGAAATAGCTCAGCTGGCATTCCATCACCTCCACTAGCTTCATTTGTTGTAATGCTTGCTAAGACCCTCTTGTCTTCACATTCCAGGATGTCTGGCTCTAGATGAGTGACTACACCATCATGGTTATCCAGGTCATTAAGACATTTTTTGTACAGTTCCTTTGTGTATTCTTGCCACCTCTTCTTAATATCTTCTTCTGTTAGGTCCATGCCATTTCTTTCCTTTATTGTGCCCATCTTTGCATAAAATGTTCCCTTGGTATCTCTAATATTCTTGAGGAGATCTGTAGTATTTCCCATTCTTTGTTTTCCTCTATTTCTTTGCATTGTTCACTTAAGAAGGCTTTCTTATCTATCCTTGCTGTTCTTTTAAACTCTGCATCAAGTCTTTCCTTTTCTCCTTTGCTCTTCCCTTCTCTTCTTTTTCTCAGCTATTTGTAAGACCTCCTCAGACAACCATTTTGCCTTGTTACATTTCTTTTTCTTCTAGGCTTTCAACAAATATTCATCAATGAATGAGAAATACCGTTTTTCATGACTTTTGTTAAGCCATGACTATTCTAACATTTTCTCCATTGTGGAGTGACAGAATCATAGTAAATTCTTTAAGGCTTTTGGAAATATAACCTGCCAAGAAAACCAGGACCTTCAATTCCTCAATTTGCCCATTTGAAAGCTGAGACATAGTGTTCTATTTGTATAGCATATCTTTATTATTCAGAGAAGGGGAGGTTTCTGGAGAGAAGTTTGTGGTGTTTTTTCAAAGCAAGAAACAAATACCTTCATTAATGTTTGGTGTTATGAATTTTAGATCTTTAACCCTCAAGGAAAAGTTAAGATCAGGAAGTAATTTTTCAGAATGTTTTACTGTTTGGATAGTCAACAGGATGTGTATGTATCATTGTAGTCAAATCAGTAGAAATTATCACTGGAATGTTTGTTTTTCATACTGTTTTTCTCTCCTGTTATTGTGTAGCTTTGGATAGACATTGGCTACCAAAGACTAGGAAACATTCAAGGTTATTTAGAAAACTGATTATGACTAGCAGTTCAAGGAAAATGAAGCCAGCAACAAGTGGTGCTGGTTAGGAATAAAAATATCTATGTAATTTCTTAAAATGTTTGAGATTGTTAATTATCTAAAACTTAAAGCATGTGATGTTTAAAAATGCAAAATTTAAGCAATCCTTTAGTTACTCACAGGTAAACTTTGTTTTATATTATGGATGAGGTGGTTGGATGGCATCACTGACTCGATGGACATGAATTTGAGCAAGCTCCAGGAGTTTTGATGGACAGGGAAGCCTGGCATTTGGCAGTCCATGGGGTCACAAAGAGTCGGACATGACTGAGCAACTGAACTGAAATAATTTTCTGGATAATGAGAAACTTACCCTTTAAGCATTAGACTGTTACCCCTGACTCATTTCTAATACATGAGATGTTATCCTTTAGTAGTAAATATAGTGTAATATTTTACTCCTTGCTGTCATAAATTGATTCTACTAATGTAAGCTCTCTAAGGAGAGCCGCATACCTTCCTTCTTCACTTTTTATCTAATACTACATGATGCTGGCCATGACTTTTATTTTCTGATGGATTATCAAAATGGATTTATTTTTTTTGTGGGTATTAGAGTGAGTTCAGAGGGAAGTAGAGAGGGAAAAGTTCTTCCCCAGAGTCTTCAGGGGAAAAGTTTGGATTCCTTCCTAATGGTGTATAGATTGTTCATGAACTTGCCCTTGGCAAAACTCCTTGTCGGTCTTCTGAATGCCTTTCCCTCCCTCAGTCCTTTGTTTCTTTGCATGTGGTTGTCTGTCAACTTTGAAAGTCTTGCTGATCTCGCTTCCCTAACTCTTAACTTCTGCTAATCCTTAAAACATGGCTGATTCATGTCAATGTATGACAAAACCCACTACAATATTGTAATTAGCCTCCAACTAATAAGAATAAATGAAAAAAAAAAAGTACAGAGTCTTATACACTTCCTCACCCTTTCTCCTAATTTTCCCAGTTTAAAAAAAAAAAAAAAAAACTGCAACTCGAATGTCAATTCCTTTAGGTGGGCCCAGTGTAGTCATAAAGGTCCTTAAAAGATGGAAGAGGGAGATATAGTGTGAGAGTGGTGCACTCTGATTCACACGAAAGCGAAAGAGTCAACCAACCTTACCAGCTTTGATGATGGAAGGGGGTCCATGAGCTCAAGAATGCAGGCAATTGCTAGAAGCTGGGAAACCCAGGAGTAGGGCTTCTGAATTTTAAGCCATTAAGTTTGTGGAAATTTGTCATAATAGCCTTTGGAAATTAACAGACTTTTAATTACAACTACAGACTTTTTTAAATGTAAATCTTAATTTTTAAATACTTGGACTCACAAGAAGTTGCTAAAATGGTACAGCAAATTCTCAAGTTTTGACTTCTCCAAACTTATTTAGATCTCACACCCTCAGAAAATAGTATTAGACCAATCATAATCAAAAGAAGCAAAATATATTAAAACTGAGGACATATAGAAGCAAATAACTCTGCTCTCTTTTTTACACTTTTATCAGAATGCAGCTGCTTTACAATGTTGTGTTTCTTCTGTACAGCACAGTGAGTCACCTGTGTGTGTTCATACATTCTCTCTTTTTTGGATCTCTATCCCATTTAGGTCACCACAGAGCACTGAG
The DNA here is from genome assembly GCF_910594005.1 of Cervus elaphus. Taxonomy (NCBI): domain Eukaryota; kingdom Metazoa; phylum Chordata; class Mammalia; order Artiodactyla; family Cervidae; genus Cervus; species Cervus elaphus. The sequence continues at coordinate 55,771,543 of NC_057815.1, forward strand.
GAGTGTTCCCTGTGCTGAGCAGCAGGTTCTCCCCAGTTACCTTAGCAGTGTCTATATGTCCGTCCCAGTCTCCCAGGTCATCCCAAACCCCCTTCTCCCCAGCGGTGTCCATACCTTTGTTCTGTGCATCTGTGTGTCTGTTTCTGCTTTGCAGATAGGTTCATTTGTACCATTTTCCTGGATTCCACATATATGTGGAGTTGTAAGGTTTGGGAAATGAAGGTTTGGAGGGCAGGTTGCTTGTCAATTCCCTGTAGTCTGTCTCCTCACTCAGCCATTAGCTCTAGTAAGACAGGAATTGTGACTGTTCTGTGGGCTAATGCTTGCCCGAGGGCTCAGGACAGTGTCAGGTACGTGGTAGGCACACAGTAAATGTTTGTTGAATAAACGAATATAATAAAGTCACCTAGAAAGTTAGGGGCAACCAGAACAGGAACCCACGGCTCTGCTCCCCCAGGCTAGGCTCTATCCATTGAACCAGGAAACCTAGATTACAGAGCAAGGCTGTTGTTCAGTCACTCAGTCATGTCTGACTGTTTGCAGCCCCATGGACTGCAGCACACCAGGCTTCCCTGTCCTTCACCATCTCCTGGAGCCTGCTCAAACTCACATCCATTGAGTCAGTGATGCCATCCAAACATCTCATCCTCTGTCATCCCCTTCTCCTCCTGCCTTAAATCTTTACCAGCATCAGGGTCTTTTCAAATGAGTCAGTTCTTTGCATCACGTGGCCAAAGTATTGGAGCTTCAGCTTCAACATCAGTCCTTCCAATGAATATTCAGGACTGATTTCCTTTAGGATGGACTGGGTGGATCCCCTTGCAGTCAAAGGGACTCTCGAGAGTCTTCTCTAACACCACAGTTCAAACGCATCAATTCTTCGGCGCTCAGGTTTTTTTATGGTCCAGCTCTCACATCCATACATGACTACTAGAAAAGCCATAGCTTTGACTAGATGGACCTTTGTAGGCAAAGAAATGTCTCTGCTTTTTAATACACTTTTAGGTTGGTCATAGCTTTTCTTCCAAGTAGCAAGTGTCTGTTACTTTCGTGGCTGCAGTCACCATCCACATTCACTTTGGAGCCTAAGAACATAAAGTCTGTGACTGTTTTCACTGTTTCCCCATCTATTTGCCATGAAGTGATAGGACCGGATACCATGATCTTTGTTTTTTTTAATATTTAGTTTTAAGCCAGCTTTTTCACTCTCCTCTTTCACCTTCATCAAAAGGCTCTTTAATTCCTCTTTACTTTCTGCAATAAGGTTGGTGTCATCTACATGTCCGACTCTCTGTGACCCCATGGACTGTAGCCTACCAGGCTTTTTGTCCATGTAATTCTCCAGGCAAGAATACTGGAGTAGATAGCCATTGTTTTCTCCAGGGGAACTTCCCAACCCAGGGATTGAACCTGTGTTTCCTGCATTGTAGGCAGATTCTTTACCATCTGAGCCACCAGGGAAGCCCCCAATATAAGATTTAGCAAATGAATAAATGTGTTTATGTCATTAGGATCCAGGGTTTTCACTGGAAGAAGGAACATACAAATATGTATTGGAGTCAGTTGGGAGACCCTGCGATAATAGATTGGAACTGAAAGTAATGATATGGACTCGGAATTCTCAAATACATGTGTATGGATATATATATGTATGTGTGTGTGTGTGTGCCTGTCTGTATGCATGTATATATGTTTGTATATGTGCATGTATCTACTCTTATCTGTAAAAGTAACCCCAAAACAAAGATACCTTGGCAGAAATGATCTAACATTTACCCTAATACCTTCAATTCTTGATTTTTAAAAGCCATTTCTAATGGAAGGAACCAGGCCTCCTTGGAGAGGTGACTAACTTCAGAGCAGGGACAGAGTAGGTAAAATATGAGTCTGGATTATTTTGTCAGGCTAGAAAGTAAGAAAGAACTTAAAAAGGAAAGGGTTCATGTCATAGGGACACAGGAATTAGGTTAAAGGGGTGACCGTTGTCTAAGTTTAGGACTTAATGGGCACAAACATAATTAAGGTCAGTAATAACTTACAGAATGTTGGAATAAAAAAATAGAAATCCATGAGTCTATACTGATAATGGATATATAAATAAGTAGGTAATGGGAGAATAAATGAGAGTTCTGATTATTGCTCTACATTAAGTGCTAATTTCTAATTGGTTGAATATGATTTGCAAAAGCATTTTATAATCATTACAGTAAAGACTGATTCAGATAGTAATGATCAGTTGATGCTATTTCTAGGCAAAAGTTTTGGTGAGGAACAAAATATTTGCATGATCTAAAGTGTCTGAACTCAAATGGCTTATTAGTTACGAGGAAAAATACAAAGTATACATTGGAAGAGTTAGATAGTAATAAACAAAAGTTTAGGTGAACCAAATCAACATCACTGGGGATAATGATTCTGGTTATGGCAGTATGAAGAGTTCAGAAAATCCTCTCCCCAAAGAACCAGCAGTAAAACTAGATAATTGTTGCATACAACTCTTTCAATTCTCTGCAAATTGAGCAAAAGCAAACAACAAATTCAGTAGCGTTTACTCATGGTAGAACTTCGGATAAGAATAGTGTTCTTACCTGGATGACTCCTATCTTTCCCACAATGAGAATGATTGTTTTGCTTGGGCAGGGCGGGACATAAAACCGTCAACTTTGCTGCCAAAAGGTTGGAAAGCTTAAGCCCACAACATCATTTTCAACAAAAATAATGTTGAATCCAGTAGGAAATAAAAAGAAATTAACGCTGCTTTTCTGCATTGTAATCCTCTTTGGGACTAGTGGCAGACCAGCTAGAAATTTAACCAGAAAATCCTGGCAATGACAGAGCCATAGAAGGGATAGCTGAGACTCAGGATCAAGATGGCAACATAGGAGGCTCCTGAATTTCGCTCTCTCACAGACAGCTACACATGGAGCAATTCCCTGTGAAATTTAGAAACTAGTTAAGTGACTCTTATACCTTAGGCTCCTGAGAAAATATCCACATTGAAATGGGTAGGAATAATGGATATACACTCTTGCCATAAACTCCAGTCCTTGCATAGCACCATATAACAGGGATGGAACCCCGAAAACCCAACTTTTCCCTGAAGAGTGAAGGGTTGGGACTCTGTGATAACCTAGAGGGGTGGAATGGGATGGGAGGTGGGAGGGAGGTTCAAAACTGAGGGGATATATGTATACCTATGGCTGATTCATGTTGATGTATGGCAGAAATCAACACAATATTGTAAAGCAATTATCCTTTTATTTAAAATAAATTTTTTAAAAATTTAAAAAGAGTGAAAGGTTGGGGCCACACATCTTGCATATCAACTTTTTAAACTCCCACCTGAGGAATGGTTCCCTCAAACTCCTAACTCTGAAAGCCAGCAGAGCTTGTGTTCACGAGTCCCATAGTACTACAGAAAACAAAGAGGCAGTTCTTAATGGGCTATGAGCACTTACCCACTCCAATATTCTTGGGCTTCCCTTGCAGCTCAGCTGGTAGAGAATCTGCCTGCAATGCGAGAGACCTGGGTTCAATCCCTGGGTTAGGAAGATCCCCTGGAGAAGGGAAAGGCTACCCACCCCAGTATTCTGGGCTGGAGAATTCCACGGACATCCATGGCATCGCAAAGAATTGGACATGACTGAGCAACTTTCACTTTCATGAGCGCTTACTGTGGTTATCCCTCCAGGTTCAGTGTTTAGTGCAGAGGGAGCAGGCAAAAACACCCATCTCCCAGTGTTTCCCAAAAGGGGTTTGACTGCATAGTTTCAAAGTTCAGCTTCTAATTAGCATGAAGCTAGGTGCTGGCATCCTCACTGGAGCCTAAAAGAAAAAGAGATTCACTTCAGCCTTCATGATACATTTAGACTGAAGGTGAAACTATAAAAAATGTATCTCATGCACATAGAAGCCAAAAGAAAGTACAGACAGGTACGCTGATATCAGCCATAATAGACTTTAAGCCAAAAGCTGTAATAAGAGGCAAAGTGATTATATAATGGTAAATTCCTCTTCTTGAGCTCTAAAATCACTGCGGGTGGTGACTGCAGCCACGAAATCAGATGTTTGATTCTTGGCAGGAAAGCTATGACAAACCTAGACAGTGTGTTGAAGAGACATTACTCTGCTAACAAAGTTTTGTATAGTCAAGGCTATGGTCTTTCCAGTGGTCATGATGGTTGTGCAAGCTAGACCTTAAAGAAGGCAGAATGCCAAAGAATTGATGCCTTTGAACTGTGAAGCTGGAGAAGACTTCTGAGAATCCCTTGGACAGCAAGAAGATCAAACAAGTCAGTCTTACGGGAACTCAACCCAGAATACTTGTTGGAAGGATTGATGTGAAGCTGAAACTCCAGCATTTTGGTCATCTAATACAAACAGCTGACTCATTGGAAAAGTCCCTGATGCTGGGAAAGATTGAGGGCAGAAGGAGAAGAGGGCGTTGGAGAATGAGATGGCTAGATGGCATCACTGATGCAATAGATGTGAACTTGGGCAAACTTCAGGAGATGGTAAGGGACAGAGAAGCCTGGTATGCTACAGTCCCTGGGGTCTCTAAGAGTTGAACACAACTGAGTGACTGAACAATAGCAACAAATGGTAAAATAGTTGGTTCATCAAGAAGTTATAATAAGTGTAAGTATTTATGCACCTACCATCAGATCACTTAAATACATGAAGCAAATATTAACAGATCTGAAGGGAAAAATTGACAGCAATACCATAATAGTAGAGGACTTCAGCACCCCACATGCAACAACAGGTAAATCATCCAAAGAGAAAATCAGTAAGGCAAATAGCAAGAACTGAAAATGTTACAGCAGATGGATCTGACGGACATATATAAAACCTTCCATTCAACAGCAGCAAAAAAATACACATTCTTCTCAAGCACACATTGAACATTCTCTAAGATGAATCATATATTAGGCCACAAACAAGTCTTAATAAATTTATGTATATTGAAATCATATCAAATGTGCTTTTCAACCAGGATGGTGTGAAACTAAAAACCAATACTGGAAGAAAACTTGTAAATTCACAAATGTATGGCGATTACACAGAATGTTCTTAAACAACCAGTGGGTCAATGAAAAAATTAAAAGGGAAATCGAAAGTATCATGAGACAAAGGAATATGGAAAAGCAAACACCACAACTTCCACGATGCAGCAAATTCAGATGTAAGAGGAATGGTAATGGTGATCAATATCTGTATTAAGAAAAAGAAAGGTCTCAAACATCCTAACTTTACCTTCCAAGTAATTAGAAAAAGAAGAATAAGTGAAGTCTGAAGTTAGTAGAAGGAAGGAAATAACTAAGATCAGAGCAAAAAATAGAGAATGAAAAGACAGTAGGAAAGAGGAGTGAAACTGAAAGCTGTTTTTTTTTTTTTTAAGATAGGTAAAATTGATAAACCTTTAGCTAGACTAGGAAAAAAAGAGAAGACTCATTACAATCAAATACGAAAGAGGGGGCATTACTGAAGATACCACAGAAACACTACAGATGATAAGCAACTCCTGTGATCCCAGCAATAATCAGATAACCTGGAAGAATGAATAACTTCCTAGAAACATAAAACCTACCAAAACAGAATAATAAAGAAATTGGAAGTCTGAACAGGACAGTTATTAACAAGGAGGTTGGATCAGTAATCAAAAACATCCCTAAAAGAAAAGTCCAGGACCACATGGCTTCTCTGGATGAATCCAATGAAAAATTTGAAGAATTAATAGCTGTCTATTAGCAACTCTTCTGAAAAATAAAAGAAGTGGAACTCTTCCAAACTCATTTTACAAGGCCAGCATTACCCTAATACCAAAGTCAGACTTGGACACTACAAGAAAAGGAAGCTACAGGTTTAGCGTTTTGAATTTAGATGCAAAAATCTTCAACAAAATATTGGCAAACCAAATTCTACAGTATGGTAAAGGATGATAGAACGTGATTGAGTAGGATATACTCCTTGGGATGATTTAGTAAGCAAATCAATAAATTGTTCTCTTTGAAATGTTTAATCTTATGGTATGTGAATTTCATCTCAATGAAAATAATTTAATGCCGTGGAAATGCTCCATGCTGAGTGACTAAGCACAGCACAGCAAAGAAACGGGACACCTAAATGAAATATTGAGCTTAGAATGAATCCTTATGGTAGGGGAAAAGTTCCAAAGAATAATTTTGAGTCAGAATGAAACAAAATAAGAATACACATGTGAGATTAGATTTAAAATATTCAGTTCAGTTTAGTCCCTCTGTTGTGTCCGACTCTGTGACCCCATGGACTGCAGCACGCCAGGCTTCATTGTCCATCACTCACTCCCGGAGCTTGCTCAAACTCATGTCCATCCAGTCAGTGATGCTATCCAACCATATCATCCTCTGTCATCCCCTTCTCCTCCTGCCTTCAATCTTTCCCAGCATCAGGGTCTTTTCCAATGAGTCAGTTCTTCACATCAGGTGGCCAAAGTATTGGAGTTTCAGCTTCAGCATCAGTCCTTCCAATGAATATTCAGGACTGATTTCCTTTAGGATGGACTGGTAAGATCTCCTTGCAGTCCACGGGACTAATTAGCCTCCAACTAATAAAAATAAATGGAAAAAAAAAAAGTCTTCTCCAACACCACAGTTCAGAAGCATCAATTCTTCGGTGCTCATCTTTCTTTATAGTCCAACTCTCACATCCATACATGACTACTGGAAAACCATAGCTTTGACTAGACAGACCTTTGTTGGCAAAGTAATGTCTCTGCTTTTTAATATGCTGTCTAGGTTGGTCATAGCTTTTCTTTTGGAAAGATGCTTGCAGCAAGCATCTTTTAATTTCATGGCTGCAGTCACCATCTGCAGTGATTTTGGATTAGACTTAAAATATTGCAACATGTTAAATTTGCTGAGGAGGATAACCATACTGTGGTTAAGGAAGACATTATCTTTATTCTTAGGAAAAACATACTGACATATTTAAGGGTGAATGTCATGATGTGTACAGTCACATGGGTCAGAAAACATGTGTGTGGTTTTAGAAAGAGGCAGGGTATGCTTACACATGAAGTACAAATGTTAAAGCAAATGGAGCAAAATTCAACATTAGTGAATCATTGTGAGGGATATTTGGGTGCTCTGTGCACTGTTCTTGCAGCTTTTTTGTAAGCTTTAATTATTTCCAAAGAAAAATATTTAATGTTATCTCTTAGGTGGCTCAGTGCTAAAGAATCTGCCTACCAGTGCAGGAGACACAAGAGACACCTGTTCAGTCCCTGGGTTGGGAAGATCCCCTGCAGAAGGAAATGGCAACCTTCTCCAGTATTCTTGTCTGGGAAATTCCATGGACAGAGGAGCCTGGAGGGCTACAGTCCACAGGGTCACAGAGAGTCCAAAACGACTGAACAACTGAACACACACGTTATTCAGTTTAATAAATGTGGCATCATGATTATAGTTGAAACTTCTTGCGTATGCCACCTCATCCCAGAGACAAATACTGTCCTTTATTTGGTTCTTTTTATTCCCGGATATATCTTTATATGGTCTATGTTTGTACTGATACATACCTGAACGGTATATAGTAGCATTTTGTATGGTTTTAAGCAATATATAAATGCTATCATTCTATAGAATCACTTTATACCATAGTTTCCTCACTCAACTTTATATTTGGGAGAGTTGTTCACACTGATATATTAGCACTAGCTCTCTTATTTTCAGGTTGTAAAGGTATCCCTAAAGTCTTGGTGATGTTCTAATCTTAAAGTCGTAGGTATAAATGTTACTGACCTACCCCACACAAAAGCCATATCACTTGAAAATATTTAAATTTCTTTAATAATTATTTCATTTTATAAATTTTGAATAATAAAATTTTAGTTTTAGTTTTTTGTTTCAGTCAACATTTGCTATCTTCAGTCAGAAGTTTAATTTTTAGTAACTTAAATTTTACTATAATTTATTTTTCATTCTTATATTTGGGATGTATCTACTTTTTTCATTATTTAAATACTTCTATAGTGTTCCTTTTTGTACCTTATCTTCTTGGGTACATATGAAAGTTTCTATGATAAATAACTCAAAATGGAATTATTAAAATTACTGCATTAACTAGATACCAGGGTATGTGCATGTCCATCTTAACTTTATTTATGTTTGTCACAGCAGTGTATATGATCATGCCTTTCCCTACCATCCTCATAAAAACTTAGAATTGTCAAACTCTAATTTTGGCTATTGTAGTAGGTTTAAAATCATACCCCCTGAATTTTTTAGTTTGAATTTTTCTGATTATTAAAAGTGTTGGAGCTTCTTTTCATGTTAATCAGCCATTTTGATTTCCTCTTATGTAAATTATAAATTCATATTATTCTCCTATGTTGCTTTTTTCTTGCTTTTAGAGGAGATTTTTTTAAATTGTCAACTATATGCTATTTCCAAGAAGTAGAGAAAGGTTGATGTAAAAAGTTGAAAAAAAGATATACTAGGAAAATTTCAACAACAAAACTGGTTTGGTTATGTTAACATTAGACAAATTAACTTTAAAAGGGAAAAAAGTTGTTAAAACAAGGCCAAGCATCTAAAATAGAAATTTAAGTACAGACCTTGGAGATGAAGTCAAAAAGAAGGTAATAGTATATTTCCAATTAACTAATATAGTCAATGAGTGTACACTGATTTGAAGAATAAGACAAACAAAACTGAAAGTTTGGGAAAACAAATACCCATAGGCTCTTTGGAATTCATAGTTTAACTAAATATTTTTCTTCAGAGATTTTTTAAGTATTCGCTTTTTCATTCCATGTCATTCTAAGGCTATGTTTCTTGGCAGCACATAATAAAATTAAATGCACTTGGTAAGAATTTGCTCTTTGTGTTTTCAGGAATTCAAAATGTCCTCAGCCTCTTTTGTGCGGTCCTTACAGAAAATAAGGTTCTCTTCCATTCTGCAAGTTTCCAGAGACTTAGTGATGCTTGTAGAGCCCTGGAGTCATTAATGTTTCCTCTTAAATATAGGTAAGGGTTTTTATTTGGTATTTTTATTTACTCCCAGATTATGCATTACTTATCAATGATCAATCAAAACATCATTTCACAACAGTTTTGAATGACAAGGGCATATTTTACAATGTTATGCTGTTAGAAGAGTCATTATTCTGATAGAAATCTAGCCTAGAATTTGGAACTTTTCCAAGTTGCCTATTATTGAGTGTTGATTCCTTTCATGAAAAAGTAATCAATTTGAATAGTATTGTCAGCAACATTTAATTCCCTTTGAATATAGTTGGAGATAAAAGTCTTAAGATAGTAATATCTGATTATTTAATATTAAGAAATTATTGTTAATTCAGGCAGTTATAGTGGAATTATAGTTTTACTTTTAAAACAGCCCTTACCTTTTTTAGATATATACTAAAGTATTTATGTATACATGATATGGTATCTGGGATTTGCTCCAAATAATGTGGTAGGAAAAAGAACAAAAATGGGTAGAAATATATATGTGGCCATGCATTGGTGATTGTCAAAGCTGATTAAATACATGAGGCTTTATCTTCCTTTTTTTTCCCTCTATTTTGGGGGCAGAGAGGGATGTTAGTTTTTTTGTAATAAAAAGTATAAAGGAAAACAGTGATGACTGAGAGTGCTGTAAGTACAATATTTTATTCTAATATTTTTTATCAATTTGTTAATCACAGTGACCTAGAAAAAATTTACACAGTCTACAGATTTTATTAAAAATATTTTTTAACCTGTGTGCTTTTTTAAACCTCCAGATAAGAGAGCATTCTAAACCTTAATTTTGTACCTAGCCATTGTTACCAAATATAAAAATCAAGTAGATAAAATGGAACTCAAATGATTGTTTTATATAGAGAAATGCATTATCACCAGTATGTGGGGGGTGAGGGGATGTTCCATCAGGAAGTCAGTGTTACCAACTGATGTCAGATCTCTATGTAAGGAAAAGTTCTTTCAAGCAAGTTTGAAAAACTTAAAGAGATTGCTTGCCTAGAGGGGTAAGGGATAAGAAAGCTGCCCTGCTTACTTCATATCTTTTTATATCAGATCATACCTTTCACATGAAGAATTTTTAAAATCTTTTTTCTCCCAAGAATTTAATATTAACAACTCTGAGAATATTATTGATAATTTCTAAACACAGATAATCTGAAATTCATAAAGTATAAAAATGAAAGAAAGGTATGTTGTATTATGGAAGAACAAATATATCTCACATGTATTTTTATTATTTCTAGTTACCCTTATATTCCTATTCTCCCGGCTCAGCTCCTAGAAGTTCTGAGTTCCCCAACGCCTTTCATTATTGGAGTACATTCTGTCTTTAAAACTGATGTTCATGAACTTGTAAGTATTCATCTTTAAATTGCTAGTTACTGAGGTCAGAGGTTTGTTACATTTCTTTGAGTCCTGCCTGCCTGCTAAGTCATTCCAGTCGTGTCTGACTCTGTGCGACCCCATGGACTGTAGCTTGCCGGGCTCCTTTGTCTGTGGGATTCTCCAGGCAGGAATCCTGGAGTGGGTTGCCATGACCTCCTCAGTCCTATAGCACTTAAACTAATTACTATTTTCAAATCTGTTCCATTCCCAATAGAAAAGATTGGCTGGAAGCACAGCATCATTAAAAAACCTAAATACATTAATTTTTCCTTACAGCAAGTACAGGAGATTTATAAAATGAATTCATTAATCTTTTAAAATTTCCCTCTTTTGGCATATTAAGTTTATCTTTCTATATTCTTCATCTCACATATGAGAAAGGAAGAAAAAATTATCCATTGTTAGCAGTCTATTTATGCTTTTATTATGAGTACTTTAATTTATTCATATTTTGAAATGAGGTCTGTGATAATGCTACCCACTCCAGTATTCTGGCCTGGAGAATTCCATGGACTGTATGGTCCATGGGTACACAGAGTCAGACACAACTGAGCTACTTTCACTTTTTCACTTTCAAAAATCAAAAAGGATTTGCAAAGGAGTGAAGGGTTTTGATGGAATGCAAGTTTATTGTGAGCCCCACCCCGCCCCCAGATTATTCTGTTGTTAATACTAAATGGAAATACTAAAGGAGAGAAAGTAATACTCTGTATTCAACCAGCTCTTAAAAACAAATTTACTTCTCTGCAGTGTGCTTTAAGAAGGACTGCAACAAAATTGAATTTCATAGAAGGACATTTAGGATGTCAAAAGTTTAGAAACCATATCTTTGAGGGCCTAAGAAAATTTTCTCAGGTAATAACCTAATCTTATTTGATAGCTAAAGATAAATATTTAAGTAGCTGTCATAGAAAGAAGGGTAGAGGCTGAAAGAGAATCAGTGGGTATAATGGATATAGAAACAAATTTCTGCTCAGTCTAAGAGTTTTCAACTAAATAGAGCTGCCCAGTGATGATGAATGTGTCTCCTTATGTGAAGAGTACTCTAAGTAGAGTGCAAAGACAGATTGAATGACACCTTTCAGGGAGTTTAAGAAAAATTCTTCACTGAAAGGTTAGGTTATATGACATCTGTGATTCACAAATCCTAAAGAGTTTGTTATTCTAATTTTATTTTAGTTATAAATGCCAGTGAAGAGGTAAGCTCTGTGGGTAAGCAAGCAAGCAAGCAAAGTCGCTCAGTCGTGTCCAACTCTTTGCGACCCCATAGGCTGTGGCCTACCAGGCTCCTCCATCCATGGGATTTTTCAGGCACTTCTGTATAATTACAATTGTAATCAAATCATAATTGTCATTTAAACTGACAGAAGACCATTGCACATTGCAGTTATAAACAGGACCCTCATTCTTTTTTCTGACTTTATATATTGATATCTGGTTCTTTTTTAACATTGATATCAACATATAAAAATATCTGTAAATCCATAAACATTAAGTGAAACCTCATTAGTACTAATTAAAAACACACTCATCTGGTTTGTAGGCATTTTCCCAGTAAATAAAAACAGCCTATGGAAGTTAGACAAACCAAATATTGACAAAAGTAAATTTCTTAACTTTTCATTGAATAAATTAGAATTAATTTTAATCCTGTTAGCAACATAATACCTTCAATAATTTTGACTGGTTTCTCTATTACATTTTTCATGTTATTTTAAAATAGATTTTGTAAAATGCTAAAAATTAGTGTTTTAGCTACCTAAACAGTACTGTTTTGATGTATACTAGTTGCTTTGCTTGTTAACTCTTATGATTACTATGTTATTTAGGATATGGCTGAACTACTATAATAAAACATGCAAAATGCAATGGCTTAAACAAAATGGATTTTTATTTAACACTCATGCAGCAGTTTGTAGAAGTGTTCCATTACGTCAGATCAATTTATTTCATGAACTCATTCAAGGAAGGACCATGCACGCTTCTTTGCTTCTTGTTTCTCCACTAGAATCCACTCAGGCATTGTCATCCTCTGAATGTGTTCAAGATTGGGTTGTTAGCTCATAGTTTCAGTGATGGTAAGGAGAAAGAAAGCATAGGAGGGCCTGACTGGACCTCTGTTTTTTTTTTTTTTTTTTTTTCATGGACCTCTGTTTTGAATGCCTGAAAATGTGCACATCACTTTTCACGTTACATTAGCAGAAACTTAGTCATATGCCACATCTAATTTCAGAGGAAACTGGGAAATATACAGTAGCTGAAAATCAATCTAGAAAGACATTTTATTAATTACAGATTATTTTTTTTATCTTCTTCAGTTAGATGTAATCATAGCTGATTTGGATGGAGGCACTATTAAAATTCCTGAATGTATTCACCTCTCTTCTCTTCCGGAACCACTTCTACATCAGACTCAAGCAGCTCTTTCTTTGGTATGATATATTCTTTCTTAATTTACTTAATTTCTTGAAGCATTTGTATCTTGATTTAAATCTAAACTAAGGTAATTGGATATCATTCATTGACAGTTTAATTACTTAAAAATGAGAGTTATATGTTTTTAAAACATGTATGTGTATTCTCACATAGTGTTAGAATAGGATAATTTACAAAATATTATCTAAAGAGTATACTTTGAACCCTAAGTGAATATTTGTTCTAGGTATTAGAAACACACCTCTGAAAACAAGACCAGACTATGCCTCAAAATCCTTGATTCTCCTAACATCCCTCATTAGAAGCTAGCACCTGTTCCCTTTCCTTCATCTTTCTTAATGACATCTCATTTCTCTTGGGTAGATGTGCTTCTTGCAAAGCAATGTGATAAGGACTGGCCAGTGTTTCCAGCTTACTACAAAAAGATGTAACTTATTGATAAATGTCTAGTATTCTGTGCGTTGAAGCTATAAAAAAATCTTGTGATCTAAGTGTTTCTCATTGAAGCAAATTTATTTTTTGTCAACCTTTGTTTATTTCTAAAAGCAAAAAGCACAGTATTTTATTTTACTGACAACATTTTAGTTGCCCACTTATCCATCATCAGAAATTTGAAATTTAGGAATTCTTCATTCCGTTTCAAGCCATTACTAGAATTAAGGCTTTCATATTCTTCTTGAATAGTATTCCAGTCTGAGCTGTTTAAAATCTTTTTCCCCCTTAAATAGGAACTTACATAGGAACTCAGAAGTCTAAGATTACCAGGAGGGGTTTTATTTTCAGAAATTTCCAAATTTGTGTTAGTCCTTGTGTTGTTATAGTGGTATGTGTAGGATGGGAACTTTTAGAGAAGACTGACTTTTTCCAATATAATTTGTACTCTGGAATACCAGGTGTGATAGAGTAAAAAGCATGCTAGGTTAGAACTTACGAGACCTAAATTCCAGTCAGCATCTTGCCACTGGGTATTTTTGAGCAAATCACATTCCATCCTCTGTTTCCTAGTCTTTATCAGTAGGGTGAATGTTTTATACAAAGGATGGCAAATGCCTGTTTCCCAGAGTGAAGTATGGAAATGATCTGGTGTGGTATGTGGCAACTTTTTAATTTTAATAATTGTGTATTTATTATAATGTTTATTTTATTAAAAATAACATACAAAACCTGTGATTTCACAGATGATATCATCTAAGAAAATACTAGATTTAAAGAGATGAGTTGACCCAGAGGAATCGGGTGGAGAGGGAGGTGGGAGGGAGGATCGGGATGGGGAATACGTGTAACTCTATGGCTGATTCATATCAATGTATGACAAAACCCACTGAAATGTTGTCAAGTAATTAGCCTCCAACTAATAAAAAATAAATAAATAAATAAAGAGATGAGTTGATTTAAAGACATTTCAAAGAAAAATATTAGCTAAACAATTGCATCGGTGGTATATGGATAGAGCAAAAGCTAAGAACATAGTACTTGAGTGACTGAAGAAAGTTTTATGTTCTATAAATGTTAAATAAGTTTTAAAATATTAATGTACATTTACTTAATGATATTTTTAACTATTCAGGGATTAAGTACCAAAATTAACAAAGGTTAAGATTCTAGTTCTTAAGTCAGTGACTTCTGGTAGAGGTTTTGCTGTGCCCTGGTAAACCTTAACCTTCGACACTTGTGCCACCAAATTTGACCAATGAGTAAAATTCAGTGTTGGTAAAACTGAGTATGCCTATTTATGCAGTTTTCAAACACTTTGTTGGATCATATGCTACAGTGTACATAAGCGTATAGGACTAAAACGATATCATATTTGATGGACTGTGTGGGAGATTTGACATACAAGTATATCAGCTTCATTTGGTCAGTAAATAATTATAATCAGATGGTTACACAGTATAATAATCAGGGATGTTTTTATAGACATGAAGATGTTATTATACTATGATAACGATTTGATGACTAGATTATCAATATTATTGATATTTTGGTGTCTTTCATAAATATTGTTTTGAGCTTTTTGGTTTATTGTAAGAATATAATACCAAATCTTCAGTATTTGAAAGTGATTCTGCAAAGACAAAAATTTGCTGCTTACCGATGCAAAATTATTTTCCCTGTGTAAGCCCTGCATGGATGTGTCTTTCCCACCTGCCCCCTCAGCCTGCCTTCCTTCAAAGCCTAACACAAATGTTGCCTTCTTTTTTTTACTTTCTCTAGGTTGAATTAATTATACTTTATGTTCACATATTATTATTTTATATATTTATAATACTTGTCACATTGTGTTATACTGTCACCCCTCTGGACTGTGAGGTTCACAGACTTATTCTGTTTCTTCTCAGTATTTTAATTAATTAATTTTTAATTGTATTTTAAAAACATAAAAATAAATGCTTTAGATTTTCTTTTTTTTTTTCTTTTCTTTTTTTTTTTTCCAGTGGGTTTTGTCATACATTGGTATGAATCAGCCATGGATTTACATGTTTAACTGTATAGATAAATAGCTCTGCCCTAGACCATTCTCTCTCAGAGCTGACTACTATTTTATATTTTAGTGTGTATTTCAGAACTTTACATTTTCATTTATATGTATACCAGTATAATATAATACTGGTAGCTCAGTATTCGGCTTCCCTGTCAGCTCAGCTGGTGAAGAATCTGCCTGCAATGCAGGAGACCCCAGTTCAATTCCTGGGTCAGGAAGATCCCTTGGAGGAAGGATAGGCTACCCAATCCAATATTCTTGGGCTTCCATGGTGGCTCAGATGGTAAAGAATCCGCCTACAATGTGGGAGACCTGGGTTCGATCCCTTGGTTGGGAAGATCCCCTGGAGAAGGGATCGGCTATGTTCAAATAAATGAAACCAACTATGTGTTTTTCCCTGCAACAGGTATTTTAATTGAATATTTTTTTCTTGAATATCTTTTCACATAATACATGCAGAGCTACCATTAATGTATTGTATTTCATGGAGGGGATGAATATATTGTAATTCACATACTAAGACTGTTTCATCTTAATGCCACTAGTAGATCAAATAATAGGTTTTATTGATATTTTACATAACAGAGCTTCTTTGCTTTAGATTTTACACCCAGATTTGGAAGTAGCAGATCATGCTTTTCCCCCTCCACGAACAGCTTTATCCCACTCAAAAATGCTGGTAAGAAGTTTAATATTTAAGTTTGATGTTTTTAAAAAGAGTTGCTTTTCTTTGTATGTTTTTCAAAGAAGCTGAGTATAGTGTGAGTTAGATGGACAGCCTAGTAAAGGTGTGCCAAGTTAGAAATTAGGAGAATTGCCACTGATTGATCTTGTGACCTCCTGAAGGGGAAGGCATAGGCAGTACATTGATTGGGAGGGGAGTAGGCTGAGACTGTTGCTCTGAGGAGGCATGACTAAGTATGGGAGAAAAAAATCAGAACCTAGATTAGAGCCTGAAAAGTTGTGCCAAGCATCAAATTGAAAGGGTCAGGCAAGGATAAAAAAGGGAAGATTATAAAAAATGGAAACAGAGGTCATTGGTCACAGGAGAAAATCAAGTTTGGGTGAGTGGATAAATGTAGTTCCAATTGAAAGTCGTAAAAGAGTGACCATACAGCAGAGATCCCTTTTTTATTTTGATCAGTGCATTTCTTAATGATGAGCTTTGCAGCCAGTATGGAAAGTTATAGAACTGCATACCTTTGATAAGTTATGAAGCATTTTTAACTATTTCTTCATCTATTAAATAAGGGATTGACTAAATCTGAGAGTTTCCATAAAGTTCTAAAACTATGATTTTTTTAAAATCTGAATTATCAAAACACATTTTCAAATCATACTTTATTAATGTAAGAATAGATTTTTAGAACTTGTTTAAACTTTGGAATAAATATCATAAGCTTTTTAAATAGTTTTGAGTTTTTTCTTTTGTATTTGTAACAGTATTTCTTTTGATGGAGATAAAAATCAAATGACTTGGGAAATATGCCCTTCTCTAACATGGTGAAAGCAGAGACTCTCTGATTTATGTTTTTTTCTGAGAGGAAAATTGGATGTACTAGAGGAAAGTTTTACTAGGTTCAATTTTTAAAGGAACTATTTAACGGGCTACACTGTCCAACTGTGGGACGGACTAGGTGCCCACTACTCAGTGCTGCTACAAATGATAGGAAGCACAGATTTATTAAATAATCTCTAAGGTTCTTTCCAACTTTCTGATTTTGTGATGTTTCTTTTGTTTTTTAAGAAATTCAGTTATCTAACATGTTTCTTCTTATATTTTCAGGATAAGGAAGTGCGTGCAGTTTTTCTTAGATTATTTGCACAACTTTTCCAAGGATATAGATCATGCTTACAGCTTATAAGAATTCATGCAGAACCAGTAATACATTTTCACAAGGTAAGATCTAATACCATACTTATCTGTCCAAAATGTAAACTCTAATTTAATTAAAGGAACTTGGCAATCTTTTTCTAGCCATATATTTTGAGTTTAATCTATCAAATTTGTTTATTTAAAATCTCTGCTTTGTGTGGCTAGTTGATAATTTTTTTCTTTTTTTAATTATTTTTATTGGAATATAGTTGATTTACAGTGTTGTGTTAGTGTCAGGTGTCTGATAATTTTTAATAATACTGTGGAACTGATACATTTTCCTTTAGAAATGTTAACTTTAGATTGATTTTTCTTTTAAAATTTAGGTTATTTCCGATTTCCACTCCTGCTTTGCAGACAGGTTCATTTTTATTCAATACATCTAGTATTTCAGGTATCAAAGCCCTTTTAGAGAGAAATGTATTTTATAACAACATACTTATGCACGAAGATGTTTATTCAGGCTTTAATCTTTCTAGTATGTTTCTGTTTTGACCATTCATTCATCCATTGCTAAGTGATAACTTATTCATTTCACATTGTTTTTCTTTACAGACAGCTTTCTTGGGACAGCGTGGTCTAGTTGAGAATGATTTCCTCACTAAAGTTCTCAATGGAATGGCATTTGCAGGTTTTGTTTCAGAAAGAGGTCCTCCCTATAGATCCTGTGATCTCTTTGATGAGGTATACTTATTATCAAATGAATGCATTATTTACAGACAAAATTAGTAGATAAAAGGAGAGAAGCAGTGTTTTAAACATTTAATTAAGATTAAAAAATATTTATTGTGCATATCAGATCTTGGTGTTTATAATGTGGATTAGAAAAAATATAATTATAGGATGTCTCAGAAGTAAAATACATAGAAATTTTGAACAACTGAATACTTTTTTGGCTTGTGGGATCTTAGTTCCCCAACCAGGGGTCAAACCTGTATCCCCTGCGTTGGAAGCTCAGAGTCCTAACTATTGGACCACCAGGAAATTCCCTTGAACAACTGAATTTTAAATAGTTGATTAAAATCTTTTTGAAAAATTGACAGTGATTGTATAGGTAGAACTTACAGTTTTATAGAGAGAAAGGTCTAAGTTTAATGTATAAATATGTTATTTCAAACTGCAGTTACTTTAAATCTGTGTCCTAGAGCCATAGTTTAACTAAGCCGTTCTTATTTATTTATTTATTTATTTTTACTGTTATCTTTATTTTAATCAAAGCTTGGAAAATAAAGTAAGGAGGCCACAATTTCAGTTTCTCCATAAAAGAACCACAAATCAGGGTGTTTTCTTAAGTACTAATCCTTGGAAAATATAGCAAATTTCAAGTAAGAATTAGCACCTTCTTTGCATTTAGCTAAGTCATTCTTAACTAATGCTGATTTTTTCCCAGGATTTGTGTAGCTTCTTTGAAAGTGAAAGTGAAAGTTGCTTAGTGGTGTCCCACTCTTTGCGACCCCATGAATTATACAGTCCGTGGAATTCTCCAGGCCAGAATACTGGAGTGGGTAGCCATTCCCTTATCCAAGGGATCTTCCCAACCCAGAGCTCGTAGTTCCTTTCAGTTCAGTTCAGTTCAGTTCAATTGCTCAGTCGTGTCTGACTCTCTGCGACCCCATAAATCACAGCACGCCAGGCCCCCCTGTCCATCACAAACTCCTGGAGTTTACTCAGACTCATGCCCATTGAGTCAGTGATGCCATCCAGCCATCTCATCCTCTGTCGTCCCCTTCTCCGCCTGCCCCCAATCCCTCCCAGCATCACAGTCTTTTCCAATGAGTCAACTCTTCACATGAGGTGGCCAAAGTATTGGAGTTTCAACTTCAGCATCAGTCCTTCCAATGAACACCCAGGACTGATCTCCTTTAGGAGGGACTGGTTGGATCTCCTTGCAGTCCAAGAGACTCTTCAAGAGTCTTCTCCAACACCACAGTTCAAACGCATCAATTCTTCGGCACTCAGCTTTCTTCACAGTCCAACTCTCACATCCATACATGACCACTGGAAAAACCATAACCTTTACCAGACGGACCTTTGTTGTAGTTCCTTTAGGAGATATTAAATATATGAAAGGCAGATTTAGTCTCTATTTTCAAGGAATTGGCCATATAAAGGAAGAGTTAGAGCAGATGCAACTCAAAATAAGGATGCTATTTTGTGTTAGTTTTGATTTTTCTTACTGTGATTCATCTTTCCATTTATCATTTAACTATGTTCATAGAAGCCCGTTCTGATAGATAGAACAATGACTCTTACTCCCATTTAAACTTCTAGAAGAGCCAAGAACCAAGAAATGTAAAAGTTCTCAGAAGTGTGTAAAAGAAAACCACTCCTAGTGCCCAGAGTAACGGAGAATAGTAACAGTGGTCACATTATGCTGCTGGTGGTGGTTGTCGCTCAGTCACAGTTGTGTCCGACTCTTTGAAACCCCACGGACTACAGCACACCAGGCACCTTTGTCCTCCACTATCTCTCAGAGTTTGCTCAAGTTCATATCCATTGAGTTGGTGATGCTATCTAACCATCTCATCTTCTGCTGCCCCCTTCTTCTTTTGCCTTCAGTCTTTCCCAGCATCAGGGTCTTTTCCAGTGAGTTGGCTCTTCAAGTGATGTGGCCAAAGTATTGGAGCTTCAGCCTCAGCAACAGTCCTTCCAATGCATATTCAGGGTTGATTTCATTTGGAATTGACAGTCCAAGGGACTCTCACAAGTTCTCCAACACCACAGTTAAAAAGCATCAATTCTTCAGTGCTTAGCCTTCTTTATGGTCCAACTCTCATAGCTATACGTGACTACTGTAAAAACCATAGCTTTGACTATATGGGCCTTTGTTGCTGTGGTGGTTTTATTTCATACAGAGAAGTTAAGAATCTTTGTTTAGAGAAGGGTCTTTTATTCTCTATAAAGACAGTTAAGTAAAGTAAGAATAAAAGAAAAGGTACATGCTTTAGTTCTGAGTATGGAGATCTACCCCAAATGCTTTCTTTACATAACACAAAACATGTGAAGATCTCAGAAAGAGTGCCCTGAGGTGGACAGTTTTTTCTGATCACTTGTTGATCTCTGATTCTCTAATATGATTGATCATTGATTACCTAATACTAACATATATCACCCTTTAGATCTTGAACTAAGTAACTGATACATAATGATTTATGTGGATGAATTAGGGGCTCCCCAAAGCCCTTTCTAGCACCTACATTTTATTAGTCTCAAGCATTTGAAATAGTAACTTGGGTTTGTACCCTTTTTCTTTCTATACAAATTCCTTTAGTAATAGTCTCTCACAGCTTCATCACAACTAATAAGTCAGATCGATTACTTCCAGAAAACTTGCTTGCCAGCTTGCCACAGACTCTCTTTTTGTAAGTGCTTCCCTTGCCCAAAGTGCTGTCTTTCTACTTTCTGTCCATTTTTTGTACTCTGCTCATATTTCACCACCTCCTACAGACTTTCCCCAAGCAGATGACTCTGAAAGCCACTAGTCAGCATTAAACTGTATTTTATGTCTCTAACTTTATATGGCAACTTATCTTTTATTATGTACATTCATATACACAACAGATACATATATATATGTGTGTGTGTGTGTGTATAATATATATATATTCTTCAGATTGAAAAGAATAATATGACGAGGACCTGTCCAAGATTCCTAGTAGACCAATTCCTGTTAGTCTCCCCTTAGTGTTCACCTATTTCTGTGTTCAGTACAGTGATGATTTTTAATGTCTTATTGATGTCATTACTTGAAAGCCAGTTACTTATATATATACTTCTGTCAAGGGCCTAAAAGAAATGAGACTTCAGACCTAAGTAATTTCTTCTTCTACTCTCTTTGGCCACTTAATTGGCTTGCAGGGGAATGTGCTTTTAGGAAAATTGCATTTGCTCTTGCCTTGTTTTCATTTAGCTGAGGGCAGCCTGCCAGACACAAGGCTTATGGAGTTTTGAGCAGTTTTGAGCACTGTCTATTGTCTTATCCACAGACACCCAACAAATAGACCTGTTAGAAGGAAAGAAGCATTTGACTTCCTTTGGCAATCCTTCTGAATGCTGGCCTACAATAGGTGGAGTCATAGTTTTATATGTCTGTCTGCTCCTGTGAATCTATTAGTTGCTAGAATGAAAATTCCTATATTATACCCTTTTAAAAAATCCATCTATTTACTTCCTCTTCATACCTCATTTTTTCCTGTCAGTGCTCTTTGCTCCACTCCAAGTGTACACACTAACATGGTTCTTCCAGTAAATTAGTTGGTAAGGAAATGGATCACAGGTTCTATAATTTGAGAACTAGAAAGAGCCTTAAGGTCATCTTGTTCTTACATCTTATTTTAGAGATGAAAAAATTGAAGCTCAGGAGCCTTAGTGACTTGTTTCAAATCATGCTGTTAGCAGACCTAGGACTAGAGTGACCCAACTTGAACATTTAGTTCATATTTTGTGAGTTAGGGAAATGTTTGGAGACTTTCTGTCTGTCTGAAATTCTCTGAGTGAGAGAATTCTCTGAGTGAGGCCTGGAGAATGAGAGAATCTCTCTTGAGTTCCAAAAATAATGACTTTCCCAAGAAAAAACAGGACTCTGAATCATCAGAGAGAGACCACCGGAACATCCAAGGACTTGATTAACTCTAGAATAGAGGTGAAACCCAGTAAAAATCTAAAATACTTTGTTTTAATAATAATATACATATTGTATGCTTTTTAGTTTGCAAATTGTGTGAAATTATCACATGTTTTTCTAATTCAGCATATTTTAGAGTTGATGCTTTATCATTTGATTCTTTTTCCTAGGTGGTAGCTTTTGAAGTAGAGCGAATTAAAGTTGAAGAAAATAACCCAATGAAGATGATAAAGCATGTCAGAGAACTTGCTGAGCAACTATTTAAAAATGTACGTAAGTGTATTTATTTAGATAGTCATTATTTTTAAAGTATTAATAAAGTATTTTCTTTGAAAAATTCAAAAGCTTCATATTCCTAGTGATGATCCTTTTTGATCTGATTTAAAACCTTTGAGACTATGAGTTCCAAAATATTAAAGTTGGTACTGTGCATCAAAATAGACCTCATTTTTCAAAGTGATTTTGCTGTCAATTGATATGTTATGAAAACATATTAGTCCCAATTTTCCAGTTTATCACTTGCCTTCATTGTGATTTTCATTTAGGTCTCTGTCTTCTTAAGAGCATATTGAATATTTTTGAGATGTAAAGATTAGACTCATGGAGACCAGAACTACCTGAGACAGATTTGACTGATGTATTCTGCTTTAGCTTGGTACAGTGACTGTCCATTGTATTGTGAAAAACTTTGAGGTGCATTGTTTTGAATATACAGGAGTGAAAAGCTTAAAGAAAGAAAACTGTCAGGTGCTATAGAAACTCAAGGGTAAAAGTATTCCTTGATGAAAGAAATGCAGTAAGTTAAAGATTGGAATGTGTTAAAGTCTGTTTTTGGATACCCAGGAAAGAAGAGGTCTTATGATGCATGCAGAAAAGTGGATATTGGCTAATGATTACTAGTTATTTCTCCTGCATGTGAAGATTTTCAGAGTTGAATCTTTTTACTAAGAAAAGGAGAGTGAGAAGTATTGTCTTCCAGTGTAAAGTTGAGGGGAGATGTATCTTAAAGAAAATATAGTTAAGAAGGATTTGGGGTCAGTATCCTGGTATTGCTTAATTAACTTCATATTTGAATAGGTGGGTCTTTTTGGATGTCGGGTGATTAATTAGTGGGTTGTAACATCCTTTCAAAATCTAAGAACCGGTTGGATAAAAGCAGGATACTAAACTGTTTCTCTGTTTCATGATTATTCAGTTATTTATGAATTTTATTTCTGAAGTTATTTTAAAACTTATCCCTTGGACTGATATCCTAAATTTCACATTTATAACTGTGTCCAGTATGATAAGACTGTTTCTTGTTTAGTATGCTAAAACTTAAAAAAAGAGTTCTATCAGAAGGAAAACCTTGTGTTCTGTGCTTGACTTTGCCATTTATGGTGACTGTATAGAACTAATGTATAGGGTGATCACGTGAGAAAATTCTGTTGACCTATTGTAATAATAATAAATATTGAGTGTTTAGCACAACGTGTCAGGAATGGGATTAAGCACTTTACATACATTATCTCTGATCTTTACAATGTAAGATAGGTGTCATTATCCCCATTTTACTGGGAATAATCGATTCACGATCCTATGGTTATTAAGTGATTGAATCCAGATTTTAAATTCAGGAATTTTCATCTCTACAATACCTAAGACTATATTCTTTCACTCCCATTAGGCTGACTCATCTCCAGTTGGACAGATAGTGGTACTTCCAATGGTTGACTTTATACTTTTCTCTCTATAAGGCTCTTTAATGTATTTTCTCATTTCATCTTATAAATAGCCCTTTGAGATAGATAGGGCAGATGTCGATATGTTAGGAAATTGAAGATTAGAAAGTTTTTTTCTTTGCTCACTAGGAGTGATTTATTTATGCATTTCAGAGAATAGCAAAACATTAAATGGGAAACAATGTTAGGAAATTGAAGATTAGAAAGTTTTTTTCTTTGCTCACTAGGAGTGATTTATTTATGCATTTCAGAGAATAGCAAAACATTAAATGGGAAACAAAGGGACTGATCTCTTTAATAACTAAATGTTTATTTCTTAACTTCTTACAAGATTATTCCAAAACTGCAAAATTCTATAGCCAGTAAGTGACCAGAGCTCTGAGGTTCTGACACAGGTTTGTCTCTTATCACAGGACTGAGTATGCATTGTATGGGAGGGCGTGTGCCAAGCCACTGTAATGCAAAAACAAAGTAACTTAAATATATAATGATAATGTAAATTTAATCTATAACTTAATGATACCTAACTTACATTAAACCAACACAAAACTGAAAACTGAAGTGAAATAACTATCTAGTAATTATACATTCTTGAGAGTGAATGTAAAACACAAACAACTTGCATCTTATCGGACACTAGTAAGGCGCTCATCATGAGGGACTGTATTATTAGGTAAGATACAGATATTGCTCTTTAAATGTTCTCTCATTTCTTGAGCCCTTACTGAGCTTTTTCCCCTCACAGTCTAATTCTGTTCCATTTAATTTAATCAAATCTGCTCATTCAGTATGTATATTAGGCACCTACTAGTTCCAGGCGTTTTCCAAGTATGAGATTCCACTAATACCCTTGAGAAGAGGATACACGTATATGACGAATGAGTATTTGAGAGTATCCCAGTGGACTGTCATCAGACTTTATGAGATTCCTTTTAGTTCTGTGATTCTAAAGTTCTTGATGGTCCTAACATTCCTAAAATAAATACTTAAAAAGCAGTCACAATGGTAAAGTTACTTTCTTGGGTTGTACAGGACGTTGAGGGGGAGAGGCAGGATGGTCTCAATGCAAGGAAAATAATCCAGATGGTTCTATTTTTAACTAGTCTTTTTTTTTTTTTTTTTAATCATCACACTTCTAAAATTCCCTTTTGGTAAGCAAAAGCCAACCATATAATTTGACTGTTTCCTTATTATTGGGTTAGAATTGAAACCTGGTTATTCCACTCAGTTGTTTGTAAATACTTTATTGCACAGAAGTCTGGTATGTGTATCTAGCCTCTGTCTTTTATTTCCCTTTGAAGTCCCTCAGATACGAACCTTAATTGTTTACTTTCTTATCACCACCCCTTTATTGTGCTATTCAGAGAGTAGGAATGTGAGTAGATGTGAGTAGGATGAATTGCTGGGTTTAGCTGCTCTTTTAACTTTCTGAAGCTTCCTAAATAATTAAAAGTTTCTGGTGAGTTTGGGAGGGGGAAGTGGAGGTGGAATGAAGAGGGAAAACAAATAAATCCATTAGAGACAAATGTGTAAGTGTTGGCAAAGTTATACCATGAACATTTTCTTTGGCCATATATTGGTACAGTTTTTCTTTCCATGCCCAGTTGATAATACTGTGACTGCCTATCTTGGTTTTCAGAATCTTTGATGTCTGCATATTTGTCATATTTGATGACAGCATATTTAACTCCTCCACTGCTCTTTCTCTATGAGTCTTAGTATACATTTATAATAATCAATTAGCTGAATGCAAAATGAGAGTATTAAAATAGTCCAGAGCAAGAACTTTAGAAGCATCCATTCTGAGGCATCAAGAAATCCGTTGGACATGTGTTTTGCTGGTTTACACAGTTATGTTTTTCTCATTTGTTTTGCATCTGTGGTAGTACATAATCATTTGCTAGATTGTGTAACTTGTCTGTTTTCTTAAAAATTAAAGAAAAAATGAGAGGACTTGGACTTTCTTATAAAGTAATATGAGATTTCTATTTGTGTTTAATAGGTATTTCATTGCCCAGCACTGAAACAGATAGGTTTGAAAATTCTAATAAGAAAAGAAAGCCCAAATGCAGGAATAACCATTCTAAATCAATTAGGTCTGTTTCCTTTACATTTCTGCAGAAAGTTAATTTCACTACTAGGCACATTTGATCTAAACTGATGATATTTATACTCTTTGCCAACTGTGAATAAAGGGATTTCTAATTGTTGTTTTTATAGGAAAGAAGTAAAATATTGCAATCATCTTTCATCTTAAAACATAAACACTTAGATTGTTATGATGAAATGAGGCCCTCAACCCAAAGCATAAAAATCAAATTCCTTCTTCCACCCTATTTGATTTGTTTGTTCATTTTAAGTCAGATTTACTGTGATATAATTTACATATAGTAAAATTTACCATTTATAATGTACAATTAGGTAGATTGTGACGAATGTAGTTATGCAATCACCACAACACTAAGGGCATCGAACATTTCTATCTTCCCCCAGATTTTCTTAATACTCCAATATAGTCACATCCTCCTCTCACTTCAAACTCTTGACAACTGATCTGTTTTCTGTCTCTGTAGTTAGTTTTTGCTTTTTTCATAGTATCATTATGTAGTTTTCTGAGTTTGGTTTCTCTTTGCATAAGGCATTTCACACTCACTCCTGTCACTGCATGAATCAGTTAGTCCCTTTTATTGTTGAGCACTATTCCGTTGTACGGCTAATCAAAGTTTTATTTATCTGTTAAGCAAATGAAGGAAAATTTTGGTAGTTGTGAGTGAAACCACCCTAAACATGTTCACAGATTTTTGTTGTTCAATCACTAAGCCATGTCCAACTATTTGCAACCCCATGGACTGTATCATGCTAGGCTTTCCTGTCCTTCAAGATCTCCCAGAGTTTGCTTAAACTCATGCCCATTGAGTCAGTGATGCCATCCATCTCATCTTCTCTCACCCCGTTCTCTTCCTGCCCTCAATCTTTCCCAGCATCAGGGTCTTTATCAGTCAGTCAGCTCTTCACATCAGGTGGCCTAAGTATTGGACTCCAAAGTATTGAAGCTTCAGCATCAGTCCTTCCAATGAATATTCAAGGTTGATTTCCTTGAGGATTGACTGCTTTGATCTCCTTGCAGTCTAGGGGACTCTTAAGAGTCTTCTCCAACAACACAGTTCAAAAGCATCAGTTCCTCAGTGCTCAGCCTTCTTTATGGTCCAACTCTCACATCCATACATAACTACTGGAAAAATCATACCTTTGACTCTCAGACTATTGTTGGCAAAGTGATGTCTTTGCTTTTTAATATGCTGTCTAGCTTTGTCATAGCTTTTCATCCAAGGAGCAGGCGTATTTTAATTTCATGGCTGCAGTCGCCATCTTCAGTGATTTTGGAGCCCAAGAAAATAAAATCTGCCACTATTTCCACTTTTCCCCATCTAATTGCAATGAAGTGATGGGACCGGATGCCATGATCTTAGTTTTTGAATGTTGAGTTTTAAGCCAGCTTTTTCACTCTTCTCTTTCAGTCTCATCAAGATGCTCTTTAGTTCCTCTTTGCTTTCTGCCATTAGGGTGGTATCATCTACATATCTGAAATTGTTGATATATCTCCTGGCAATTTTTATTCCAGCTTGTGAGTCATCAAGCCTGGCTTTTTGCATGATGTACTCTACATGTAAGTTAAATAAGCAGGGTGATAATACACAGTCTTGACGTACTTCTCTCTCAATTTTGAACTACTCCATTGTTCCATATCCTGTTCTAACTGTTGCTTTTTGACCTGCATACCTGCTTTCTCAGGAAGCAGGTAAGGTGGTCTGGTATTCCCACCTCTTTAAGAGTTTTCCACAGTTTGTTGTGATCTACAGAGTCAAAGGCTTTAGCATTGTCAATGAAGCAGAAGTAGATATTTTTCTGGAATTCTCTTGCTTTTTCTATGATCCACCTGATGTTGGTGATTTGATCTCTGGTTCATCTGCCTTTTCTAAATCCAGCTTGTACATCTGGAACTTCTCAGTTCACATACTGTTGAAGCCTAGCTTGAAGGATTTTGAGCATGACCTTGCTAGCATGTGAAATGAATGTAATTCTATGATAGTTGAACATTCTTTGGCATTGCCTTTCTTTGGGATTGGGATGAAAACTGACCTTTTCCAGTCCTGTGGCCACTGCTGAGTTTTCCAAATTTGCTGGCATAGTGAGTGCAGCACTTTCACAGCAGCATCTTTTAGGATTTGAAATAGCTCAGCTGAAATTCCATCACCTTCACCAGCTTTGTTCTTAGTAATGCTTCACAAGGCCCACTTGACTTCATACCCCGCTCTAGATGAGAGTGACCACATCATTGTGTTTCTCCTGGGCAGTTTAAGACCTTTTTTGTATAGTTCTTTTGTGTATTCTTGCCACCTCTCCTTAATCTCTTCTACTTCTGTTAGGTGCTTGCCATTTCTGTCCTTTATTGTGCACATCTTTTGCATGAAATGTTCCCTTGGTATCTCCAGTTTTCTTGAGGAGATCTCTAGTCTTTCGCATTCTATCATTTTCCTCTATTTCTTTGCATTGTTCTCTTAAGAAGGCTCTCTTATGTCTCCTTGTTATTCTTTGGCACTCTGCATTCAGTTGCTTATATCTTTCCCTTTCTCCTTTACTTTTCACATCTCTTCTTTTCTCAGCTATTTGTAAAGTTTCCTCAGACAACCATTTTGCCTTCTTGGATTTCTTTTTATTTGGGATGGTTTTGGTCACTGCCTCCTATACAGTGTTACGAACTTCTGTCCATAGTTCTTCAGGCAGTCTCTCTGCAAGATATAATCCCTTGAATTGATTTGTCACCTCCACTGTAAGATCATAAGGGATTTGATTTGGGTCATACCTGAATGGTCTAGTGTTTTCCCTACTTTCTTTAATTTAAGTCTGAATTTTGCATTAAGGAGCTCATTATCTGAGACACAGTTAGCCCCAGGTCTTGTTTTTGCTGACAGTATAGAGTTTCTCCATCTTTGGCTGCAAAGAATATAATCAATCTGACAGGTTTTTATGTGAACATATTTATTTCTCTTGAGTGAGTAACTAGGAATAGGCTGCTAGAAAAGGGGTGACAAGATGATAACTCTTGTTATCAAGATGATAAAAAATTTCCAGACTGTTTTCTTAAGTGTCTATACAATTTTGCATTCCTACCAGTAATACATGAGAGTTTTGTTGCTTTGCATCTTCACCAACACTTGGTATACTCAGTTGTTTTAACTTTAGCCATTTTAATAGGTGTGTAGTTTTACCTTTATGGCTTTAATTTGCATGCCAGCAGCTGTGTGAGAGTATTAGCTAGTCACTTGGGCTCTTTTGGTATTTGTAAAAAGGATACATGTCTTAGAACACGCAGCCTCCATTCTAGAGTTATGAATAGAGCAGTTGTTCTAACAGGGGCAAACTTTGTTCCCTTAGAAATTTGGCAGTGTCTGGAGACATTTTTTAGTAGTCAAAACCAGAGTGTATACTACTGGCTTATAGTTAATTAGAGGCCAGTGGTGCTTCTGAACAGTTTACAATATACAAGACACCTGCTTTCCCCCCCACCCCTCACCGCCAAACAAGAATTATCTAGCTCAAAATGTTGATAGTGTCAAGGTCAATAAACCTTGAATTAGGGCAGCCAGCACATCAAATATTAAAGTCATACACCAGATTTCTTTGTATTAAGGATGAGATATTAATTCTGTTAGGTGATCATTGAAAGACCTGTGAGATGGAAAATTGAGGATGTTTCATTCTAGCATTCATGTGTTCACAGCCAGGCAAGTCCAAAAAGTCCATTTTGTCAGTGTTTAACGATTCAGTCCAATGATAGTTTTCTTTTGGCTGTACTTGAATGGATTTTTAAGAGTAAGTATACAGAACAGACTATTGAACTATGTGGGAGAATGAGAGGGTGGGCTATTTCAAAAGAACAGCATGTATACTATCTATGGTGAAACAGATCCCCAGCCCAGGTGGGATGCATGAGACAAGTGCTCGGGCCTGGTGCACTGGGAAGACCCAGAGGAATCGGGTGGAGAGGGAGGTGGGAGGGGGGATCGGGATGGGGAATACGTGTAACTCTATGGCTGATTCATATCAATGTATGACAAAACCCACTGCAATGTTGTGAAGTAATTAGCCTCCAACTAATAAAAAATTAAAAAAAAAAAAAGAGTAAGTATAACAGCTCTAGATATGATTGGTGCACATTAAATAATTATTAAATACCTAAATTAATATGGGAAACTTGGTAACCTCTGGTAGAAACACATTGATGTATCATTGAAACCATTGAGAAGAAGCTTTTTTTCCCAGTGTGTCTACTTTGAATTTCCAGTAGAGTTTGGGCCTTTTTGTTTTGTTTTGTTTTGCTTTTATTTGAAATGCTTTCTCAGCCTTGTTTTCTGTAAGCCCTAGGCATATTCTCATTTAGTTTGCCAAAAGGAAAATCCATGTTTTCAGACCAGATGGTTTATGTGTCAGTTTTTCAAGTCTGAGAAAATCATTGTACTTCCCATTGATGGACTATTCTCTAAAAGCAGGATTACAGAGCTCACTTCTTGAAAATCATTATCCAACTTTAAAATTTCCTCTAAACAATAGTACATTTTACCAACTTGTTGCTTTGGACAGAATTATGTTCACCTTAAGTATGTAGTTGTCTAAATCCTTAGTTATTACTTTATATTTGCACTTTTCTAAAATCAAAGGTGACCATTTGGCTGCTTCTTTGTTCTATTGGAAAATAATGCATTTTCTTCTTTCAACATGGTGATTAAACAATGGAATTGGTCTGTGGTTTTTAATGAGCTCAGTAGTCTTCAAGGGATTGTTCTAAATTCATTTGGAATTATAAATAAGATCACTTGTTTCCAAGAACATCTAGAGTTCAGCCAGCCTTAAAATGTCTCTCATTTCTGCTTTCTTCTCAGAAGTCATTATATGACCAAGTTGGGTGCGAGGTGGTGAATGAGGTCCTTTATAATTACCATACTGCCCGTTAGAGGGCAGCAGTGTACAGATACGGCAGCCAGAAAACCAACTAGTGTTCAATACTAGATCTTGGGGCATGAGCCTTTCTTCAATTTTCTAAATACAGTTAAATATATTATTATTCAGTAAGTTTAACCCATAATTTGAATTTTATGAAGACTATCTGTACAACTGAAGAAAATGAACTTTGTTTTAAAGTGATTTTTGTTTTAGATGCTTATTGTTCTAAATTGTATATGGATTTGGTTATGAGAAGAAAAACACTATTAGTGATGAATAGCTACATCTTTTCTCTAATAAGTGATTTTTTATTTAAACCCTTATTGAATACTGTTGTTAAAAATATAAGTAGCTGGTGATATGATGGAAATATATGGGAATAGATGGATGATATGATGGAAAAAGAAGTGGGGTTTTAGTTTTAGAAGCTTGGTGTCATGCCATAGAATACGCAATGACTGAACGTTTTTCAGATGAATATACGCTCGACTTTTGGAAAAGAGCTTTAGATATGTGTGTGTGTTGTAAAGTTTTCCTATCATAACTTGTTCCACTCTCACAAGAAACTTATGAAGTAGGTATTGTATTATTATCTTCCTTACAGATGAGGAAACTAAAACACAAATAGTAAGAGAATTGATACTACGCTAGGTCACACTACTAGTGAGTGGCTAAGCTAGGATTTAATCCAGGCAGTCTGACATCAGAGACCAAGAGCTAAAAATACTATGTTGTATTACCCTCTTTCATTGAACTGTTTTAACTTTTCCTCCTGAATTATAGTGCCTCCCATCTCTATCACATTTTCACTCATAGTCCTGTTTCTGGGCTTCTTGATTTCGTTAGCCCTTTAACCCTCAGTGATACTAGTTACCATACTGTATTAATTATTAAAGGTTTATGTAAGTTTTATAATCTGGAGAGTTTGACTTCTCCATTTACTCTTCTTCAGAATTCCCTTGACTATTTTTAGATCTTCAGTCTTCCTTATGCAGTTTAGAATGAACCTGTAACCATTACCGAATTTTTGACTAGAAGCAATCAATATGTGTATCTTTATTTTTCTAAACCACCTTAAGTTATTTTTGGAATAAGATAGAAGAATATGTAGTAAGAGAGAGAGAGAAAATATGCTAGAAAAGATATTATCATCACTAAGGAGATTTCTTTTCTACTTTTATTTTTCCATGTTTTAAAATTCATTTTAATAAATATTATTTACATCATAGGAAATATATTTAGCTTTAATTTTATTATAAAGAAAATAAGTATATATAGAAATAGAAGTAGTGGAGAATATACTTTAAATGACTCAGAACTCAAAATTCACATGAATTACCTCCCTAGCCTGAAAGAATTATCTGTCTAATGAGTTTTAGAAAATTTATATTTATAATTTTTGAGAAGATAAAGTATCTTAGATATTGTGTTTAAAACAGAGAACATACTGCTTTTAGAAAAGGGTAAAATTTCAGAAACTCCAGACCAGTGATATTGGTGTTAATCCTGGTGTAAATTTAGAACAGTTTTTTCAGCATATAGTTTAGATAGTGGTGATTGTGAAGACTTGGCTTAGGAATTTACTTATTTTTTTCTGTCTTTGCTAATATAGCTTTATATATTAGGGGGGAATACAAAGTGTATATGAGAGCTACTTTGGCAGGCACAAGTTTTTGACCTGATTTCACCCTCTCAGGAATCATTTAAGAGAAGTGTAAGTATAGGCATACCTTGGAAATATTGTGAGTTGCAGAAAAGTATCACAATAAAGTGAGTCATGTGAATTTTTTGGTTTCCCAGTGTGTATAAAAGTTGTGTTTACACTATACTGTAGTCTGTTGTGTGCAATAGTATTTGTGTCTAAAAGAAACAATGTACATCCCTTAATTTAAAAATATTATTTTTGTTAAAAAAAAAAAAAAAGCTAACCATCATGTGAGCCTTCAGTAAGTCATAATCTTTTTGCAATAATAACATCAAAGATCCCTGACCACAGATCACCTTAACAATATAATAATGAAAAAGTTTGAAATATTATGAGCATTACCAAAACATGACACAGAAACACAAAGTGAACAAATGCTGTTGGAAAAAAATGGTGCTAATAGACTTGTTTGACATAAAGTTGTCACAAACCTTCAATTTGTCAAAAAGGTAGTAACTATGAAGTTCAGATGCTGAAGCTGAAACTCCAACACTTCGGCCACCTGATGCAAAGAACTGACTCATTTGAAAAGACCCTGATGCTGGGAAAGATTGAGGGCAGGAGGAGAAGGGGATGACAGAGGGTGAGATGGTTGGATGGCATCACCGACTCAATGGACATGAGTTTGAGTAAACTTCGGAAGTTGGTGATGGGCAGGGAGGCCTGGTGTGCTGCAGTCCATGGGGTCACAAAGAGTCGGACACGACTGAGCTGAGCGACTGAACTGAGCTGATGAAGCTCAGCAAAGTGAAGTGCAAGAAGACAAGGCGCGCCTTTATGGACTTAGGCTGAGCTGTTCATCCAGCATCACATAATGAGCAGAGCAGAAACCAGAACCCAGGCTTTCTGACACTTACAGGAGTATATTTTCCATTCTGTTACTCACATATGCTCCCTTTAACCTCTACTGTGACCCTGCCTTTCCTTTATGTGGGTCTGGGCCAAATAATCAGAAAGAATTGTGGGGAGCAGCTCTGGTAGATGATTCTGGTTGGCCATTTTAACTGTCCAGAGAATATGTAGGGCAGTATTGAGCTTAATGTACAACATAAATAATGCAGGTTCAGAAGGAAAAAGAAATTTTCTGGTTTCACTGAATGGTAAGTGTAAGAGTTGGCCTAAGAATGATTGTACGGTAGCCTTTCATATGGAACTTTGTAAAAAGTATGGATTCCACTCTGCCTGTAGTATTTGAAATAGAATTCTACATAAGTAGTAGCTGGATAAAACTCCATGCCAACTCTGAGGGTCTATGAAAATATCAGCTGACACAATTAATTTAACTAGTCCGGTCCTGATAGGTGTTCAACATTGTGTCCCACTCATTATGAACAAGTAGATAATAATTTGACATGCTTTAGCTAGATCACTCTGTCTGCAGTGTTAAAAATAGAGTGAGAGTGGGAGCAAGCGTGGAGCAGGGAGACAGGTTAGGAGACTGTTCTGTAGCAATATGAAAGAGATGCCGACTTAAACCAAGGTGTGTTGAAAAGTGGTCAGGTTATAGACTTAATTTATTTTTTTTTTAGACATATTTTAAAGACACAATTTAAAGGTTTGCACAGGCATGGATAACGGGGTATTAGAGAAAGGCGTTAATGATTATTGAAGTGAGGGAGACTGTAGATAGCAGTTTTGGAGGAGATGAATACTAAGTGTTCCTTTTGAACATACATTCAAGATGTTGTTTTAAATCCAAATGGAAACAGTATTTGCAGATTGTTGAATATATGGATATGGAGTTCAGGAGGACACTTATTTGGAGACCCAAATTTGTGAATCATTAGTGTTCTTGTAGTTAAAAATACGAGACTATAAGTTTTCTCCAAGGAAGTAAATGTAAATAGAATAGAGGCCTGTGGTCTGAGCCCTGGGATATTCACATAGTTAAGAGATTAGGGAGATAAAAAATAGACAAAGATGTAGCAAGAAATCTACAAACCAAGTGAAGAAAGTGTGTGTTGAAGAGCAAAAAGAGTGATCGATCAGCTGTATCAGATGCTGCTGGTAGCTTATGTATTCCAGGACACTCTACTTTATGGCATATATCTGAATGTATGTACAATCTCTCACCTGTCTGATTTCAGTTTCTGTCCCTCTGGCCAACAATCTGCCATTGTTATTTTAACTTTTGAATAATCTTACCTATGTTTAATATTGCAGGAGAATCCAAACCCTCATATGGCATTTCAGAAAGTTCCACGCCCAACAGAAGGATCCCACTTGCGAGTTCATATTCTTCCTTTCCCTAAAATTAATGAAACTCGGGTACAGGAATTAATACAGGAAAATCTTGCTAAGAATCAGAATGCACCTCCTGCTTCAAGAGTGGAAAAGAAGTGTGTTGTGCCTGCAGGTCCACCTGTTGGTATGTATTTATCCATTTGTTTGTTTTAAAGGTAAACTTTTAATCAAGATAGAAGACACAGGGACTTCCTGGTGATCCAGTGGCTAAGACTCCATTCTCCCAATGCAGGGGGCGCAGCTTTGATCCCTGGTCAGGGATATTATATAATAATGTGAATATTACTTACTATTTACTTACTAATACTAATTTGCTATAACTTCCCTACATATTACCAGCTTATACTTAAGTGTTGATTATACTTTCACATGGAGAAGAAAATGGAGAAGCCAATGTGTTAGGGTAGTTACTTTTTGAAGGGTTTCATCTTTTAAGTTTAATATTCATAACTTAGTTGAATGCTTTCCTTAAAAACACACATGAAGTTGGTTTAAATTTTTATCTGCTTGTTTATTTTTGTATAATCTCTTTACTTTCATTTTCAGTCAACATCAAATTTTTTATATGCATATGGAATCTCTCATTGTAGTCAGTGAGAGAAATACATATGACTCAGTATTTGTCCCTGCATGGACTGCATTCATTTTGAATGAATGAACAAATAAATGAAAGAAATGAATGAATGAGTGAAAGATGAATGCAGGGACCTCT
Organism: Cervus elaphus; assembly: GCF_910594005.1. Classification (NCBI taxonomy): domain Eukaryota; kingdom Metazoa; phylum Chordata; class Mammalia; order Artiodactyla; family Cervidae; genus Cervus; species Cervus elaphus. The sequence goes on from NC_057815.1 coordinate 55,806,739, forward strand.
GTCCAACTTTCTGATTCATTTAAGTTGATCAGAATCATGATGTTCCTTGTATTAAAATTTTAAAAGTATGAATGTTTCATCTTACATGATACCCATTTAATATGAATGTAGAATTGCTATGTCACTTTAAGAACCATTCACATTTTGAGAAGTTAACTACTTTCCAGCTATTCCTCAGAGGTGCCAGAGTGATGATGAACAGCTAAAAATAGCATTTGAAAGCCAGAACCTTAAGAAGGAAGACCTGAAAAGTTGAATACCCATAAACCAGAGTTGTTATCAACTGTTAGAAAGCTAGTATTAGAATGCCACAGCTGAGGATTTGGCCAATCCCTGATATATCAAACTCTAAGTGAAGAACTTTCTCCTGGGAATGAACTAAGTCATAGTCTCCAAAGGAAAGTAATAATTTCCAGATGGTAAACAGATTCAGATTCATTATTTTAAAAGGTGGGATTTTTAATGGTTCATCCTAAAGAAAATTTAAAATGCTGTGAAAGAGATTTTAGAATTAAAAATTTCTAAAAATAGGTTAAAGATGTTGCTCTCTAAAATATGTGGTCTTACTTGGAGACTGAGACATTTTCTACTCTAAATATGATCAATTTCAGTTTCTGTCTATGCCACAGACCTCCACATGTGGGAAACTCCGGAGTACAAAATAAAGAATGCACATTTCAGACAGAGAAAGTCATATGAACTAATCTATTTTACCATCATGGTCATTAATGTTACATAATTTTAAATGATTTCAAGAGAACTAGTAAAAACCAAGTAAGATTGATTTCCTGATTCTGATAAAGCACTATAGTTAGGTAAGATACCACCATTTGGGGAAGTTGGGTGATGAGTGCATGGATCTTCTCTGTACTAATTTGTAACTTTATGTAGGCTTATAATTATTTCAAATTTTTTAAGTTTAAAAAATTGTTTGAAGAATGTAAAATTTTATATTGATGAAATGAAAGGAAGGCCAAGAGTATGGTATTATGGTTTTTCTTGTTAGGTAAGAGCAATCATAAAATATAAGGCTTAAGAATTATAGCTACTACCTGATTTGTACAAATGATATTGTGTAGTTCTTTGTGAAATTATACTTTTTATTTAATGAATACTGATTTAATTTATATCTTCTAGTATTCTTTTAATAAGTTACATTTGTTTTAAGTAATTTTAGCTTATGTAGTACACTAGAATTATCCAATCTTGTAAAGTTGACAGGTACTAAGTTCACAGAACCGAAAAGTGACTCTCCCAAATTTGTAAAGCAATTCTTTGGCCATGATCACTTTTGTTTGTGTGCAGCGCTTCTTCAGGCCACCTATACTCAGATTTTTAGAACCTAATTTTTTGTGGTATGTGGTTTTTCTTTGGTAATATGTTAGAAATATCAGCTTCTTTTCCTGTTAGTAGTCAGTCCTCTTACATATGAGCATTAGCTGTGTTTGTCATGATCTTGTACCTGACACATTTCTTACCTGTTTGTTTACAACTAAAGGTTAAAAAAAGAGATGTTTATCTTTGCTTAATAAAATTTTACTGTGCAACGTGAATTAATTTGTGTAAGAGATAAGTACAGTATTAGCATCTATCCTGTGAAATTATCCTCAATAAGCTATTGATTAGCCTGTCACTTCACAACATAGAAATGTAATCAAAGTGATGAAGTACCTTCAGTGTCCTGTAACAAGGGGGAAATAAAGGCTTACGTTTTTGTCATGTAAACAGAGTCATATAAACTGTAAACAGTAATATTCCCCTTGCTTTTATTATTGCCAAAGGAATTTAATTTGCGTTTTCTTTATATCCCTTTAATAGTTTCAATAATGGATAAAGTGACAACAGTTTTCAACAGTGCACAGAGATTGGAAGTTGTTAGAAACTGCATTTCATTCATATTTGAAAATAAAACATTGGAGACTGAAAAGGTAATAAAATGCCATCATTCCGAAGTAAACATTCATCATGTCCCTTTCAGATTTCTGTGTTTAGCTTGCCAACTGACCTCTCCTCTATTTCCATACCTTTTCCTTATAAAGTATTCTTTCATTGTTTTTATCATTTTAAATGAACAGTGTCTAAACTCTTAGCCAAGCCTGAAATATTGATAGTCATCCCCCCCACACACACACACCGAAACTTTTAAACATTGTTCATTTAATTCTATTTCGGCGTATTATTTAGAAACTTCAGTCAGTTCAGTTCAGTCCCTCAGTCATGTCCGACTCTTCACGACCCCATGAACCACAGCAAGCCAGGCCTCCCTGTCCATCACCAACTCCTGGAGTTTACTCAAACTCATCTCCATTGAGTCGGTGATGCCATTCAACCATCTCATCCTCTGACGTCCCCTTCTCCTCCTGCCTTCAGTCTTTCCCAGCATCAGGGTCTTTTCCAATGAGTCAGTTCTTCACATCAGGTGACCAAAGTATTGGAGTTTCAGCTTTAGCATCTGTCCTTCCAGTGAACACCCAGGACTGATCTCCTTTAGGATGGACTGATTGGATCTCCTTGCAGTCCAAGGGACTCTCAAGAGTCTTCTCCAACACCACAGTTCAAAAGCATCAATTCTTCAGTGCTCAGCTTTCTTTATAGTCCAACTGTCACATCCATACATGACCACTGGAAAAATCATAGCCTTGACGAGATGGACCTTTGTTGACAAAGTAATGTCTCTGCTTTTTAATATGCTGTCTAGGTTGGTCATAACTTTCCTTCCAAGGAGCAAGCGTCGTTTAATTTCATGGCTGCAGTCACCATCTGCAGTGATTTTGGAGCCCCCAAAAATAAAGTCAGCCACTGTTTCCACTGTTTCCCCATCTGTTTGCCATGAAGTGATGGGACCGGATGCCATGATCTTAGTTTTCTTAATGTTGAGCTTTAAGCCAACTTTTCCACCCTCCTCTTTCACTGTCATCAAGAGACTTAAAAACATTTAAAATATAATTTTATTACAAAAACTCTAGTTAAAGCAAGTAATGAATTATAAAAATTGTGGTCTTCATTTAAATATGCCTTTAATGTGTGCTTTAATAGCACATTTTCTTGCCTTCTTTAATAAAACATATTAAACATTAATGTCACCTTTTCTTAGTGACTTGTCATAGTTCTGATCATTTGTTACATAGGGCTAGTAAAGCTTGTGAAACAAAGTTTTTATCCACTTCAGTTCAGTTCAGTTTAGTCGCTCAGTCGTGTCCAACTCTTTGCGACCCCATGAATTGCAGCACGCCAGGCCTCCCTGTCCATCACCAACTCCCAGAGTCTACCCAAACCCATGCCTATCAAGTCGGTTTATCCACTTAATGACCCTCAAGTCTGTGTTTTGAGTTTTTTGGAATCCATTTTTTCTTATGATTGAGTATTAAACAGACTTTCTTTTGCTTCTCTTGCTTTCAATTTTCACACTGTTTCTTGTGCCCCTTGTAACAATAGTAGGACTTCCTACTCTCAGTCTTTTCCTTCCTTCTTATTTGCTCCTTTGTTCTCATGTTTTCAAAGTTAAATAAGCCTATTATTAATACTACTTTATGTAAAGTAAATCAGGCTCTAAAGATGAACTGGAAGAGGCATTCTTGTGGGTGAAGAAGTGGAAGAGTTTTAGTATGTAAACTCAGAGATTTCTATTTGTTGCTCTGAGTTTTTTCCTTCTTAATTATGCTTTTGAAATAGAAGGGACTGTAGAATTTTCCAGTCATAAATTAAAACTGAGTAGTGATTAAGTTGCTAATCACTATAAAAGAATAAAATCTCCCATGATTCTTGTCATTTTAGTTTTTCCCTCTATTCTTGCCACGGAGATGTGGCCAGTTATGAAAGAACATGTCAAGTATCCATGGTTTTGACTCAGAATCTGAAGCAGCAGTTATTTTGGTGGCCACAGTTTTGATAAGTTTTTTTTAATGAAGTTTAATGTTTTTTAAATGTATCACATGAACTAGTCCTGTTTATTTTCATGCTGCCTTACAAATTTAAAAAATCACTATAAATCCATGTTGTCCTTAACAGCAAATCAACCCTTTTCTAATTCTAATAGCTCTGTTAAATGGTTTACAGGATGTGTATGAGTTAGTGTGATTTAAAGTTATTTTTTTCCAGTGAAACCTCCTGCTCATGTCTGCCTCTTATGTCCTCAGACCCTTCCTGCTGCACTGAGAGCCCTTAAAGGAAAGGCAGCGAGACAGTGTCTCACTGATGAGCTGGGTTTACATGTTCAGCAGAACCGGGCAATACTAGATCATCAGCAGTTTGACTACATAATAAGGATGATGAACTGTACTCTACAGGTAACTTTTAGTTCTTTCAAATTTCTCTTCTCATTTGAGAATAATACTTTTTTCCCCAGGCAGTTCAATAATTACTAGTATATCAGGTTCTTAAACCTTCCACATCTGATAACATGAAGAGCTGATATTCGTAGCATTTCTGTTACAAACACTTAAGTATTGCTCAGCATAAATATTAGGAGTTTTTTAATTCTTCCTTTTTTTTTCTTGAAAAATACTAGGTTATTTAACTAGTTCTATAAGTAAGCTGTCTGAAGTGAAAAGTCATCTTTGAAACATTCAGTTCTATATTACTTAATGTCTATATTTTTGTTATCCCTTTTCAGTCAGTTTTCAGTTGTACTGTTAAAATAGAGGGCAATGAATGGTGGGTAATCCAAATGATAAATTAATTATTCAGTTCATAATCTATTTCTTAACCTATGTATATGGGTATTAATTGTATCATTTTTTTCCTTGGGTTATAGTTGCTTTACAGTGTTGTACAACAAAGTGAATCGGCTATCTGTTTACATATATATGTATCCCCTCCCTCTTGACCCTCCTTCGCACCTCCTCCATCCCACCCCACTAAATCATCCCAGAACACGAAGCTCAGCTCCCGGCATTATACAACAGGAACAACAGGTTCCCACTAGCTATCTGTTTTACACATGGCGGTGCACATACATCAGTCCCCATTTCCCAATTCATCCCTCCCCCAACAACCCGCTCCATGCCTACACTTCCATTCTCCATGTCTTCGTCTCTGTAGGTAGGTTCATCTGTACCATTTTTCTAGATTCCACGTATATGCGTTAATATACAATATTTGTTTCTCATTCTGACTTAACTTTACTCTGACTCTGGGTCCATCCTGTCTGTACAAATTACCCAATTTTGTTCCTTTTACAGCTGAGTGATATTCCATTGTGTATATGTTCAATTCATTTCAGTTGCTCAGTCTTGTCTGATTCTTTGCAACCTCATGAAGCACAGCACACCAGGCCTCCCTGTCCATCACCAACTCCCGGAGTTTACTCAAACCCATGTCCATTGAGTCAGTGATGCCATGCAACCATCTCATCCTCTGTCGTCCCCTTCTCTTCCTGCTCTCAATCTTTCCCAGCATCAGGGTCCTTTCAAATGAGTCAGCTTTTCACATGAGGTGACCAAAGTATTGGAGTTTCAGCTTCAGCATCAGTCCTTCCAATGAACATTCAGGACTGATCTCCTTTAGGATGGACTAGTTGGAACTCCTTGCAGTCCAAGGGACTCTCAAGAGTCTTCTCCAACACCACAGTTCAAAAGCATCAATTCTTAGGCTCTCAGCTTTCTTTATAGCCCAACTTTCACATCCATACATGACCAGTGGAAAAACCATAACCTTGAATAGACGGACCTTTGTTGACAAAGTAATGTGTCTGCTTTTTAACATGCTGTCTAGGTTGGTCATAACTTTGCTTCCAAGGGGTAAGCGTCGTTTAATTTCATGGCTGCAGTCACCATCTGCAGTGATTTTAGAGCCCAGAAAAATAAAGTCAGCCACTGTTTCCACTGTTTCCCCATCTATTTGCCTTGAAGTGATGGGACCAGATGCCATAATCTTAGTTTTCTGAATGTTGAGCTTTAAGCCAGCTTTTTCACTCTCCTTTTTCACTTTCACAGGAGGCTCTTCAGTTCCTCTTCACTTTCTGCCATAAGGGTGGTGTGTCATCTACATATCTGAGGTTATTGATATTTCTCCCGGCAATCTTGATTCCAGCTTGTGCTTCATCCAGCCCAGTGTTTCTCATGATGTACTCTGCTTATAAGTTAAATAAGCAGGGTGACAATATACAGCTTGACGTACTCCTTTTCCTATTTGGAACCAATCTATTGTTCCATGTCCATTTCTAACTGTTGCTTCCTGACCTGCATACAGGTTTCTCAAGAGGCAGGTCAGGTGGTCTGGTATGCCCATCTCTTTCAGAATTTTTCACAGTTTATGGTGATCCACACAGTCAAAGGCTTTGGCATAGTTAATAAAGCAGAAATAGATGTTTTTCTGAAACTCTCTTGCTTTTTCAAGGATCCAGCAGATGTTGGCAATTTGATCTCTGGTTCCTCTGCCTTTTCTAAAACCAGCTTGAACATCTGGAAGTTCACGGTTCACGTATTGCTGAAGCCTGGCTTGGAGAATTTTGAGTATTACTTTACTAGCGTGTGAGATCAGTACAATTGTGTGGTAGTTTGAGCATTCTTTAGCATTGCCTTTCTTTGGGATTAGAATGAAAACTGACCTTTTCCAGTCCTGTGGCCACTGCTGAGTTTTCCAAATTTTCTGGCATATTGAGCGCAGCACTTTCACAGCATCATCTTTCATGGTTTGTTTATATGTACCACATCTTATTTATCTACATCTGTTGATGGATATTTAGGTTGCTTCCATATCCTCCCTGTTGCAAATAGTGCTGCAGCAAATGTTGGGATTGCTGGATTCTATGGTGCTGTGTGCTGTGCTTACTCATTCAGTTGTGTCTGACTCTTTGTGACCCCATGGACTGTAGCCCGCCTGACTCCTCTGTCCATAGGGACTCTCCCGGCAAGAGTGTGTTGCCATGCCCTCCTCCAGGGGTCTTCAACCCAGGGATTGAACCCAGGTCTCCTGCCCTGTAGGCAGATTCTTTACCGTGGGAGCCACCAGGGAAGCCCATGAATACCAGAGTGAGTAGCCTGTCCCCTTTCCAGGGTAACTTCCTGACCTGGGAATTGAACTGGGGTCTCCTGCATTGCAGGCAGATTGTATGGTAGTTCTATTTTTAGTTTTTTAAGGAACCCCCATACTGTTCTCTATAGTGGCTGTATCTATTTACATTCCTACCAACAGCATGTGAGGGTTCTCTTTTCTCTGTATCCTCTCCAGCATTTATTATTTGTGGATTTTTTTGATGGTGGCCATTCTGTGAGGTAGTAGTTTTGATCTACATTTTTCTAATAATTAGTGATGTTGAGTATCTTTTCATGTACCTCTTGGCCATCTGTATGTCTTCTTTGGAGAAATGTCTACTAAGGTCTTCCTTATGATACACATTAATGTCTTAGGGTACTACTATTTTTTTGCAGGGTGTATTTATCTTTTCAAACGCATTTCAGATAATATCTTTCTCAGAAATTCTAACTTAAAAGCTAGAATGAAAAATGTAATCTTGTAACAGGCACTTTGTGGTTTGTTAAAGCAAATTAACAAGATAAGAGGTAATTCACCTCTACTGGAAATAAATTCTTATTTTAGAGTGTAAGAGACTAGCTATAATAGTTTATCACATCAAACATTAAATGCATCCTAAATGTTTACCATTTGGATATAAATTAATGTAAGTATGGTAGAATACTTCTTCGGAATACTGTTCGGCTACTAAAATAAAAGAGGTAGCTCTATAACATGTACCTATAGGAAAAAACTGTTACATGTTGCGAGGTGGGCACACAGGAAGATACATAAGGTAGTGCTTAGTCACTCAGTCATGTCTGATTATTTCTTTGCAACTCCATGGACTGTAGCCCACCCGGCTCCTCTGTCCATGGGGATTCCTTCGGCAGGAATACTAGAGTGGGTTGCCATGTCCTCCTCCAGGAGATCTTCCCAACCCAGGGATTGAACCCAGATCTCTTGCATTGCAGGCAGATTCTTTACCATCTGAGCCACCAGGGGTACATAAGGTAGATATAATTCTATTTTGACCTAAAATTATATGTATGTATGTATATTATAATGAAAATCTAGAAGGATATTTACGCTAAATCCTTAGTAATGATTATCTCTGACATAAACAGTTTAGAAGAGTTATGACTTCCATTTAAACTTTTCTCTGCTTGAAACACACACATACACATAAACATAATTAAATTATCTAAAACATATAACAAGGATTTTTTACAACAGAAAAGGATTCTCATTTTTGTAGGAAGGAAATTTTTGAAACTTTATGAGAAGAATAAGACATAATTTGTTTGCTGTAAAAATCACAAGTCTTCTGCTACTTCTGTTCCTTTGTTTCAGTTACTTTGATACTGTCATTACAGAGAACAAACGAATTTGATTAAGAGATCTAGGTTACCAGAAGTCCTAAAGTTAGATAATATCCTGGCTCCTTCTACCTGGTGATAAAACTGAAAAAACTATTTTAGGAGGCTTTTTTCCATTTGTATTTTATGCACTGTAATTAACTGAAGAACTACATTAGAAGGCTTTCTCTAAACTTAATTTTAGTATAAACTAATTAGTAATTGATTACAGAATAACCAGGTACCCTTGGGCTAGAAAAATACTCCTTTTCATTTGAATAATCATATTCTGTCAGGGGGAAGCTTGGGTTTGTTGTTGTTGCTGCTTCCAGTTGCACCTGCACTAATGAGCTCTTAATGTTTTGTAATTCAGTATTTCATAAAATTAGATCTTGTCTTTGTTCCATTATAGAGAGGCTCTTTTCAGTTATGAATGGGTTCATATGTGACTTTTATTTTAATGAATCACTTATTTACCAACTTGGGATTTATTAATATTTATATTCTTGTTACAATACTTGTGGGGATTTAGCATAACATTCTGAACATTTTTTTACAAAAGCATAGAGTTTCAAGGCTGAGAGGCCAAACATCTGTGTTGGTGTTTTAAAATAGAAACATTAAATGAACTAAGTTTTAGGTAGTGATTCAAAAACTTTAGTAATTTTTGCTTGTCTTGAAGTTATCCTGTAGTTTCTGTCCTCAAGGGAAAATTAAATGGAACATGAGTACTGCCAAGGGGTTATTTTGTTTATCATGTTCTTTCAGTGCCAAGATAATTTTTTAAAGGACTGGTTTATGGAGATTATAGGTTATTCCTATATTTTCTCATATCAAATAACTGATCTTATTTTAGTTTTTTTTTAATAACTGAGATTACTATATATCTCTTCAAAAATATCATGGGTTTAACTCTTTTTGTTTTAGCAGATATATAATTTTTACATGTAAGATCTTAGCTAAGATCTTTTAATGGTAAATCATAACTTAAAAACCCAGTGGAGCACTCCATTTCCAGTCTTATAATAATAAACCGCAGGGTATGAGGCACCCTCTCACTAATGTAGAAATAGATCCTAGAAAATTTCAACAGCAAAAACCCATGATTTTTATATATCGTTTTTCCTAAGAAGAAAAGGAAATCTCTAAAAGACCTCTCCTCTATTCTCTAGAATAAGATACGTAGGGAAACCCAAATTCTGAGTAATTAGCAGTTGGGGAAACCAGATACATGAGCTCATTTAAGTCTTGACTTCTGTCAAGAGAGCTGGTTGAACCTGAGAGCTTTATTTACCTCAGGGTAGGACACTGGAAGAAGAATGAAATAATTCCTCTTCAGTGGCATACCCCTTACCCTTGCCTCCAGAAGAAGAAATATAAATGTTTTTTAGAATTTATTAAATTCAGCCCCAATTTAGGCAGTCAGGGTTCACACTGATAAACTTTATTAAGATGTGAAGTCACAATTTTAAAATAACCAAATACCAAAGAAATGAGCCAGTGTGAAATAGTGTTAACAGAAACAAACAAAAACAGATTGAAGACCTCATAGGCTTTATATATTGGAATTATCCAATTTGAATATATAATAATTAAAGTATTTAAATAATGGATTGAATACAAAATAAGCAGATAATAAGAAACTAACAAGATGGCTAGATAAGTTTAGATTATATAATCAGTAAAGTAAAACATCAAAGGATATGGAAGACCCAGTATCATTAATATGTCAGTTCTCCACAAAGCAACCTATAGCCTGAATGCAATTCCAATAAGAATTGCAGCAAACTTTTTCTTAGAAATTAACTGGATGATTCCAAAATTTATGCAGAAATGCTGAAGACTTAGAGTGGCCAAATCAATCTTGAATAAGAACAAGTTGGAGGACTTAACCCTCCCTGGTTTCAAGACTTACTATCAACCCACAGTAATCAAGATAGTATAATACAAAAAAAGAAAAAGATAGTGTAATACTGACATGTCAAATAGATCAGTGGAAAAGAGCACCCAGAAATTAGACTTGCATTTATGGGAAATTTGTTACAGAGCATTCCAATTTGTTACAAAGCAATCCAATCAGAGGAGGAAAGTTTTTTCCACAAATAGTGCTGGAAAAGTGAATATCCATATGAAAGAAACTGAACCTCAACCTCTACCTCATATCAAACACAAGGACTAACTTGAGGTAGAGCAAGGACATAAACATAAAATAGAAAACCACAAAGTTTTTAGGGGAAAGCATGGAATAGTTTCATGGCTTGGGAATTTAATTAATAATTAAATTATTAATTGAATCTTTTGCCACTTATAATTTCTATAACTGACAAAAGTTTCTTAGGTCACAAAAACTGATAACCAAAAAAAGAAAAAAACATGATTATGCTTCATAGAAATTAAAACATATGCTTATCAAAAGACAGAATTAAGAAAATGAATATTGAAGACTAGGAAAAATTATTCCAAATATATATATGACAAAGACTGATGTCATGGTTATATAAAGAACTCAAGTTCTACAACTTAAGAAGAAGCCAAACCATTTTTTGAAAACGGACAGCTTAAACAGACACTTCACAAAGTAAAATATGGAAATGGTCATGAACTAGTCAGTGTCAGTCATCCAAGAAATGCAAATTGAAACCATTATGAGATAATATTATATAACTACGAGTATGCCTAAAATTAGAAATATTGGTAATACCAAATGTTGGCGGGGGTTTTTGTTTTATTTTTTTTTTTAATTTTTTTTAAAAATTTTAATTGTAGGCTAATTACTTTACAATATTGTGGTGGTTTTTGCCATACATTCACATGAATCAGCCATGGGTATACATGTGTTCCCCATCCTGAACCTCCCTCCCACCTCCCTCCCCATCCCATCCCTCATGGTCATCCCAGTGCACCAGCCCTGAGCACCCTGTCTCATGCATCGAACCTGGACTGGTGATCTATTTCATATATGATAATATACATGTTTCAGTGCTATTCTCTCATATCATCCCACCCTCGCCTTCTCCCACAGAGTCCAAAAGTCTATTCTTTACATCTGTGTCTCTTTTGCTATCTCACATATAGGGCCATCGTTACCATCTTTCTAAATTCCATATTTATGTGTTAATATACTGTATTGGTGTTTTTCTTTCTGACTTACTTCATTCTGTATAATAGGCTCCAGTTTCATCCACCTCATTAGAACTGATTCAAATGCATTCTTTTTAATGGCTGAGTAATATTCCATGGTGTATATGTACCACAGCTTTCTTATCCATTCATCTGCTGATGGACATCTTGGTTGCTTCCATGTCCTGGCTATTGTAAACAGTGCTGTGATGAACATTGGGATACATGTGTCTCTTTCAATCCTGGTTTCCTCGGTGTGTATACCCAGCAGCGGTATTGCTGGGTCATATGGCAGTTCTATTTCCAGCTTTTTAAGGAATCTCCACACTGTTCTCTATAGTGGATGTATTAGTCTACATTCCCACCAACAGTGTAAGAGGGTTTCTTTTTCTCTGCACCCTCTCCAGCATTTATTGTTTCTAGACTTTCTGATAGCAGCCATTCTGAGTGGCGTGAGATGGTACCTCGTTGTGGTTTTGATTTGCATTTCTCTGATAATGAGTGATATTGAGCATCTTTTCATGTGTTTGTTAGCCATCTGTATGTCTTCTTTGGAGAAATGTCTGTTTATTCCTTTGGCCCAATTTTTGAACGGGTCACTTATTTTTCTGGAATTGAGCTGCAGGAGTTGCTTGTATATTTTTGAGATTAATTCTTTGTCAGTTGCTTCATTTGCTATTATTTTCTCCCACTCTGAAGGCTGTCTTTTCACCTTGCTTATAGTTTCCTTTGTTGTGCAAAAGCTTTTAAGTTTAATTAGGTCCCATTTGTTTATTTTTGCTTTTATTTCTATTACTCTGGGAGGTGGGTCATAGAGGATCCTGCTGTGGTTTATATCAGAGAGTGTTTTGCCTATGTTTTCCTCTAGGAGTTTTATAGTTTCTGGTCTTACATTTAGACCTTTAATCCATTTTGAGTTTGTTTTTGTGTATGGTGTTAGAAAGTGTTTTAGTTTCATTCTTTTACAAGTGGTTGACCAGTTTTCCCAGCACCAATTGTTAAAGAGATTGTCTTTTCTCCATTGTATATTCATGCCTCCTTTGTCAAAGATAAGGTGTCCATAGCTGTGCGTTTTTATCTCTGGGCTTTCTATTTTGTTCCATTGATCTATATTTCTGTCTTTGTGCCAATACCATACTGTCTTGATGACTGTGGCTTTGTAGTAGAGTCTGAAGTCAGGCAGGTTGATTCCTCCAGTTCCATTCTTCTTTCTCAAGATTACTTTGACTATTCAAGGTTTTTTGTATTTCCATACAAATTGTGAAATTATTTGTTCTAGTTCTGTGAAAAATACCTTTGGTAGCTTGATGGGGATTGCATTGAATCTGTAGATTTCTTTCATCAGTGTTTTATCATTTTCTATATATAGGTCTTTTGTTTCTTTAGATAGATTTATTCCTAAGTATTTTATTCTTTTCGTTGCAGTGGTGAATAGCATTGTTTCCTTAATTTCTCTTTCTGTTTTCTCATTGTTAGTGTATAGGAATGCAAAGAATTTCTGTGTGTTAATTTTATATCCTGCAACTTTACTATATTCTGGAGAAGGAAATAGCAACCGACACCAGTACGCTTGCCTGGAAAATCCCATGGACAGAGGAGCCTGGTAGGCTGCAGTCCATGGGGTCACAAAGAGTCAGACATGACTGAGAGACTTCGCTTCACTTCACTTACTATGTTCATTGATTAGCTCTAGTAATTTTCTGGTGGAGCTTTTAGGGTTTTCTATGTAGAGGATCATGTCATCTGCAAATAGTGAGACTTTTACTTCTTCTTTTCCAGTCTGGAGTCCTTTTATTTCTTTTTCTTCTCTGATTGCTGTGGCCAAAACTTTCAAAACTATGTTGAATAGTAGTGGTGTGAGTGGGCATCCTTGTCTTGTTCCTGACTTTAGGGGAAATGCTTTCAATTTTTCACCATTGAGGATAATGTTTGCTGTGGGTTTATCATATGTGGCTTTTATTATGTTGAGGTATGTTCCTTCTATGCCTTCTTTCTGGAGGGTTTTTATCATAAATGGCTGTTGAATTTTGTCAAAGGCTTTCTCTGCATTTATTGAGATAATCATATGGTTTTTATTCTTCAATTTGTTAATGTGGTGTATAACTTTGATTGATTTGCAAATATTGAAGAATCCTTGCATCCCTGGTATAAAGCCCACTTGGTCACGATGTATGATCTTTTTAATATGCTGTTGGATTCTGTTTGCTAGAATTTTGTTAAGGATTTTTGCATCTGTGTTCATCAGTGATATTGGTCTGTAGTTTTCTTTTTTTGTGTCATCTTTGTCTGGTTTTGGTATTAGGGTAATAGTGGCCTCATAGAATGAGTTTGGAAGTTTACCTTCCTCTGCAATTTTCTGGAAGAGTTTGAGTAGGATAGGTGTTAGCTCTTCTCTAAATTTTTGGTAGAATTCAACTGTGAAGCCATCTGGTCATGGGCTTTTGTTTGTTGGAAGATTTCTGATTACAGTTTTGATTTCTGTGCTTTTGATGGGTCTGTTAAGATTTTCTATTTCTTCCTGGTTCAGTTTTGGAAAGTTATACTTTTCTAAGAATTTGTCCATTTCTTCCAAGTTGTCCATAGTTGCTGATAGTAAGTCTCTTATGATCCTTTGTATTTCTGTGTTGTCTGTTGTGATTTCTCCATTTTCATTTCTAATTTTGTTGATTTGATTCTTCTCCCTTTTACTCATGATGGGTCTGGCTAATGGTTTGTCTATTTTATTTATCTTCTCAAAGAATCAGCTTTTAACTTTGTTGATTTTGGCTATGGTCTCCTTTGTTTCTTTTGCATTTATTTCTGCCCTAATTTTTATGCTTTTTTCCTTCTACTAACCCTGGGGTGCTTCATTTCTTCTTCTTCTAGTTGCTTTAGGTGTAGAGTTAGGTTATTTATTTGATTTCTCTCCTGTTCTTGAGGTAGGCTTATATTGCTATGAACCTTCCCCTTAGCACTGCTTTTACTGAATCCTATAGGTTTTGGGTTGTTGTGTTTTCATTTTCATTCATTTCTATGCAAATTTTGGTTTCTTTTTTTATTTCTTCTTCTGTGATTTGTTGGTTACTAAGAAGTGTGTTGTTTAGCCTCCATATGTTTGTATTTTTAATAGTTTTTTTCCTGTAGTTGACATCTAATCTTACCGCATTGGGATCAGAAAAGATACTTGAGATGATTTCAATTTTTTTGAACTTACCAAGGCTAGATTTATGGCCCAGGATGTGATCTGTCCTGGTGAAGGTTCCGTGTGCACTTGAGAAAAAGGTGAAATTCATTGTTTTAGGGTGAAATATCCTATAGATATCAATTAGGTCTAACTGGTCCGTTGTATCATTTAAAGTTTGCGTTTCCTTGCTAATTTTCTGTTTAGTTGATCTATCCATAGGTGTGAGTGGGGTATTAAAGTCTCCCACTATTATTGTGTTACTGTTAATTTCCCCTTTCATACTTGTTAGCATTTGCCTTACGTATTGCAGTGCTCCTATGTTGGGTGCATATATATTTATAATTTTTATATCTTCTTCTTGGATTGACCCTTTGATCATTATGTAGTGTCCCTCCTTGTCTCTTTTCACGGCCTTTATATCAAAGTCTATTTTATCTGATATGAGTATTGCTACTCCTACTTTCTTTTGGTCTCCATTTGCATGATATATCTTTTTCCAGCCCTTCACTTTCCATCTGTATGTGTCCCTAGGTTTGAGGTGGGTCTCTTCTAGACAGCATATATAGGGGTCTTGTTTATTTATCCATTCAGCCAGTCCTTGTCTTTGATTGGGGCATTCAACCCATTTACATTTAAGATAATTACTGATAAGTATGATCCCGTTGCCATTTACTTTGTTGTTTTGGGTTTGAGTTTATAAACCTTTTCTGTGTTTCCTGTCTAGAGAAGATCCTTTAGCATTTGTTGAAGGTCTGGTTTGGTGGTGCTGAATTCTCTGAGATTTTGCTTGTCTGTAAAGCTTTTGATTTCTCCTTCATATTTGAATGAGATCCTTACTGGGTACAGTAATCTGGGTTGTAGGTTTTTTTTGTTTCATCACTTTAAGTATGTCCTGCCATTCCTTTCTGGCTTGAAGAGTTTCTGTTGAAAGATCAGCTGTTATCCTTATGGGGATCCCCTTGTGAGTTATTTGTTGTTTTTCCCTTGCTGCTTTTAATATTTGTTCTTTGTATTTGATCTTCATTAATTTGATTAATATGTGTCTTGGGGTGTTTTGCCTTGGGTTCATCCTGTTTGGGACTCTCTGGGTTTCTTGGACCTGGGTGGCTATTTCCTTCCCCATTTTAGGGAAGTTTTCAACTATTATCTCCTTAAGTATTTTCTCATGGCCTTTCTTTTTTGTCTTCTTCTTCTGGGACTCCTATGATTGGAATGTTGGGGTGTTTGACATTGTCCCAGAGGTCTCTGAGGTTGTCCTCATTTCTTTTGATTCCTTTTTCTTTTTTCCTGTCTGCTTCATTTATTTCCACCATTCTATCTTCCACCTCACTTATCCTTGTCTTCTGCTTCAGTTATTCTACTGTTGGTTCCCTCCAGAGTGCTTTTGATCTCAGCTATTGCAGATTGACCCTTTTTTATTTCTTCTAGGTCTTAGTTACACTTTTCTTGCATCATCTCAGTCCTTGTCCATTTTGTTTTCAAGATTTTGGATCATTTTTACTGTCATTATTCTGAATTCTTTTTCAGGTGGACTCCCTATCTCCTCCTCTTTTGTTTGGTTTGGTGGGCTTTTATCATGTTCCTTTACCTGCTGAATATTTCTCTGCCTTTTCATCTTGTCTAGGTTGCTGTGTTTGGGGTGGTCTTTCTGTATGCTGGAAGTTTGCAGTTCCTCTTTATTGTAGAGGTTCCTCCCTGTGGGTGGAGTTGGACTAGTGGCTTGTCAAGATTTCCTGGTTAGGGAAGCTTGCGTGGGTGTTCTGGTGGGTGGAGCTGGATCTCTTCTCTCAGGAGTGCAATGAAGCGTCCAGTAGTGAGTTTTGAGGTGTCTGTGGGTTTGATGTGACTTTTGACCACCTATAATTTTGTGCTCTGTGTTATGTTCCTGCATTGTTGAAGAATTAGCTTCATATGTATGTTTTGAAACTTGTTGGCTCTTGGGTGTAGCTTTGTTTCAGTGTAGGTATGGAGGCTTTTAGATGAGCTCTTGTCGATTAATATTCCCTGGAGCCAGGAGTTTTCTAGTGTTCTCAAGTTTTGGATTTAAGCCTCCTGCCTCTGACTTTCAGTCCTATTTTTACAGTAGCCTCAAGACTTCTCCATCCATATAGCACCGATGATAAACCATCTCCTTTCGAAGACAATGGGCTGCCTTTTTGGGTGCCTTGTGTCCTCCATCAGCGTTCAGAAGTTGTTTTGTGGTATTTGCTCAGCATTCAAATGATCTTTCAATGAATTTGTGGGGGAGAAAGTGGTCTCCCTGTCCTATTCCTCCACCATCTTAGGACCGCCCCCTCATTGGCAGGGTTTTAAGGTACTTAGAATTCTCATGTTTTATTGTTGAGAGTGTAAACTGGTACAGTCACTTTAGAAAAAAGTCTAGGAGATTCTTATCAAAGTAAGCATATACCTATCCTATGGTCCAGGAGATTCACTCCTGGATCTTACCTTAAAAAAATGAAAGCATATCACTACAAAAAGACATACAAAAATATTCATAGGAGCTTTATTCATAATAGCCTAAAGCTGAAATCAGTCCCGGTGCCCATCAATCAGAGAATAGGTTGTTGTTGTTGTTTTTTTAACTACCATATACCATACAAAGTAATACTAATCACTGTTCAAAAAAAAAAGTTAATGATACATGTAACCTCATGGATAAATCTCAAAAACATTATGGCATATTTATAGAAACTCACTGAGTGTACACATAAGGTTTTTGTATTTTCAGTTCAGTTCAGTCGCTCAGTCATGTCTGACTCTTTGCAACCCATGAACCACAGCACGCCAGGCCTTCCTGTCCATCACCAGCTCCCGGAGTCCACCCAAACCCATGTCCATTGATTCGGTGATGCCATCCAACCATCTCATCATCTGTCGTCCCCTTCTCCTCCTGCCCTCAATCTTTCCCAGCATCAGGGTCTTTTCAAATGAGTCAGCTCTTCACATCAGGTGACCAAAGTATTGGAGTTTCAGCTTCAGCATCAGTCCTTCCAATGAACACCCAGGACTGATCTCCCTTAGGACAGACTTGTTGGATCTCCTTGCAGTCCAAGGGACTCTCAAGAGTCTTCTCCAGCACCACAGTTCAAAAGCATCAATTCTTCTGCGCTCAGAAGAATTTCTTTATAGTCCAACTCTCACATTCATACATGACCACTGGAAAAATTATAGCCTTGACTAGACGGACCTTTGTTGGCAAAGTAATGTCTCTGCTTTTTAATATGCTGTCTAGGTTGGTCATAACTTTCCTTCCAAGGAGTAATTGTCTTTTAATTTCATGGCTGCAGTCACCATCTGCAGTGATTTTGGAGCCCAGAAAAATAAAGTCAGCCACTGTTTCCCCATCTGTTTGCCATGAAGTGATGGGACTGGATGCCATGATCTTAGTGTTCTGAGTGTTCAGCCGTAAGCCAGCTTTTTCACTCTCCTCTTTCACTTTCATCAAGAGGCTCTTTAGTTCTTCTTCACTTTCTGCCATAAGGGTGGTGTCATCTGTATATCTGAGGTTATTGATATTTCTCCCGGCAATCTTGATTCCAGCTTGTGCTTTATTGTTTATAAATTGTATATGGAAGAAAAACTATAAAATATTGAACTCTAATGATATGCATGCTAAAGTACTTGAGTGTGAGTGTTAGTTGCTCAGTCATGGTTGACTTTTTACGACCCCATGAACTGTATCCCACCAGTCTCCTCTGTTCATGGAAGTCTCCAGGCAAGAATACTGGAATAGGTTGCCATTTCCTTCTCCAGGGGAGCTAAAGTACTTAGGGGGGAGTATAACTGATGTCTATGATTTACTTTGAAACACACTAAAAATAAGATGGGGTAATGGATAGATAGACAGATAGATAGATAGATAGATAGATGGACAACTAAATGATAAAGCAAGCATAGTACAATGTTAATGATACAGTTAGGTGGTTAGCATAACATCTAAATTCAGTTTAAAATTATTTCAACTTTGATATATGTTTGAAATTGTTTGGGATAAAGTAAGTAAACAAGGAAATAGATGTATAATTAGAGAAAGCACATTGGATACATTAAACATCAGACTAAACACAGTGAGAGAATTATAGTGAACTGGAATACAGATCTGAAGCAATTATCCCTAGTGGAGCAGAGAGAGACAAGAACATGAAAAATATGGAAGAGAATTAAAAAAA
This sequence comes from Cervus elaphus, assembly GCF_910594005.1. NCBI lineage: Eukaryota > Metazoa > Chordata > Mammalia > Artiodactyla > Cervidae > Cervus > Cervus elaphus. The sequence goes on from NC_057815.1 coordinate 55,825,506, forward strand.
ATACAAGGATGATACAATGAGATGGTCTAGCACAGTACTATTCAAAGTACTAGTCTGTGACAAGATAAGAACTTGTGCCAGTATGTGAATCAGTGACTTTCTCTTCATTGAGAAAGTCTTGTTATTAAAAATAAATAAATAAGCTGTTCAACAGTGGACTTAGTATGACATCAGCCAGCACTGATCAGTATCTCCAAAAGGAACCAAGGGTCCTAATCAAGCCTCAGGTTTTGTGAAGGGTGAAAATTCTAGTTATCAACAAAATGTTTTTTTATAAAATTCCATTGTTGTTGTTCAGTCACTCAGTCATGTCTGATTCTTTGCAACCCCATGGACTGCCACATGCCAGGCTTCCCTGTCCTTCACCATCCCCCAGAGTTTATTCAAACGCATGTCCATAGAGTCAGTGATGGCCTCCAACCATCTCATCCTCTGTCTCCCCCTTCTCCTCATGCCCTCAGTCTTTCCCAGCATCAAGGTCTTTTCCAATGAGTTGGCTCTTTGCATCAGTATTGGCCAAAGTATTGGAGCTTCAGCTTCAGCATCAGTCCTTCCAATGAATATTCAGGGTTGACTTCCTTTAGAAATGACTGGTTTGATCTCCTTGCTGTCCAAGGGAGTCTCAAGAGTCTTTTTCAACACCACAATTCAAAAGCATCAATTCTTTGGCACTCAGCTTTCTTTATGGTCCAACTCTCACATCACATCCATTCATGACTACTGGAAAAACCATAGCTTTGGCTCGATGGACCTTTTGTTAGCAAAGTGATATCTCTGCTTTTTGATACACTGTTTAGGTTTGTCACAGCTTTTCTTCCAAGGAGCATCTTTTTATTTCATGCCTGCAGTCACCATCTGCAGTGATTTTGAAGCCCAAGAAGATAAAGACTGTCACTGTTTCATTTTTTCCCCCGTCTGTTTGCCATAAAGTGATGGGGCTGGATGCCATGATCTTAGTTTTTGAATGTTGAGTTTTAAGCCAGCTTTTTCACCCTCCCCTTTCACCATCATCAAGAGGCTCTTTATTTCCTCTTCACTTTCTGCCATTAGGGTGGTGTCTATATAAATTCTTACATTGAGCTTGTTATGCTAAGGGCTCTGAATAACTTAGGAAACCACATAGAGGTTTTAAAGTGTGAGCAAAATGGATTATCTTCTGGAACCCTAAGCCTTCCACAATTTAGAAGGTTATTTATTTATTTATGGCTGCACTAGGTCTTTGTTGCTATGCGCTGGCTTTCTCTAGTTGTGGCGAGTGGAGGCTACTCTTTGTTGTGGTACACAGTCTTCTCATTCCAGTGGCTTCTCTTATTCTGGAGCACTGGCTCTAGGCACATGGATTCAGTACTTGGGTCACCAGGGAAGCCCAACCTAGAAGTTATCAAGGGTCCTCAAGCACTGTTCATGACCAGTTCCTCTGTAAGAGGTACCAGTTTGAGAATTTTGTTAATTGCTGTGTTCTGAATGTGTCCTCCCAGGTTTATATATTGGAAACCTAGTGCCTAAGGGCTTCCCTGGTGGCCTAGTTAGGAAAGAATCTGCCTGCAGTGCAGGAGACCCAGATTTGATCCCTAGATCAGCTCCCTTGGAGAAAGAAGCTGGCTACCCACTCCAGTATTCTTGCCTGGAGAATTCCACGGACAGAGGAGCCTGGTGGGTTACAGTTCATAGGGTCGCAGAGACTCAGACAACTTTGAGCGACTTTTTTAAAAAAATGGTGATGATATTAGGAGGTGGGGCTTTGGGGAAGGCCTTAGGTAAGGAAGGCAAAGACATTACCAAGGATATCAGTACCCATATAAAAGAGAGCCAGCAGAGCTCCCTAACCCCTTCCACCATGTAACGATATAACACAAAGTCTGCAGCTTTGAGGAAGGCCCTAACTAGACCCTCCCTACCACTCTGACCTTGGATATCCAACCTCCCAAATTGTGAAAAATAAATTTGTTGTTTATGAACCACCCAATCTATGATGTTTTGTTATGGCAGGCAGAACAGACTAATGAGGACATATTAATCAGTATTTCATTCTTTTTATGGCTGATTAGTATTCTGTTTATGTGTATATGTGTATCTTTATCTATTTATTTGTTAATGGACACGTAGGTTGCTTCCATGTATTGGCTATTATAAATACTGCTGCTGTGAACATTGGGGTGCACGTATCTTTTTGAATTAGAGTTTTCATCTCTTCTGCATATATGCCCAGGAGTGGGATTGCTGGTAGTTCTAGTTTAGTTTTTTAAGGAATCTCCATAGTGTTCTCCATAGTGGCTACACCAATTTACATTCCTACCAACAGTGTAGGAGAGTTCCTTTTTCTCCACACTGTCTCTAGCATTTGCTGCTTGTCGACTTTTTGATGAGGGCCATGCTGTACTTCATTGTAGTTTCAATTTACATTTCTCTAAAAATTAGCGATGTTGAACATTTTTTTATGTGAGTGTTGGCCATCTGTCTGACTTCTTTGGAGAAACATCTGTTCCCTTCTTCTGCTCATGTTTTGATTGGGTTGTTTGCTTTTTTTGATGTTGAACTACGTGAGCTCTTTGTATATTTCATAAATTAAGAATGAGATATTGCCATTTACAACAACATGATGGACCTAGAGATTATCATACTAAGTGAAGTGAGACAGAGAAAGACAAATACATACAATATAATTTATATGTGAAATCTAAAAAACAATACAAATAAACTTAATTACAAAACAGAAACAGATTCACAGACATAGAAAACAAACTTATCAGAAGGGAAGAGGAGAGGGATAAATAAGGAGTTTGGGATTGCAGGTATATATATATATATATATATAATATGCAAACAACAAGCATTTACTGATTTGATATCTTGTAATAACCTATAATGGAAAAAATTATATACATATTAAACCTAGTTACTTTGCTGTACACTTGAAACTAACACAGTATTTTAAGACTGTATTTCAATTTTAAGAAAAAGAGTATATTAATCAGTAGAATGCATCTTTTGCTTAAGCAGACTATGTATTTTACTCCTTTTTCTTCCTCTAAACATTTACTGATTTCTACCATGTTCTAGCCTCTGTAATAAGTACTGGACATACTGATGTGATTAAGGTATAGTTTTAGTTGTTAAGGAGTTCAGAGTCTAGAAGGAAAATCTCACAGGTAAACTAGTATTTATGTGATTTATATATATATATATATATATATATATATATATAGAGAGAGAGAGAGAGAGAGAGAGAGAGAGTGATTTACCCTGATAGGGGTGTATATAAAAGTAATGTGAATGCTATTCTGGCTTATTGGATTTAGAGTGGGAAAGAGATGGTCCCAGAGGGTCAGATAAGGATTGGTGGGGAGGTGAAGTATTCCAGATAGAGGAAGTTGCTAGTAGCAAAAAGAAATAGGGAAAGGACCTGTGTTTTTGAAAATTGATAACTGTTCCATATTGCCAAGTGTAGTAAAGAAAGGTGGTGACTCCAACTAATAAAAATTTTAAAAAAATTAAAGAAAGGTGGTGGTAGATAAGTAGATAGAGTAACTTCTGGTTAAAGTGAAAATTGAATATATACATTTAACCTCAGCTACTACCCCCAAAAACCACTAAAACAACAGTAAAGAGGATTTTTTTAAATGCATAAGTGAAAGTTGCTCAGTCATGTCCAACTCTTTGTGACCCCATGGACTCTACAGTCCATGGAATTCTCCAGGCCAGAATACTAGAGTGGATAGCCTTTCCCTTCTCTAGGAGATCTTCCCAACCCAGGGATTGAACCCAGGTCTTCTGCATTGCAGACGGATTTTTAACCAGCTGAGCCACAAGGGAAGCCCTTTAATGCATAAACCCACAGGCAAAACAGGATAGGAGACAACAGCAAAAGTATTTTGGAAACTAGAAAGCTGATGGATGAGTGACTTAACAGCCCCAAGAAAGCCTTTACCTACCTAACAGTTGTAAATGCCTTGAAGCATCCCAGTTTGCAGAACTGCAAAGGGCTCAGGAATTAGAGATATCAGGTTATCTCTAAAAGCAAGAGCTTCAGATGGAGCTAAACATTAAAAAGAAGATTAGCTGAAAGTCTCCTTACGATGCAATTAGAGTCCTGTCTCCCATCTTTTCCAATTCCGTGTTAACAGCCAGTTGCCTCTCCTTTATCCTAGCAGACTATCAGAGGTTTGCGTGCTTGTGTATTTATTTTTGAGAGACAAAGCATGAACAGGCAAGGGAGACACTATGTCTGGCTGAGGGAAATTCTGTTTTGCTGCAAACTGGAGAGTAAAATTAGTGTCAAATGTTAAGAATACTAGTCAACAACTTTCCCCCTTCAGTTCCTAGAACTCTGGGAGGCTTCCCTCAAGCAGACATTGGAAGACAGTTCTCTGAGAAATGTGACCAGCCAAAGAGGAAAAGACTTTTACTGAAAACAGTGAGATAGGAGATTCTTAACAGAACAGCTCAACCAGGTCATGCTGTAACAAAGCTTGCAGTCAACAAGTTTCATCATGTATACATTCTTTTTTTTTTTTTTTTTTTGTCAATCTTTGGTTTACCTCTTGTGGAGGATGACCTAAGCAGAAGGGGTCAATAAAACAAAGTCAGTTCCTACCCCCTACCCTTGTTCCCCAACTCTCCTTTCATTCTCCACTCTCTTGTAAGAGAACCATTTAGTCAACATCGATAATTATTCTGTTCTCTTCCTCCTTGGGTACTTTTATCCCTGACTACCTCAGTCAACCTCAGCTTTCTTTAGGCTTTGAAACAGTCATCCACGATCACTACTGCCCTCTGGAAGTGGGCTCAAAGAAATTAATTTTTTCAAACCACAGCTCGTTAAGTTGAAAATGAATTCTAAATCTTTTTTTTTATTCTGTGCCTGTAACTCACTGATATACTGTGCTCTTCAAAAACTGTGGTAGTAGGTGCTGTATAACTGAATGCAAGTTTCGATCAGGAACTTAAATTCTGGAAACATGGATCTTTATTTTTTCTAAAGAACAATTGCTATTGAAAAATTCCAACCTTAACTGGATGAAAACAGGCTTTGTCTTTCTTGTTCATCGTTGTAGACCCAACATCCAGCACAGGACCTGGCACATAGAATGTATTCAGATATTGTTTGACTACTTGAATGGTTACATAGTTTCATGGAAATAGTAGTTACTGAAATAAACCTTTAATCTTTTAAGATGCTTTTTAAGGAAACAACTTGGTTGTCAACACTTTGAGTTTCAGATATAGGAGAAAATTCATTAAGAAGTTAGCTATTCTAACAGCTCTAAGGTTTAGGCTAAATCTTTGGATACCACTACTTAACCAATGAGAACTCATTGATAATCTAGTAAAAATTCTTCTGTTCTTATCTTTTTTGGCACATGGTAGATTTGATGATAACCTCTGACCACTTCTGTGTAAAACCCACTTCCCTTGTCTTTGATGATACCATTTCTCCTAATATTCTACTTCTTTTAAATCTCTTTTTCAGTCTTTTTTGGTAGGCCTTCTTTCCCCCCATCATACAAATAATGTTTATTTGTATCTTTAGATAGTCTCCCCGTCTAAGATTCTACCTAGACAATCTTATTCATCCCCATTACTGTCTTTTACATAATCCTTCCAAATCTACCTCCAGAATTGAGTATCTTGCTGGTTATTCTCCATCTTTACTTAAATGTCCCAGGGCTATTTAGATGTTGTATTCCAAACTGAAATAGTCACCTTTTATCCCTGTTTTTAGCCACCTTCCACAGCCTCTTCTTCCTATTTTCTAATTTAACAAATGACACCAAAGAAGCCAAAAACATAAAATTAGTCTCTTTCTCTTAGCCTTATCCTCATGTATGATTAGCGACTGAGTCCTGTAGATTCTGCTTTCCTATGTCTCTCTCCTAATGTCTCTCAAATTTGATCCACTATAGTCTATCCCTTAATTCCAGTATCCTCATTAAAGTTACCAACATTCCTTACCTCTTTCATTGCACCAACTTCTTAACTGGTCTCCCCACTTCCTTCCAGACCCACCCCCTTACTTGTCTATTTCCTTGCTTTACAAAAGTGATAGTTCTACAATTCAGATTGGAGCTTGTCACTTCCCAATTTAAAATCCTTAACCTTTGCCCTCAGAGTAAATTCTAATCATATCTTGGCTCCTTCCTACATCTATGGTCTCATTTTTCACTGCTGTGAATCCTCTGCCCTTTGCACATCTTACTGCCTTAGTTTGGAACACTATTTCTTTCGACTCCCTACTCCCTCAGTTGTCCCTTTCACCTGGCTAACTCCTAGCCAACTTTTACTCTCAGTTTAGATGTTACTTCCTCCTGGAAGCCTTCTTTGGCCCATCAGTTGTGGGTTGGGAACTGCTTCTATGTACTTCTACTTTATCTTCTACTGCCCCCATCCTATCCACCGGGACCCTATAATAATGCTTATCACATATAATGAAATTGCCATGCTTACCTATATTTCCCAGTATGTCTGGCATGAAATACAACCTGCTCAGTACAATTTGGGTGAATGAGTAAATGAATAAGTGAGTGTAATATAAGTAGCTGCTTACCGTATCTGGTTAGTTTCAGTTCTTGACATCTTCCATCCCTACACGGGTCAGTAGCTTTCATCCTTTCTTGGTTATAATCCAGTCCCCAACTAGAACTGGCCTCTGCACAGTTTGTGTCTCTGTGCACAAGAATATCTAGGTGAGAAAACCTAGATGGATAGTTGATAATTCACAACTTCTGCTTGAAAGCAAAATTTAAAGTTCATGTATAGCCAGCAAATATTGAGTTGGCCAGAAAGTTCATTTGGGTTTTTAATAGGATGTTATGGACAAACCCAAATGAACTTTTTGGCCAACCAATACTCTTCTTAAATTCTGCAGGCAAATTTGACATTTAATTAAGAGTTGAAAAAAATGAGTGTCCTGATATCTGCTGTAGTCACTTTTTTTTCTTTTTTAACTTTTCTTAACATTTTTAAATGCAGTTCTGGACCCCATCATCAGAGATTCTGATTTGGTAAGTTTGGAAAGGGGGAGATTAGAGCCAATATTTAAAACTTTTCAACACCAAAAAGGACAGCTTTATAGATACGCAATCTATCACTCTAGTCATTTTCAGGTCAGCTGAAAAAGGATTTCTGCATTGTAAATGTGATGAACTAGATACCCAGGGTTCCTCTTACTTTTAAATTATATTATCTCAGGACCCTTCCTTTTTTCCTTTCTTCCTTCCTCCAGTATCCAGGCACAATTGGGCAAGCTCAGGCAGGGCAGAGGCTAGTCCCATACTTGCAAAACAGGGTGAATTGGTATTTGTATTGGATGAATTGGTATTGGTGGCCCAGTGGAATAAGAGTACTGTTTACAGTTAAAAGACTGAGCAAATAAGTAAATGTACTGAGAATTATTGTAGCCAGGTTTTTCACTGATAAAAGAATAAATTATAAATATGGAAAAAAGAGAAAGCATGAATCCTATGATTTTGAATAAATTAGAGCTAACGATGTCAACTCATGGTTTTCAACATATATATTGAAATAAATAGGTGGAAATGTATGTATATGTCTGTGAATATATGAGGAGTTATAGGAGTGTGTAGACACACACACACACAGAATTTCTGTAAATCACCAAGAATAAAACAGCAACCCCAGTGGGGAAAAAATGGAAAAAAAATAAAAAGGATATGAACAGACATTTTATAAAAGAAAGAACTCAGGAAGTTATAAGGATATGCAAATTAAAACAGTAACTATTCATACTATTACTCAGACTGGGAAAAATTAGAAAGTAGAACGATGCAAAGTGTTGGTAGGAAGTGGCAATATGGGAATCTTTATACATTACTGGTAAGAGCAAAACTAGGTACAGTCATTTTGGAAAGTAATCAGGTGGTAATTAGTCAACAGAAAAGTATACATACTGTATGACCCAGCAGTTCTGGACAAGAGAGAGAGAGAAAGGTCTTGTACAAGACCATAAAAGGACTTGTACCTGGTTACTCCTATATTCACTATAAGCCTTAGATGATAAAGAGTCTGCCTGCAATGTGGCAGACCCAAGTTCGATCCATGGGTTAGGAAGATCCCCTGGAGAAGGATATGGCAACCCACTCCGATATTCTTGCCTGGAGAATCCCATGGACAGAGGAGCCTGGTGGGCTACAGTTCATAGGGTCGCAAAGGGTCGGAGACAACTGAAGCATATATATATATGGGAGACAGAGATAGTAGCTAGATAAAATTTGGCGCATGTACACCACGGAGTATTAATCAGCAGGCATTTTTTTTTAATGTGCTAAAGGCATACACAGCAACATGTATGTTAAAGGAATTATTTGCAATCTATGTAATAAGTACAGTGTTCACATTTACACTTGTCTTCCCTGATAACTCAATTGGTAAAGAATTCGCAGCGCGGGAGACCCCAGTTCGATTCCTGGATCAGGAAGATCCGCTGGAGAAGGGATAGGCTACCCACTCCAGTATTCTTAGGCTTCCCTTGTGACTCAGCTGGTAAAGAATCTGCCTGCAATGCGGGAGACCTGGGTTCGATCCCTGGGTTGGGAAGATACCCTGGAGAATGGAAAGGCTACCCACTCCAGTATTCTGGCCTAGAGAATTCCATGGACTGTATAGTCTATGGGGTGGCAGAGTCAGACAAGACTGAGCGACTTTCACTTTCAGTAAATAAATTAAAATATGGGGTTTACATACATCTGTAATCAGTTTCTGTTTGTAGATTATTTAATCCATCCATACATTTTTCTGTTTTTGAAGAAGGAGAGAGCAAGTACAAATTGGAATCTTCTGTATCTCTCACTGCCTTTAAGCCTTCAACTTTGATCATGCAGTTTATTTGCGTAAAAAGTTAATTTTTGTCACCACCGAGCTGCACAAACACCAGCTCAGAAATCAAAGATGCTGAAAGAGGAAATCCAGCAGGAACCTTGTGATAGAAATTTAGCATCTTGAGGTTATTGTGATCTTCCTTCAAATTCTCTAGTGACCTATTTAAAAAAAAAAACAAACAACTTATTTTGTGTTGGGGTATAGCAGGTTAACAATGCTGTGATCATTTCAGGTGAGCAGTGAAGAGACTCAGCCATACATATACATGTATCCATTCTCCCCCAAACTTCCCTCCTATCCAGGCTGCCACATGACATTAGCAGAGATCCCTGTGCTATACATTAGGTCCTTGTTGGTTACATAGCAATGAATGTCTATCTCAGACTCCCTAACTATCCCTCCTCTCCCTTCCCCGCCCCATTTGTATCATTTCTTTTTAGATTCCACATATAAGGGATGTCATATGATATTTCTCCTCTTTCTGACTTACTCAGATTCTCTAGTGAACTTTGATACAGTGGACTAGCCTTATTTCTCCCCTTATTTGAATTAAAATGTTTATGACAGCAGTTACTTGGTTACATAGGCAGTTGATTACAGTTGTCTGTAGGGGTAAATTTAAGTAACTCTTTTGCTTCTGAGTGCCAGGGACTACCAGTTTCTCATTAACCACTGGCAAAAGATTTATTGATGCTTTTTGTTTATTAATAATACTATTTTTAGTAAGATTTTATTTTTTAAGAACAGTTGCAGGTTCACAGCAAAATTGAGAGAAAGGTATAGATATACCTATCTCTTGTACCTACACATACATAAGCCTCCCCCATTATCAGCGTTTCTCGCAAGAATGATACATTGTTACAATTAATGAACCTACATTGACCTATCATAATCATATAAAGTCCACAGTTTGCATGATTCTTAGCACTTTACATTCATTGGGTTTGGACAAATGTATAATGAGATGTACCCATCATAATGGTATTCATATTATGCAGAGTATTTTCACTACCCTAAGAATCCTCTGCCCTTTCATACCTCCCACCAATTATTAAGGCACTGAATCTAATTAGATCAAAGAACCTTGTCCAGATTTCCATCCTTAGGTTGCTTTTTTCCTGAAAAAAATCCCAGTACAGGTCAGAAAAATCCTTAAGTAGCAGTCTTCATTTTCTGAAAGTTTGTTTTATTTTACTTATCTCAGTACATCTGTCTAAATGTGTAGAAAGACCAACAATAATTATTAAAAATTATGGATAATAAACTGCTTTTGCAAATGGGATATATAGTATGTTACCTAGTTATGTGAGATTTTATTAAGTGTTTACATATCTAAGGGACACTTAATGGAAATTTAACAGACTGCTGACAGTCGTAGGTTTGACATTCTATATGTTGACTATTTGAGAACCATTCATAACACATAGTAATTTGTACTCTGTGCTGAGGCAGAAATATGAGCGGTACATGTAATGCTAGTGTGTACTAGTGAAACACTTAGGTAGTGTGTAAGCCTTAAGAATCATTACCCATTGTGCAGCTCAACATGACCTTGTTTTCAAGTAGTCATTGTGTGACTCATGAAATTCTGTTTGTGAAATAAATGGTAAATATGACATATGTATTTATTAAATATTTATTTATTTAAATTTTAAATAAATAAATTTTTTATTTAATAATAAATTTTAATAATTTATTTAATATTTAATTATTTATTTTATTTTTATTTTTAAAAATAAAATATATTTATTTTATTTAATATTTAATTATTTATATTTAATTTATTTAATTTAATAATTAATTAATATTTATTTAATAATAAATTTAATAATAAATAATAATATTTATTAAACCATTAATTTAATTATTATTAATAATAATATTGTTATTAAATAATAAATATTATTTATTTATTTGTTGTTTCTGGCTGCACTGGGTCTTCATTGTAGCATGGGCTCTTCTCTAGTTGTAGCAAGTAGAAACTACTGTCTAGTTGAGGTGTGTGGGCTCTCACTGAGGTGCTTCTCTTGTTGCATAGCATGCACTCTAGGCGTATGGACTCGGTAGCTGTGACGCACGGGCTTAGTTGCCCCATGGCATATGGCACCTTCCTGGACCAGGGATCAAACTTGTGTCCCCTGCACTTCAAGGCATATTCTTTACCACTGGCCCACCAGGGAAGTTTGACATACATATTTTTAAAAGAATGAAAATAAGACACACTCACACATACCTAACATCTAGTTTTAAGAAATGGAACATTCACATTAAAATCCTTGGGAGTTCCACTCAACTGCTCTCACTCTTCCTCTCCCTTAGAGCTACTCTCCTGAATTTGATGTTATTCATTTCTTTGCTTTTCCTCATGGTTTTACCCTGTATGTGTACTCTTGAACTATAATTCCGGTTAGTTTTGACTGTTTTGACCTTCTTATAATTGGAATCATCCTGTTTTTTCATTGATATAATTATTTTTTTGAGCAGCTGCTCGTAATGATCATCCCTGTTTATGCACGTAGTTATGGTTTATTCACTGCTGGATGAGTCCATTCTACTGTTGAAGGATATTTGGACTGTGTCCATTGCCCCAGACATGAAAACAGTGTTGTAACTGAAAAGTGTTGTAATGACCATTCTTACACACTGATGCACTTGTGTAAGAATTTCTCTTTAATGAACACATAAGAATGGAATTGCTGAGTCAAGAGCTTATATACAACATCAATTTTACTAGATTATGACAAATTATTTTCTAAAATATCTTTCTAAATGTACATACTTGCAACAGTGTATGAGAGTTTCTATTACTTCACATCCTTGCCAACTTTGGTATTAAAAAAAAATTCTATATTTTAAATTCTGCCAGTCTGGTCATTATATAATGCTTTGTTATTGTAGTTAGAATTTGCATTTCCCCAGTAACTGATAAAGTGGAATAATTTTTCATATTCATCACCTTTGCATGTTTTCTGTGTAAGGAAATCCCTATGTGCTTCTTCACCCCTTTTCTCTTTTAAATTGTTTAGCTTTTTCTCATTGATTTGTTCTTAATATGTTCTGAATGCTAATCCTTTCATGTTGCAGGTACCTCTTCCTAGATTGTGGTTGTCTTTTCCTTGTCTTTCTGGTACCTTTTGATGAATATAGGTTTGTAATTTTAAAGTAGTTAGCTTCATTAATCATTTCTTTTATGGTCTGTATTTTTTGTGTCTTATGTAAGCAACCATTCCTTTCAGTGAAGTCATAAAGATCTTCTCATATCCACTTTAAAAGTTTAATAATTTTGCCTTTCATATTTAAGTCTTTTATCTGAAACTGAGGTTTTGTGGATAGTATGAGTTAGAAATCTATTTTATCTTTTTCTAAATGTATAACCAGTTGCCCACAGAATGATTTATTTCTTTTTTTTCTTTTTACATAATAATATATATTTTATTTTATTTTATTTTTTATTTTAATGTGGAGGTGTTTTTATTTTTTTTTTTTTATTAGTTGGAGGCTGATTACTTCACAACATTTCAGTGGGTTTTGTCATACATTGATATGAATCAGCCATAGATTTACACGTATTCCCCATCCCGATCCCCCCTCCCACCTCCCTCTCCACCCGATTCCTCTGGGTCTTCCTAGTGCACCAGGCCCGAGCACTTGTCTCATGCATCCCACCTGGGCTGGTGATCTGTTTCACCATAGATAGTATACATGCTGTTCTTTTGAAATATCCCACCCTCACATTCTCCCACAGAGTTCAAATATCTATTCTCTAGTGGTTTGCTATAGCCTCCTCTTCACACACCATATTTCTATAAATATGTGAGCCTATTCAGGATTTCTGCTCTGTTCGTCTTTTAGCCTGTTTTCAAAAAAGCATCTCAAAGTCTTAATTAAAGTTAATAGTAAATTTAAAATCTGTGAAGCAAGTCCCCATGCTGTGTTTTCCTAAGAAATATCTTGCCTGTTCTTCACCCTTTGTTTTTTTATGTAATTTTAGAATCACTTTGTTGGATTCCATGACAAACTCTAATTTTTTATTAAAATTACATTGGATTCATAGACTAAGGAAGAATGGACATTTTTCTAAGTCTTCCTATTTGTAAACATGGTATATTCCTTAATGTATATAGGCCTTTAATGTCTTTCAATAGCATTTTATGATTTTTTTCCATGAAAACTTTGTACATCTTTTGTTAGATCTATTCTTGTTTGCCTTTTGTTAGTTTGTCTGTTTTCTGTTCAGTTCAGTCACTCAGCTGTGTCTGACTGTTTGCAACCCCATGGACTGCAGCACGCCAGGCTTCCCTGTCCACCACCAATTCCTGAAGCTTGCTCAAACTCATGTCCATTGAGTCTGTGATGCCATCCAACCATCTCATCCTCTGTCATCCCTTTCTCCTGTCTTCAATCTTTCCCAGCACCAGGGTCTTTTCAAATGAGTCAGTCCTTCGCATCAGGTGGCCAAAGTATCGGAGTTTCAGCTTCAGCCTTAGTTCTTCCAATGAATACTGAAGACTGTTCTTACTATTGGTATTATAAGTGGTATCTTTTAAAATTACATATTCTAATTGCTTTTTTGATATTTAGAAATATAATAAATTTATTCACTAATACTGCAAACTTCCTTAATTCTTATTATTTGTCTACATGTTCTTTTTGGTACTTTGTGTTGGCAAGCATATAATCTATTAATAGTAATTTTTTTGTCTTATTTGTAGAGTTTAATACATTTTATTTCTTTTTCTTTTCTTATTATCTGGAAAGAATTTATGGTATAACATTAAATAAAAGTGATAGCACTTTTCTTTTAAAGTTGCATTGTTGAGCTTTTTATTTGTTAAAAGGTATTTGGTAAATGTCTATGTCAGATTAAGGACTTCCCTGGAGGTCCAGTGGTTGAGAGTTCACATTCCCAATGCAAGGTGTCTACATTCAATCCGTGGTCAGAGAACTAAGATCCTACATGCCACATGGAGTGGCCAAAAGATAAATAAAAATTAAATCACTCCAAGATGGTGGAGTAGAAGGATGTGTGCTCATCTTCTACTATGAGAACAAAATCACAGCTAGCTGCTGAACAACCATCAACTGGAGAATGTTGGATCCCACCAAAAAAAGATACCCCACGTCCAAGGGCAAAAGAGAAGTCGCAATAAGACAGTCGGAAGGACGCAATTGCATTTAAAATCAAACCTCATACCCATCAAAAACACTCGGAGGGCACAAACAAAACCTTGTGCACACCAGGACCTTAAGGAGACTGAGCCAGACCTGCCTTTGAGTGTTTGAGTGTCTCCTGAGGAGGCATGGGTCAGAGTGGCCTGCTGCAGGGACAGGGGCTCTAGCAGCAGCAGTCCTGGGAGGCGTGGTGTGTGGCATAAGTCATCTTGGAGGAGGTAGCCATTAAGCCCCACTGTAGAGCCTCCGAGCAGGTGACTCACAAACTGGAGAACAATTATACCAAAGAAGTTCTTGCACTGTTGCCAAAGTTCTGGGGCCCAGAGCAGATTTCCCAACCGGGTATCCAGCAAAAAGACTCAGAACCCCCAGGGAGATTGACTTTGAAGAGTAGTGGGATTTGATTACAGAACTTCCACATGACTAGGGAAACAGAGACTCTTGGAGGGCAAAAGCAAAACCTTGTGTACACAGGGCTCAAGAGAAAGGAGCAGTGACCCCGCAAGAGACTTAGCCATACTTACCTGTGAGTGTTCGGGTGTCTTTGGTGGAGGTGTGGGTTGACAGTAGCCTATCATGGGGTCAGGGACACTTGACTGCAGCATTCCTGGGAGGCACAGCATGCCAACATAAGTCTTTTGGAAGAGGTTGGCATTACCCCTACCATAGTAGGGGTAGTTCTGAGATCAACACAGCCCCGCCCAACAGCAGAAAATTGGATTAAAGATTTCCTGAGTGTGGTCTTGCCCACCAGAGCAAGACCCAGTTTTCCCCACAGATAGTCCCTTCCATCAGGAAGCTTCCACAAGCCTATCATCCTCATCCATCAGAGGGCAGACAGAATTAAAACCACAAGCACAGAAAACTAGCCAAACTGATGACATGGATCACAGCCTTGTCTGCTCAATGAAGCTATGAGTCATGCTGTGTAGGGCCACCCAAGACGGAGAGACAGGTCATGGTGGAGAGTTCTGACAAAACGTGGTCCACTGGAGAAGGGAATGGCAAACCAGTATTCTTGCTTTGAGAACCCCATGAACAGTATGAAAAGGCAAAAAGATAGGACACTGAAAGATGAATTCCACAGGTCAGTAGGTGCCCAGTATGCTGCTGGAGAAGAACGGAGAAATTGCTCCAGAAGGAATGAAAAGGCTAAGCAAAGGGAAAACAACGCCAGTTATGGATGTGTCTGGTGGTGAAAGTAAAGTCCGATGCTATAAACAATATTGCATAGGAAACTGGAATGTTAGATCCATGAATCAAGGCAATTGGAAGTGGTCAAACAGAAGATGGCAAGAGTGCACATTGACATTTTAGGAATCAGTGAACTAAAGTGGACTGAAATGGGCAAATTTAATTCAGATGACCATTATACCTATTACAGCGGGCAAGAATGCTTAGAAGAAATGGAGTAGCCCTCATCGTCAACAAAAGAGTTTGAAATGCAGTACTCGGGTGCAGTCTCAAAAATGACAGATGATCTTGGTTCGTTTCCAAGGCAAGCCATTCAGTATCACAATAAGCCAAGTCTGTGCCCCAACCACTAACACTAAAGAAGCTGAAGTTGAATAGTTCTGTCAGGAGCTACAAGATCATCTAGAACTAACACCAAAAAAAGATGTCATTTTCATTATAGGGGACTGGAATGCAGAAGTAGGAAATCAAGAGATCTCTGGAGTAACAGGCAAGTTTGGCCTTGGAGTACAAAATAAAGCAGGGCAAAAGCTAACAGAGGTTTGCCAAGAGAATGCACTGGTCATAGCAAACACCCTCTTTCAACACAACAGATGATTCCACACATGGACATCACCAAATGGTCAATACCAAAATCAGATTGATTATGTTCTTTGCAGCCAAAGATGGAGAAGCTCTATACAGTCAGCAGAAACAAAACCAAGAGCTGACTGTGGCTCAGATCATGAACTCCTTTTTCAAAATTCAGACTTAAATCGAAGAAAGTAGGGAAAACCACTAGACCATTCAGGTATAACGTAAAGCAAATCACATACCATTTTACAGTGGAAGCGATAAATAGATTCAAGGGATTATATCTGATAGAGTGCCTGAAGAATTATGGACGCAGTTTTGTGACATTGTACAGGAGATGGTGATCAAAACCATCCCTGAGAAAAAGAAATTTAAAAAGTCCAAATGGTTGTCTCAGGAGGTCTTCCAAATAACTGAGGGCGGGGTGGGGGGGAAGCAAAAGATAAAGCAGAAAAGGAAAGATATACCCATTTGAATGCAGAGTTCCAAAGAATAGCAAGGAGAAATAAAGCCCAAGTGAACAATGCAAAGAAATAGGGAAAGACTAGAGATCTCTTGAAGAAAATCAGAGATACCAAGGGAACATCTCATGCAAAGATGGGCACAATAAAGGACAGAAACAGTATGGACTTAACAGAAGCAGAAGATTCCAAGAAGAGGTGGCAAGAATACACAGAAAAACTATACAAACAAGATCTTCATGACCCAGATAACCACAATGATGTGGTCACTCACCTAGAGCCAGACATCCTGGAGTGTGAAATCAAGTGGGCCTTAGGAAGCATCACTACGAACAAAGCTAGTGGAAGTGATGGAATTCCAGCTGAGCTATTTCAAATCCTGAAAGATCATGCTATGAAAGTGTTGCATTCAATATGCCAGCAAATTTGGAAATCTCAGCAGTGACCACAGGACTGGAAAAGGTCAGTTTTCATTCCAGTCCCAAAGAAGAGCAATACCAAAGACTGCTCAAACTACCACACAGTTGCACTCATTTCACATGCTGGCAAGGTCATGCTCAAAATCTTCCAAGCTAGGCTTCAACAGTACATGAACCAAGGACTTCCAGATATACAAGCTGGATTTAGAGAAAGCAGGAAACCAGAGATCAAATTGCCAACATCAACTGGACCATAGAAAAAGCAAGAGAATTTCAGAAAAACATCCACTTCTGCTTCATTGACTACGCTAAAGCCTTTGACTGTGTGGATCACAACTGAGGAAAATTCTTAAAGAGACGGAACACCAGACCACTTTAACTGTCTCCTGAGAAACCTGTATGCATGTCAGGAAGCAACCCCTAGAACCAATCATGGAACAGTGGACTGGTTCAAAATTGGAAAAGGAGTAAGTCAAGGCTGTATATTGTCACCCTGCTTATTTAACTTATATGGAAGATACATCGTGCAAAAAGCTGGGCTTGATGAAGCAAAAGCTGGAGTCAGGATTGCCTGGAGAAATATCAATAACCTCAGATATGCAGATGACACCACCCTTATCGCAGAAAGCGAAAAGGAACTAAAGAGCCTATTGATGAAGGGGGAAGAGGAGAGTGGGGAAAAAAAGGGGGGGTTAGCTTGAGGAGTCAACCTTCCTGACTTCAGATTATACTTAAAGCTACGGTCATCAAGACAGTATGGTACTGGCACAAAAACAGAAATATAGACCAATGGAACAAGAAAGTCAAGAAATAGACCCATGCACCTATGGACACCTTATTTTTGACAAAGGAGGCAAGGATATACAATGGGGCAAAGACAGCTCTTCAATAAATGGTGCTGGGAAAACTGGACAGTCATGTATGTAAAAGAATGAAATTAGAACACTTCCCAATACCATACACAAAGATAAACTCAAAATGGATTAAAGACCTAAATATAAGACCAGGAACTGTAAAAGTCTTAGAGAAAAACACAGGCAAAAGACTTGATGACATAAGTCAAAGCAAGATCCTCTATGACCCACCTCCTGGAGTAATGGAAGTAAAAACAAAAGTGAACAAGTGGGACCTGATTAAATTAAAAGCTTTTGCACAGCCAAGGAAACTATAAGCAAGGTGAAAAGACAACCCTCAGAATGAGAGAAAATAATAGCAAATGAAACAACTGACAAAGGATTAATTTCCAAAATAAACAAATAGCTCATGCAACTCAATGCCAGAAAAAAAAAGAAAACCCAATCAAAAAGGGGGAAAAAGACCTAAACAGACATCTCTCCAAAGAAGACATACAGATGGCTAACAAACACATGAAAAGATGCACAACATCTCTCATTGTTAGAGAAATGCCAAACAAAACTACAGTGAGATATCACCTCACACCGGTCAGAATGGCCATCATCAAAAAGTCTACAAACAATAAATGCTGGAGAGGTTGTGGAGAAAAGGGAACACTCTTACACTGTTGGTGGGAATGTAAATTGATACAGCCACTATGGAAGATGGTATGGAGATTCCTTAAAAAAGTAGGAATGAAACCACCATATGACCCAGCAATCCCTATCTTAGGCATATACCTTGAGGAAACCAAAATTTAAAAAGACACATGTATCCCATTGTTCATTGTGGCACTATTTACAATAGCTAGAACATGAAAGCAACCTAGATGTCCATTGACAGCTGAATGGATAAAGATGTGGTACATATACACAATGGAATATTACTCAGCCATATAAAGGAACACATTTGAGTCAGTTCTGATGAGGGGAATGAACCTAGAACCTATTATACAGGGTGAAGTGAGTTAGAAAGAGAAAGATAAACATCATATTCTAACATATATATATATGGAATCTAGAAAAATGATACTGGAGAATTTATTTACAGGGCAGCAATGGAGAAGCAGACATAGTGAATAGACTTATGAACATGAGGAGAGGGAAAGAGAGGGTAAGATGTATGGAAAGAGTAACATGAAAACTTACATTACCGTATGTGAAATAAATAGCCAACGGGAATTTGCTGTGTGGCTCAGGAAACTCAAACAGGGGCTCTGTATCAACCTAGAGGGGTGGGATGGGGAGGAGATGGGGGGAGGTTCAAAAGGGAGGGGCTATATGTATACCTCTGGCTGATTCATGTTGAGGTTTGACAGAAAACAAAATTCTATAAAGCAATTATCCTTCAATAAAAAAATAAATTTTAAAAAAATTAATGAGCACAAAAAGGAAGCATGTAACTCAGACTAAGAGCTGTACAGGAATCCTGCTCTGAGGAAGACTGGAAGGTGGCCTGGCTAAAAAAGAAGCAAAGGATAGCCTTGGGCAGCACAAAAGCACCAAAACATGAAAATTCATGTCACTGACACGGGGGTGCTGGGGGAGAAAAATGTAAGGCAACATGGACCAAAAAACAAAAACTGGCTTCAAACTCACCATTCAGAAAACAAAGATCATGGCATCCCGTCCCATCACTTCATGGCAAATAGGTGAAGAGACAGTGGAAACAGTGACAGACTTTATTTTCTTGGGCAACAAATCCACTGCGGATGGTGACTGCAGCCATGAAATTAAAAGACACTTGCTCCTTGGAAGAAAGGCTATGACAAACCTAGACAGTGTATTAAAAAAACAGAGACATCACTTTGCCGACAAAGGTCCATCTAGTCAAAGCCATGATTTTTCCAGTAGTCATGTATGTTTATGAAAGTTGAACCATAAAGAAGGCTGAGCGCCAGAGAATTGATGCTTTTGAACTGTAGTGTTGGAGAAGACTCTTGAGAGTCCCTTGGACTGCAGGGAGATCAAACCAGTCAATCCTAAAGGAAATCAGTCCTGAATACTCACTGGAAGGACTAATGCTGAAGCTGAAGCTCCAATACCTTGGCCACCTGATGTGAAGAGCCAACTCATTGGAAAAGACCCTGATGCTGGGGTAAAATAGAAGGCAGGAAGATAAGGGGATGAGAGGGTGAGATGGTTCATTGGCATCATCAACTCAATGGACTTGAGTTTGAGCAAGCACCGGGAGATGGTGAAGGACAGGGAAGCCTGGCGTGCTGCAGTCCATTGGGTCTCAAAGAGTAGGTACATGACAAAGCCACTGATCAACAACAAAAATTAAAAGATAGTATTTTAGAAAAAATCATGAGGAAATTTGCGAAATAGATGTCCTCCTATATCAGATTAAAAATTATTCTATTTCTAAGTTATTAAGATTTATTATCATTAATAGGTATTGAAATTCATGAAATGCTTTTTCAGCAACTCGCAGTTGTTTTTATGAATTGTTGGACTTGATAGGAGTTTTCCCCATGATTGTTTTCATGATTGAAATTAGCTTGTACCTTTTCATATTGTCTTTGACTGGTACCAGAACAAGTTTATATTTAGTTTCAGAAAATGAAGTAGGGAGTGTTCCTCTGTATCTCTCTCTGATATAGTGCATATTAGATTGAAATAGCAAGTTCCTTGAAAGTTTGTTTGAGCTCATTAGTAAGACCATCAGAACGTAGTGTTTTCTTTGTGCTTTGTGCTTAGTCGCTCAGTCGTGTCCTGCTCTTTGCGGCCCCATAGACTGCAGGCAACCAGGCTCCTCTTTACATGGAGTTCTTCAGGCAAGAATATTGGAGTGGGTTGCCATTCTCTTCTCCAGGGGATCTTCTCAACCCAGGGACTGAACCCAGGTCTCCTGCACTGAAGGTGAATCTTTACCGACTGAGCCACCAGGGAAGCCCAATAGGAATCTCTTAAAATCCTAACTAGATTATTGAAATTTTTCATTTTTCTTGAGTTTGGTCATTTTTCCTAGGAATTTGTCTATTGTTGACTTCACTTTTCTTTTTTAAGAAGTTTTCTTTTTAAACCTTGGTTTTGCCAGTTTTATTACTCTGTATTCCCTTTGCCTTTATATCTTTGTTTTGCATTTAATTTCTGCTCTACTTGTATTATTCCCTTTTGTTTTAATTTTATTCTATTATTTTTAACTTCTTAAAGTACAGGATTAGGAAGTTCCGAAACCTCCTGAGTTCACAGAGTCCTTAATATCTCAGCAGTTTTTTCTTGGTGCCCCCTGTGCCACTTCTTGAGTAGTTAAGGCCAGCTTAATATGTGTTGATGTTCTTGAAACTGAATAGCCATTTGACAAAAATATACATACATTGAAAAAATTAATACTTTTATTTCATTTTTAAGTAACTCCAGTCATTTACGAATGCCGTGTGTGCTCTTGTTGAGTACTGCATGGCTGCTCACATCGTGGTTTGTGCTGCCTACGTATCCTGTTCCATCTTGCTGCTAGCTTAGTGCTTGTATTTAAATCACAGCAACTGCTGAATACCCAGCCCCCCAAAGGTATGTTGTCAATAGTAATGTAGCACAATCTAATGTTAAAAATGTGAATTACCTCAAGCTAGTTCATGCAATGTCAAGAGATGTTAAAAGATGTTGTGTTTCCTCCGAACATTAAAATTATAGCATGTCACTCCTGTGATTTTAATGTAGTGTCTCCAAAGACAGAAATATAGATCAATGGAACAGAATAGAAAGCCCAGAGATGAATCCACGTACCTATGGACACCTTATCTTCGACAAAGGAGGCGAGGATATACAATGGAAAAAAGACAACCTCTTTAACAAGTGGTGCTGGGAAAACTGGGCAACCACTTGTAAAAGAATGAAACTAGAACACTTTCTAACACCATACACAAAAACAAACTCAAAATGGATTAAAGATCTAAATGTAAGACCAGAAACTATAAAACTCCTAGAGGAGAACATAGGCAAAACACTCTCCGACATAAATCACAGCAGGATCCTCTATGACCCACCTCCCAGAATATTGGAAATAAAAGCAAAAATAAACAAATGGCACCTAATGAAACTTAAAAACTTTTGCACAACAAAGGAAACTATAAGCAAGGTGAAAAGACAGACCTCAGAATGGGAGAAAATAATAGCAAATGAAGCAACTGACAAAGAATTAATCTCAAAAATATACAAGCAACTCCTGCAGCTCAATTCCAGAAAAACAAATGACCCAATCAAAAAATGGGCCAAAGAACTAAACAGACATTTCTCCAAAGAAGACATATAGATGGCTAACAAACACATGAAAAGATGCTAATATCACTCATCATCAGAGAAATGCAAATCAAAACCACAATGAGGTACCATTGCACGCCAGTCAGGATGGCTGCTATCCAAAAGTCTACAAGCAATAAATGCTGGAGAGGGTGTGGTGAAAAGGGAACCCTCTTACACTGTTGGTGGGAATGCAAACTAGTACAGCCACTATGGAGAACAGTGTGGAGACTCCTTAAAAAACTGGAAATAGAACTGCCATATGACCCAACAATCCCACTCCTGGGCATACACACTGAGGAAACCAGATCTGAAAGAGACACGTGCACCCCAATGTTCACCGCAGCACTGTTTATAATAGCCAGGACATGGAAGCAACCTAGATGTCCATCAGCAGACGAATGGATAAGGAAGCTGTGGTATGTATACACAATGGAATATTACTCAGCCATTAAAAAGAATACACTTGACTCAGTTCTAATGAGATGGATGAAACTGGAGCCCATTATACAGAGTGAAGTAAGCCAGAAAGATAAAGACCAATACAGTATACTAACACATATATATGGAATTTAAAAAGATGGTAATGATAACCCTATATGCAAAACTAAAAAAGAGACACAGATGTACAGAACAGACTTTTGGACTCTGTGGGAGAAGGCGAGGGTGGGATGTTCTGAGAGAACAGCATTGAAACATGCATATTATCAAGGGTGAAACAGATCACCAGCCCAGGTTGGATGCATGAGACAAGTGCTCAGGGCGGGTGCACTGGGATGACCCAGAAGGATGGGATGGGGAGGGAGGTGGATGGGGAACACATGTAAATCCATGGCTGATGCATGTCAATGTATGGCAGAAATCACTACAATATTATAAAGTAATTAGCCTCCAACTAATAAAAATAAATGAAAAAAAAATAATGTAGTGCCTCAGGATGACTCATCTCACAGTTTATGAAACAACCATGGTTCTAAACATTCTTTTTAATTACTGCATGTTATTTCATGGTGTGGCTGCAACCCAATTTGTTTGTTTGTTTTCAAGTATTTCCCTATTGATGGGAAATCACACTCTGTCCAGTTTTTTTCCCATCTTAAACAAAGCTTCAGTAAATAGCATATGTCTGTTTACTGTTTTATATTTCTGTGGGTTAGATTCCTAGGAATGGAGTTGCTTCAGAGTGCGTGTGTGTGTGTGTGTGTGTGTGTGTGTGTGTGTGTACGGTGTATATATGGGCTTCCTAGGTGACTCAGTGGTACAGAATCTGCCTGTATGTGTGTGTGTGTGTGCGTGCGTGCACACGCTCATATGTGTATGTTGTTTAGTTGTTAAGTCATGTCCTACTACTCTTTGAAACCGTATGGACTGTAACCCTCAAGGCTCCTCTGTCCCTGGGATTTCCCAGGCAAAAATACTGGAGTGGCTTGCCATTTCCTTCTCCAGGGGATCTTTCTGACCCAGAGATTGAACCCACATCTCCTGCATTGATAGCCACTTGGGAAGCCCTGATGGGAAATTCCATGGACAGAGGAGCCTGGTAGACTATAGTCCACGGAGTTGCAAAGGTTGGACATGACTGAGCCCCTGAGCACACATGCACACACATATATAGTTTGAATAGATATGCCAGATTGCTTTTCAAAAAGGCTGCTATATGTTTCATGTTTCTGCCAACATTTACTGATGATATATTCTTTCCCACATCATTGTCTATGATAGGTTCAATTGCTCTTTTCAATGTTTGCTCTTTGACATATGGGCAAAATGATATGGCAAAAACTACGTATAAAGGATTTTGTTTAGGTTACTTCTGATCTGCTAGAGTGGTGCCTGACCCATGAAAATTTTCAAAAAGTTTCAATGTGTGAATTAGGAATAGATGAATCAACCAACCAAGCAATCAACAATCTCATTGTTCTTTCGATTTGCAGTTATTCAACTTGTACTAAATTTTAGCATCAATTTAGATGCATGACCTTTCTGGAATTGTTTTTCTGTGGTTTGCTTATGCATATACCTCTTGCTTATTTTCCTTTTTGGTTATTTGACTTTTGCTAGCCATTTTGCAAGAGCACCTTGTTTAATATACACATTGCCTTTTCAGACTTTTTCCCAAATACATTTATTTATCTGTTGGCTTTGTGTTTTATCTTCTGCTATAGAGAAACTCAATTTTTTGCTCAGGTTTTGGCTCTTCTTTTATTTTTATATATAGGCTTTGTATTTTCTGTCCATATAATTCAGTCTTTTTTTCATTCGCCATGTATAAATGTTGCCTAAATGTTCTTGAAAGATTCTTATTCCATCTGGAATCTATTTTTATAATTACATAGTATATCATAAGTGTCCAATTTTATTTTCTTCCAAAAGGATAGCCAGTTAATGTCAGCACAACTTATTAAATAATTCATAGCTTTACTGCTAAATTGAATTATCACATTTGTCATATATTGAATTCTCATAATATACTGTAACTTATTTCTAGATATGTTATTCCAATCCGTGGATATTTATATATATCCAAACCATACTATATTGATTTAAAAAACTTTATCATATACTGATACCTGATAAAGCAAATTATCCTACAGTGATCTTCTTTTTTGCATTTTTTTTAGCCATTCCTAACCCCTGACTCTTTCATATAAACATTAAGATAATAATATTCAATTCCCAAAAAATTCCATTAGAACTGGAATTGAAACTAATTGAAATTGCATTTAATTTTTATGTCAGTTTGGGGAAAGTTAATATTTTATGATAATGAAGTCTTCCAGTGGGGTTCCCTGGTGGTTCAGTCAGTAAAGAAGCTGCCTGCAATGCTGGAAACCCGGGATTGATCCGTGGGTCAGGAAGATCCCCTGGAGAAGGAAATGTCAGCCCACTCCAATGTTCTTGCCTGGAGAATTCCATGGACAGAGAAGCCTAGTGGGTTACAGTCCCTGCAAACACAGAGTCTGACACAACTGAGTGACTAACTCTTTTTGCAGTCAAGTCTTCCCAACCAATAAGTGCTCCATTTTAAAATTTTTGTTTTATGCTGTTTCTGTTAAGTTCGGTTGCTCAATCATGTCCAACTCTTTGCGACCCCATGAACCGCAGCATGCCAGGCCTCCCTGTCCATCACCAACTCCCAGAGCTGACTCAAACTCGTGTCCAGACAGTGAGTGATGCCATCCAACCATCTCATCCTCTGTCGTCCCCTTCTCCTGCCCTCAATCTTTCCCAGCATCAGGGTCTTTTCAAATGAGTCAGCTCTTCACATGAGATGGCCAAAGTATTGGAGTTGCAGCTTCAACATCAGTCCTTCCAATGAACACCCAGGACTGATTTCCTTTAGGATGGGCTGGTTGGATATCCTTGCAGTCCAAGGGACTTGGAAGATCCTTCTCCAACACCAGAGTTCAAAAGCATCAATTCTTTGGTGCTCAGCCTTCTTTATAGTCCACCTCTCACATCCATACATGACCACTGGAAAAACCATAGCCTTGACTAGACGGACCTTTGTTGACAAAGTGATGTCTCTGCTTTTTAATATGCTCTCTAGGTTGGTCATAACTTTCCTTCCAAGGAGTAAGCGTCGGTTAATTTCATGGCTGCAATCACCATCTGCAGTGATTTTGGAGCCCAGAAAAATAAAGTCAGCTGCTGTTTCCACTGTTTCCCCATCTATTTGCCATGAAGTGATGAGACTGGATGCCATGATCTTAGTTTTCTGAATGTTGAGCTTTAAGCCAACTTTTTCACTCTCCTCTTTCACTTTCATCAAGAGGCTCTTTAGTTCTTCCCTTTTTGCCATAAGGATGGTGTCATCTGCATATCTGAGATTACTGATATTTCTCCTGGCAATCTTGATTCAAGCTAGTGCTTCATCCAGTCAAGCGTTTCTCATGATGTACTCTGCATACAAGTTAAATAAGCACAGTGATAATATACAGCCTTGATGTACTCCTTTTCCTATTTGGAACCAGTCTGTTGTTCCATGGCCAGTTCTAACTGTTGCTTCCTGACCTGCCTGCAGATTTCTCAAGAGACAGGTTAGGTGGTCTGGTATTCTCATCTCTTTCAGAATTTTCCACAATTTATTGTGATCCACACAGTCAAAGGCTTTGGCATAGTCAATAAAGCAGAAATAGATGTTTTTCTGGAACTCTCTCACTTTTTCGATGATCCAGCAGATGTTGGCAATTTGATCTCTGGTTCCTCTGCCTTTTCTAAAACCAGCTTGAACATCTGGAAGTTCTCAGTTCACGTATTGCTGAAGCCTGGCTTGGAGAATTTTGAGCATTACTTTACTAGTGTGTGAGATGAGTGCAATTGTGTGCTAGTTTGAGCATTCTTTGGCATTGCCTTTCTCTGGGATTGGAATGAAAACTGACCTTTTCCAGTTCTGTGGCCACTGCTGAGTTTTCCAAATTTGCTGACATATTGAGTGCAGCCCTTTTACAGCATCATCTTTTAGGATTTGAAATAGCTCAACTGGAATTCCATCACCTCCACTAGCTTTGTTCGTAGTGATACTTCCTAAGGCCCACTTGACTTCACATTCCAGCATGTCTGTCTCTAGGTGAGTGATAACACCATCAAGATTATCTGGGTCATGAAGATCTCTTTTGTATAGTTCTTCTGTGTATTCTTGCCTCCTCTTCTTAATATCTTCTGCTTCTGTCAGGTCCACACCATTTCTGTCGTTTATTGTGCCCATCTTTGCATGAAATGTTTCCTTGGTATCTCTAATTTTCTTGAAGAGATCTCTAGTCTTTCCTAATCTATTGTTTTCCTCTATTTCTTTGCATTGATCATTCAGGAAGGCTTTCTTATCTCTCCTTGCTATTCTTATCTCACCTTGCTATAACATGGATTAAGTAGGTAAATACCATGCATTGGACCATGCTACCATTTCTTTACCCTTCCCATGAATCTTGTGTTTTTTCTCTGTGGAAGTTGTAGGATTTTACCTCTTTGACCCCAGTCTTCTAAAATTTCACATTGAAGTCTCCTGATGCCCCCTGATGTCTTTGGGCTATTTACATGTGTTGTGCTAGATACTTGATAGGCCCCCTTCAGTCTGGACGTTCCTGTCATTAAATTCTGAGCAATTTTCTTCAGTTATTTTCTTTGATGTTCTTTCCTTCATTTTCTCTATTTATTCTTCTGGGATTTATACTATTTAGATGTTGTCTTTTCTGGAGCAGTGCTCTAATTTTATTTTCCCTACTATTTTCTATCTGCCTTTTGCTTTACCCTGTGGCAGATTACCTCAACATTATCTTCCAACCCTCTGTTAAATTATATATTTCAGCTATTATGTTTTCACACCCAAAGACACTTTTATTCTCGGAATATTCACTTTTTTGGCATTCTGGTTTTGTCTCATGCATGTAATAACTTTTTCACTCATCTATCTGAGGGTATTGACAGACAGAAACAGAGAAAGAACTGGCCCATAAGTATGGGAGAGGGGCAGGGCAGAGAGAGCTGCACAGTTTCTCTTTCTCCATAGCTTTTGGCTATTTTTTTATTCTGGTCTTTGTCTTTTATATTAGAAGCTTTGTTCAGATGTCTGGTAATATTTGGTTGTGTGCTTATAGGGCAGCCCTCAGTATCAGTAGCTTTAATTTTCTTTTTTCCCCCCTTTTTTTGCAAGGGGTAGGGAGCTGGTCATCCTTTCCAGAAAATAATCTGATCAGCTCCCTGAAATGTAAAAACCTGGCTGCCAGAGTTCTGAAAGCCCAGTAAAGTAAGAAGGCTAGATATCCTAACATTCAGAATGTAATATTTTACTCAATTTCTCTCATTTTCAGTATGGTACACCTGCCTCCAACTGATTCTGGTGTCCTGAAAACCAGGGAGCATGATACCTCCAGCTTTATTCTTCTTTCTTGAGATTGCTTTGGCTATTCAGGGTCTTTGGTGGTTCCATAGAAATTTTAGGATTTTTTTGTTTTGATATGTGAAAAGTGCCATTGGAATTTTAATAGAGAGTACACTGAGAAAATAATATCTTCATTGTAATGTAAGTGAGATTTTAAGAGGAAGCAAATTCAGATGTGTATTTTGGAATTAAGCAAATTCAGATGTGTATAAAATTTTCAGCTTTAGTCACCCACACAGTATAGTCAAATGTCTTAGAATGGCATCAAAGCCATGCCTTCCTTTCTAGGCTTATATTTATCACCACATGTCATCTTACTAGTTTAAATTTCACTCAGCCACCTTCTTTACAGCACAGTGACCAAACTGTGTTTTGCCTTTGTACCTTGTTCATCTGCTTTGTACTGTAATGCCCATTGCCCTTCAGTTTCCCCCATATCTGGTGAACATATCATTCAAGCCTCAGTTCAACTTTTACCTTTCATGTCCTTCTCAGGTAAAAATGGCCATCTCTTATATACTCTTCCCCGTATACTTATACATGGGTGTCCCTGGTGGCTCAGCAGTGAAGAATCTACCTGCAATGCAGAAGTCATGGGTTCAATTGCTAGGTTGGGAAGATCCCCCAGAGGAGGGCATGGCAACCCACTCCAGTATTCTTGTGGGGAAAATCCCATGGACAGAGAGCCTCCTGGGCTACAGTCCATGGAGTCACAGAAGAGTCAGGCACAACTGGACCAACTGAGGACTTATATACTCTTACCCTGCCTGGAGAATCCCATGGACAGAGGAGCCTGGTGGGTACAGCCCATAAATTTGCAAAGAGTCGGACATGACTGAGGTGACTTAGCCGTGCATGCGTGCCCACACACACACCATAAGAACTAAAGAGTTTTTTTGTAACATTTGAACTGAACTTTTAACATACGGTAAACTGAACTATTTCAGGAGTACAACTTGATAACTTTTTAACATGTGTATGGACCTTTGAAACCATCACCACAATCGAGATGATGAACTCTGTGTCTGCCTCACACTACATACTTCAGTGAAATTCACTTAGCTTGGATCTCGCTGCAATAATTGGCTGAACTTTAAGCAGGCATTGAGGCCAGGAGTAAGAGATACACTTTTAAAGGGGTAAGGAAAATCAATTAGGTACAGACGCTTGGCCCAGAAGGTGGTTCATTCCAAAGGTCACCGCTCAATCCTCTTCCTGCAGTTCACAGCATGACAGCCACGTGCCAGAAAGAACCAGGCTAGAAAATGGTCTGCAAGCTCTTTTAGAGTCAAGAAGACATGCTCCTTTTTATTCTTTAAGATTACTCAACTTTTTGACAGGTTCAAAAATTTCACAACCATAGTAAATAGTTGCCATTATTTTTCTGTGCACTACAAATTTATTTGGACTGAAATATTCTATATTTTCAGAGAATCTCACCATAGCAAAATAATCTTACACTTGATTTAAATCTCTTAGGCTGTCTGTGAAATTCAGTTCTGGCCTTATCTA
Organism: Cervus elaphus; assembly: GCF_910594005.1. Taxonomy (NCBI): domain Eukaryota; kingdom Metazoa; phylum Chordata; class Mammalia; order Artiodactyla; family Cervidae; genus Cervus; species Cervus elaphus. The sequence goes on from NC_057815.1 coordinate 55,854,688, forward strand.
TGTTGTTGTTTAATTAGGGTAGAGCAGGTTTTACAGTTTGAGGAATGACTTTTCTGTCAATAATGTATCAGAAAGTTATTCAGCCAAGGTTTTGACGACTGCCATGGCCTTTCGAGACACTTCGCGTTAGAGATGAAGTAATGTAATTTTAAGGACACTCCTTCCTAATGCAGTCTGTTATGAACACGTTTTGAGCCTACCATTGTCTTCTGTAAACTTCATGTGACTAGTTTCTAGAATCTGCCCTAAGTAGCCAAAAAAAGAGACATTCTCCTTCTTGATGAATATTTTAATAACTGAACCTATTGAAATTATAAATGGGATTCAAAGGGTTTTGACAAAGAAGAAACACAAAAAACGTCCTTAGAGATCATTGAGTACAAGTTTTTTTCAATGAAGAAATGAAGGTCCAGAGAGGTGAAGTAATTTCCTCAAGATCACAGGACCAGATAGTGACATACTGAGAATAAACACATGGTCTTGATGTTGTTCAGTCTTGTGATTTTCCAGTATGTTATACATAGTCTTTAAACAATAGAAAGTTTTTGGTCTGTGACCATAAAAACATTTCTTTAGATTTATTTAAAGGAAATTTTAAAATTCACTTAAATAAAGTAGCTCAATATTGGAAAACTTCTCTTGAGGCAAAACATAATGCTTTTCTTAAAACTAAAATCACTAGGCCTCATTTCCAATGCAGAATATATATATATATATATACATATATATATATATATACACACACACACACATATATATAAAATCATGTTTAACCTTTATATATATTTAAAACAATGCATCTAAAACCATATGCAAAATAACCATTAACTGGCATATAAAAGGAAAAATTAGAGATGTGAAAGAAGAGAAATTAATCCAAAGAGCCTATTCATCTTTCAGTTCAGCTCAGATGACTCTTATTCATAAAGCCTTTTCTGATTGCTGTGGTGGAATCACTCCCTCTGTGCTTCCCTAACAGCTTTTCCTGCTTCTCCTGTGGCATGTTGAACACACTGATTTTCATTAGCTCTTGTTAGGCCTGTCTGCTGGTTCCACTACCTTCTAAACAGTGTCACATAGGGATCATATGTATTGGTTGAAAAAATGAAAACATGTAAGTACAAACCAAATAACACAAACTTATTTCTTCTCAACATGTAGATTTTAGTCTAAAGAATATGGTGACAGTTACTTTAAGCAAATATAGAGTAAATCAAATAACACAAAATACTTCACCAATTCACCTAAATCTAAAGTCAGATATAGCCCTATTTTTCTAGAATGGTACAAAGTTGAATCAGAAGGGACAGTACTGGTACATTGTAAGCCAGTGGTTCTCAAAGTTTAGCATGTATTGGAGTAATTGAAGAGGGTTAGGGTGCTGATCCCCACACCTAGATTGCTAATTCAAGTGGGCTTGAAGTGGAGCCTGCGTATGTGTATTTAACAGAGTCCCAGGTCATACTACTGCTGCTGGTCCAGGAAACTCATTTTCTGAAATGCTATTGTAGCCAAATAGACTAAGAAGAGAGGAGAGGCAAGTTGAAGAAGAGAAGGAAAGAAGCCTGGCGGTGTGCACAATGAGTGGGAAGATTAAGGAAAGGAGCAATGTGGAGACCTGACAAAACACCACAACATTAAAAAATAAGGCCGTCTCCACTTCCTGCTTCCCTAACTGGGGTACCACTGACCTGACACCTGGTCATTCTGAAATAAAGGCATCGGGCACCACAACCAAACTCACTCTCTACCAGCCAGTAGGTAGTGTTTCAGAAAATCAGCCTCCTTCTCCAGCCAACCTTTTGAAACCAGTGCTTGAGGGAAAACTTTTCTATACAACACTAAAATCTCACGGAGCAAAAGGCAAAATCATAAGGAAATCTTAGATGATGCCTTTTTTTCACATATAAAGAAATGAAAACCTTATCTGATAGAGAAGAGTCTAATCTGTCGCCTGATCACAAAATTCCCTTTTGTGCATGCTCTGAAAGACCGACTAGGTACCTATGAAGGAACATATGTGCTTATATTAGTGCCCAAATGTCTATAGTGGGTTTCATAAACAACACAAAACTGATAGCTTTTTTCTGTATCAGGAGCTTTTTCTGCCTTTGCCTTTCCCCCTGTACCTTTCTTCCGCTACTCCTGTCCAAAGCTTAGTTTCCAAACTTAGAATATATTCTTTCTACATCCCAATTCTGCCTGTCTTTTCTTTAAAATATATATATATATTCCTGATGAGTCTTCTCCAAGAAGGATTCCTCTCTTTTTTCCAGTAACCTTGCTGTTTATTTTCTCATGTCCAGCACCTTTACAGTTTCTACAGCCCTTACTGCCTTTTCTCAGCTAGTGAATCCTATATTGTATGTTTGGGTGTTATTTAGGAAAGTTACACTCAGAAAGAAAAAAGTCTGACTTTTTTTTTTTTTCCAGAGAATTCTGGCCATTGGTGTGCTTTGTTTTCCCCAAGAAAGCAGTAGGAATTAAGTAAATATTTGATTGATTGTTCAGTTTCAAGGCTAACTCTCACAACCTTTCAAAAATACCATGGCTCTGTGTGTGGGTGTGTGTTTGTGTTCATTCCAAAAGTTTTGTAGAAGAAAGATACATAGTTCTTTAAAATGTTTAATTAAGACCTGAAAGAGAATTCTCTAATAGTCTGTCATGCCAGACATTTGAAAGGTAGACTTTGGCGTTCCAAAATAAAAAATTAGACTTAATTTCTACTTGAGATTTAAGGCCCAAGGTATGTGCCGCTAATATTTGCACAGTGTTGCCTAATGAGTTATATAATGGTTGCTATCTGTCCTAATACTCCGGCCTAGTTACTAAATTTTATTTCCTATTTCTTCAGTGACTAGATGACTATGTAAGACAATAATAAATGTTTTTTTTTTTTTAATGAAGAAGAGGCTGTTTTGAATTCTCTTGCTGAAAAATCACATAGCTAGGAAATGTAAAGGAAAATATATTAAAATATTCTAACAATGGTAACATAAAGAAACTTCCAGAAATTATAAGCTCTAGAATGACCTAATTTGGGGCTCCTGGTCACTTACCTCCACACATTTACTTCCATTTCCCTTCTGAAACTCAACTAGAAGTGATAGTATAGAAATTTTTTAAAGATAAACACGAATCAACAAGGACAGAGAAAACAGGTAAAGAAATGTTAGCACAAAAATTTTAAAAGACAGAAAGCAAGAGTTAAATGGTTTACTGGACATGAGAAAGGTAAAATTAGGAAGACAGAGGAAAGCAGAGAAGCATTCTGATTTATACTACAGAACTCTCCAAAGGCTCAGAAGTCAGTTGGAGTAAAGAAATTATATCTGTGGTGAAAGCCCAAACAAGGATAATAAATATGAAGAAGAGGAAACAGATGATAAAAATGTGATGAAGAGAGAATTAACATTAATTGATTCAAGTTCAAGAGGACAGTGATTGTATAACTGTTTAATTCAGAGCCCCCTGCACAATGTACCTAGTTCAACTAAAGATATTTGTTGAATGGATAGGTGGAAGCAGGATCACATTGGAAGCACAATCTTGATATCTGATTGAATGTGAGAGCATGATGTGATACAAAGGTTACTGACTAGTTGACCAAATAGATGCTTGTCCTTTTTACCAAGTTAATATGGAAGAGTATCAGGCTTGAAGGTGGGTGTGAGAGGTGGAGATAATTCAGTTTAAGACACATTGAATTTGAGGTCCTTACAACAGTTTGAAAGAGCCCAGTGTGCTGGAGCTGAGGAGAGTTGTCTGTGCTAGAAATAGAGTGGCACGGTATCTCACAGAAATGGTTGAGCCAGCCTAAGGAAAATTGGCAGTAAAAGAGAGAAGATCTAAGGATGAAAACATAAATAGATAAACTAGAAATACTGACATTTAAGGAGTGGGCAGAATAATAAAACCTATAAGAAACATTGAGATGAAAGAGCCATAAGAAAAGGCTTAAGAGGAGAAAAATGGGGTCATGGAGGCCAAGGTAGGAAATTAAGAGTGAAGTGACTAAAAAGAATGCAGGCCACAGTGGTAGAGTAGGAAGACTCTGAATTCTTCTCTTCCCATGGGCACACCAAAATTACAGCTGTTTACAGAGTAAACTATTGATGAGAAAGATTGGAAGACTAACAGAAAAGATTTCCTATAACTGAAGTTATAAAGGAGGATCCACAGCAAGTCAAGTAGTAGGGGCAGAGACTCAATGCAGTCACAACCCAGACCACCAGGTGGGCAGCCTACAAATGGGAGGATAATTACAATTACCACAGTTCTCCCCCAGGAGTGAGTGGTCCCAGCTCCCCATCCCTGCACTCCTACACTGGAAAGATGAGCCCCCAGCCCCCAGAATGTTTGACTTTATTTAAGGCCAGCAGGGCTTACTTTCTGGAGAGCCAGAGGGCTGTGGGAAATAGAGACTCTTCAAGGGTGCACATGAAATCTCACATGCTCCAGTACCCAAGGCTGAAGCAGTAATTTGAAAGGAAACTGGGTTGGACCCACCTGATGATCTTGGAGAGCCTCCCAGAGAGGCAGGAAGCAACTTGAGCTCACCTTGAAGACATAGACACTAGCAGCAACCATTTTGAGAGCTCGTTCTACCACGTGGAGACTGGGGCTGACAAGTGCCATTTGGGAATCTTCTTCTCTGTAGCTTATTAGCACCAGGACCCAGCCCACAGCCACCCTGGAATGTGACCCTGTCTACCAGGGAGGCCCGGACCTGGCCCCACATACCAGTTTGCCATCACTAGCCCTGGGATCCCCCAGGGCCCTGCAGTTACAGACCCTGGGACCCACCTCCACCTACCAGTGAGCAGGCACCAGCCCCTGGAGCCCCTGGGCCTTGGCCCTACCCATCAGCAGGCCAACACCAGCTCTTAGACACCTCGGATCCCTCAGGCAGCTGCCCCAGGATCCAGCCTCGGAGGCCAAAAAGGAATAGCATGATATAAAGTGATGAAAGGGGGAAATCTGCAACCAAGAGTATTCTACCCAGCAAGGCTTTCATTCAGGTTTGATGGAGAAATCAAAAGTTGTACAAACAAAAGCTCAAAAAGAGTTCAAAACCACCAAACTTGCTTTACCAGAAATGTTAAAGGGACTTCTTCGAAGTAAAAAAGAAAAGGTCACAACTAGTAACATGAAAATTACAAAAAGAAAAATCTAATTGGTAAAGGCAAATATACAGTAAAAGTATACAGTATACAGTAAATATACAATATACAAAAAATATACAGTAAAAGCAAAGCCATGTATAAAGATAGTAGGAAGTTTAAAAGCAAAAGTAGTAAAATCATCTATCCATGATAAGTATTTAAGGGATACGCAGAACAAAAAAAATGTAAAACATGCTATCAAAAACAGTAAATGCAGGGGCAGTGAAAGTTGCTCAACTGTGTCTGACTCTTTGCAACCCCATGGTCTGTCCATGGAATTCTCCCTGCAAGAATACTGGAGTGGGTTGCCTGCCATTCCCTTCTCCAGGGGATCTTCCTGAACCAGGGATCAAACCCGGATCTCCTGCATTGCAGGCAGATTCTTTACCCTCTGAGCTACAGGAGGTTCCCAAATGCAGGGAGTGGGGGGTGAGAAAAATGCAGGGTAGTTACAGTGTATTTATGGAGGAAGGGTACGGTAAGAAGTGGGCTTCTCCAGTGGCTCAGCAGTAAAGAATTTGCCTATTATGTCGGAGACGTGGAAGGAGCTACAGTTTTGATCCCAGGGTTGGAAAGATCCCCTGGAGAAGGAAATGGCAACCCACTCCAGTATTCTTGCCTGGGAAATCTCATGGACAGAAGAGCCTGGCAGACTGCAAAAGAGTTCAACACGACTTAGCGACTGAAAGACAACAGGGTAAGAAACAGATGAGGGAGATTAAGAGGTACAAACTTCCAGGTACAAAAAAGTCACAGTATGAAATGTACAGTGTGGGAAATATAGTCAATAACTATGTAATAAAATCTTTGGTAACGTAGTGTAACTTATCCTTATCCTGGTGTTGGAAATGTATAGAAATATCAAATTGCTGTTGTGTAACAGGAACTAACAGTATTATAGGCCAATTATAGTTCAAGAACAAATGGATTTGTGTTTATCAGCACTGGAAGGTCAGAGGAAGGGAAATTGAATGAAGGCAGCCAAAAAATACAAAATCCCAGTTATAAGTACTAGGAATGTAATGTACAACATGGTGAGTATAATTGACACAGCTGTTTGTTATATTTGAATGTTGTTAAGAGAGTAAATCCTGAATTCTTGTCACAAAACTATAACTTTGTTTCTTTAATTTGACATCTATATGAGATGACAGATGTTCACTAAATGTATTGTTTGAAATGACTATATAGAAGTAAAGTTAATTTATATGAATAAATATACAATTTGTGATTTGGAAAATATAGACACCAAAATTTTACATTGGTTGTATAATGGTCATGGGATTTATCACAAGATATTTTAGGGTTGTTTTTTTTCCCCACTTAACCTGCATTTCCTAGATCTTTTATAATGAAATGGAAGTGTGTGGGGTTTTTTTTAAAGGAAAGTAGTTTTTTTGAAAAGATAAAATATGTGTTTAATCTTAACAAATGGTATAGAGGTTAAATTAAATGTCTAAACATAATCCATTTGGTTGGCAAGTAAGAGGTGGAAAGTGGTGACCTTTGCCAGTGAAAGTGGGGGTAGGAGGTTCAAAAGGCCAAAGCCAATCTAGAGAGGGTTGATTTTCTGGCCAGTGCCTAGTTTTCTGTTGTCATTAAGAAATAAATTTAGAATTTGCAACCATTGTTTTCTTAGGATTCCCAGAAATGCTTTCATGCTACTATCCTGACCTTATGTAACACTTTGCGTTTCACTGAGTGTTTCCTTATCAGTGTCTCAGAAGACATACATTTAACTATAGGATTGATAATTCCTTGCCTATTTATTTTTAAGGATGGTTAAATGTGGTTGAGTCTGACTTTGTACATGTTTCATTCATTGTATGGACTCTGATTTTGACTTTCAAGAAGATGTTCATAAATAATGCTGCTAATGAGCCTTAAAAGTTTTTCCCAGTATCCAATTTTAACTCTTTACAAAGCTATTCCAAAATATTCTTACTGAAACTAAGTGCTCTTTAAGCTTTTTCTGATCATATGTTATCATTATTTTTATAATATAAATCATGAGGAAGATTGTCTCCAATTATTAATATTTGCAGTAATTGTTGGTTATATAAGTATTTGATTATTTTATCTTTTGCTACTATTATAAAGGCAGCATAGTGATAACCTATGGGTTAAAATGCTACAAACAGTGACGTCCATGGCAGTCCAGTAGTTAAGGCTCCGTACTTTCAATGCAAGGTGTTTGATCCCTGGTCAGGCAACTAAGATCCCACAGGCTGCACAGCACAGCCGAGAAAATAAAATGCTGAAAAGAGCTGTTTGTTTTTCTTTATAACCTCACTTATATAATCAGTACATGAAGGCTTTTCTAATGTAAAAGGCTTTTCTATAGGTTTTACTTATTTATTAGTCCTAAATCAGACAGATTTATAATTCATTTCCTTTTTTTGTCACAGGAATTTAAAGTATGGTCTTTGGAGGGGTGGGAGTATAGGAAAACAAGCAAAAAATATGTTATAGTAGCTACCTTGAAACTGTAAACTCAATAAATTATTAATGTTATCTCTTCATGGCTACATCCACTAGCTTTTCCTTGCTTTGAAGATAGAGGAAGCAGTTTATCAACTAGAATTTCTTTTTGAAGCACTCTCTTTCCTTGGGTCCATGATGAAACATTTTCTACATATCCTTGTACCTTTCTGGCCATTCTGTTTCCATCCTTTAAAGCTCATCCTTCTCCAATTGGCCTTTAGTTTTTAAAGATTCATATTCTTTTTTTTTTTTTTTTTGTCTCATTCTGTACTTACTTCAAGGATGATCTCTTTCACATGTACAACTTAAACTACTACCTATATGTTGATGACTCTTAGAAGTTTATTTTCTACCCCAGGCCTTTGCTCTGAGCTCTACATCTTTATGTCCAGCTGGGTGCCTGATATCTCATTTTCATGTGCCAAAGACGGTCAGCGTTACAAACTAAGCTCATGATAATGAATTTCCTTTACCCCTCAACTCTCAAACCGGATTCCCTTTCACCATTTCCAATCTTGGCAAATGGCACCACAGCTGACCCTGTTATGCAAACTAAAACCTAAGAGTCTTCCTTGATGCCATCTTCTCCTTCATCTCCAACACCAGGTCATACTTATTTTCACCCCATAGGAACCTTTTGACGTGGTCCTCTTCCCTCTCTCTCCACCTATGATACCCCTATCAAAGCTACCATCATCCCTCCTAGACTGCTGTAATAATCATCTAAACATTCTTCCCCCATACATTTTCGTTCTGGCCTGAACGCATTCATCATCCTACAGCCAGTGGTGATTTTTCAAACTACAGATCTCTCTTAGCTGGTTGTTGTTGCTCAGTTGCTCTGTCGTGTCCGACTCTTTGTGACACCACGGACTACAGCACGCCAGGCCTCCCTTTCCTTCACCGTCTCCCAGAGTCTGCTCAAACTCATGTCTGTTTAGTCAGTGATGCCATCCAAACATCTGGTCCTCTGTTTTGTCCTCCTCCTCCTGCCTTCAGTCTTTCCCAGCATCAGGGTCTTTTTTAATAAGTCAGCTCTTTGCATCAGGTGGCCAAAGTATTGGCCCTTCAGCAGCATTATCCTATAGCCAGTAGTGATCTTTTCAAGCTCCTTATCTCTCTTAGCCTGGGTTCCCCAGAAAACAATGTGTGTACTACTACTTTATTAGGAAATTGTTTCAGGTTGGAAACAGATTCTGAGGCAGAGTTTAGTGCAAAGGATGTTTGTTAGGGAGTGATCTTTGCATTAACACCTGTAGGAGGGAAGGGAAAAAAATAGAATTGGGCAAAAGGAGAAGTCAGGCAACATTGTGGGCTCAAGGTTAGTCTCAGTCTAACCCACACAGAGCTCTGGAGCTGGAGTTGTCCCACATTATGTGAGAATAGCTGGGTATGGACCCACACGTTGATCAGTCATTGAATATTTACTGCTTCAGGAAGGGCTGTTGATAGCATTGCCAAGTCATGGCAGCAACAAGTCCTTCCTTGAAGTGGTATTTGGATAAGGCCTTGTCATGTCCATTCCTTGTGCTGCTCACCTCCACTTCTACAATGGTATTCAGAAGCAGTTCCTCCGGAATTCTAGTGTGCCTTTCTTGCTGGGGGAAATTGAGAAGAGGGTAAGTGGGGAGAACGTTAGCCCCTGCAGATGTAGCTGATGGTAGGAATGCAAATGATGCTAACCTCTCTTCTTATGACTCAAACCATCATCCTGGAGGGGCCTTAGCCTCTGGTCACCTGTCTTTCTTAGCCCAGAGTTGTTGCACTGGTTCATTTTCCATCAGAATTTAGCAAGAAAGTACCAAGAGGTACCCAAGGACTTAACCTGAGTGCCAAACATTCCTCCTTGCTCTCATTGTATGACATTAGCCCTACCTCCCTGGCACTCAGGTTCAGTTTTTCGGGGTTTTTTTTTTTTTTTTTTGCCAAGATGTCTCCTCTTGTCTGCCAGTTCCTTGGCAAAAGCTGTAGTTTACAGATTAATGAGATTCTTGTTTTGTCCCCTAGTAAAATTTGTTCCTCCTTTGAGGAATAGAATCTGTAACCTTGTACAGCTCAAAGTTATAGCAATGGAAAGTGCAAATTTTCTAAGTGGGTCACTGATTGTGGTAGTAAGCAGGGCTTCTTAATTCTTGGATCTGCTACAGAGCCCTTTCTTGTTCTGGGTCCTAGTTCAGAGTTCTGTTCAGAGCTGGCGGCTTTCTGTGTCACCTGGTGTGAGTCTGTACAGGAGTCCCAGACATGAAATACGCTTTCATCATAGCCATAAGAGGCCTTCCAGAATTTGTGCTTCCTTCCTCATTTCCTCATGGTGAGAGATACAAGATGCAACAAATTGTCCTTTTTCTTTGAATGAGATGTCCCAGCAGGCCAGAACCTTTATAATGTTTATTTCCCATCTTCTGCAGTGTATATCTCACCAAGATTTCCGACATGGTGGCCACTTCTAGCTCATCCAGCCTGATTAGCATGGTGTCATCAATGTCGTAGATCAGTATAATGTTCTAGGTGACATTTAAATACTCCAAGTTTCTTCCAACTAAATTTGGGTGGGAGGGGGATTTAATTAACATATCCCTAAGGCAAAATTGTAAATGTTTAATTACCATTGTCCATTTCAGGTAAATACAGACTGTTTCAGATCCTTCTCTCTGATAGAATTTATTCACCAAATCATTGACTATATGCAGCATTCCTGCAACCATAATCTGCAGTAGCAAAGATATGTCTTTATTATATAACTGCCATGGGAGCTTCCTCATGGTTGAATTTGCTGTAGTCTACTTTTATACTTTTATATCTGTCTGGTTTCTGCAGACATAAGACTGGAGAATTAAATAGAGCTATGACAGAGACCCATCACTCCTGCATCCTTTAAATCATTAAGAATGAAACTAATTTTCACTGTTACCACCAGTAAATCCATTTAAAATAGGAACTAAAGTTTCATACCAAATAGTGGGGGAAGCATTTGATACATTATATTTAAAAGAAATATAAACTTTTATTTTAACAAATATTTAGGTTATTTTTACCATGTGCTGATACTTTTAGAACCAAAGTGTGAATCTCACTTTCCTTGGGGGAGGTAAAAGTATTTAAAATTATTTTCCAACAAAATTGCATCATGACTTACTTTATGTTTGGCCTTTATAGCACTGTCTCAAAGATGATCATTTTTGAAAAAATATTTAAAGCCTTCATAATTGTCCTTAAGGGACTCTCTTAATCCTCTGACAGCAAATCAGTTTCTTTTAAAACACTTAGCATAAAATCATCCTAACCGATGATCTTTTTTTCACTTGATCTAATTTTGTTAGATTTTCCTTTGTCAGTATGATTTGATAGAAGCAATTCTTTGACATTGCTTTGGTAGACTTTAAGAAATCCTATATTGTTTACGTGTTTACACTGCTGTGTTTGATGGGGTGAATATAGGTAGAGGCCAGTGTTAATTACAAAAGTATTTCAGAGAATGGATACAGGCATTTGAAAGGCTGAGTCCCTTTACTACTTACCTGAAACTATCACAACATTGTTTGTTAATTAGCTATTGTTTTTCAATTGCTAAATTGTGTCTGGACTCTGCAACCCCATGGACTGTAGCACACCAGGCTTCCCTGTCCTTTGGTTATACCTCAATACAAAATAAAAAGTTTAAAAAAAAAAATACAGCAGTGTTAAATTGGATGTGTGTTTCAGTGGTGACTAATTTGATGATGATGATATGGTGGTGATTATTCCTTTTGCCTTGATTCTTTGGATCAAAATTTTGTCTGGGAGATTAATCCATGATGTTGGATATAACTATAATTTATTTTCACTTTTATGTAGTATTCTTTTGTATCAGTATACCACATTTTATTCATTCTACCAAATATCTTTTTTCATTTTTCCGTTTGATGCTTACTGAACTCTTAGCATATGAAGACTAAGTTCTTTTTATTATTTCTTTTACTTCTTCCTGCTTTGTCCTCTATTTCCAGGACTCCTATTAGGCATATTTTAGAAGCTTTGACTTGATTCTCTGTATTTCTTAATTTTTAAAGAAATTATCAAGACGGAGATGAAATAAATGGATACTATATGGGGTAAAAATTAACTTCCAGCACTTCCTTTGCATTTTAATTTTAGCAATCACATTTTAAGTTTTCAATTGGTTTTCACAGATGTAATATAGTTTCAACCTCTTTTGAGGAGATTATTTATAATTAGTGAAAATTTTCTTCTTTTGCCTGAATTATGTGTTTCACAGATGCCATTTTTATATTCAGTTCTATACTTTATTGCATTTGAGAGTCAACAGGACATAGAGCTTTAAAGCATAAATATTGGAGTGAGACTGCTGGGTTTGAATTCTTCCTCTGTTGTTTGTGCCCATTTAATCTCAGGCAATTATTTAACCTCTAGAAACTAGTTCCTTCCTAAACAAAATGGACCCAATTGTAGTATCTACCTCCTAGAGATGTTGTAAAAATTAAATGAAATAATTTCTGTATATCCAAACTGAAAATGTTTGCTATTAATACTTAGTAAGCACTTAATAAATGTTAGCTATTATTACTATATGTCAGGTGCACTGTCCTAGTTTCCAGACATATAAAACTGAAGCAGACTTGTACCATTCACTCAAAAACTTAAGACTTGATATTATTTGTCAAGTCTGGCATTCATCTTCTGTCTCAGTAGGACTGATGGTACATATTAAATAACCATAGTATTCAAAATTGTGATACATTCTCAATGTTATTAGCTGATTGAGCATTAAAATATAACCTGAGGCTGAAACAATGAGTCTCACTGCTTATTTTGTACTTAGCACTGTACTTGGAGGGCTTCCTAGGTGGTGCTAGTGGTAAAGAACCTGCTTGCCAATGCAGGAGACGCAGGAGACCCGGATTCTATTCCTGGGCTGGGAAGATCCCCTGGAGGAGGGCATGGCAACCCACTTCAGTATTCTTGCCTGGAGAATCCCATGGACAGCCTGGTAGGCTACAGTCTATAGGGTCCAAAGATTGATACAACTGAAGCAACTTAGCATGCAAGCACACCCTATACTTGGAAAGGGTGGACAAACCTGAGGGCATGCATATGAAGATGCCAAGGAGGAGGAGTGTAAATGATAAAGCAAGGCACGGGGTGGTATTCTAGAGGTATTAGATGTGATAGGAGTAGTTATAATGTGGAATTGTTTGTTGTTGTTCAGTCGTTAAGACATGTCCAACTCTTTATGACCCCATGGACTCTTCTGCCCTCCACAATCTCCCGGAGTTTGCTCAGATTCACGTCTGTTGAGTCAGTGATGTGGAGTACAAGATGACAAAAAAAAAAAAAAAAAACAGACTGACTAGAGCTGTTGCTTATAACTGGAGGGCCATATGGTTGGTGAAGTGTGGAGATTGGCCCACGCCACAGAGGTCTTACAAGGTTAGCAGAAGACTTTGCTCATTATCCTGTAATGGTCAGAACATAGCTGACATTTTTGAGCAGGAGAGTAATATGATATACAGAGGTATTTTTGGCTTTGGTAGTTTTAATTTTTGTCTCTATGTAGAAGATACAAATGTTCTCAGTGTTTTGGATAACTAAAAAAAATTTTTTTTCTGAGCTATGTCTAATCCAAACTCCAAAAAAGTTTTGTAAGACATCATGCCTTTTGGCCTTTTTTTTTTCTTTAATGTTTACATATATCATTTTTGAGAGATTCCAATGTTTTATGAAAACAGGAATGCTGGTTATAACAGTTCCAAAGGTATGCAAATCCAAATACGAAATAATTGAGGGTAATGAGAAATTAAGATTGCAAGATTCACTCTTCAATTGTAGGAGGAAAATTAAAGGTAAACCACATAGCAAAGTTCAAAATAAAACATGTATAGGCATTCAAGTACTTGCAGGCTTATAAAATGCCTGGTATGCCTGTAACTACTTTGCTATTATGTGGCCAAAACACAGGGGACTTCAGGATGTGTATTTACGAACTGATTCCCCAACAGATAACTGCACTATGCCGAAATGCTATTGCTATGTCAATGATTGTACTTCTTGTTTCAAAATTTTTCCATTTTTCAATCTAATTAACTTAGAATGTCTCTAACGTGATTTACAAAAAATTTTATATTTATATTTTGCAATCAGCATTTAACTGGCGCTCAGGTTTGAGACATGCACTACAATGTGTAAACATTTTATAAGATAATAAATAGCTTCTAAATGTTTTATGATTGCCTGTTCCCTGCTAATTGGTCGTGGATTGAAATTCCCCATTGTTTAATTTTTTTTAATTTGTGGGAAATTTGTATAAATGAGTGTGTGGGACTTCATATCACAGCTGTTGTCATTTAAAGTTTGGACAGCATCATTACAAATGAAGCCCTGCTGTGAAATCAAAGTCAAAAGGCATCTTGGCATCCCAATCATTTCCTTAGGAGAAGATTACAGCTCAAGTCTGTTGAACTTTATTGCCTTGGGCCTCATGACAGTCTTCAGAAACATGCAAAGCATTTCTGTTAAAGAAACTCAGATGTGCTAGGACACAGGGGATGACATTCTTGCACATAACAGTGTCCTAAGCAAGAGAATGAGGAATAAGTTAGGAAGAAAAAAGATGAGTCACACTTTTTGCCGTATTCTGGGATTATTTTATAAAATCCATGGAGATGACAGAACAGGAAAAGGATGTGGTGTTTTCCTACATGGCCTCTGTATTTTTTCCAGTTGTACTGAAGTATAATCAGCAAATAAATTTGTAATGTATTTTAAGTATACACCATGATGATGATTTAAAATACCATACATTGTAAAAGGATTCCCACAATCAAATTAACACATCCATCACCTTGCATATTTACCTTTTTGGGGAGGATGAGAATACTTAAATTCTACTTTCTTAGCAAATTTTCATTATATAATAACAGTATTATCAACTATAGTCACTATGTTATACATTAGATTCTCAAACCTTATTCATGCTCTTTTACCAGCATCTTCCCATTTCTCCCATACCCCAGCCCCTGGCAACCACCATTCTACTCTGTGTTTCTTAGTTCAACTTTTTTTTTTAGACTCCACCTGTAAGTGATACCATGCAGTATTTGTCTTTCTTTGCCTCGTTTATTTCACTTAACCATAAATACCCTCTAAGTTCATCCATGTTGTTACAAGTGGCAGGATTTTTTTCCTTTATAAGGCTGAATAATATTGCACATATAAACTACATTTTCTTTATCCATTCATTCTTTGATGAATACTTAGGTTGCTTCCACACCTTGGGTGTTGTGAATAATTCTGCAATGAACATGGGAGTACAGACTTCTCTCTAAGATAATTATTTTCTTTGCATTGTATATATACCCAGAAGTGGGATTCTTGGATCATATGATAGTTCTATTTTTAGTTACTTAAGGAACCTCCAGTTGTTTTCCATAGCGACTGTACTAGTTTACTTTCCTGCCAACAGTGTGCAAGGATTCCCTTTTCTCTACATCTTCCTCAGCAATTTTTTCTTGTCTTTTTGGTAATTCAGCTCAGTCTCTCAGTCGTATCCGACTCTTTGCGACCCCATGAACCGCAGTATGCCAGGCCTCCCTGTCTGTCACCAACTCCCGGAGTCCACCCAAACCCATGTCCATTGAGTCGGTGATGCCATCCAACCATCTCATCCTCTGTCGTCCCCTTCTCCTCCTGCCCTCAATCTTTCCCAGCATCAGGGTCTTTTCAAATGAGTCAGCTCTTCACATCAGGTGGCCAAAGTATTGGAGTCACAGCTGCAACATCAGTCCTACCAATGAACATCCAGGACTGATCTCCTTTAGGATGGACTGGTTGGATCTCCTTGTAGTCCAAGGGAACACAAGAGTCTTCCCCAACACCGCAGTTCAAAAGCATCAATTCTTCGGCACTCAGCTTTCTTTATAGCCCAACTCTCACATCCATACATAACCACTGGAAAAACCATAGCCTTGACTAGATAGACCTTTGTTGACAAAGTAATATTTCTGCTTTTTAATATGATGTCTAGGTTGGTCATAACTTTCCTTCCAAGGAGTAAACGTCTTTTAATTTCATGGCTGCAATCACCATCTGCAGTGATTTTGGAGCCCCAAAAAATGAAGTCAGCCACTGTTTCCACTGTTTCCCCATCTGTTTGCCATGAAGTGATGGGACCAGATGCCATGATCTTAATTTTCTGAATGTTGAGCTGTAAGCCAACTTTTTCACTCTCCTCTTTCACTTTCATCAAGAGGCTCTTTAGTTCTTCTTCACTTTATGCCACAAGGGTGATGTCATCTGCACATCTGAGGTTATTGATATTTCTCCCAGCAATCTTGATTCCAGCTTATGCTTCCTCCAGGCCAGCGTTTCTCATGATGTACTCTGCATAATAGCCATTCTAATAATGAGGCTACAACTCACTTTGGTTTTGATTTGCATTTCTCTGATTATTAACAATATGGCGTATCTTTTCATGTACCTGTTGGCCATTTGTATGTCTTTGAAAAAATGTTCAGTTCTTTTGCCCACTTTTTAATTGAGTTATTTGGTCTTTTTTACTCTTGAGTTGTATGAGGTCCTTGAATATTTTGGCTATGAACCCTTTATTGGGTATGTGATTTGCAAATATTTTCTCCTGTTGCATAGATTGTCTTTTCATTTTGTTGATGGTTTTCTCTGATGTGCAGGAACTTTTTAGTTTGATGTAGTCCCATTTGTTTATATTTGCTTTTGTTGCCTTTAAGTGTCAGATCTAAAACATGATTGCCAAGAATAATGTCCAGGAACTTACCACCTGTGTTTTCTCCTAGGAGTTTTATTGCTTCAGGTCTTGTATTCAAGTCTTTAATCCAGTTTGAGTTGATTTTTGTGTATGGTATAAGATAGAAGTCTAGTTTCATTTTTCATGTGAATATCCAGTTTTCCCAGCCTGCCTTTATTTTAAAATAAAAACATAAATGTGGTTTCAAAGTAATGACTGCCTTCCTATTTGCAGGGCAGCGAAGGAGACACAGACATAAAGAATAGACTTTCAGTCACTGTGGGTGAGGGAGATAGTGGGATGACCTGAGAGAGCAGTACTGAAACATATACATTACCATATGTAAAACAGATTGCCAGCGGGAATTTGCTGTATGATGCAGGAAGCCCAAAGCTGTGACAATCTAGAGGGGTGAGATAGGGAGGGAGCTGGGAGGGAGGTTTAAGAGGAAGGGAACATGTGCATGCCTGTGGCTCATGTTGATGCGTGGCAGAAACCATCACCATATTGTAAAGTAATTATCCTCCAGTTTAAAAAAAAACAACTAGGATTTGCGCAACAGTAAGGACACTGCCCACTGCCCTCATAGAAACTTCTTAGATAAGCCTGAGTCTTCCCTGTAAAACCAAGCTTCTCTTTCCTAATATATTTGCTGATGTATTCATGGAACCTGATGGTTAATATAAATTCTGTTAGTTTGCTTTTTATGGAAATGAGATGTTCCCCTCTTAGAAATGGAAACCACATTGATTAGCAGCCATATCTCAGAGACCTTGTTCTACCAGTGACCTTTCTTTTTCAACCCTCTCTCCCTTGGATTTTCCTTCTTGGAGTGCGTGGGTCCCTTCTAATTTTTACAGAATCAAAGGATTACATAGAATGTTAGTATTCATCTGGCTCAGTACTACCAAGATTCATTCAGCCACCCATTTGGATGTCATAACTCTTCCACAGCTTCCTTCCCATTATAGCTATGAGCATTTTCATTCGGGGCCTTTGTTTTACTCTACTCACTTATACCCTCATCATGTCACCAGTAACCTCTTTGATTCACAAGTTTCTTGGCTTTTTTTCAATCTTCATTTTACTGAATTTCATGAAGCTTTCAACACCATTGGTCATTTCTTCTCCTGACATCTATAGTATTGTGCTCAGTCGCGTCTGACCCTTTGTGGCCTCATGGACTGTAGCCTGCCTGACTCCTTTGCCCATGGAATTTTCCAGGCAAGAATACTGGAGTGGGGTGCCATTTCCTACTCCAGGGGATCTTCCTGACCCAGGGATCGAACTAGTGTTTCTTGTGTCTCCTGCATTGGCAGGTAGATTCTTTACCACTAGTACCACCTGGGAAGCCTGACATCTATAGTATTGCTTTCTTCTAATTTCTTTCCCATCTTGATTTTCCTTTATTCCTTCTATATAAGCATATATCTTCCCCAGGTTTCTGTCCTTAGATGCTTTTCCTCATTCCTCTCCATTTTCCTAGCAGCTGCACAATTTTACATTCCCACTGAGATTTCCTGACTTTTTCCCATTCCCCAACATTTCACCCAGAGGGTTTTGGTATCATTGATATTTCTTGCCTGATCCATAACAAAATTTTACATGCAAACTCTTCATAGGTAACACTAAGAAAAAATACACTATCTCAATTATAACATACATCCCAGTCTTAGAGAAGTTAAAATGTGAAGGGAAAAGGTGTATCTTAGGTTCAGTCAAATGCAGTAGTTAAATATATTTAAACCCCCTCCAAAATTTTTTGGACAAATTACACAGCTATGAATATAAATGGAAAAGTAAAAGTAGCTACTCACCAATAGTATATGAAAATATCTTTCTCAAATGTATTTTTACATCAAAAGAATGTGCTTTAGGACAGTATTTTTTTTTTTCCAGCTCTTTTTTCACAATTATCTAGGTAAGTCTTAATGACAATTTAGAATAAAAGTAAAAACCCCTTAGTACAGTAAATAATGTATCATAGATTTTTGTTTCCATATATTTGTGATTTCTGATAAATGTCCTAATAATGCTCATTTCTCTTTGTTTTCTTTAAGGATTGTTCCAGTTTAGAAGAATATAACATTGCTGCAGCATTACTCCCTCTGACTAGTGCTTTCTATAGAGTAAGTTTTAGTGGTCTATATGTAAGTCATTTTGATTTATATAAATGTATTCAGCTTGATTTATCGTGAAACTACATCAATCCCATCTCCTGACTATATCTAAGATACATCTGTGGTTATATTTATTATAACATTTGTTGCATACTATGTGTAAAAAATGAAATACATGTTAAATTATCTCCTAAGATATAACCCAACCACTCTATCCCTACTTCATTGTTCTTTAGAGCAACTTAATAACCTGAGATTATGTATTGTTTAGTTTATATTTGACTGCTTTCCACCACCAAAGAAAACAAATTTGGTGGGATATTATCTGTCTTATTCATTGTATCCCAATGTTAATAAGTTTCTACTGAATGAGTGAATGAATGAATGAACACACTAGATAAATAAATGTAAGGCAGAAATTAGAGATTAACTTCATTGGCAACTTCTGTGAACCTTCTTAAAATTTTCTGGAGTGTTCCGTGCTCTTCTTAATTCTATCACATATTGTAGTTCTCCTGTCCATGCCTTTCAAAGAGATTGATTCTTACGGCAAACAAATCCAGCAAATTCTTATTCTCTCTTTTCCTGTGAAGACTTGAAAGGAGTTAAATAGCCACACTCTGAAGAGCACATTGATTACGTCCTTCTGAAATATACAATAGGAAACAATAAACCTGTGGCAGCCAGGCTGCCTCATGGTCCAGCTATGTGCCGTTAGCCTCAGGAAGCCCAGGACTTCAGACAGGTGTTATTTATGGAAGGACTCCTAGCTTAAGCTACTCCCTGTTTCATGGACTCTAAGTCAAGAGAGATTATCAGATATTCCCAGATCTGTTTTAGTGGAGAACTAACTTGGCATCAGATAAAGTGCTTTAGCTAATTCATAAAAATGATCCATGCCCTTAGATGCTGGCAGATTCTCTTGTTCTTTTTGTTCTGCCCATCCTTTTTGTTTCATCCACCATTTCAGACTGATGAGTTCTAGTCCTCTTCCTGCACTTAGTATGTGCTCAATAAATATTTCTTGATAAGACCAATTTTTTAAAACCTTTACTTCAAATGGTTTGTCCACAGTTTCTGAGTTAAAAGTCTTAACCCAAACATTCTCCATAATCAGGAGCCCTTTCTCTGCTGCCAAGTCCCTGCATATTCCTCTTTCTTCCTCCTTACCTTCCCATCCTCTCCAAAAGCAGAAAATGAAATTTATGAGACTCACACTTCTGAGATCTGGCAGGTCATACTGAGCATCCTCAGGAAACAAGGACAACTCTCAAAATTTTTAATCAAATGAATTTGGCTTTAGAGACTAATGACAACCAGCTGGAGCTTGGGCATTATCTTTTGGTTTTCCCTTCACCGGTCTCCAGGCCCACTCTAGTTTTTCTTAAATGCATATATACCATTCTTCTCTGAAAGCTCCTTAGTGGTTCTTCATCTTATTCCTCTCCTAACATGAAGAACAGTGTTACAAAAATAGGTCAGGTTTTCCTATGTCTTAAACCATCAAGGAGGTTTGTCTCCATATCCCAAAATAACCAGAAAATTTCTAAATTTTCCCACTTTAACATCTAAGATATTTATTTCTATATAATATCTAAGTTTAAAAAATAAGAAATGTAGGGAAAATAAGAACTGACAGTAGAAACTCAATTGCTCAAGAAATCCAAACTACTGAAGACTTTTTTTAAGCTAGATTATTAACCTGTTTTACAGTGTGTATTCGCGAGGGTTTGGTCATCAAGCAAAAGCACCATGAGTGATAGGAAGTAAGGAATCTATTGTAGGGACCAGCTTTTATATTGTTGTAGAAGCTGGAGAAGAAGTTTATGGAAAGCTTCAAATTAGGGTCTACCTGTTGGCCTGATGTCACTGTAGGTCATCAGGGCAGCAGTCAGGAAGAAAAGCTGGGCATGACAGAGGGAAGAACAAGGGCAAAGTAGAATCTGTGTATGTCGCTCATGTCCTCCAACCTCAGGGAATGAGGTGACCTGAAAAAGAAGCCACGTTGTTGGCCATGGAGCTACACATGTGCCTAGCTCTGAGGAGTAGCTAATGGAAGAGATCCAACAGGAACTGGAAGAAATGTGAGCCTAGTTCTTCCCACACTTTAAGAGGATCCAGCAGATTAGTTATAAAAGTGTATGAGATACAGCAGCACCTGGCTGTACTGACCTTCAGAGTATAGTGGCCACTGCTTCATTTTTCCCTTCCAAATCTTAGACACATTTCTCTGTCGTTAACCCTAACCTGGACTCATGGGGCAAAGAGAGTTTTGGGAAATAAAGTTCTAGCTTAGCTTAGTTTACACAGTGCAAAACCATTACACTGTGGTTTTTATTTGTTTGTTTCATGAATGTTTTTAATGCAGTTAGTTAACAAGCAGGGATGCTTGCCATGCTTTTCTCTGTATACAGACTTACATTTTATGATGAGTTTATAGATTTAATTCTTTATTGTTGGCTTGGCTTGATTTTACTTGGTTTGTTTTGGTTTAATTTGAGCATGAATTACTCAAGGTCCAGTCAGGAGCCAGAAACTATAACAGTAATATGAGCAGGAAAAATTTAATATAAGGAGTTGTTAAGTAGTGATAGGGGATTAACTACTAAGAAGTACAGAGGATTTTAAAGAATACAGAAATAGCAGATAAAGGGAGCAGCTTGTCTAAGGTTCAGGCAGAATACCCACAAAAGGAGCAAATTTGGAGAGGGCCACTCTCCAACAAGATGAGATTCAGAGCTTGTTGGAGAGGCATTGCTATGACCGCTGGATTGCTCTGAATTGAAGTTCACTGAGGGGCCACAGGCTTGGACTGGCAAGCAGGAAACTGCCTGCTGGAGTTCTGACAAGACTTGCTAGGAAGCCACCATCTCTGGGGTACCACTGAAAGTTGCAAAGTGGTGAGCGCATCTGGGTGTCCCACACACAACTAGCAGGAACAAGAAGGAAAAAGCACACCAGAACCAGGAAGAGAAACCAATTCATACTGTAGTGTCCCAACTGACAAAGCTTAATATATTGTGCCAGCTGACAAAGAAAAAACGTTGACAGGTCCAGCTGCAGTACCACAAAGCAAGGCAAAGGCAGGTAGGTCCGGAGGGGAGATGCTCTGCATTGATACCCAGCAGACAGGGTTAAGGAGTAGATCATATTGATTCTTAGATACTTTCTGTGTTTCTGTCTTATGGGAAATTCTTGCTGATGCATAGTGGATTTGTTAATTCAGGAAAATTCTGTAGATGTAAATTGCATTATCCTGGCCTCTGATTGCACATGCGCCATCCTCATACTGTTCAAAGGGTGTAAATTCCTGACTCTTGCTCAGCATTGCTTCAGAAAATGGACTCAGCTGCTTGTCTTGCTTAAACTTGCTTTGAAAATATTTTTAATAACATTTATTAGTCTTTTTTTTTTTCCAATGCACCAGGGGTTTATTGAGCATCTCAACAAAAAAATGCTGCTATACCAGACAACATCTTGGGCAGCAAGATGAACAAAACATTGATGGGGCCACTAGGAATTTATATTAGACTTTATAATGTAATAAATAATAAATAAGCTCGCCCACAGTTTCATCAGTCAGGTGGACGTTTTCTTAAAGCAGTATATACGCATGGTTAGAAAATTCAGATGGTACAGAGAGATAGAAAAAAACATGTATATTATCTAGGGTGAAACAGATCACCAGCCCAGGTTGGATGCATGAGACAAGTGCTCGGGCCTGGTGCACTGGGAAGACCCAGAGGGAGCGGGTAGAGAGGGAGGTGGGAGGGGGGATCGGGATGGGGAATACATGTAAATCCATGGCTGATTCATGTCAATGTATGACAAAAACCACTACAATATTGCAAAGTAATTAGCCTCCAACTAATAAAAATAAATGAAAAAAAAATTAAAAAAAAAAAGAAAATGCAAAATAAACACTCACTTTCCCACCTCTACTCCATTTCTTCTGACGGTTGGTTTCCTCCTGGGGGTGGGGGGAGTGTATTTTTGCTAGAATATACAGATAAGATTATTTTTTAACTAAAGTGACTACACTGTGTTCTCACCTTGCTTTTTTCACTTAGTAGTATATTTTGGAGATCCTTCTATATACCTAATTACTATATAGCATATATACCTAGTTATTTTTAATGACTGCATATATGTATCCATATATATGTCTTTTTAATAGTGGAACTCAAAGCCTGCTCTGAGTAAGATGGTGGGAGAGATGATGGATCAGGTGCCTATGTTGTTGGTTTTCTTTTAAATATATCAGCTATTTTTTTTAAATTGAAGTATAGTTGATTCACAATATTAGTGAATTAGTGTTAGTTTCAGATGTACAGCAGAGTGATTTTTTTTTCAGATTATACCCATTGAGTTATTGTTGTTTTTGTTTAGTCACTAAGTTGTATCCGACTCTTTTGCAATCCCAGGGACTGCAGCCCCCAAGCTCCTCTGTCCATGGGATTACAAGATATTTAATATAATCCCCTGTGCTATACAGTAAATGCTTGTTGCTTATCTACTTTATATGTAGTAGTTTGTATCCTTCCTTCCTCCCCTTTGGTATCTATAAGTTTGTTTTCTGTGTCTGTGGTTCTGTTTCTGTTTTATATATAGATTCATTTGTATTAGTATTAGATTCCATATATGTGATACCATATAGTATTTGTCTTTCTCCATATATATGTGATACCATATAGTGATACATATATGTGATACATATATGTGATACCATATAGTATTTGTCTTTCTCCATCTGACTTATTTCATGAAGTATAATATTCACTACATCCATCTGTTTTACTACAAATGGTAGTATTTCTTTCTTTTATGGCTGCATACTATTCCACTGTGTGTATATATACACACCATTTCTTCTTAAGCCAGTAGTCTGTTGATGGGCATATGAGTTGTTTCCATGTCTTGGCTTTTGTAAATAGTACTGCTGTGAACATTGGGGTGCATGCATCTTTTTGAATTATAGTTTTCATTTTTTTCAGATATATACCCAGGAGTGGGATTACAGGATCATATGGTAGCTCTAATTTTAGTTTTTTAAGAAACTTCCTTACTGTCTTCCATAGTGGCTGCACAAATTTACATTCCCACCAATAGAGCACAAGGATTTCTTCCCTTTTCTCCACACCCTCTCCAGCATTTGTTATTCATAGACTTCAGTGATAGTTATTCTACCCAATGTAAGATGATACTTCACTGTGGCTTCTGCCCATTTTTTTTATTGAATTGTTTGTTTTTTCAATAATGAGTAATATAAGCTGTTTATATATTTTGGATATTAATCCCTTGTCAGTCACATCATTTGTAAATATTTTCTCCCATTTCATAGGTTGTCTTTTCATTTTGATGGTTTCCTTTGCTGTGCAAAAGCTTTCAAGTTTGACTAGGTTCCATTTGTTTGTTTTTGCTTTTATTTCTTTTGCATTGTGAGGCTGATACAAGAAAATATTGCTACAGTTTATGTCAGATAATATTTTGCCTATATTCTCTTCTAGGAATTTTAGGGTGTCATGTCTTATATTTAGGTCTTTAACCCATTCTGAGTTTATTTATTTGTCTGTATTGTGTAAAGGAGTGTTCTAATTTCATTGATTTACACATAGCTGTCCCAAATTTCCCAGCACCTTTTATTGAAGAAATTGTCTTTTATCCATTGTATATTCTTGCCTCTTTTATCATAGATTAATTGACTACAGATATACAGGCTTATTTCTGGGCTCTCTGTTCTGTTGCATTGATCTATATGTCTGTTTTTGTGCCAGTATCAGACTGTTTTGATTATTATAGCTTTGTACTATGGTCTGAAGTGTAGATGGGTTATTCCTCCAGCTTTGTTGTTCTTCCTCAGGATTGCTTGGTAATTCTGGGCCTTTTATGATTCCGTATAAATTTTAGAAATCTTTGTTCTAGTTCTGTGAAAAATGTCATAGGTATTTTGATAGAGGTTCATTAAATCTGTGGATTGCTTTAGGTATTATGGCCATTTTAACAATATTAATTCTTTCAATCTAAGAGCATGGAATATCTTCCCATTTCTTTGAATCATTTTCAGTTTCCTTTATCAGTGGTTTCTAGTTTTCAGAATGTATAGTTTCTTTTTAATTTAAAAGATAATTATGTATATACCTACCCTTCTCATAAAAGTAGAGTGTTTTATTGGCCCAGATTAAACACATGTCTCTCTTTTAGAGCTTTGCTTAGGCTAAAAGATGTACCACTTTTGACATTATCTATGTGAGATCTTTGGGAATTTGTTACATCACGGCCACCATAAATTTAGGGGGTTTTTTTCCTCTACAGTTCTTTCACACCTTTTTCTACTTCAAGAAACTTGTATTTAATGTGTCTAATTTATGAAGCCTTTCTTGAAGGTAGTACCTTAACAGCTAGGTTTAAATTATTAGGGTTACTATGGTGAAAAATAATAATTTTTACATTTTATTACATTTATTGTTTATATGGTACTTTCATTCTCAGCTCAGAAGACGTTTTTGAGGTATGCCAAACGCTGTGCTTATGTTTGTTGCTGAGTTACAGGTGAATAGCATGGTCCTTGCCCTCAAGAAACATACTGTCTAATGTTACATCTTTTAATTCACTACTGACAGAGGAACTCTTTCACAGTTACTGAATAACATTGGGCTGCTCTTTGTTTACTTAGGTGCTTTTTATTCAAAGATCATGTTAAATGAAGACCCATTTAACATGGTAGCAGTGAGCAACAGTAAAGGCTATGAACCACCATCTAATACCTTCTCCTCAGTGACCTATGTACCTTAGAGTTGAAAGTGAAAGTGTTAGTCACTCTCTTTGAGACCCCCTGGACTGTAGCCTGCTGGGCTTCTCTGTCCATGGAATTCTCTAGGCAAGAATACTGGAGTGGGTTGCCATTCCCTTCTCCAGAGGCTCTTCCTGACTCAAGGATGGAACCTGGGTCTCCTGCATTGCAGGTGGATTCTTTACTGTCTGAGTGACCAAGGAAGCCCTACCTTAGAGTTATGCTGTTGCAATTCTTAATAACCCAGGTAATCTGGAGAGAGTCCTATCAAAGTATGACAAATCCCTCATTACTTCTGTGAGGCACATCTGTTCATTACTGATACTCAAAATGACTCACAGGAGAGATGAGGCTTTCTCCTTTGGCACCAGTTGTGGTTTATGTTTACCCAAGGAGAAAAAGCAGCACCCTATTTACGTTAAAGTCAAGCACCAACAAGTGTTGCCTTCCCAAATTCCAAAGATTTCCCACTGGGGATGGCACTTTGAGAATGTTTTATTGATTAATCTAGGTCTCATTCAGCATAAAAGCATTACTCAGGCTCTCATTCTCAGTAGAAGTAGATTTCTTCTTCAAAATTCTCGTTTCATTTAGTACATAAAAATGTCTTTTCTAAAATCTAGTCACATGGAAGATTTATTTTTATTACTAGATTTATTGAGGTATAATTTAAATACCGTGAATATCCACTCCTTTTAAGTTTCATTTCAGTGACTTTTAGTATACTTCCAACATTGTGTAAATATCACCACCATCTTATTTTAGGACATTTCTATCACTCCCAAAAGAAATCTCATGCCCATTTAGCCACTCTCCATTCTCTGGCAACCACCAGTATACTTCTGTCTCTATAAATTTGCCTTTTCTTCATATTTTATATAAATGGAATCATATATATCTTCTTTTATGTCTGACTTCTTTCACTAAGCATAATGTATTTGAAGTTCACCTATGGTTTTTTGAAGATTTCTTTAGGGCTGTTAATTATTAATGAAAAAATTTTCGCACTCTGCTTATGTCACCTTCCGTAATTTTCACCTTATTTCAAATTATACCTAATACAAATGTAATATATAATTATCTTTCAGTAAATACATTAGGAAAACATATGAGATGTAAAGCATGATTTCTCAATTTAAAGGAATGTATTTCACATTTCTGTCTACATGATTTTATGGGTTTTTTTTAATATTTCCATTGCTAAATTTTAACTTTTTCTGATACGTTCTAAATGAACATCTACTAGCTTATCTCACTAAAAAAATTTGAGACCTAGATATCATTTCTATTTCAAAATATAAAAGCCCAAAGTAAGTATATTCAGCATGATGTGATAGGAAAATCTGAAACATGTTATTTGTATAAACCTAGGTTACCTAGTCAGTCAGAGAAGCAGAAAGTTAACATTAAAGCATGAAAAATCTCAGAATTTGCTGTCTCATCTCCTGAACAATGATCTTCCTGCCACCAGACTTTAGTAGTAATTCTGCCCCCCAACACCTATCCCCAAAATAAATGAACTAAAACCTGTAATCAGTATGTTTCATATCAAAGCTTGATATCTCTTATGTAAGCCTGTGCACCTAACAGAGAATAGTGAAGAACAGAAGTCCAAAGGAAGGTGATAGGAATAATAACATTTATTGAATTTTTACTATGTACAAGATGGTACATTTGGTTTACTATACCTAATCCAAGTCAGTGAATATTATTATTTCCATTTTAAGACAAAAGAAGCTATGCCTTAGAATCTGTACCACTGAACCAGTATGTGGCAGAGCTGGAACTCAAACACAGTTCTCCTTGACTGCAAAGCCTCGTACTGTTTAACTGTGATAGGACCCCCATGGGAGCCCCAGTACGCAGCATATACTCTCGGAGCTTTTTGTCTCTCTGCTTAGAGGTGTTGAACTGGCGTCACTCCCACCTCCTCATTCCTTCAGCCATTTTCATCCCTATATCCAGCAAGGATATTTCATTAAGCTTTGGCTCGGAGGAGGCAAAATTTAGGAAATGCTGATTGTTTGTTTGTTATGATTAATTTAAGAAATAACTATCCCATGACATTATTTATAAATCTCTAACTTCCACATATTTCTAATATAAAGCGTACTAAGTACACAGGATCACACCAGATGCACTTTTGTATTTCTTTTACTTTAGAATTTACTTGAATAACTAACTGACTTTGTCTCTTAGTAATTAATATGGACTCTACTTTTCCCACAATAGATACAGCAGCTTCTAACGGATGGAAGATTGCTGCTAGAAGAAAAATCTTTTTGTCATAAAAAATAGATATTTCATCAGTCTTCATTTTTCTGCCTTTGGTACATGACAAGAGAGTTTCTTAAAAATCTACAAAATACGAAAAGAATTTTGTTTTCTTAGACTTCAAGATCTGGATACATTGCATTTCCTATAACAGATCTCAAAGGATTACATTTTTGGCCCAGAAAAGGAGAGAGATGATAAAGTGTCTTTTTTCACCTTTTTTTTTCCTGCTTTAAGATCACATACTAATCTTTTTTTTTTTTTCACATACTAATCTTAAAAATAAGTCAGCAGAAAAACAATTTAGAGTGAAGACAGGCATCAACACTGGGCTGAATCCAAATTTGGCCTAGAAAAGATATGAATATGTTTACTATAGCAGATGCTTCCAGTACAGCAGAGTTTTAGAATGGCCAGAAAAATAGTATCTTGCTTTTACTTCCTCTACCTTCTTCTTTTCTTTAGGACAGTATAGCATTCCTTCCTTCTGTCTCTCCAACACAATCTTTTCTTGCTTCTCTTACTCTTTCTTTCCAGTTTTACACAGCTGCTCCTTTCTCCTGGTCTTCCTGGAAAGCCTCTATAATTATATAACTAGTTTGGAATTACTGTTTTTTATTGTTGTTATTGCTTAGTCACTTAAGTTGTGTCCTACTCTTTTTCGACCCCATGGACTGTAGCCTGCCAAGCTCCTCTGTCTGTGGTATTTTCCAGGCAAGAATACTAGTGTGGATTGCAAATTTCCTTCTCCAGAGGATCTTCCTGACCCAGGGATCAAACCTTGGTCTCCTGCATTGGCAGGCAGATTCTTTACCTCTGAGCCACCAGGGTAGCCCCATTTTTTATTAATACTAGTTTAATATTCACAGTTTAATGATAGAATTATTATAGAATAATTACTCAAAAGCTTGAGAGTGGATATTTATTATTATTGTGTTTTCCAGTGAAAAATTAATAAATATTTATGGAGCATTTTTCTTGACTATTCAACTGTTTCATATTATGTTCAGAGGTTGGAGGCCCTTTTGTTCATTCTTCAGGAATAAGACAGCCTACTAGTACAATTGAGTTTAATAAACATTGAATACTTACTACCGTGTCCCAAATGTTAGTAATACATGGTGAATTAGTTAGTAATGGTTAGTAATGAATGGTTAGTAATACATGGTGCTCCCTTAAGGAGCACACACTTACAGAAAAGACAGATTAGTAAAATAAATTACAGTAACTGTTCTAAAACAGGTATAAGTACTATACATTAATTTCTGGTGCAGCAAGGAACACTACAAATGAATTATTGACATTTGTGCCTTGAAAGACAAATAGGCATTTGTCTCACAGGTGGTGATGATGTGAGAAATGGGTGGGCTGGGAAGACATAAATATTATAGGCAGAGAAGATATCATGAGTCGCTTATTGGGAATTATGACTATAAAGGTGGAGGCCCAGAGACAAGGTAGTTGGTGGCTTTTCTGTGAAGGGCTTTGTGTGCCATGTTAAGTAATTTGAATAATCTTGTATAAATAACAGATTTTTTTTTACTTCTATGCTCATAATTTTTTTAAAGGTTTAAACAAACTAATAGCAAAAATAAGATTTGAAGGAACATAGTTACTTGTAAATATAAAGTTACTTTAACCACTTTGGTAGAAAATTTTATTTCAACAAAATCTCTTGAGTGTCTGCTTTGTGTAAAACTCTGTCCTACAAATTGTGTGAGTTGCAAAGATTCATAAGACTTGCTTTCTGCTATCCATTGATTATCTAATAGGATAGATAGGCATGAAAATGACTAGTACGAAATAGACTAGAAAAAAACAAAGTGAATTGTTAAACTGAGTAGGAGTGTGTCAAGGATTAAGGAGACTAACCTATTATTTATTTTTTAAAATCCTCTATGATCTCCCTTACTTAATGACACCATGATTTGTGGGAATTCTGTTTTCTCTTCCTCCCTTTCCCTCTGGGTTCAGGTTTTGATATGTGAGTTTTGTCCCCTCCCTCACATGGGGGCCTTCTCCCTTAGGCTTTCTAATCAGTTTTTCATGCTTTCCAGGATGTAATTGTCCTTGTCTCCTGATTTCCTTCTTTTCAGAACCTCTGTTATTTCTTCTGCTTCATCCAGCCTTAGAGCATCCTTTGATATTAATATATGTGAAAGCTACACAAATGAAGACACTTTCACTAATGTTGTAGAGAAAGTTACTCACATAATTTGTTACCAGAAATTAGCCTTCAATCTCAAGATTTATTACCAATATTCAGTCAAAACTGTTAACTCCAATTATTCTCTGAGAAATATCCACCTTGGAGGAGGGACCTACTGTTTCTTCCATTATTATTGTATACAGAGTTGAGTTTGAAATAAACTACCATTCAAAGTGGAGATCCAACCAGATGCTTCATAACAGAAAGATGGTCTGACTTTACTCTCTTTGTTTATGTATATATACATGTATAGTTCTGCAATTTGATCCCTTAAATGAGTGTCTATTGTAGTAAGAGGTTAGGAGAATATGGTGTGAGTATAATTGTAAAGGGTATTCAGTATACTAAGAAAAGATCAGAATCTTGGTTACATCAAATCTTCAGCTAAATGCCAGAAATTTTGCATAAATGCTTTGAAGGAATAGCCTAACTTTAAAAGGAGAGTTATAAATGCAGGTTTAAAATATGTATGTTGAATGGACTAGACACTATTTATTTAAATATTCTTAAAAGATTCTATATAATCATAGTGTATAGTTACTTGTTCTTACTTAGCTTAGTTTCCTGGCTAATACTGGTTGATTTGTTTAATTTGGCTCACACCAAACTGAATATTACATGTAACCTCCTTATTTGTGTGTAATCTAGACCTAACTACAGAAATTGTCTGTGTATTTCCCCAGTGTCACTAGGGCCCAATTAAACTGAATGATAGATTCAGTTCAGTTCAATTCAGTTGTTCAGTTGTGTCTGACTCTTTGCATCCCCATGAACTGCAGCACGCCAGGCCTCCCTGTCCATCATCAACTCCAGGAGTCCACCCAAACCCATGTCCATCGAGCCGGTGATGCCCTCCAACCATCTCATCCTCTGTCATCCCCTTCTCCTCCTGCCCTCAATCTTTCCCAGCATCAGGGTCTTTTCAGATGAGTCAACTCTTCGCATGAGGTGGCCAAAGTATTGGAGTTTCAGCTTCAACATCAGTCCTTGCAATGAATACCCAGGACTGATCTCATTTAGGATGGACTGGTTGGAATGATAAATTAGGAATAATGATACCAGCAAGACCCTGTGTATAACCTGTCTGTTGAATATGACAGGTGTTAATGTTAATTTTGCATATCTGTTATAGCTATTGGCTATTGAAAGAGAATAAGTAAAAGAATAATAAAAATCATAATTACTTTTATTGAGTACTTCTGACCTACCAGGAACTAAATTAAATGTTTTTTTATGTATAGGATAATAGTAACTATTATTATTCCCATTTTTTGAATATTATTATACTATTTAAAAAAATTCTTTCTTAACAACACATGGTCGGACTTCTTGGCATCTAAAATTTGAGCTTGTCTGAAACTCAGGTACCTAGATTTTAGAAAGCAAGGTGAAAGCTCATGAAATAATTTTTTTCTTTCATGGGTTTTCTCATACTTGATAGTTTTTATTTATATGCAGAATTCACTCTGGAATTTTTTAAATTTACCCACAAAGGGACCTCCCTGGCAGTCCATTGGTTAGGACTCCACACTTCCATTGTAGCAGTCACAAGCTCGATCCCTGGTCAGGGAACTAAGATCCCACATGCTGCAGAGCACAGCCCCCCAAATTTTTTTTAATTTACCCACAAAGATATTTTCAGAGTCAAAAAAGTAATCTATGTTCACAGCCATTTAACTTGTTAAATCTCAGAAAAGATTTTTATTATTTCAGTAATTCATTACTGCTATGTATTATATGTATCATGTAATACGTTAAGGGCTTCCCCAATGACTCAGCAGTGAAGAATCCATCTACAATGCAGGAGACAAGAATTCAATCCCTGGGTCGAGAAGATCCCCTCAAGGAGGAAATGGCAACCCATTCCAGTATTTCTGCCTGAAAAATCCCATGGGCAGAGGAGCCTGGCAGGCTGCTATCCAAAGGATCTCGGAGTCAGATATGACTGAGCAACTGAACACACACACACAAGTGTGATGTGTTATATTTTTATTGAAGTATAATTGATCTGCAATAGTGTGTTTCAGGTACACAGTAAAGTGATTTGGTTTTTATAAGTATATAAAACATATATTCTTTTTCAGATTCTTTTCCATTATAGGTGCTATATAGCTTTACAGCAAATCCTTGTTGTTTATCTATATTATATATCGTAATGTGTATCTGTTAATCTCATACTCTTTATCCCTCTCCCATTGCCCTTTGGTAACCATAAATTATTTGTTTTGTCTGTGGGTCTGTTTATATTTTCTAAGTTTATTTGTATTGTTTTTTAAATTTCACACAACAATAATATGTAATATTTGTCTTTCTCTTCTTGACTTACTTCATTTAATGTGATAATCTCTAGGTCCATCCATGTTGCTGCAAATGGCAATGTTTCATTCTTTTTTATAACTAATATTCCATTGTATATATATGTATCACATCTTTATCCATTCATCTTTTGATAGACACTTAGTTGCTTCCATATATTGGCTATTATAAATAGTGCTGTTATAAACGTTAGAGTGAATGTATCTTTTTGAATTAGAGTTTTCTTCTCTTCTGGGTATATACCCAGGAGTGGGATTGCTGGATCATATGATAATGTGTTATATTATTAACATGTCCTGGGCTGTCTTTTGTAGGGAATGATGAGATAATGGATGATGTGCAGCCACCACAAATATTACAATGACTGTAGAGCTGATTTCAGGAGAGAAATTGCATTCATCCCGAGCCATCCATTGTTATATTCCAGAGTCCCTTTGTGATTAGTTTCGGTTATAAAATAAAATTTTCCTTGTGGAAAGCTAAACATTCTTAGTGAGATCAAGTATTCACCTGCTTTTGTAAAACTACTTGCATTGACCAGCCGAGACTGAGATTTATAGTTAAAAACACATTGATTTACACTTGATACGTTTTATGGGAAATTTTTTATTATGCTCACTTTAGAATAGAGATCAATTAAACCTTTACCTGATAGTATCTTGTTTAAATAGCTAATGAGTATAATAGTCTTACAGAAAGAGGAATCCCTATGCCTCCCCTAAGGAACCTGGTGAGCAGCTCACCCACTGCCACCATGTCAGTTGCAAGGAAACCCTGCCTGGAAGAAAAAAAGAGCTAGCATCTCAGTGCTGGCAAGCTACAGAGGAGAAATTCTAACTTGTCTCCCTCTGTTTGCATCACTGACTGTGCTTAAAGGCATGAGGTTGTAGAATCGGACCTTGGGCTAGTTACTTCCACCTTCACTTCTGCTCCTGGGGTAATGGAAGGTGGCAATAAATACAGCATGGGTGTTTATCTGAAGACATTTAATGAATTACAGCTAGAGGAGTGCAGCCCCTATTTACTTTTGTAAAGGGAGTGGGTGGCAAGAGTTCTAACATTTTTCTGTATTTGGCCCTGGTTGTAGTATATACTTAGAGACAATCCAGCTGCATGTCTTTTCCACTGAGCACACTGCAATTTTAATTCATTTTCAGTAGATCACTTTAGCAGTTGTTTATTGAATACCTACTGTGTACACAGTGCTATAGGAATCATGATGATGATAGCAGCAATAAAGTGTATTAAGTATTTCCTATGTGCCAAGTACTGTGGCTAAGCGCTTTATGCACTTTATGTACATTAGAAGATCATAATCTTTTCAACCACCCCATAGTCTAGATATTATTTTCTCCATTTTACATTTGGGGAAACTGAGTCTAGATAAATAACTTGCCAAGGTCATACAACTAGTAAGTAGGAAAAGGTGGTATTCAAATCTAGGGACTTCCACTTTGACAAGGTAGCATACTGAATATTCAGAAACATCCCAGGCCAATACTCCCACCACCAGCATTAAAACACTTAACATGTAGGATGATATAAAATATCTTATTTAATGTATAACTCAGCACAGGAAAGTAAGGAAAATTTTCAAGGGTGAAAAATGAAAAGGAAGCAGGAATCTAAGGTGATATGCTGTTGCTGGCTAAAGCTGCAGCTAACCTGAAAGCATCTAGTTATACCCTGAACCTAGAACCTTTGGCATTGGGTGGGGAGACTGAAATCTATAGACATAAATTAAAAAACACTTCCTAAGCCATGGCAGTCTCTTGCCTGGATATTACTCTCTTATTGGTTTCCCTGCTTTCACCTTTGCCCCCTACATTCTGTTGTCAACACAGCTGCCAACATTACCATTTTAAAATGTACAGCAAGTGTGTCATCCCTCTGCTAATAACCCCCTTCCCCGACTGCTGCTTATCATACTCAGAGGCACTTTCTTACATTAGCTCTGATTTTGTCCCTCAGTTCCCTGTTTTTACTTAAATGTCATCTTCTCAGTGAGGCCTATAACTGATAACCCTATTTAAAATTTTACCCATCCCTCTCTAGCACTCTTGCTTCCTCTTCTCTGCTCTTTAGTGGGTATGTGCACATCACGTATATTTAGTATTTATTTTCTCAGTCTTTCCACTAGGCTCCAGGAAAGCAGAAAATTTCACTGGTTCGCTGGTCTATCCCCATCTCCTAAATTGTGCGTGGTACACAATCAGTCCTTAATAAATTAAGGAAATTAATGAAAAGGAAAACCAAAAATACAGTACAGGGGATCAACAAATCCCAGAGTTGTTTTCTAAAATGAGTAATAACTAGACTTTATACTCTAGTTTTATCTAACTCCAGAATCTGTCCCTTTAACCATCACATAGGACACAGCTTCTTCACCTTCACAAAGCTTACCACCATCTAGTGAGTGGACCCTGGAGTCAGATTGCTGCTGCTGCTGCTAAGTCGCTTTAGTCGTGTCCGACTCTGTGCGACCCCATAGACAGCAGCCCACCAGGCTCCCCTGTCCCTGGGATTCTCAAGGCAAGAACACCGGAATGGGTTGCCATTTCCTTCTCCATTGCATGAAAGTGAAAAGTGAAAGTAAAGTCGCTCAGTCATGTCTGACTCTTAGCGACCCCATGAACTGCAGCCCACCAGGCTCCTCCATCCATGGGATTTTCCAGGCAAGAGTACTGGAGTGGGTCACCATTGCCTTCTCCGGAGTCAGATTGACTGGGACTTAATACCTGTATGAGCTTAGGCATGTTATTTTACTTCTCTCTATGGTTGTTAACCATAATAAGAATGATAAGAGGATCTACCTTATAGGGTTATTATGAGCATTAAATGCTGTAGGATATATAAAGTGTTTTACTGCCCAGCACATGATAAGCCTTCAGTAAGTGTTAATGACTACTGCTGATTTTTTTTGTCATTATGCCTTTTTCCTCCTCCTTTTCTCTGTGTCTAGCTTAGCGCAGTTCTGCCAAATGAGAGTAACAAACGCTGTGAAAGCCGGTCAGAAGTCCTATAGGTAGACACATTGATTGTCTAACATAAGAATCAGCACTCAAACTAACTGTCCAATAATTCTTACTGGCTTTGTGCTGAGTGTTGGTTTGTTGGTTGGTTGGTTTTGTTTTCTTTTCAGAATACTAAAGATGTATTTACTGCATTTTCTTAGCATAGAAAGCTCTGTGCCAAAGTTGTGCTGAGTTTTGAAAGCAATAATAGACAAATGATATGAGAAAGAGAGGAACTGTAGAAGAATAAAAGACGTGGTCTGTGTATTGCTCTTGGATTAAGAGAACTTGGTGATAACCCTCCTGGGGCCCCATAAAAACAACTCTCCCCCCAATACACACATACAATATATACACCACTCTACTTATCAGGCTGCACACTCCCTAATGAAAGGTCATGTCCTGATTACTTGAACCGAAAACATACAAAATATCTGACCAATTCCCCATTGATATCATGGCAAATATATGGATTTAGAGGTAGACTGTCACTAAACGTTGATACGTTGGACTGGAAGGAATCTAAAAGTTTTAGTCAGGCCTGCTATCTATTCTTCCTGTCCTTGCTGGCAAGATTGCAAACTCAAATGTTTAAAGAAATCAGACTGGTAATGTAAATGATTGAAATGGAAATGTACAGAACTACAGAATGTTTGTTCCATGTTAAGAGAACATCTTCTGTTTAATTCCAGTCTTGTTGTCAGGTAGAAATATGGGCACAGTGTTGCTGGGTCTTGCACTTTTCAAAGTAAGACAGAAATCGAGCTTGGGGGGTGTTGGGGAGGTTGGTTTGGTTGTTTTAATTTTATTGACATATAGTTGATTTATAACATTGTGTTAATTCTGCTATACAGCAAAGTAACTCAGTTTTATACACACACACACATGTTCTTTTTCATATTCTTTTCCATTATGGTTTATCATAGCATATTGTATATAGTTCCCTGTACTATACATTCAGGCTTCCCTGCTGGCTCAATGGCAAAGGATCTACTTTGCTAATGCAGGAGACAAAGGTTCAAGTCCTTAGGTCGGCAAGATCCCCTGGAGAAGGAAATGGCAACCCACTCCAGTACTCTTGCCTGGAAAATCCCATGGACTGAGGAGCCTGGTAAGCTGCAGTCCATGGGGTCGCTAAGAGTTGGACATGACTGAAGCGACTTAGCAGCAGTAGCAGCCAGTATTCTTGCCTGGGAAATGCCATGGACTGAGGAGCCTGGTAGGCTGCAGTCTATAGTGTCGCTAAGAGTCGGACACGACTGAAGCGACTTAGCAGCAGCAGCCAGTGTTCTTGCCCAGGAAATGCCATGGACAGAGGAACATGGCAGGCTACAGTCCATGGGGTGGCAAAGAGTCAGACACAACTTAGCAACTAAACAATAAGCTATATATAGTAGGACCTTGTTGTTTATCCACCTGAGTTTGCGTCTGCTAATCCCAAACATGCAATCTTTCCCTCCGCCACCCCATCTTCCCCTTACCAACCTGAAGTCTGTTCTCTGTGTGTCTGTTTTGTAGATATGTTCATTTGTGTCTATTTTAAATTCCACATATAAGTGATATTATATGGTAGTTGTCTTTCTGACTCACTTCCACTTGGTATGATAATCTTTAGGTCCGTCCATGTTGCTGCAAATTTAAAAAAATTTTTTCCTAATTATTAATAATAAAATCCAAAATAAAGTAGCTGCAAGATGCCAGTTTGTAGCCTTTACTATAGAACCTCTGTGTGGATCTATGTAGATAGCAATGAGAAATGCAAATTTTAACCTGAAAGAAAGGTTTGACTGAAGGTATAAATTTGAGAGGCTTCTAAAGAGAGATGATTACTAAACACTATTGGGAGGAAAGAGAAAATAATAGAAGTCAGAAACTTGGGGGAAATTTCTATGGAATGAGAAAAGGAAGAAAAGCCAAAGAATGAAGCAGAACAAGAGAATCACATACAGGAGATCAAGGGAACTTGCAAAATTTCTGCTTTTGAATAGAAGTTAAAGGAAGAAAGGAAGTTGCTAATTTGAGCAGTCTTTCAGTGCCTTTAAAAATCAACTAATCATTATTTAAAAAAAAAAAAAAAAACCTGTGAAAGTAGAAATGTTATTGTGAGCTGAAGCTAAACTCTAACTCATTCTACTCTGTAGCATGGAATTTGATGTATTCTGTTGGCCCCTCCAAGTACATTTGAAGGGAGGAGGTGTCCCATCTGCTGAAAGTCATACTGGAAGATGCAACAGGGCAGCAGAGTCTAAGTCTGGTTCCGCCTGAGCCTTAGTATACCTGATACCCTAGCTCCTGTTGCAGGATTCAAGGGCAGTCAACTAATTCCTTACATACAGATTTAAAAGTAGAAGTTTTAACGTAATCAAAACATAAAAATTTGTTTGAAAGTTTTCATCCCCTAGAAAAAATGGACTTCTCCCAAAATTATATCTCTTCATACTGTTATCACCATGTATAGAATACAGTATAAAATGTTTATATCCAGGCTTCCCTGGTGGTTCAGTGGTAAAGAATCTACCTGCCAATGCAAGAGACATGGATTGAACAATCCCTGATCCAGCAATACCCCACATGCCTCAGGGCAACTAAGCCCGTGTGCCACAACTGCTGAAGCCTACTGAGCCCGTGTGCCATAACTGTTGAAACCTATGTACCCTAGAGCCTGTGCTCCACACCAAGAGAAGCCACTGCAATGGGAAACAGCTAGAAAGTAGCCCCCGCTCGGCACAACTAGAGAAAGCCTGCACAGCAATAAAGACCCAGCACAGCCAAAATAAATAAAATACTACATTTTTAAAAAACTGTTTATATCCCCCAAATTGAGAAGTGAGCTATCCAGGCTCAGTGAACTTGGTGGGGAGGGGCTGGGAATGGGAAGGGAGTGTGAGGACATAATTTTGAATTCTATAGGCCTGAACTAGACAGGATATTCATGGGCAGCATGAGGACTGGAAGAAAACATTAGACTGTAGATTTTATATCATTTAAAGAATATTTCACTTTTTGGGATGCATGAGACAAGTGCTCGGGCCTGGTGCACTGGGAAGACCCAGAGGAATCGGGTGGAGAGGGAGGTGGGAGGGGGGATCGGGATGGGGAATACGTGTAAATCTATTGCTGATTCATGTCAATGTATAACAAAACCCACTGAAAAAATTAAAAAAATTTAAAAAAAAAGAATATTTCACTTTTTAAAACAATGCAGTTAAAAGTACATGAATTACTTTGGAGTGTTGACGTCATGTATTGTAACAGGAAGTAATTATACTATTTCAACATCTAGGTCTCAAAAGCTCTGGTTTATATATTGACCACCTTAGGGTATTTGCATGAACTGTTTGGAATATGTTTATGTGATTGAATACATAACTTAATTGTTAGGTTTTCTTTTAATTACCAAAAATAATTGGAGCACAGTGGTTAATTCTTGATTTACGTCAAAGGACACATGGGAGAGCATAAGTGGAAAGTGAGGAACTGAACTCAGGCAGCAGTGCCTCTCACAGGCCCTGAGGCTCTCTATGCCAGGGTTCTTATGAGCATGTGTATTTCACAAACCCACAGCTCTGCAACAAACACTTGTCCTCAGACACTTGTCAGTTCTACTCCAGGAAAAG
The DNA here is from genome assembly GCF_910594005.1 of Cervus elaphus. Lineage (NCBI taxonomy): Eukaryota > Metazoa > Chordata > Mammalia > Artiodactyla > Cervidae > Cervus > Cervus elaphus. Next base: position 55,893,432 of record NC_057815.1, read on the forward strand.
TGAGATCTACAATCTTGGGATAAGGAACAAATGTGCCACAAAAGCTATAAGATGTAAATGCTAGTAGGATCGGAGAGTTAGCTTTCTACTTATAACAGCAGTGAGAAGGCTAAGGCAATATAGCAGAAATTCCTAATCCCTACGCACTTCTCTTTTGTTTCTTTTGTGTACATTGAATTACAATTAAGATTTCCTTTGAAGGAAAGCTAAAAGTACATGTTTAAAGAGGGTTTGAAGAAAGAGAAATTAAGGAAACAATACCATTCACCATTGCAACAAAAAGAATAAAATACTTAGGAGTATATCTACCTAAAGAAACAAAAGACCTATACATAGAAAACTATAAAACACTGATGAATGAAATCAAAGAGGACACAAACAGATGGAGAAACATACCATGCTCATGGATTGGAAGAATCAATATTGTCAAAATGGCTATACTACCCAAAGCAATCTATAGATTCAGTGCAATCCCTATTAAGCTAACAATGGTATTTTTCACAGAACTAGAACAAATAATTTCACAATTTGTATGGAAATACAAAAAACCTCGAATAGCCAAAGTAATCTTGAGAAAGAAGAATGGAACTGGAGGAATCAACCCCACCTGATTTCAGACTCTCCTACAAAGCCACAGTCATCAAGACAGTATGGTACTGGCACAAAGACAGAAATATAGATCAATGGAACAAAATAGAAAGCCCAGAGATAAATCCACGAACCTATGGACACCTTATCTTCGACAAAGGAGGCAAGGATATACAATGGAAAAAAGATAACCTCTTTAACAAGTGGTGCTGGGAAAACTGGTCAACCACTTGTAAAAGAATGAAACTAGAACACTTTCTAACACCATACACAAAAATAAACTCAAAATGGATTAAAGATCTAAATGTAAGACCAAAAACTATGAAACTCCTAGAGGAGAACATAGGCAAAACACTCTCCGACATAAATCACAGCAGGATCCTCTATGACCCACCTCCCAGAATAGTGGAAATAAAAGCAAAAATAAACAAATGGGACCTAATGAAACTTAAAAGCTTTTGCACAACAAAGGAAAGTATAAGCAAGGTGAAAAGACAGCCTTCAGATTGGGAGAAAATAATAGCAAATGAAGCAACAGACAAAGGATTAATCTCAAAAATGTACAAGCAACTCCTGCAGCTCAATTCCAGAAAAATAAATGACCCAATCAAAAAATGGGCCAAGAACTAAACAGACATTTCTCCAAAGAAGACATACAGATGGCTAACAAACACATGAAAAGATGCTCAATATCACTCATCATCAGAGAAATGCAAATCAAAACCTCACTGAGGTACCATTACACGCCAGTCAGGATGGCTGCTATCCAAAAGTCTACAAGCAATAAATGCTGGAGAGGGTGTGGTGAAAAGGGAACCCTCTTACACTGTTGGTGGGAATGCAAACTAGTACAGCCGCTATGGAGAACAGTGTGGAGATTTCTTAAAAAACTGGAAATAGAACTGCCATATGACCCAGCAATCCCACTTCTGGGCATACACACTGAGGAAACCAGATCTGAAAGAGACACGTGCACCTCAATGTTCATCGCAGCACTGTTTATAATAGCCAGGACATGGAAGCAACCTAGATGCCCATCAGCAGATGAATGGATAAGGAAGCTGTGGTACATATACACAATGGAATATTACTCAGCCATTAAAAAGAATTCATTTGAATCAGTTCTAATGAGGTGGATGAAACTGGAGCCCATTATACAGAGTGAAATAAGCCAGAAAGATAAAGAACATTACAGCATACTAACACATATATATGGAATTTAGAAAGATGGTAACGATAACCCTATATGCAAAACAGAAAAAGAGACACAGATGTACTGAACAGACTTTTGGACTCTGTGGGAGAAGGCGACGGTGGGATGTTCTGAGAGAACAGCATCGAAACATGTATATTATCTAGGGTGAAACAGATCACCAGCCCAGGTTGGATGCATGAGACAAGTGCTCGGGCCTGGTGCACTGGGAAGACCCAGAGGGATCGGGTGGAGAGGGAGGTGGGAGGGGGGATCGGGATGGGGAATACATGTAACTCCATGGCTGATTCATGTCAATGTATGACAAAAACCACTACAGTATTGTAAAGTAATTAGCCTCTGACTAATAAATGAAAAAAAAAAGAATAAAAAATAAAAATAAAGAGGGTTTGAAACCCATCCCTGTCTTTAAATGGTCCAGAACATTTCACCAAAATTTTGTTGAATTAATTATTCAGCATTCAGTATAAGAGCCCAAGTCCCCTGATTCCCAAGCATTTATTTCTCTAAATGAGCTCTAATCCTCTTACCTGGATCTATGACTGTCAGCCCTGCTGCACATTAGAATCACTGGGAGTGCTTTTAAGGACAGTAGACATAAAACTCCTATCAAAGTTGAAACCAAAATCTCTGGACCTGAAACCCCGACATAGGTGTCTTAACAGTTCCACAGTTGAACTGAGAGGTCTTTAAAGGTCCTAAAACCCTGAGAATCTGTCATTAAATCCAGTGAAAATACTGGTGGTGTGTAATATAACTTAATAACATACTTTACAAGTAGACAGTGGTTGTAAAGATATTATTCCTCCATGCCAAGGGGAAAAAATCTGAGATTTTAGGGTCCACAAAAATAGCTTCAAAGCCTTTTTTCAGATCTGTATGTTTAAAATTCTAAGAAACAATGAAAAATGAAGAACACCTATTTTAATTCATTGCACGTACTGAATCAAATCACAAAGTATGTATTCAGCTCTTTCTTTGTGTTCAGAATCCTTTGGTAGGCTAAGTGAGGAGTGAGGAGCCTCAACATAGAAGATCTGCCCTCTGTCTTTGAGGAACTTGTGATATATTATTATTGAGCTTATGCAGTAGTAATATCTAATATTGTTTGAATACTTCCTGGGTACCAGATACTGTTTTAAGCATCTTCCGTATACCATGCCATTTATTTCAATTCTCAACATCCTAACCTTGAAAGACTATGAGATTTAAAACCCTTCTTACATGTTGATTTATCAGATGAGGAAAATAAAGCACAGAAAAGATAAGTAATTTACTCAAAGTTATTTAAACTCAGGTATTCTGAGTTAGCAGGGAGAAATACCAATAACCTCAGATATGCAGATGACACCACGTGACACCACTCTTACGGTAGAAAGCAAAGAGGAATTAAAGAGTCTTTTGATGCAGGTGAAAGAGGAGAGTAAAAAGCTGGCTTAAAACTCAACATTCAGAAACTAAGATCATGCATCCGGTCCCATCACCTAATGGCAAATAGACAGGGAAACAATGGAAACAGTGACAGACTTTATTTTCTTGGGCTCCAAAATCACTGCAGATGGTGACTGCAGCCATGAAATTAAAAGATGCTTGCTCCTTGGAAGAAAAGCAGTGACAAAGCTACACAGCATATTAAAAAGCAGAGACATTACTTTGCCTACAAAGGTCCGTATAGTCAAAGCTATGTGTTTTCCAGTTGTCATGTACAGATGTGAGAGCTGGACAGTAAAAAAGGCTGAGTGCTGAAAAATTGATGCCTTTGAACTGTGGTGTTGGAGAAGACTCTTGAGAGTCCCTTGGACTGCAAGGAAATCAAACCAGTCAATCAGCCTTGAATATTCACTGGAAGAACTGATGCTGAAGCTGAAGCTCCAGTATTTTGGCCACCTGATGCAAAGAGCTGACTCATATGAAGAGACCCTAAGGCTGGGAAAACACTGAAGGCAGGAGGAGAAGGGGATTACAGAGGATGAGATGATTGGATGGCATCACCGACTCAATGGACCTGAGTTTGAGCAAACTGCGGGAGATGGTAAAGGACAGGGAAGCCTGGCATGTTGCAGACCATGGGGTCACAAAGAATCGGACACAACTGAGCAACTGCACAACAACAATTTTGCGTCCAGAACCCTTTCTTCTAAGCATTAGTCAATCTATAAATTACTGAGATAATGGAATAGTTGTTTTTAAGCCACTATCTTTGGGGCTGTTATTTTTACACAGAAAGTAGATAACAAAAATACTGGTACATAGTAAGTGCTATGTGAGTGTTAGCTGTTATTATCATCATCATCATCGTTATGTAGCTTTTTAGTATCAAGTTTTGACATCCAGATATGATCAGTAAGGAGCTATCATAAGTGTTTGGGTGAGGGGACCAATATGAATTATAGTTTTTATTAATTTTGCAGTGGAATATGGCTTAAGAGAAATACTGGTTAGTACAAGAGAAGGTATTTGCAAGAACTGTATTAGAAGTTTCATAAAAATAAAACACCATATTTGGAAGTGCTTTTCAATGGTCCCATGCTAAATTCTTCACATAATACAAATGTCTGCTGAAATTGTGCAATTGTATACCTTCTGTGATTCAGGATAATGTGTCACCATTAATAATTCTTTTCTTCCTTGTGGTTACAATCAAAGTTGTACTGGCTTCAAAAAAAAAAATTGTACTGGCTTCATCCTGCTACCTATGAATCTTATAGGAAATTTTCCATAGAATAACAATGAAGGTACTAATTCATAATTCTCAGAAGCTAACAAGTAATGAAGAGGGGGTTTTTCTTCCCTCAAGCAAGCCTTAGAATGCTTTTTCTGAAATGTTCTCTGGCCGCCGTTTGCATTTTTACTACCTCTCAAGTTAAGGAGACATTTGTATTGAGCCAGAATTTTTGTCTATTTACTAAGTAACTCATTCCCCGATTGCATGTTTGATGACTTAACCATTATGTTATAAAGACCGGCAGTGGAAGAAAAGCTCTAGGTAAAAAACACATTTTGCTTTATTGTTTTTCTTACAAAACAAATTCATTTGTTTAATTGCGGAATGAGGGTTGGAACTACAGATTGTACTTGGCCAAAACTGAAATCTGTGATCTTTTCCATTCAAGAAAGTTAACTGAAGCTGACATGACTTCTGGGAAGTGCATTGCAGCTGACATCTGGGCATGGCCCATGCCAAAGTGTTATCGTGAGAAATTGGCCCACCAGGAATGGAATGTGAATCTAGAAGATTGAGTAAAAAAAGAAAAAATTATCTGGACTGTATCACCTTTTTTGGAATGAACAAAATTAAAATTTTTACAGCATAACTCTTTCTCTAGTGGGATGCTGTGTCACAATTGGCAGTTACTTGTTCTTCCTAACATGACTCTGCTCAGTCGTGTCTGACTCTTTGCGGCCCCATGGACTGTAGCCTGGCAGGCTCCTCTGTCCATGGGATTTCCCAGGCAGGAATACTGGAGTGGGTAGCCATTTCCTCCTCCAGGGAAATGCATATAATTGCAAAGAATTATATGCATGACTCGAGGCTGTTTCATAGGGCTTCATCCCAGTGTTTTAAAACCTTGTGTGACAGTACATTTTAGAATTACCATCCCAGCCCCCTGCAGAGTGCTAAACATATCTTTGGTTCTCTGAAAAATGTTTGCGGTTATAGTATAATATATTCTTAGGTACCAAGACTGTGCAGAGAGCCTTCTATCCAAATGCAAATCTTATTTTGTGTAACCACTGCCTCATTTTATTTGTATATTTTATTTGTCATCCTGCTTTTCATCTCAGTCTTGAAAGTGAGATTCTATGTCCATAGGAATGCTCACTATGCTGTAAAAGGCAAAGGAGCTCTGTATCTTTATGATTGACATTTGTGTATCTTAGAATACCATCGACCCCAGATCTTTTTGTTTTCTGTGGGTGAGCGCTTGTCAAAGGCAGTAAAAAGATAAAGGCATAGGTCTCACAGGAGAGATGTAAATAAATTATAAGTATTTCCTATTCCTCCTTCTCCTTAAATCTGAAAGTCATACTTCCTGTTATTTATGTGCTCAGTTGCTCAGTCGTGGCTGACTCTTTGCGACCCCATGGACTGTAGCCTGCCAGGCTCCTCTGTCCATGGAATTTTCCAGGCAAGAATACTGGAGTAGATTGCCATTTCCTTCTCCAGGGTCTTGTTACTTAAGCCATTGATAAAAATGTTGAAAACAGCAGAACTTCATAGCAGGCCACTTGACACTTCCTTTTTGGATAGTGTCAATCTACTTAGTAAATATGATGGGAAAGGTAATTTGAAATCTAATCACAGAATTGCCTCAGATTTCACGTTAATGAGTTTACATTAATGTTATTCTTTAGTCACTAAGAACATATAATAGCATGCTTCGGAACAGGGGAGTTACCTGCCTGTGTTTCAGAGACCTAACAGCAGTGTAGAAGATGTTGAGAAGAACTGAGAGGTTGAGGAACAAAAGTCACTTAATAGGCTAGTATAATAGACAAGTGTCGATGACAGCACTTAGGGAGAGATCCACTAAGTGGATAGAAATTTGTCTATAACATGGTTTGCTTTTAGCAAAGGTGACAAACCAAATGCCTCTGGAGGCCAAACAAATAAAAATGAAGCAAATGAGTTAAGCCCGCCAAAGGAAAAGGACTGTCTGGTGAGGGCAGCCCCTCCTCAGCTTCAGCAGTTGTCACCATGCAGGAATGCAGGAATAGTTTTACTGTGACTTTTAGTTTTTCAACAGAAGTTAGAAATTTAGCTTTTCTGTAGAATCCTTTCATTTTTAAGCGTTGGCTTAATTTTTTCAAAGTCCTTGACAGCAAAAAAAAAAAAAAGAAAAGTAATACATCTGCCCCCAGATGTAGCTAATAAGATGCTAGCTTTACAGTCTGTAGCTTTTAGCTTCTTCTGGTTGTGAATTCTTGAGTGTAACAAGGAAAAGGCCTCAGGATAGGAATTAGAAAACTTTTGGCTTCAGAAAAGAATGTATACAAAACTTATGACTCTCTTTGTGGATAATGAAAGCAAAGATTTTATTAGCAACTTGTCCCTAAAGAGCACTTTATACATAGATTATTTTTCTAGTTTAATTTTGCTTAGGTAGCACTGTTTCCTTCTTATTAGTCAGCATTGTTAGCATTTTTGTGTAATCATAGATTTGATAGAGACTTGTGCAGGAGCTGCTGAGTTACAGAAGTTATTACAGCAGAAAATTAATTATGTGGTGCTATAAATACTTAACTCAGTGACTCAGCAAATTCCCTTCAAGTCCAAAGGGAAACATTTTGTACCTAACTCTTGAGGTCTGTTTTTAATTTCTCCAGCTTTGCAGTTGTCCCTATTTGTCACTGATAGATTTTTCAGTGATGAGAGAGGCATAAAGATAGAGACCACTTTCAGAGGGAGATTAAGTACTGGGGAAATGAAAGCAGGGGGGAACCCTCAGTCATGGGAGTGCTTCAGTACTGATGGCAGGGGATTACCAGGAAGCAGTCAGAGAACCAGCTGGAATGACTGTGAGAAATTAGTTTTGTTATACTCTTGGGTGACATTTCAGCTAATAAAATTAGAATGAAAATGGTAATGTTAGAAGCAAACCTCTTGAAAACATGTAATTAACTTTTTTAGAATTCTACAAACATTCTGTATATCCCCAGTACCCATATTTAAGATACTTTAACTAGGCGTTGAGTTGATTCCAATGTGTGCTGGAGATGGTCTCTGCCATTAAAGGCTTTAAGAGAGAGACTGTATGTACAAAAAAAAAGTTTACTTGTTTAATTGATAGTTTAATACTTAGTTTTTAAAACCTAAAAAAAAGTTGACCTTTTAATTAATATCTATTATCATCTGTTAATGATTATGTGAAGATAGGAACAATATAGGAACTCATTTCACATAATACAATTTCTTATAAACAGTAAGATATTACTGTTTTAAAAAACCCTCTGTATGAATAGTAAAATTCTTGGCATTAATAAATGGACATAGAGGCTGGGAATTGGGGGTGCAGAGGTGGCTTTTGTGGTGTTCCTAAAAGTCTCTTTTTTTAAAAAAATGATCATTTTTGTCATAATACAAATACTAGTACTCTTTATTGCTATTACATTTTACCATACTGGCAACTAAAATCTGTCAGTGGTTGTTCTAATATAATTCTGAGAGGTTTTTTTTTTTTTTCTTGAGAGGAATTTTAACGTGGCATTTTAACACATTCTTGAACAAAAATAGTCCTAGATGTAAAAAATAGAATGAAATAATTGTAGAGAAGTATAAACAGATTCTATGTAAGATAGTGTCTTAGTCTGCTCAGGCTGCCATAATAAAATACCATAGAATGGGTGGTTTAAACAACAGAATTTTATTTTCTCATAGTTTTGGAAGCTGGCAATCCAAGGTCAGGGGTCTAGCCAGTTGGGCTTCTGGTGAAGGACTCTCTTTCTGTCTTTAAGCCACCTCTTGCTCTGTCCTCAGGGCCTTACTTCATGGGGGGTCAAGGGTAGGGAAAGAACAAGCACTCTCTGGTATCTCTTCTTATAAGGGCACTAATTCTATCATATTAGGGCCACCATAACTTATAACCTCATTTAACTTTGATTCAGTTCAGTTCAGTCGCTCAGTCGTGTCCGATTCTTTTCGACCCCATGGACTGTAGCACGCCAGGATTCCCTATCCATCACCAACTCCTGGAGCTTGCCCAAACTCATGTCCATTGAGTCGGTGATGCCATCCAACCAACCATCTCATCCTCTGTCATCCCCTTCTCCTCCTGCCTTCAATCTTTCCAGTAATCAGGATCTTTTCCAACGAGTCAGTCCTTCGCATCAGGTGGCCAGAGTATTGGAGCTTCAGCTTCAGCATGAGTGCTTCCAGTGAATATTCAGGACTGATTTCCTTTAGGATGGACTGGTTTGATCTCCTTGCAGTCCAGGGGACTCTCAAGAGTCTTCTCCAACACCACAATTCAAACGCATCAATTCTTCAGCACTCAGCTTTCTTTATAGTCCATCTCTCACATCCATACATGACCACTAGAAAAACCATAGCTTTGACTAGACAGACCTTTTTTGGCAAAGTAATGTCTCTGCTTTTTAATATGCTGTCTAGGTTGGTCATAGCTTTTCTTCCAAGGAGCAAGCATCTTTTAATTTCATGGCTGCAGTCACCATCTGCAGTGATTTTGGAGCCCAAGAAAATAAAGTCTCTCACTGTTTCCATTGTTTCCTTATCTATTTGCCATGAAGTGACGGGACCGGATGCCATGATCTTTGTTTTTTGAATGTTGAGTTTTAAGCCAGGTTTTCACTCTCCTCTTTCACTTTCATCAAGAGGCTCTTTAGTTCCTCTTTACTTTCTGCCATAAGGGTGGTGTCATCTCCATATCTGAGGTTATTAATACTTCTCCCCGTAGGAGTGGGTAGCCTTTCCCTTCTCCAGGGGACCCAGCCCAGGGATTGTACCCAGGTCTCCTGCATTGCAGGTGGATTCTTTACCAGCTGAGGCACAAGGGAAGCCCTAACCTTGTTTACTTCCTTCGAATACAGTCACACTGGGGATTTAGGGCTTTAACATATGAATTTTAAGTAGGCACAATTAGTCCTAGCAGATAGAAAATTGAGAGACAGTAACCAGGGAAGTCTTTTTGAAAGAGGCTTTATAGGCCTTTGTAGAATGAAGAGAATTTTAATCATTAGAGATTGGAAGAACAGATTCCAGGTGGAAGATTTAAATAACGTAACCAATGTCATAGCAGTGAGAAAGCAAAGAATATGTTCAGCACACAGAGCATTCAGCTCCTTCACTTATAGAATGACATCTACAAAAGTGAATGGTAAAAAAAAAATTTTTTTTTTTTAAAGTGAATGGTACTCAGGAAGTCCAGAAAGAGAGGATGTAGCCAAATTATTTAGTATCTTATGAAACTTCCTTCTCTGGTTTCAGTATTACTCTAAACAGCTATGTGGCCTTGATCACATCTCTACTTCTGTGTCTCATAGCATCCCCATATGTCAATGAAAAAATTAAACTATCTCTGAGGTTTCTTTTAACTTAAGAAGTCTGTACTAAAAAAAAAAAAAGTAAGTTTAACACATATTGTGTGTTTGTATGTGCCTGTGTACTTTCATATTTGTGCTCTCGCACCAGCAGATGTGCCCACTTCTGCAAGTGTTTGATGATAGGCATAAAAATCTACTGCCATTTATATGTTGAACTTGAACTCCTCCTACCTCTCCATGAATTAAAAACCTTTGTCTGCATATTCCAGGAACGCAGATGGACCTCCCAGAGAGAACTGACCAGGCAAATTGGGGAGATAATTGGTTTCCCCAGCCTTGTTCCATGTCCTTTTCCAACTTCATTGGCCCTCTTATTTTCTCTTGCTTCAAATTTCAAGTTCCCTCATGACTGCTTTTTCTACCCTGCTAAGGAAGCTTAATCTCAAAGCCTTGTTCATATTCACTGGTAGCAACTGGGTAAAAGTATGCCCAAACCTGCAGGGATATTTGCCTTTGACAAGGAACTAGCCCTTCAACTATAAGAATGACACATGAATAGTAAAATTCTCAGCATTAATAAATGGACATAGAGACTGGGAACTGGGGGTGCAGAGGTGGATTTGTGGTGTTCCTAAACGTATCAAAACTGGGAAATGACCTTGAAGCTTGAAAACCGTCTCCAGTCCTTGAACAGTTTAGTATGACTTTACAGCTATTTATTCTAAGTCCTGGACCCATCTTAGCTATTTTTAGCCAGATAATTAGTGCTATTCACTTGTATTTTAGAATTCTGGGTATAGTTATGGACTAACCAAAGCAAACACTTTGATAACTTTGACCTGACCTATATGAGTCAGTAGATAATTCTTCTTCCTGGGAAATGGCTAGTAGATCAACAGCTTATTCATCATTTTAGAGGCCCAGTTTTAATGAATCTTTCATAAATAAACTCAATAGAACTAAAGTTGAAGAAGATCTGTTTTCTTAAAAAAATAATGGCATATTTTTCTTTTTAAGAAATAATGTTTTTCCCCACTATATAGAGTCATCTAATAATATTGTTTTTCTTTTCAAAAATAGGCAGAAACACATCCAATCAAGAAGGTGTTATCTTTGTAATGAACTTAAACTGGGAGCTTAGGTGACTCATCTGAGAATATTCTATCAGTCAGAAACACTTCAAGGTTCAGCCCTAGTATTTACTGCTCTGTGGCCTCCAATTTGCGTGGGCACCAACTTAGTGAATCATAGTGGCTGTCCATCACTCATTCTCTGAAGACCACAGTTTCAAAATAAAACCCTTAGAAAGCAGTTGCAGTTACTTCACCCACAATTGACTGGACCATGGACGCAACCTACAATTTGAGTCTTTATTTGGTCATTGACAAGAGTCGTAAGTTTTTGAGTCAAAATTTCAATAAAATTCTGAAATTTAGGCCCCCGGATATTGGTTTTGCTGTTTGTAAGGATGCTTTCAAGACTTGCTTTGCCTTTCATAATTCTAACAAAATAATTTAATTGTGTGTGTCGGTATATGTCTGGAAAAGTTGAATAGATGGAAACTAAGGAAGGAAAAGATGTGCCTCAAAATTGTAATCCGATAGTACTGTGATTCTTGCTTTCATCTCGTAAAAAGTAGAAAATGGTATAAGGAAGAAGTTCATTTTTCTTAAGATTTTTTTTTTGGTAATAAAATTCAAATTAAAAATCACTTGAAATCAAGCCTTGCTAATGCTAATTGCTAATTGTTTTCCCCCTAGATTCTTTATCATTGGAACAGTCTCTTAAGATAACAATAACATTACCCAAATTGAATCAGAGCATTTCAACTGTAAAGTTTAATCACGTAAGGAAAGGAACGTGCTTTTCCAGAAAATAGATCTTTGTCTTTTTTATCCTGATGTAATAGTGAACTGTTACATGCAGGACATCTAGAGCCAGGTGACCACTGCCAGCTTTGTAGCCATGTGGCTTTTCCAGAGACAGCCATGACTTCCCGCATAGTCTTTGGCAGTTACGCTATCACCTTGTACCACTATGCAACTGCTTCACTAAATCCTTGAGCCCTGGCTGCTGCTTCTATTTACTAAATACATATTAAGTGCCAGGTACTATGCTAAGTGTTTAACATATTGAATCTTCCTACCTCCTTGCGGCTAAATTGAAATGAAATTAGCACAAATGGCATACCATAATCTTAGTTTTGGTTACATAGTATACCTTCTGGATTACTAAAGCTGTGGTGAATGACAACTACCTTTCATGATTGTGAGCTAATTTTTTTCTTTTTTTATTGTGGTAAAACACACATAACACAAAATTTACCATCTTTACTACATTTAAATGTACAGTCCAGTGGTATAAAATACATTCACATTGCAGTGTAACTGTCACCTCAGCCATCCCCATAACTCTTTTTATCTTGTAAAACTGAAACTCTGTACCTATTAAATAATAATTTCCCATTAACTCTCCCCCATCCTCTTGTAACTACCATTACATTTTCAGTCTTTATGATTTTGACTAAGTACCTCATATAAGTGGGATCATACAGTATTTGTCTCTCTGTGATTGGCTTATTTCACTTAACATGATGTCCTCAAGCTTCATCCATGTTATAGTATATTGCAGAATTTCCTTTTTAAGGCTGAATAATACTCCACTGTATGTATATACTAGGTTTTGCTTATCTGTTCATCAGTCAAAGGACACTCAGGTTCATTTCAGTTCAGTTCAGTCGCTCAGTCGTGTCCGACTCTTTGCGACCCCATGAATCGCAGCACGCCAGGCCTCCCTGTCCATCACCAACTCCCGGAGTTTACTCAAACTCATGTCCATCAAGTCGGTGATGCCATCCAACCATCTCATCCTCTGTCGTCCCCTTCTCCTCCTGCCCTCAATCTTTCCCAGCATCAGGGTCTTTTCCAATGCGTCAACTCTTCACATCAGGTGGCCAAAGTATTGGAGTTTCAGCTTCAGCATCAGTCCTTCCAATGAATACCCAGGACTGATATCCTTTAGGATGGACTGGTTGGATGTCCTTGCAGTCCAAAGGAGTCTCAAGTTACTTTAACATTTTTTACTATTGTGAATACTGCTGCTATGAATATACCTACACAGATATCTTTTTAAGACTACTTTCAGCTTTTTGAACTAGAATTGCTGGATAATATGGTAATTTTATTTTTAGTTTTTTGAAGAATTAACCATACTGTTTTCCACAACAGTTTACCATTTTACATTCCCACCAACAGTGTATAAGGCTTCACCTTTCTCTACATCCTCACCAGCACTTGTTACTTTCTGATTTTTTTTGAAAGTACCCATCCTAGTGGGTGTTAGGTGGTAGCTCATTGCTGTTTTGATTTGCATTTCCCTAATAATTAGCACACATCTTTATATGTGCAACTGGCCGTTTATATATCTTCTTTGGCGAAACATCTGTTCTTGGCTTCCCTGGTGGTTCAGATGGTAAAGAATCTGCCTGCAATGCAGGAGACTCAGGTTTGATCCCTGGGATAGGAAGATCCCCTGCAGAATGGAATGGCTATCCACTTCAGTATTCTTGCCTGGATAATTCCATGGACAGAGCAGCCTGGTGGGCTATAGTCCATGAGGTTGCAAAGAGATGGACTGACTCTTTTGATTTGCATTTCCTTAATAATCAGCGCACATCTTTACATATGCAGATTGGCCATTTATATATCTTCTTGGAGAAACATCTATTCTAGTACTTTGCTCATTTTTATTTGAGTTGTTCTGTTGTTGTTGAGTTTTTGAAGTTCTGTATATATTCTGGATATTAGTCCCATATCAGATGTATAATTTACAAACATTTTCTCTCATTGTGTGGGTTGCCTTTTTGCTCTGTGGATAGTGTCTTTTGATGCACAAAGTTTTTAGTTTCATAAAGTCCAACTTGTCTTTTTTCTTTTGTTACATGTGCCTTTAATGTCATATCTAAGAAATCAGTGTCAAATCTAATGGCATAATATTTTTATACTACACTAATACAAATCTCTTTAGACCTATGTAGCACCCTGTAAAACTTGCTATTTAGTGATTGCTTTAAGTCACTGAGAAGACTCCCCAAGCCCTAGAAAGAGTTTTCCTTTCATCTCTGATAAAGTGGAATCCAAGAGTCACTAGTATCACCAAAGCTGTTATTTTTATCTAGAAACAATATGCAGTTCTGTCAGCGGAAGAATGAGTTACTTTAGAACATGTGCTGTTTGGGGTGAGTGAACGGTGTATTTGTCACTCCATCTCTGAAATCTGCCAAGCCAATGGGGCTTGGGCATAGGAACCAGTGATGGTCAGTGCTCCATCCTCACTTGTTACACCATTGCACTGTTATGACTGTCAGCTCTTTCACTTGAAATCAGTTTGCTTAGGACATGGCCTTGGAGACATTGCTTGTGCTCCAGGAGATATTTTGAACATACTAGTGAAGAAATAGAAAAAACATTAATAGATCATCTACTCTGAGCAGTGTAAGTCAAGGAAATGGCCCCTTATAAATTAGATTTCAGCTAATGGGTATCTTTAGAGGAATATATCCTAATGACACAAATTGCATAATAGATTGAGGCCACACCAACAGTTTTAATACCCAGCAAAACTTTACAATAACCTGATTATTTTTTTTCTAATTAACTAAGGATTAAAAAGCATTTTGAGGAATTCCCTAGCAGTTCAGTGGTTAGGACTCTGCACTTTCACTGCCAAGGGCCCCAGGTTTAATCCCTGGTCAGGGAACTGAGATCCCACAAACCAAGTGATATGGCCAAAAAAAACACAAAACCTTAAATATTTCGTTTCCAACCACAAAGTGGAAAATCTTACTTTGCACTACTTCCAACCCAGGGGTCAAACCCATGTCTCTTATGTCTCCTACATTGACAGTCGGGTTCTTTACCACTAGCATCACCTGGGAAGCTAATCACATTTTAAAGTGTTTTCTAATGTAAAGCCTTTCAAAGTAATACATGTGTTTAAGTCAGAAAACGCAAAGGTTACATGGTTTCTAACAAAACAAAGGTCCCTTGCCTTACCTTCAAGATCTAAAATGTTTAATTGTTCAGATGTTTCTTTTTGGTATTTGGCTTAGAGTTTATAACATGCTTTTACTTCTATTCCTTAATTTTACCATATTAGACATTGTATCAGTTGACTTGGAATATGAAAATTTAGATCTCTTCATTTCACCACCATACCAAGTCTGATGCTATAGTGACTTCTAATCCTTTGTGTGTGGCCTGTTTTTTTTCCTTATGCTCCTTTATAGAATTCTTCTTTAAAGATTAAGTGTTTATAATTATATACCTTACTGTGGTTCTTTTTTCATTCAGTTTGCTAGATATGAGATGGTGCTTTCAATTTGAAAATCCATGCCCTTTGGTTTTTTTATGTATTTTATCATCTCAGTTTTTCCTGTTTTTCTTTCTAGAACTCCTACTGGTTGGATACTAATGCCTAGACTAATACTCTATTTTTTCTCAATATTTATTATGAAATTTTTCAAACATAGAGAAAACATTTTTAATTTCCAGTAGACATCCATAAAACTACCATCTAGAGTCTAATACTAACATTTTTCTATCCTTTCTTTATACGTGTCTATCTGTCCATCAATCTACCTTATTTTTTATGTATTTCAAAGCAAATTATAGGCAACATATAATTATAGTACTTCAACATGTGTACCATTTTGTAGTGAGAATTGTAATTATAGTTTGCATTTTCTTCTTTTGAGGTAAAAT
This sequence comes from Cervus elaphus, assembly GCF_910594005.1. Classification (NCBI taxonomy): domain Eukaryota; kingdom Metazoa; phylum Chordata; class Mammalia; order Artiodactyla; family Cervidae; genus Cervus; species Cervus elaphus. The sequence goes on from NC_057815.1 coordinate 55,908,996, forward strand.
TTACATACAATGAAATATTTAAAACTTATTTATACATTTACTAGGTTTTTTAATTGATTTTATTAAGGTATAACTGACACATAATAAACTATACATAGTTAAACTATTCAATTTGATTTGATAAGTTTTAACAGATATAGATACCCACCATGGAACCATCACCACAGTCAGTACAGGGAACATATTCATTGCCCCCAAAGATTTCCTCATGTTTCATTGTAATCTCTTCTCATCTGACCTTCTTCCTCACCCCCAGGAAACTGCTGATCAACTTTCTATCACTACAGAGTTTGCATGTAGTTAGCATGTTCTGTAGTCATATATAAATGTAGTTATACAGTATATGATATTTTTGTCTATCTTCAGCATAGATGAATCTCAATTATTGTGCGATTCATCTGCATTGTTGCAATGTATTCTTTTTTATTGCTGAGTAGTGTTCCATTATAAAAACAAAAAACAAAACAACACCCTACTTTTAACCTGTTGGTGAATATTTGAGTTGTTTCTAAATATGATCTGTTACAAATAAAGCTACTATAAATAGTTGTATACAAATCTTTGTATAGACATACATTTCATTTTATTTTGGGTAAATACCTAAGAATGGAGTGGCTGGATCGTATGGTAGGTATATGTTTAACTTTTTAAGAAATGATCAAACTTTTTCCCAAAGTGCTACCGTTTTGTTCCTCTCAGTAGTGACTGAGAGTTCCAGTTCCTCCCATACTAATGTCATTGCTTTTAATTTTAGTCATTCTAATAGATGTGTAATGATATCTCATCATGATTTTTATTTACATTTTCCTAATGACTAATAATGTTGAGGGTCTTTTCATGTGTTTATTTGCCTTCTATATTCATCTTTGGTAAAGTATCTGTTCAGGTATTTTGCCCATCTTTTAGAACTGGATTGTTTGTCTTCTTATTCTTGAGTTTTGAGAATTTTTTACATATTCTGGATATAAGTCCTTAGCAAATATATGATTTGCAAATATTCTTAGAAATCTTATAATATTAGGTTTTACATTTAAGTCTGTGATTCCTTTTGAATTAATATTAGTTATTGATTAATTAGTATTAATGAATTAATATGGTACTAGATATGAGCAAAGACCCAATTGTTCTAACAGCATTTGTTGCAAGATTATGCTTTCTCTGCTTGATTGGCCCTCTGTGTTCAAGGTTCCACATCCTTGGATTCAATCCATGTAGATCATGTAGTACTGTAGTACATATTGAGAGAAAAAAATTCCACTTGTAAGTGCAGTTCAAACTTGTGTTGTTCAAGGGTCATTTATTATTCTTTTAATACATGCTAGATTTGGTTTGTTAGAATTTTGTTTAGAATTTTTACATCTGTGTATCAGTGTAACACTGGCCTCATAGAATGAGTTGGGAATTATTCCCTCCTCTTTGATTATTTGAAAGAGTTTGTGTTAAAAGAGTTATTAGTTCTTTCTTAAATGTTTGGTAGAATTCCTGGTAGAGCTGTGTGTTGAATGTTTTCTTCGTTGGAAGATTCTTTTACTGCAATTTCGATTTCTGTGATGGATATGAGCCTATTCAGGTTATCTGTTTCCTCTTTTTTTTTTTAAATATATGCTTATTTACTTAGTTTCACCAGGTCTTAGTTGCAGCATGTGGGATCTAGTTCCCTGTCCAGGGATCAAACTCAGGTTCTCTGCCCTGGGAGCACAGAGCCTCAGCCACTGGACCAGCAGGGAAGTCTTCTATCTATTTCCTCTCGATTGAGGTTTGGTAGTTTGTATTTTTCAAGGAATCTGTTCATTTTGTCTAAGTTGTCAATATTGTCAATAACATAAAGTTCTTCATAATGTTTCTTTATTATCCTTTTAATATCTGTAGAACTTCTAATAATGCTACTTATTCTTTTTTAACTTTTTGTTTTTTATTGCGATATAGTTGATTGACAATGTGATAGTTTCAAGTGAACAGTGAAGGGATTCAACCATATATATACATGTATCCATTCTACCCCAAACTCCCCTCCCATCCAGGCAGTGTTACTTATTCTTGATAGTGGTAATTATATCTTTTTTTCCCCTAATCAGTCTGACTAGAGATTTATTGATGTTATTAATCTTACCAAAGAATCAGCTTTTGGTTTGATTGGTTTTCTTTATTGGTTTTCTGCTTTATGTTTCATTGATTACTGCTTTAATCTTTATTAATTCCCTTCTTCTATTTGTTTTCAATCTTAATTTGCTTTTCTTATAATCTCTCTAAGTGTAAGCTAAGGTCATTGACTTGAGACCATTCTTTTCCAATATAGATATTTATTGCTATAAAATCCCTCCCAAACTATTATTGCTTTAGTGGCATATCACAAATTCTGATATGTTATGTTTTCATTTCGTGCAAAGTATTTTCTAATTTCCCCTTTTACTTCCGCTTTGGTCGGTGAGTCATTTAGTTTACAAATATTTGAAGATTTTTCTAGATACTTTTCTATTACTGATTTCTAATTTAATTCCATTTTGGTCAGAGAATATACTTTGTATAATTTGAATCCCTTAAGTATATGATGACTTATCGCCAGAGAGATTTTCTTGATAAATGTTCTGTATGCACTTGACAAGCGTGGTTATTTTGCTGTCATGCTGTCAATCAAGTTAGTTGATAATGTTATTCAAGTCTATTATATATCCTTGCTGAGTTTCTGCTTACACTTGTTAATTACTTAGAGATATTGAAGTCTCCAACTATAATTGTGTATTTATTTCTCCTTGCATTTCTGTCAGATTTCATTCTTATATTTTGAAGCTGTCTTACTTGTACATAAGCACTTTGAGGTTTTATGTCTTCCTGATTTTCATGAAATGACCTCCTTTATCTGTGGTAATATTCTTTGAAATCACCTTGCATTAACAGAGCCAGTCCAGCTTCCTTTGGACAAGTACCAGGATACTATGTCTTCTTTCATCCATTTTGTAAAGTAAACTTTAGAGTATTTTGACATTTACCAAAAGTTGGTAAGATGGATAGTTTCCATGTCCTTGCCCAGTTTCTCTTATCAGCAACCTTTTTAAAACGTTTTATTGAGATATAATTCACATGCCACAACAGTTCACTCATTCAGAGTATACATTTCAGTGGTTTTTAGTAAATTCCCTTTCACCACAATCAATTTTAAAACATTTTTATTACTATGAAAAGAAACACCATAACCATTAGCTGTCACTACTCATTTCCCCCTACCCCCTGAGCCCTAGGCCACAGCAAATCTACTTTTTATCTCTATGGATGTACCTGTTCTGGATTTTCATATGAATGAAGCCATGCAATATGTAATCTTTCATAACTGGCTTCTTTCACTTAGCATAATGTTTTCAAGTTTCATCCATGGTATAACATTATCAGTACCTCATATTTTTTTAATTGCTATGTATAACATTGTACACATATACCACATTTTATTCATCATTTGATATGCACTGGGGTTGTTTCATTTGTAAATTGAGATATAATTCATGTACTATAAAAATTCACTCTTTTAAAACGTGAAAAGGGCTTTCCTTCTCTGTGTAGTAGGGGGTTTCAGCTTTATCTGATCTTCAGATTTGTTATTTGTTATTAAATCCATTTTATGACTTCTAAAATCTTATTAACATCATTTATCTGGTGTGGTGTTGTCTCCTCTCTCATTCTCTTTGTTCTTGTATATTTTTAACTTTTTTTTCTTTGCTGTCATTTCAGTGGAGTTCAGGGAACAAAAGAATATTCAACCTGCCATTTAATTTAAAAATCTCTTAAAAATTCTTTTTGAAGAAAAGAAATTGTTCAAAATTCTATTATCTTTACTTCATTTTCATTTTACCTTTTTCCTCCTAGTTTTTATGTACTTGCAGATGTAGTCATAGCATAATTGGCTTGTTTTTTTGAAATATAGCATAAGCACTTCACTCATAAGCACATCATCATATTAACCACCACTTCAATTGTAGCATAATATTTTTTGTGTTAATAAGGTACCATCATTTGCCTGACCTTTCTTCTCTGTAGTTAAACATTAAAATTGTGAACTTTGGAGGGGGGGCGGATATAGCTATTAAGGATAATGCTAAAATAAACATATTTGTTGAGCTTATGGGACATTTTTAAGTACACCTCATGAGAACTGTGACTCACCAAATTTCTCCATTTCCTGTGCCAGAACTCACTGATGCGTTTCTTTTATTGCTCCTTTTGCACATAGACCCCAGAGAAGATACCTGGATACGGATCTGCTAGTCTTTTTGCTGATTATATTCTCCCAATTAGGCCCTTTATCCTCCACAGTGCTTTTTATAAACAACATTATTAGATGCATCAGTCCACAAGATCCACAGGACTAAGCATAGTTATAAATATGTTTTAAAATCTGCAGGTTCATAAAAAATATCAATAGGAAAAGAAAAAGTAAACTGTTCATCTATAATGACTGCTAAAGAAATAAGTCATTGTTTTTAAAACTGAAAAATGAAGGGATAAAATCATATATTTATCCTACTTTTTAATGTAGACTATATGTTTGGGTCTCCAAACAACTGATGAGGGGAAGTTTTTCTTTATATAAATATTCTAGCTAATAAGTGAGGAAGATTTATATGATCTAAAGAGAAGCTAGAGGGCAGTGCCAACAAATGTTCAAACTACCATACAATCGTGCTCATTTCACATGCTAGTAAAATGATTCTCAAAATCCTTCAAGCTAGGCTTCAGCAGTACATGAACCAAGAACTTCCAGAAGTACAAGCTGGGTTTAGAAAAGGCAGAGAAACCTGAAATCAAATTGCCAACGTCCATTGGATCATAGAAAAAAGCAAGAGAATTCCAGAAAAACAACTACTTCTGTTCATTGACTAAGCTAAAGCCTTTGACTGTGTGGATAACAACGATCTGTGGCAAATTCTCAAAGAGATAGGAATACCAACCCATCTTACCTGTCTTCTGAGAAACCTGTATGTAGGTCAAAAAGCAACAGTTAGAACCAGACATGGAACAACTGACTGGTTCAAAATTGGGAAAGGAGTATGACAAGGCTGTATATTGTCACCCTGCTTATTTAACTTATATCCAGAGTACATCATGTGGAGTGCCAGGCTGGATGAATCACAAGCTGGAATCAAGATTGCCAGGAAAAACGTCAACAACTTCAGATATGCAGATAATACCACTCTAATGGCAGAAAGCGAAGAGGACCTAAAGAGCCGCTAGATGAGGGTGAAAGAAGAGCGTGAAAAAACTGGCTTGAAACTCACCATGAAAAAATTAAGATCATGGCATCTGGTCCCATCATTTCATGGAAAATAGAAGGGGAAATAGTTGAAGCAGTGGGAATTTTTTTTTGTTTTCTTAGGCTCCAAAATCACTGCAGATGGTGATGGCAGCCTTGAAATTAGAAGACTCTTGCTGCTTGGAAGGAAAGCTATAATAAACCTACATAGTGTATTAAAAAGCAGAGACATCACTGTGCTGACAAAAGACCATATAGTCAAAGCTATGATTTTTCCTGTAGCCATGTTCAGATGTGGCAGTTGGACCAGAAACAACACTGAGTGCCAAAGAACTGATGCTTTTGAACTGTGGTGCTGGAGCAGACTCTTGAGAGTCCCTTGGACAGCAAGGAAATCAAACCACTCAATCCTAAAGGAAATCAACTCCAATATTCATTGGAAGGACTGGTGCTGAAGCTGAAACTCCTATCCCTTGGCCACCTAAGGTGAAGGACTGACTCATTGGAAAAGACCCTGATACTGGGGAAGATTGGAGGCAAAAGGAGAAGGGGGCAGCAAGAATATGAGAGGTTTGGATAGCATTACCTACGTAATAGACATGAATTTGAGCAAACTCCAGGAGATGATGAAGGACTGAGGAGTCTGGCATGTTGCAGTCCATGGGATCACAAAGAGTCAGACACAACTTAGCAACTGAACAATAACAACAGTAAGTGAGAAAGTAATGGTGGAATGAGAATATCAGTATTTTATTGCTCCTAATGATTAATGAATCCAGGCATTGACTGTCAATGGCCTTTAAGACTGCAAAAAGAGAAACAACCAGATATGCCTCTTATAATGGTATCTGTGAAATATTGTTGCCAAACAGTGAAGCCTGACTCTGATCATGCTTCTAGATCCAGCTACCAATTTGTAGGAAATGTAGAGGACAAAAGAATATTCCACATGAGATTATTGGGATACAGTCAGCAACCACTAGACAGATGGAAACTCTGTTGGACAAATGATCCAGTTTCTTCAAAAAATAGATTGCAGATGGGTGGTGTGGGGGGAGGTGGACAGACAGGTGGTAGAGAAATCTAAAGATTAAAACCTACCATATATATATATATATATATATATGTATATGTATATATATATGTATATGTATATATATATGTATATGTATATATATATGTATATATATATATGTGTGTATATATATATGTATATGTATATATATATGTATATATATATGTATGTATATGTATATATATGTATATATATGTATGTATATGTATATATATGTATATATATGTATATATATATGTATGTATATGTATATATATATATGTATATATATGTGTATATATATGTATGTATATGTATATATATATATATGTATATATATATATATACACACACACACCTTGTTTGAGTCCTTCCTAAGTCAAACAAACTGATTCTAAAAAAAAAAAAAAAAGTAAAAATAAAAAACAAGGAAAAATCAAAGGAAAACTTTTTTAACATTTAAAAGGTATTTTAAACACTGACTAGATATTTCATATTAAAGAATTATTAAGTTTTCAAACAGTAGGTTTGTAGAAAGTCTATGTGAAGTAATTTCTCATTACCGTACCAGTGTACAATAACCCAAAAATGTTTATTGTACAAATAACAATGGGAATACTCCTTAGAATCCTCTCAAGTAGTTCCAGGTACTATTAAATAGTTCTGAAACTATTCATCAAAGCTGACAGTTGCTATGAACCACTGTTTCTAGTAGCTAAAAGGTAGAAACAATACAAACATCCGTTAACAGGAACAAGGAAATGCTATATATTCATACAGTGGAATTCCACACAGTTAAGTTGTGCAATGAATAAGAAATTAAATTCTCTAGCTAAACTACCTGAGTTTGAATCCCAGCTCTGGTTCCAGTATTTCCTGGCAATATTCTCTTGGACAATTTACTTAACTTCTCTGTGCCTCAGTTTCTTCCCTTTTAAAACAAGGGTAATAATAGTATTTATCTCAGTGGGTTGTGGGGCTTCCCCGGCGGTTCAGCAGTAAAGAACCCGCCTGCAATGCAGGAGACACAGGAGATGCAGGTTCGATCCCTGGGTGGGAAAGATAGCATGCACACACAGTAGATTGTAAAATTGCTATTAAGGACTAAGTAATTTCATAAATATATATAGTGAGAAACCACCAGTACAAGTTAGTTATAAGAATTATTATTTATTGCCTTAATAAGTCTAGCAACATAATATGTAAAAAACCAAGTGGCAGAATAAGACACAAGATGATACTGCTTATATAAAGTTTCAAAACCTACCAAAAAGGAGCAGGGATTTGCATCCTGTTTTGTGTTTTTAGGACTACTAAACCCAGGCAAAGGACTTGACAACACCGTATTTGGGTTCTACTAAATTTTGGACAACAAAGGAAAGAAATTGATTCATCTTCTCTCTCAGTATGTCAGTATTTGCTAAGCATCTTAATACAGAGAATCATTAAAAGGATACATGGTTTAAGGACTTCAACCCTGTCATTCCAACTACTGACAATGGCACATCAAATAAATACTGGGCAGTGCTGCGAATGAATATATTTCTTGTGTAGAAATTGTGTGTTTGGATCTTCTAAGGACTCCAGGAGAAGTTTGTATGATTATGCATTTAAAGTTACTTGCACTGCTCAGTATCAAGGGAAAACTATAGTAGATTCTCACATTACATCCTCTTAATTATTTGATTACTCACCTTTCTGTAAACTCCACTCACAAATGAACACGATATTCTAAATACTCATTTCTTGTACGCTGCTGTCTGTCCCTTCTGAGTTGTATGTATATAAAGAGCCAGATATTTTGTCCCAATTAATTATATAGTTTAATTAAATATTATATAAATCAATGAAATATAAACTGTATATTTTGAAAAAGATTAGTAAGGAATAAGATGAAACCTGCAGTGTAATCCTATATCTTCTTTATGGATACAAACAGGTATAAAAACATAAATGGGAATGAAAAATAATTCAGGATCATTGTTACCTTTCAGATAGGAGAGAAATGGAATGAAGAGTTTCAATCAAATCTACAATGTTGTATGTCTCTTGTTAAAAAAATAATGCACAAAAGCAAATGTGTTAAGATGTGGCTAAGAGTTGATAAATAGAGGTTTTAGATACACACTTTTCCCATTTCTGTCTTCCTTTTGTCTGTCAAGACTAAGCATTTCCAAAGTTCATCAGAATACATTCAGAAGTTAATTCTTAAAGTGACTTAATATGTGGGCTTCATTAAGCCAGTGTAGAATCATAAAAGGACTGACTGGCACCAACCCTGAATTGTGCAGTGAGGTACTCTTGTATTATAGTGTCCAGAACTGGATAAGAAATACCCAACAATTTAAACAGTGACTCTTTGTATTCTAATTATTATTTAAGACTATTAATATTTATGGACTCAATCTTGCCAGGCACTTTTTCTCCTGGAATCTGGTTTCCCTCTGAGCTTGGGCCTGGAGAGCAAACATATCTAACCAGACAGGCCTTAGACTGGCCTCTCATACTGATATCTTAACCTTCCCTTGACCAACTCATCTGAGAGGATTTGTATGCATCTATTTGGATTTGAATCTAGTCTGCTGGTTGGTAAGCCCCATGAAGTTTATTCTCCATATCCTGTCCCATGCTGGGTTTCCTTTGAATGCTCTGTGAAAAAATGAATGGCATTGCTTAATCTAGTACCTTCAGAGCTGTTTTTTTCCTAGATAAGGGAATAAGTCAACACATTTTTAAACATCTCATGAAATTACATGGCAAAATATCACTTGTTTCTTTAGGATAAAATCATAAGAATTATGAAATGTAAAGTAAATATTGTTGCCAGATTTGAAGAAGAAGAAAGATATCATTTGACAATAGTATTCCTTACCACCACCATCACCCGCAGACCTTCAGTATGGATTGAGTCTCATGTGTTGTAAAATAAAAGGTCATGAAGCTGGCATATGGACCAATTTGAGAAATCCTCTTGCCTTTTTCTCAAACCAAAGAAGTGATTAGAATCATGAGGTACTTTTCTCCACAGGTGGTTATTTTCTTTGTTGACTGAAACTACTATCACAGGATATACTGAATCTGAATCCCTGAGCAGTATTATTGTATCTTTCTCTAGATGATTATAGTTTTATTTGGTAGAGTATCTTAATTTTTGTATCGTACAGAAATGACATAAAATAATGGAAAACTTTATCTCTATTTCCTTCTCTTCTACACATCTTGCTATGTGACCTTGGGAAAATCCATTTGCTTTATGAGATCTCTCATATGTACAGAGAGAACACACAGTATTCTTCTTCCACCCAACTTTCTAGCCCAGTCAGGCTGTAGAGCTCCATTTTTTTCAAATCCTATTTTAAAAGCCCTCATGGAATTTAGACAGAATAAGGTGCTACTGCCCTCTGCTGGTCCTCAGAACATACCTGCCCATCAGTGCAATGGTCTTGCCCATTCAAACATCAAAGTGCTCCTTGCTTTCGCTTGAGAAGACATGGCAGGAAACCACAAAGAAAAGAAGCAAATTTCGTGTTTAGAAAAATTATGTTTTAAGTATTTGGGAATTAATAATTTATTACACATTTATCAGATGCCAGCACCATTTGTGACTGACTTGCTACCAAAAAGTGCATATTCTATAATCCCTTCACCTTACTGTCATTCTCATCCAGTAAACAAGCTGTGGGTTCTGACACTTTGGGCTACTGTTTCACACCACTTTTTCTGCCTTGGAACATATGCAGTCCACTTTTGTTGAAAACAGAGAAGTTTTTACGTAGTCACTTTTAGTTTTTTAATAAACAGGAACATAATAACTGATATATGCCAAGTAAAGTAAATGTGCAGCATCAGAGAGAAAAATGATAAAAGAAGTCAGGACTTCACTATACTCTCAAATTCCTATAGAGCTCTGTCAAGTTGTAATAAAAGATTTATTACAATAACTTTTTTATTGTATTGATGATCCTAAAAGAACTTTGTGTAAGAAACTGATAAGGATTTATTAAAAGCTCAATTTTTCTGAGCTCATCTATGTTAGTATAATTTCAGAACTCCAGAATGTTAGAATCTGTTGTTATATTGTGTTTGTAAGAAATGGTGCTGCCTGACTATACTCATGGGAAAGGCACGCTTGTACCTTGTTTAAATTTTATGCCTTTAAAATCTCTTTCATAATAGGTCTGTGTACTGCCACTGAGGTCACTGTTATTCCTTAGAGTGTTTGGGGCAAAAATAAAAAGAAGTGCAACCTACATCCCAAGTATCCTCAAGCAGAGTGTAGAAGGAGTGTATGACTCAGTGTCTGTCGCTTCTGTTTACATATTTACAGAACCACACACGTTTTATCCCTGATTTCCCATAGGTAGAGAGTAGCTGTGTTTTAAAAGCAAACGTCTTGCAACTTCCCCTTAAGGATTTCCTGACCTTTGCTTCGTGGTCAGTTCTAGCTTATGACTGCCTAAAAGAGTTAATAGATGATTATCCTAACAACAGTAATAGGCCTGCCCTGAAAGGGACTTACACATGAGATGCAGAGGTACATAGATTCTAATAGGCAAAAATCACAGCCACCCCAATTCCAATTATTTGAGTACTACAGTACATTTCATGGTATGCATGGTATCTATTCCAGTTGAAGATTTAGTCTGCTCTAGACCAAGAAGGACATTTATGTGTATTGAGCATATAATTTTTTACCAGGTACCTTATACATTTGTTATGCATCCCTAAGAAAAGGACGAACTCTTTGCTACATAACTGTTATGTATGCAACTTTAATAGTAATAGTCCAACATTTCAGCAGAAAAGAATTCACTTACTAATTGCTTCAAAAGAAAACTTACATTATCAGAAACTTTAGTTTTACTGATAGAAAAAAAATTAATTCTAAAGAATAAAATAGACTGAAAAGTTGTCTAATGAGACCATTATCAACTATTTGCTGAAAAATAATGGATTTAGATTTCTTTGAGACATTTTTAACTTTCAGAAATGAAAGCAACAGCTGTGGAAAGGTGAGTCAGATCATATCAGAGGGTTCAGGGCAGAATATTACTCTGGGTAGTAAAATCCTAAAATGAAAGATTAAAATAACAGACAGTTGTACTAACTGTTGTTCAATTTATATATGATTTGCTTTCATTTTTTTTTTCAAGATAATTTGCTGTAGTAAAAAGGGTTGCAAAGCAAAAAGGATTTGGAAACAAACTTTGGGCTTGAAACCTAGTTCCACCACTTATGTAATTGCTATATGGCCTTAGGCAATCACTCAGTTAAACCTTTTTGAACCTCTGTGTCCTCTTCTTTAATTTGGCGATAACGATATGCATCTTACAAGATTTTTAGTGTTAAATGACATGTATATTTATGAAGTGCCTCAAGTGACTGCAGAGTTAGTTTTCTTTCCCTCAGTTGTTAATCACAGAGTAAGGTTTACTCTTACTTAGAAGCCCAGCAGGACGTCCTGGAAAGGAAGGTTTGGTTTTAGATGACCTTCCCACACCCAGACTTGGTTACCAGAAAATACCCTGGAAGCCCTAGACAGTCTGCTGGCGAGTGTGTGAGCCAGGCAGCAGCCTCGGTAAGGAGGTAAAGGGCTAGAGTAGGCAGGAGGGAAGTTCATGATACGCACTCATTCTGTGTGTAAGGCCAAGCTGTAGGCTCACTCGCATTTCAGTTAGTGCCCTCCTAACCCCACCAAAATGTACTCTGATACCAAGTAGAAAAAATCTTGAACTATTTGGAATTTTAGATTCAGGTTGTGATGGATTTTATTATATGTCCTAATTGTAATAACTACCCAACTCTACATTTCCTGCTATATGCACAGTACAGTGTTTAGGTACTTTTCATATATTTTCTAATTTGTATAATACTTTTGATTTTAAAATGTCCCTTTTAAGAGATAAGATCCTTTAAAGGATTTGATAGCAAGCCCAAAGTTGCCAGTTAAAAATGTGTACGTTGCTGATTGCTAAGCTTGTTTTGCCATAAGATATGTTTAGATAAATCCTTTGATCACATTCATGATTATCTGTGGCCTCTGTAACCTTCTGAACTGTCATGACCCTGTCAGCTCCATGGTGATATATATTATGTGTTCTCACAGAAACTGGCCCCTGGAGTCAGCCAGTTTGCTTACACCTGTGTACAGGACCACCCCATTTGGACGAATCAGCAGTTTTGGGAGACAACCTTTTATAATGCGGTGCAGGAACAGGTTCGCTCCCTGTATCTCTCGGCCAAGGAGGACAATCATGCCCTGCATCTGAAGCAAAAGGTAAGATAAAAAGATGTATTTGTGTGGGGCTAGGGTCCTGGCTTCAAGGGAAGTTCAGTCAGGTATTATCTAGCCACTTCCTACCAGTGTATTTGGGGTTTACTTTAGGAAGCCCCCCCTGGTGAGCATCCTTCTTTTATTGATTCCTGATATTTTTTTCCCCCATAATAACTTCCTACTACTCATCTCACATGCTAGTAAAGTAATGCTCAAAATTCTCCAAGCCAGGCTTCAGCAATACGTGAACTGAGAACTTCCAGATGTTCAAGCTGGTTTTAGAAAAGGCAGAGGAACTAGAGATCAAATTGCCAATATCCGCTGGATCATCGAAAAAGCAAGAGTGTTCCAGAAAAACATCTATTTCTGCCTTATTGACTATGCCAAAGCCTTTGACTGTGTGGATCACAGTAAACTGTGGAAAATTCTTCAAGAGATGGGAATACCAGGCCACCTGACCTGCCTCTTGAGAAACCTGTATGCAGGTCAGGAAGCAACAGTTAGAACTGCACATGGAACAACAGACTGGTTCCAAATAGGAAAAGGAGTACGTCAAGGCTATATATTGTCACTCTGCTTATTTAACTTGTATGCAGAGTACATCATGAGAAACGCTGGGCTGGAAAAAGCACAAGCTGGAATCAAGGTTGCCGGGAGAAATATCAATAACCCCAGATATGCAGATGACACCACCCTTATGGCAGAGAGTGAAGAGGAACTAAAAAGCCTCTTGATGAAAGTGAAAGAGGAGAGTGAAAAAGTTGACTTAAAGCTTAACATTCAGAAAACTAAGATCATGGCATCTGGTCCCATCACCTCATGGAAAATAGATGGGGACACAGTGGAAACAGTGTCAGACTTTATTTGAGCTCCAAAATCACTGCGGATGGTGACTGCAGCCATGAAATTAAAAGACGCTTACTCCTTGGAAGAAAGTAATGACCAACCTAGATAGCATATTAAAAAGCAGAGACATTACTTTGCCAACAAAGGTCCGTCTGGTCAAGGCTATGGTTTTTCCAGTGGTCATGTGTGGATGTGAGAGTTGGATTGTGAAGAAAGCTGAATGCCGAAAAATCGATGCTTTTGAACTGTGGTGTTGGAGAAGACTCTTGCAAGTCCCTTGGACTGCAAGGAGATCCAACCAGTCCATCCTAGAGATCAGTCCTGGGTGTTCATTGGAAGGACTGATGTTGAAGCTGAAACTCCAGTACTTTGGCCACCTCATGCGAAGAGTTGACTCATTGGAAAAGACCCTGATGCTGGGAGGGATTGGGGGCAGGAGGAGAAGGGGACGAAAGAGGATGAGATGGCTGGATGGCATTACCGATTCAATGGGCCTGAGTTTGAGTAAACTCTGGGAGTTGGTGATGGACAGGGAGGCCTGGCGTGCTGCGATTCATGCAGTCACAAAGAGTCGGACACAACTGAGCGACTGAACTGAACTGAACAGTTCTGTAGCACTAGAATTGTTTAATTATATTTTAATAAGAATTCCCTGGAAACAATTATAGGAAGTTGAAATGAGTCAATGTAAAATACCTAGGCAGATGTCTCTGTACAATTAACTTCTTGAAGAAATGTCAAATTAAAGTTGCGTGCTGTGTCACTTCAGTCGTGTCCGACTCTTTGCCACCCTATGGACTATAGCCCACCAGCCTCCTCTGTCCAGGGAGTTTTCCAGGCAAGAATACTGGAGTGGGTTGCCATGCCCTCCTCCAGGGATCTTCCCAACCCAGGGGTCAAACCTGCATCTCTTATGTCTCCTGCATTGGCTGCTGCTGCTGCTAAGTCACATTAGTCGTGTCCAACTCTGTGCAACCCCATAGATGGCAGCCCACCAGGCTCCCCCGTCCCTGGGATTCTCCAGGCAACAACCTGGAGTGGGTTGCCATTTCCTTCTCCAGTGCATGACAGTGAAAAGTGAAAGTGAAGTCGCTCAGTTGTGTCCGACTCCTCGCGACCCCATGGACTGTAGCCCACCAGGATCCTCCATCCATGGGATTTCCCAGGCAAGAATACTGGAATGGGGTGCCATTGCCTTCTCTACCTGCATTGGCAGGCGGGTTCTTTACCACTAGTGCTGCCTGGGAAGCCCAAATTAAAGTTACTTGAAATTTTGAAATGTCATACACTAGCTGTCTGATCTTAGGCAATTCACTTTAGTTTTCTGTGTCTTATTTCTTCATTAGTAAAATGAGCAGACATGATTATTATAAGCTTTTAATGTCTAATACAAGTGTAGGGCATTGAAGAGTTCCTGGCACGTACTAAATCATAAATGTTAGAAATTACTGTCCTTATTAATTGAACTTAGAGCAGCACTAAGAGCTGATTATTAGTGTTGATTCACTTTAAGAGCAATTTTTTGGAGTAATTTGTTGGGTTTTTTTTTTTTTTTTAGCTTTTTTTATTGAGTAATTTTTCCACATGCTAGGCTAATACATCGCTGCTGATCCTTTCCTCCATTTTAAATTTTCCTTATACTATGTGAGATAAATGAACCTAGATAGCTAACTGAAACTGCCTGATATTCATACATTTCTATGCCTCAAGTAATTTTAACCATATTATTGGTCTACTCATGAATATGATAAGAACAAACTTTTAATAACAAATAGCACTATCTGACATCTATCAGATATTCCAAATTATTACTGCACAATTAGTTTTCATTATTTTCTTAATTTAAAACTCAGATTTTTCTTTCAAAACACCAGATGCACTTGGGTAAAAGGGTAACTTGCGCTACATCCAAAGAGTATTAGCTTGAGGTCATGTTCTAGAGATGATTGGCCTGGTGAGGTGCTTTTGATAATTTTTAAAGAAAATATAGTGCTAACATGGGTATGAGGGGACCCAGGTGGCGCTAGTGATAAAGAACCTGCCTGCCAGTGCAGGGGATGTAAGAGACACGGGTTCAATCCCATGTCTCCAGGAAGATCCCCTGGAGAAGGAAATGGCAACCCACTCCAGTATTCTTGCCTGGAGAATCCCATGGACAGAGGAGCCTGCTGGGCTACAGCTCACAGGGTCGCAGAGAGTCTGACATGACTGAGTGGCTTAGCACAACATTGGTATATCTCCAAAACATTCATAAAGCAAATACATGTCACTGCTCCAGTGTCCTCTGTTCTGTAAAGGGGTGTCTCGGAGCCCCAGGTCAGATATGAGTAAGACTATAGATATAGCAGCTGTTCACAAGCTGTAAAGTACTATGCAGGTGTGGGTTACTGCTATTGTTTAACTCTTCAGCCTATAGGAGATCCCTCTTAAAAATCCCATGGACACCTGTATACCCATTTAATGATAACGTTTGACTCCCACATTTACACGGAAATCTAGCTCTACTTTTTTGTGACTTTGGTCATTCTGTCTTTTTCAACCAAAGAGCAGAAGAAAAGAAACAGAGCAGAATATTAGAAAATGCTACTGGCACGTTTGACCAGAGCATTTACAGGTATTTCAGGTCAATGATTTGTTGTAACTGGTGACTTGAAGGTGACAGAGCCAGAGATAAGTATCAGTAAATGCAGTGAAATGTTAGCAGTGAGAAGTGTGTGTCTCAGTGCTTTGCTGCTGTCTCCTTGGATTGGTCATATGGTTCCATTCAAGGTCTGTTGGAGCTCAGAAAAGAGGAAGACTAAGTTTTGTGTTCTTGTTATATATTTTTTTATATATTTCCACTTTTACTGACATAGGTATTTAATAGATTAATTATTAAAACATCTTCCATGTTTTTTGAAGCTCATGTGAAGTGATAGATTTTGATTTTGTTTTGTTTTGGTTTGGTTTGGTTTTTAGGATAAACTTCCTGATGACCAATATCAGGAGAAGACAGCAATGGACCTGGCAGCTGAGCAGCTACGCCTTTGGCCTACTCTGAGTAAATCAACTCAGCAGGAGCTGGTGCAGCGTGAGGAAAGCACTGTCTTTAGTCAAGCCATTCACTTTGCAAACCTCATGGTCAATCTGCTGGTTCCGCTGGATTCAAGTAAAAACAAGCTCCTAAGAGCGTCAGCCCCAGGAGACTGGGAGAGTGGGAGCAACAGCATTGTCACTAACAGGTACTGAAATGTGGACACACACAGACACTCCTATTCTTCTTGGTTTAGCACAGAATACGAAGTATTTTGGGTAAATAGTGCTATACATATTTCAAAAATTAACCATTTTTTTCACCTTCAGACTTGTTCAGCTTTTCTCTATTGAAAGACTTAGACTACGTCCAACTATTCTTAATTACCTCCGATACCCTCTTCTCTTATATGACCTCTGACTTTTTAAATGTCTCATCCATTACTGATCTAGCCTTTTCAGTTACTTTCTGCCACAGCAAATTACAGAAAGCACTGTGGGAAAGTACTAATGGATTCTTTCTTATTAAAGTGATTATTTGTTTCTTGGTCCTCCTTTTCTTCATCTTACCCATTGCATTTGCCTATAATCATGTCCTCAACCATTCTGTGTTCTCACACTTTGCCTAGTGGCTCAGATGGTAAAGAAACTACCTACAGTGCAAGAGACCCAGGTTTGATCCCTGGGTCACAAAGATCCCCTGGAGAAGGGAATGGCTTCCCACTCAGTATCCTTGCTTGGGAAATCCCACGGACAGAGGAGTTTGGCAGGCTTCAGTTCATGGGGTCACAAAGAGTCGGACACGACTGAGCGACTAACACTATCTCAACCCTAAATACTTCCTGTACCACTGAAAACGAAACCCATAGACCATGAGGCCTAACAGGGTCTGGGCCCTGGCTGCTGCTCAGACTTTATTTCCTACACTCTTCTATCAACCAAACTGGTCTCCCCGTTCAACATTCAAAGCATGATACTGCCTCAGGGCCTCTGTACTTGTTATTCCCGCAATCTGGGATACTCTTCCTGAAATAGTTACAAGAATCCCTTCATTTAGTTTTCTGCTCTGATGTCACCTACCCAGAGAGACCTTGCTGACTTCCTGTCTTAAGTAGCACATCCATCGTTTTCTTATACCTTTTTTTCTTTCATGACATTTTCTACGATCTGATTTACATAGTGAGTGACTAAGGCACCTAAGTTGGGTCCAAAGGATAACGCCTGACAGTAGCTTCCCAAGTGCAGGCGAAACATCGTGTTTCACTACTATCACTTATACAGGAGTCATGGAGTTAAGTGAGGGTTCTACTTGAGTACACATCCCTTTGAGCAAGTTTAAACTGCTGTGCAAAGTCACCGTGATATACTGGTCATTTGTTAAATTTGAGTACTGAGCATGATTTCTTCCCTTGACTTTCTTAGTATTGCAGGAAGTGTAGCTGAGAGCTATGATACAGAAAGTGGGTTTGAAGATTCAGAGAATAATGACATTGCCAATTCTGTTGTGCGTTTCATTACTCGGTTTATTGACAAAGTTTGTACGGAGAGTGGAGTTACTCAGGATCATATCAAGAGCCTGCATTGCATGATACCAGGTAATCACTTTGCAGACATCAGAGAACCAGAGTGTTAGAAATAATTGAATAAGGATTATTCTTATGGGTCATTTTCCAGCATAGCACTTGGCTTCCAGTTAGCTTAGTCATGCTGTTTATTTTTGGTTCGATTTGTTTTCCAAATAGTTTTAAATTGTATAAAATATATGTCATAAAATTTGCCATTTTAAACTTTCTTAAGTGTAAAATTCAGTGGCATAAATTATATTCACAATGCTGTACAATTGCTACCAATTATCTATTACCAAAGCTTTTTCATCACCCCATACAGACACTCTGTACCCATTAAGCAATAGCTTTCCATTCTCCACTCTGGCCCTTGGTTGCCTCTTAATTCCTTTTATCTCTATGAATTTGCCTATTATAGATAATGCATATAAGTAAAATCCTATAATACTTGTCTTTTTGTGTCTGACTTATTTCCTTTAGCATAATGTTTTCAAGGTTTATCCACGTTTGTAGCAGGTATTGTGACTTCATTCCTTTTATGACTGGATAATACTCTGTTATATGGATATACCATATTTTCTTTATCCATTCATTGTTGATGGACACTTGAATTGTTGTGACCTTCTGGCTCTTGTAAATAGTACTACTATGAATATTCATACACAAGTGTCTGAGTTTTATTTTCAGTCTTTGGGGTATATGCCTAGGAGTGAAATTGCTGGGTCATATGATAATTCTGTGTTTAGCTTTTTGAAGAACCACCAAACTCAGATTAGTTTTCAATTCTAAAATATCCAGAATTTGTTTTAATTCTACTTGTTTGGTACTCTTTTATTTTTAATTCTCTGACTCATCCCAGGAATTGTAGCTATGCACATTGAAACCCTAGAAGCAGTGCATCGAGAGAGTAGAAGACTTCCACCTATTCAGAAGGTAATTATTCCGGACTGCATGCTTTGAGGCAGTAAGTAAAATCTCCTAAAAACAGCATCAGTAGATTGTTGTGCCACAGAAAGTACCTTCTAACATTCTACAAAGACCAGCTCTAGTTTTAATGATACATTAAACTTTGAGAGGAGTTTACATGTAGATCCTCATAAAAAGGATGGTGAAGCAGAAGAGGAGATCAACAAAGGAGCAATAATAATTTCTTGTTGAGTCTACTTTTATAGGCAGGGCATAAATTGTGAACATTCTAACTTCCAAGACCATGCCAAGGTTTTATGTTCTGCCTCCTTCCCCCAAAAAATGACTTAAGGCAATTACCATAAAATCACCAGGTTCCTAAATCTGTATGCATTACAAGTATACATCACAAACATCTGGGAAGTCTATTAAAAACTGAGAGGCCTGAATCTCAGCCCAGCCTCCTGAATTGGAGTACCCTGGGACTTGGCCTGGGAATTTGTACTTTAATAAGCATCCCAGGTGATTATTTTGCAGTTAGTCTGGCACCAGTCTGTGGAACTAGGGTTTAGGACCCTCTTACCTATGCAACAGAACTATTAAAAATAAATTCAAAGGAGAAATCAGAAGCCAGATGGAAAGGAAAGATGATTCTATCAGAAATCTGAGACACAGTGATCATTATACTTTGGCTTTACATTTTAGCTCTGAGCTTCCTCCAGCCAACAAAAAGAATTGTCCAGATTTGTATAGTTTTTATTGCTCAGTAAAAGAAAATAAGTGTATTAGAGCTTCAGGAGAGATGGACTTTTTTTTTCTAGCACTAAACTCTTCAAGAGAGTGTATCATGTGGTTCCTTATTTCCCAAGATATGTAAATGGTCATAACGTGGCCATTTTTTTGGTCTTAATCTTTATTAAAGGCTAAGAAGGGCTCTTTAAAGTCATGTCCATTTTTTAAAATACGTGTTTTTTCAGTTTGCAAACTAACAATGCTTTTGTATAAAATTGAAGCATTAAAGGAACACACATTGTACAAAATGAAAGTCTCCCATGATTCTCCTCACCCTGACCTCTACCCTTATCTATGATAGTACCAGCTTTAACAGTTTGGTTCATATACTAAAAGGAAATCATAATGTACATATTGGTTGGTAACTCTTTCTACTTAACAATGTATTCTGGCATCTTTCTGTGTTTATGTATCTAGATCTGTGCCATTCTTTTTGATGGTTGCAAAATGTTCCGTTGAATAGGTATCTCAAATAGTTTAGTAATTTCCAGTGATTTTAATGTGAGTAAGTAATGCTGCAGAGAGTCTTTTTACATTTGGATGCAGAAACATCATTTCTGACTCTTCCCAAATCTGTTTTCTCATTTTGGCTACGTGGGAAGTCTGGTTCACATTTTTAGATCTGTAACTGACAAGGTAACCTTGGTCTAAGGGTTGGAAATCTCTCTAGAGTTGTGTCTAAAATAACTTTGTCTGTTGTTAGCCCAAGATTCTTAGACCTGCTCTACTGCCAGGAGAAGAAATTGTTTGTGAAGGCCTTCGAGTCCTACTGGATCCTGATGGAAGAGAAGAAGCCGCTGGAGGCCTTCTTGGAGGCCCTCAGCTCCTGCCAGCAGAAGGAGCGTTGTTCCTTACCACATACAGAATTCTGTTCAGAGGGACTCCCCATGATCAACTAGGTAAGGCTCATATTATGTCATCAGAACAGGGATATCTGTGTGAGGCTTTGCTTCCATCTGTGTGCAGTGATTTAATCAAAGGAAGCCTTTTGCCACACATGTATTTTTTTTAAGAATACTGTCTGTCAGACCTAATGATAACTTGGATTCTTATTTAAAGAATCAAGGATATCTTCTAAACAGCAAACCATGGTTCATCCACGGAAACTATAATAATTTCATGAAGTAGCATTTTATGATTTCAGGGTATTCAGAGTATCTAGCTGCTAGCGGCATCCCCTGCTGATTTACCCCACCTTCTGAATGCTGCAGTAAACTGTGAAGGCTGAGGTTTTCCAGATTCAGGATCCCCTTTGTGAGAGGGAAGGTGTGCTAAGTGTTACAGGACTGTACAGCACCAACTTAACTGACCCCCCCCCCACTTCTCTCATCCCATTCCAACTAAACTGACCCCCCCCCCCCACTTCTCTCATCCCATTCCAACTAATCCTTTCCTCTCTCATCAGAGCTCTCTTCTGCTCACCAAACTCTATCAACTTCCGTTTTCTACAGCTGTCCACAGTCTTCTGCGTTAGAAAGAATAGCATATGCTATCAAATCTGAATCATCTTTTTTAAATCACTGTAGTCTCTATGTAAACTATTCTAGTTGATTAGCATATAAGGTTTTGGGTGAAATTATTGGACTCTAGATCAAAAAGCTCAGGTTTCAATCACTGTTAACCAATCTGGATATCTTAACTAAGTCCCCTGATCTCTCTAAGTTTCAATTTCCCCTTTAATAAAATGAGGGGATCAGACTCGTTTGGTGATAATCCAGTGGTTCTCAGCCTTGACTGCATATTTGAATTATCTGAGAAGCTTTAAAAAAAAATTCTGGGTCC
Organism: Cervus elaphus; assembly: GCF_910594005.1. Classification (NCBI taxonomy): domain Eukaryota; kingdom Metazoa; phylum Chordata; class Mammalia; order Artiodactyla; family Cervidae; genus Cervus; species Cervus elaphus. The sequence continues at coordinate 55,930,466 of NC_057815.1, forward strand.
AACTCTCAAACAACTAAATTGGAATCTGTAATAGGATGCTAGGAAGGGGGAGACCCAGACATCTGTATAGTTTTGATACATACTGAGGATTGAGAAACATGGGGATACATGGTCACTAGAATTCCTTCCTCATCTGAAATTATTCAGTTGTCATTTGATGAGTATGTACTATATGCTCTGCACTTTGTCAGACAGTGGGATTCAGATGTATGAACTGTGTTATCTTCAAACTCTCACAGTTGTATAATCCCGTGCTTACCTAGAATCAATATGGTTTATTATCTTGGTCATAAAGATTGCTTACCACATGAAAAGCAAAAAGCTTATAAAATTCAATAAACAATGAATCAGCAGGAATAGTTGTGTTCATTTTGAAGAAAAGTGGAAAACAGCAGAATTTCTCAACCCTCTTCTGTCATATTATTGTAAATAAATTACATTTGTATTTGTAAGCAAGTATACTTTTAAAACTAGATATCTGGTACTTACCATTTTTTGTACTGAAACCTTTGTGAGCTCAATGGCCATATACATAACATTTTGGGCTTATCAATATATGAGATAGTTGGTCATTTAAACTGCTCTAAATTACGTCTTTTAAAGAAATCAAAGCCATATTTAGTGTGAAAGTTTGTATTGGTCTCTTGTTTTTTCCTGATAATTTTGGGGTTAATTTCATAATTTAGGAAAGTTATTTTCATCAGAGAAAACCTTTTTATTTGCCTCTTTTATTTCTAAGTTAATTTAAATTTTAAAATTTCTCCTTTAATGACACATAGGAATCTGATCATTTTACATGAGTGATATAAACATAAGTTGTTTAATACATTTTAGAACTTAAATCTTATGTACATCTTGATTTTATTTAATCTCTGGGTATAAGTTTAACATAAGAGAATAATCAGAATTTTCCAGGTTAGGAATTTAAAGGTTCAAAGAATGAGGAATTCTGATAAGAATATTAGTTAATAAAGGGGCTCTTAAGTCAGATACACCTAGTTCAAGTCTCACCCTCTCTGGCTGACTAGCAGAGAGGCCTTTCTCATCACTGTCCTGGTCTGTTACCTGTACTGCTACCTGAAATGCCCACCCTTTTCCCCTCTGCAGATCCAAACCTCCATTCTCCTCAAAGTTCACCTACCCTGTCACTTCTTACTGGGAATTATTTCTCTAGCCACCTAGCATGCAGAAGTCTTCTCCCTTCTGAAGTCTTTAAAGCCATGTTCCCTCAAACCTGCGAGCTAATTGCATGTTGTTGTATTCTACATGTGACTTTCCTCTCCCATGAGGAACTGTGAGCTTTCCAGGGGGGGCCTCATGTGTGCTGCTGCTTTTTCAGATGCTCATCCTCATATCCTGAGGTAGCTGGTAAATATTTATATTTTTCCTTTCTTCCTTTAATATTTAAACTCTCAGGAATCTTGGGGCTTCCCTGGTGGTTTGGTTGGTAAAGAATCTGCCTATGATGCGGGAGACCTAGGTTCGATCCCTGGGTTGGGAAGATCCCCTGGAGATGGGAACAGCTACCCACTCCAGTATTCTGGCCTGGAGAATTCCATGGATTATGTATAGTTCAGTTCAGTCGCTCAGTCGTGTCCGACTCTTTGCGACCCCATAAACGACAGCACACCAGACTTCCCTGTCCGTCACCAACTCCTGGAGTTTACCCAAACTCATGTCCATTGAGTCGGTGATGCCATCCAGCCATCTCGTCCTCTGCCATCCCCTTCTCCTCCTGCCCTCAATCTTTCCCAGCATCGGGGTCTTTTCCAATGAGTCAGCTCTGCACATCTGGTGGCCAAGGTATTGGAGTTTCAGCTTCAACACCAGTCCATCCAATGAACACCCAGGACTGATCTCCTTTAGGATGGACTGGTTGGATATCCTTGCAGTCCAAGGGACTCTCAAGAGTCTTCTCCAACACCACAGTACAAAAGCCTCAATTCTTCGGTGCTCAGCTTTCTTTATAGTCCAACTCTCACATCCATACATGACTACTGGAAAAACCATAGCCTTGACGAGATGGACCTTTGTTGACAAAGTAATGTCTCTGCTTTTTAATATGCTCTCTAGGTTGGTCATAACCTTCCTTCCAGGGAGGTCTTTTAATTTCATGGCTGCAGTCACCACCTGCAGTGATTTTGGAGCCCCAAAAAATAAAGTGAGCCGCTGTTTCCACTGTTTCCCCATCTATTTGCCATGAAGTGATGGGACTGGATGCCATGATCTTAGTTTTCTGAATGTTGAGCTTTAAGCCAACTTTTTCACTCTCCTCTTTCACTTTCATCAAGAGGCTCTTTAGTTCTTCACTGTCTGCCATAAGGGTGGTGTCATCTGCATATCTGGGGTTATTGATATTTCTCCCGGCAATCTTGATTCCAGCTTGTGCTTCCTCCAGCCCAGCGTTTCTCATGATGTACTCTGCATAGAAGTTAAATAAGCAGGGTGACAATATACAGCCTTGACATACTCCTTTTCCTATTTGGAACCAGTCTATTGTTCCGTGTCCAGTTCTAACTGTTGCTTCCTGACCTACATACAGGTTTCTCAAGAGGCAGGTCAGGTGGTCTGCTATTCCTATCTCTTTCAGAATTTTCCACCGTTTACTGTGATCCACACAGTCAAAGGCTTTGGCATAGTCAATAAAGCAGAAATCGATGTTTTTCTGGAACTCTCTTGCTTTTTCAATGATCCAACGGATGTTGGCAATTTGATCTCTGGTTGCTTGGCCTTTTCTAAAACCAGCTTGAACATCTGGAAGTTCTCAGTTCACGTATTGCTGAAGCCTGGCTTGGAAAATTTTGAGCATTACTTTACTAGCATGTGAGTTGAGTGCAATTGTGCAGTAGTTTGAGCATTCTTTGGCATTGCCTTTCTTTGGTATTGGAATGAAAACTGACCTTTTCCAGTCCTGTGGCCACTGCTGAGTTTTCCAAATTTTCTGGTATATTGAGTGCAGCCCTTTAACAGCATCATCTTTTAGGATTTGAAATAGCTCAACTGGAATTCCATCACCTCCACTAGCTTTGTTCATAGTGATGCTTCCTAAGGCCCACTTGACTTCACATTCCAGAATGTCTGGCTCTAGGTGAGTGATCACACCATCATGATTGGGTTGTGAAGATCTTTTTTGTACATTCTTTTGTGTATTCTTTTTGATTTCTTTTGTGTATTCTTGCCACCTCTTCTTAATATCTTCTGCTTCTGTTAGGTCCATGCCATTTCTGTCCTTTATAGAGCCCATCTTTGCATGAAATGTTCCCTTAGTATCTCTAATTTTCTTGAAGAGATCTCTAGTCTTTGCCATTCTATCGTATAGTTCATGGGGTCGCAAAGAGTCGGACATGACTGAGTGACTTTCAGTTCAGTTCAGTTTAAGAATCTTGGGCCTAACCCCAGTATATCTTCTGAAGGCACATACACATAGTATAGTGCCTTTATTCAGAAACAAATTTTAACTGTCTTATCTTAACAGTCTTTTCTCTTTTGCTTTATTCTTATATTAAATATAATAAATGTCTTTTTAATATTTGAAGATCCTTCTTTTCTTCTGTTTGATACCTACCCTTCCTGTAAGATGCCTTAAACCAGATGATCTTGTGTGACACACAATAGGCTGGGGAACTAGAATGAAGGTTGGCAGTTTGGGACCATTCCTGCCCTCCAGGAAAGAAATGTATGTCAGAAATGAATTGCCATGCAACACAATTAATGAATGCAGTTTTAGAATCATGGCACTTTGTATTGCTTCTTTCCTGAACATTGTCCTCTCCAGACACCTTCTCCAGCAGAGGCTGGTAAAATGAGCAGCAGAGACTCGAGAAATGCACTGTAAAGTGCTGTTGCTTAGTCTGTGCCCTGTTTTCCTATAGTTGGTGAGCAGACAGTTGTACGAAGTTTCCCCATTGCCTCTATCACCAAGGAGAAGAAGATCACAATGCAGAATCAACTACAACAGAACATGCAAGAAGGACTGCAGATCACATCGGCGTCTTTCCAGGTATTAAGAAAGGGAGCCACCATTGTGCTATTAAAATTTTTCTACAAATGATGTCATTTGTAGACATTTATCATTTCTACAAATGATGTCATCTACAAATGATAGCCACTTTCTTTTGATCATATATGGTCAGGAGTTAGAGGAGGAGGAGGATCAGAGGTTCTGTGAGGGTAATCTTCGACTGAGTCAGCTCGTAAACAGCATTGGATTTATTTAACCCTTTGTTTCCTGAGCCCTTCAGTCAGCTCAGAGTAACAATGTTGATGAGTAACTGTTGATGTTGAGTGATCTCAGAAATTCAGACTCACACTGTTGACTCTTATTCTCTGCCATCTAATACTTCAATTTGTGTCTGATAGAGCCTTTAGATAGCATCTCTTGGCATCTGTTTCTGGAGGAAGTACTTGTGGCTCTTCTATGGAAGAGGCAGAGCTCTGAGAATTACAGCTAGGGCTAAAGTACTGTTGATTATAAGTAAACCTTGATGACGCAAAGGTTTTTCCAGGGAGCTCTGAACATTTCAGAACTTGTAGGACTTACTGATGCTAACCAAGCACTCAGAAGAGTGATCTTTTCTTAGTTTTGCTTTTTTTTAAAAAAATAATTCTCAAGAGCACATTTTGCTCTTCCCACTCTTGTGCCTTGTTTCTGACTTCTCAGATTTCCAGGAGTTCCAATTCTTTGCCTTGTTCCTTCCAGTCAAGAAGCTCTCCCTAATACTTCCCTATGCTGGTTGTGTGAAATGTAAGCCTTCTGGTCTGTAGGTCCAGACCTGCTCTAGCCACATTAGAGTACTAATCTCTTAGGGATTTCTTCATTATTTCAACTGCCAAAGGACTCTAAACTAGAATGCTGTGGTCTCAGAGCTCTGCCCCTTCCATAGAAGAGTCACAGGCATTTCCTCCAGAAACAGATGCCAAGAGCTGCTGTCTAAAGGCTTTATCAAACACATGGGTCTACAGATTAGGACTCTAGTCAAACTTAATTTTTTCTTCCTAGATTTATAGTATCTCCAGATAGGAAGACACTTCCTTAGGCAAAATCCCCTATCTAGGACCACCAGTGGTTGGTAAACAAGAAGGACACGATTCCTACTCCAGCCACTATTAGTTAATTTTTATGATGCGTCATAAAAAAGACAGTCCTGAATTCCCTGGCGGTCCAGTGGTTAGGATTCCACACTTTCATTGCTGAGAGCCCAGGTTCAATCCCTGGTCAAGGAGCTAATATCCCACAAGCCACACTGCACAGCCAAAAAGGAAAAAAAATTGAGAAAAGATAGTCTTAAAGAAACCCAACTTTAAGATATATTATTTTCCTTATCAACCAACCATCTATAACAAGTAAACCTTTCTGAGCCCTCAATTTATTGAGCCCTCTTTTATTTTTAAAAATTTTAAATTGTGTTGCATGATATCCAAAGTCCCTTCAACCTCTAACCTCTTGTCATTTAGTATTGTTATTTTTTTGTAATTTCAGTAATTGGTGGGGGGAAGCTATCTGGAAATCCTTAATGTTTCTGATACGTTTAATTTCTTTTGTCTCTAGTTGATTAAAGTAGCATTTGATGAAGAAGTGAGTCCAGAAGTTGTAGAGATCTTTAAGAAACAGCTGATGAAGTTTCGTTATCCTCAGTCCATTTTTACCACCTTTGCTTTTGCTGCTGGGCAAACTACCCCGCAAATCATTTTACCCAAGCAGAAGGAAAAGAACACTTCCTTTCGGTGAGGAGACAGGTTTCTTCATTTCATCTCTCCCAAAGTTGACTGTCAGGGAGAGTGATCCATCTTCTGAGTCAGTGTGTATTTGCCATTCTGTCACACCCGCTGAACCAAGCTCAGGAGTTATGGAAACCAGCTCTGACATACGGGATAATCATGTTCGTTGCTTATGATGCAATTTTAGAATGTGAAGTTCTGTTTTCCCTTTTTCCTCTGTTGTTCACTTTCTAACTACCTTTGAGTAATCCCTTCAGTTTCCATCAATATCCAGGTCAAGTAAAGAGTTTTGTTCTGATTGAGAGATGAGAATGTGTTTTTTTTTTCTTTCTGTAGCTTTTTTTAAAATTTATTTTAACTGGAGGCTAATTACTTTACAATATTTTAGTGGTTTTGCTATACATTGACATGAATCAGCCATGGGTGTACACATGTTCCCCACCCTGAACCCCCCTCCCACCTCCCTCCCCATCCCATCCCTCTGGGTCATCCCAGTGCACCAGCCCTGAGCACCCTGTCTCATGCATCAAACCTGGACTGGAGATCTGTTTCACACTTGATAATATACATGTTTCGATGCTATTCTCTCAGATCATCCCACCCTCGCCTTCTCCCATAGAGTCCAAAAGTCTGTTCTATACATCTCTGTCTCTTTTTCTGTCTTGCATATAGGGTTATCATTACCATCTTTCTAAATTCCATAAATATGCGTTAGTATACTGTATTGGTGTTTATCTTTCTGTCTTCACTCTGTATAATGGGCTCCAGTTTCATCCATCTCATACAGCTTTCTTATCCATTCATCTGCTGATGGACTTTTTATTTAATGTCAAATTTATACAAAGGTTACAACATAGTACAAAGGAATCCTGTATATCCTTTACCTAGATTCACCAATTGCTTATGCTTTTTTCCATTCTCTTTATCATTTCATCTCTCATATATATTTTTTTAAACATTTGAGTTACATACATAATGCTCTTTTATTCTTTAATATGTCAATATATATTTCTAAAAACAAAGACATTATTTATTTTATATAACCACAGTACAGTAATCCAACCAGGAAATTTAATTGATATAAAACTTTTACCTGACCCAGACTTCATATTTAAATTTTGCTTATGATCCTTTGCAGCTACTTTCTTTTTTTTTTTTTATCTGGTAGAGGATCCAACCCAGGATCAGTCATTGCATTTACTTTTGTCACATTTCTTTAGTAGGAACCCTTACTTTCTGATGAAAATGTTTAGAAATTTATGTTGAAACATTTACATTTGAATGATTAAAAAATAACAATTGCTTTAAAAGCTTCTTCAATTAGTGGTAAAATATAAGGGTTAATATTGCAGTCCATTCACCATTAATCACCTGGAATTTGGGCATCTGCTAGTACAAATTACATATTAGGATTACTCTGCGGACTTTGGAGAAAAGGTCTTCCTTTTGTCTGAAAGTGGGGCCGGGTGGAGACTATAGGCCATTTGAGGTTGCAGGCAGTATGTCATTTCTAAGCTGCGTGGCTAGCCACTCGTACCATTGTTACCTGGTAAGCAAAGGAGACCACGCATATGCAGGTGTGAGATGCTGAAGAAGCATGAAGGGCATTTTAAACATTTAAATGGTGAGCCAGGCATTGCATCTTAGCACTGTGGGATCACAGAGGAGCCTATGATATTCATTATTTTAGTTCTCTATGGAAGAAACAAAGTTTTGTATGGTGTTTTATGTTTAGAAACTGTTGGGGTGAGGGTGGTTATATATCTGTAAAATCAAGCTTATTCTATCAAGCTACAACAGAGACAAATCAATTTTCAACCTTAAAATCTCTTAGTATTATCTTGCATATATAAAACAAAAGATACAGCTCTAGCTGGGAAAACATTCAAGTTTAAGTTTGAGTTTAAGTTACATTTGAAGTGATTCACAATAGGCTTAATTTAGGAAATATCTATATTCTGTGAATTCTAACAATTATGTAAAACAGCATTTTAATTTGAGGTCCATAACCCTCATATTTACATTTCAGAAATGTAAACCCTCATATTTTACATTACACTAAAGATGAGGTCTGATAAAACTATTTGACAGCAAAAGAATCCTTATCACTTTTCATTGAACAGCAAGAAAACACAGGAAAAGTTCTGTTGTTGTATGTGGACAAACATAATAAAAAACAATCTTACTTGAAACCTTCACCTCAATATGATTATTCAGGAAATGGGACCTTTGTTTAATTCTTTGGATTATAAATATCTACACCCAGAATTTCTATCGGCAATAAAAAGTAAACTACTTAAATAAATAAAGTACTTTTAGATCCAAATATCTTCAATCCTAGTTTCTCTGTAATTAAAGCTCAAAAGGATACTCAAATTTCTGATTCTTATCTTTTCTCCTCTCAGAAAAGGGAATTATGTTAATTACTCTTTTCCATATCTCAGAAGGTTTCTAGTGTCAGAAGGTAGGACACTATACTTACACGTTTAAAGCATTTAAGAAATAAGTGGAGGTGCTGCCAGCTACATTTGTGATGATCTTAAAGAAAGCCTATGAGTTGGTAGAGATTCTGAATCAGTAGAGGAGGAGGCAGGCAGGACTTCCGCAAGCGTGGTCTCTGGGAACTGGTGGAGGCAGTGGCATGGATAAGCAGAGTGGGTTGGGGGCATGCTTGACAAAAAGCCAAACTGAGGAGTTTAGATTGGGGATGATAAATAGTCTGTGTCCCACTCTAGGTTCTTGCACTTTTTGCCTAACACAGTGCCCTGATGATAACAATGTTTTATAGTAAATTAGCCTTCTGCCATATAAAAAGTGACCTGAAGAAGGAGAGGCTTAATGAAGGTCTGGACAATACTACTGGGTGTGGGGGTAGAGAAAAAACAAGTTGAACAACATGGGTATCAAAAAATGTAAGTGACATTTTCATATTAAATTAACATTCTCTTTGGTTTTATAACTTGTAGCACTTTCTCAAAAACAATTGTGAAAGGTGCTAAAAGGGCAGGCAAAATGACAATTGGGCGGCAGTATTTATTGAAGAGGAGGACAGGGACAATTGTGGAAGAGAGAGTGAACCGTCCTGGATGGAATGAAGAAGATGACATATCTGGTATGTGAGAACTCATTTTTCCTTCATGAATGAACTTTGTTCTTTCTTCTTATATGAGTAAGAACAAGAGATAAAGACATAGTTGCACTTAAACCTGACTCTCAAAAACCTAGACCTCATAAGATGGGAGGTACTTACCAGCTTCTCAGAACTAGAAAAAATTTTTTTTTTGTTTTCCAGTATTCCATTGTGCAGATAACATTCTGTTAAGTTGTATTCCTCCTCTGGACTTCCCAGGTAGCGCTAACGGTGAAGAACCTACCTGCCAATGCAGGAGACGTAAAAGATGCGGGTTCATTCCCTGAGTTGGGAAAATCCCCTGGAGAAGGGGCCTGGCAACCCACTCCAGTATTCTTGCCTGGAGAATCCCCATGGACAGAGGGGCCTGGTGGGCTACAGTCCTTGGGGTCGCAAAGAGTCAGACATGACTGAAGCAACATAGCACACACACACTCCTCCTCTACTAAATCCATAGAGCTAATTGGCCACTGTTATGTGGGTCTCATTAAAGGGAGAAAGAAAGAAATCCCACTGCATAGGAAATTTAGGTATAAAGTAGTCCCCTGTACTTTATTGTTATGGAATAAGAATAAGAAAATAAGGACATAAATTATTCAAAGTTGCATATTTGGGGTTTTGGTGAGAACATTGTGGGTACTCCTAATCTATATGGGGAATCTAAGATGAAGGCGTTCTTAGATGTTAAGAAAAAATGCTTGCTAAATATTTAAAAGAGCAGAACCTGGGAAGCTGAGATAACTCAGTCTGAAAACCAGTAGCAACATTTTTCTATTCCTTAACCCAATGTCAAGTATGCTTATGGGATTAACACTAGAGAGAATCTGATCTAAGAGAGAGGATGCCATTGCATCCTTTTCCTTACAGACTCTTCGACTGGATCACCAGTGATTATACAACTGCTACTTTTACTGCCACTAATAACAACAGAAAACATTTTAAAGAAAGAAATGTCATCTTTAGAGAGATCATTGGCCAAAGGTCTCCATTTTGGTATATGTATGTGCAGGCTTGCCTCCAGGGGCAGTGAAAAGACCATTTATTGGAACCCGGGCTTCTCACAGTCACATGGAAAGCCATACAAAAATTACTGCTACCCATCACTATTGACTCTTCTAAGTTAAAGTTTTTATGATTTCACAGAACAAAAACTTGTTCTATGATAATTATTCCACCAAAAGACCAAATTATGTAATACTCTTTGCTCTTCTGAAGATAAGAGGCCAAAACAAATAAAAGTGATACTTAATGATACATTTGCATTGTGAAGTTCACAAACTAAAGCACAAAGGCTTATATTTATAGGAATAAGCTGGGTTTTTTTCTTCCTTTTAATTGAAGAGAGCTATATCGTTCCCTTTGACATGAGAACTTTGAGTACATTTCTAAAAACTTTGAAAGGTTAATTTGAATTTTCTCATTGTAAAAATAAGTAGGAAAGTGAATTAGGACAGTTTTTAACATGGAATTTTTTTTTTTTTTTTTAGTTAGAACATGCAGTACCAATTAGGAATGTTGTTGTTTTTAATCCTCCCTAAAATACTTGGTTATTGGGTAAACTCTTCCAACATCTAAAATTTTAAAGGCTTCTGTAACCTGTGATTGCAAAATTGAGGGAGTTTCCCATGTACACCACATCCTCTGACAAAATGTAACTTCCATCAAATATAACTTCTTCATATCTAAGAAAGATCCTTTCCCAGTAGTGAACTTCTGCTTAATTAAAAATTTCTAATGAAAGTTTATGCTCTTTAAAGTTAACTGAAACCTGATGAGTTTGTGTAATGATTATGTTAGAGGTGAGTTTTACTAATAGGTTAGTCTCTCACAAAGTATGAGTGTTTACAGAGTCCTAAATAGAAATCACTCCAGGTGGACATTAAAAATCAAGCCTGACTAACAAAGAAAAATATGGGTAATATATTCAAAATTATATTGTTTTTAGAAATTTTAAGTTACTTTCCCTGACGTTTTGAGTTAGTTGAGCTCCTAATATTTTATTTCCTGACTGTTACAGTTTATGTTTGAGTATAATAATGCCTCATAGAAGTTCCGTGATTCAATTTTTGGCATACATAGCACCTCTAGCCCTCATATAAACCTCTCTTGGTTAAAGATGCTCTTTAGAAGGAAGTTTTTAATCCTCTACTTTGAGCTATCTCATTTCTTCAAAACCTGTTTCTGCCATCAAGTTTCAGATGATAGTGAACTCCCCACGAGTACCACTCTGAAAGCCTCGGAGAAATCTACAATGGAACAGCTAGTAGAAAAAGCTTGTTTCAGAGACTATCAGCGTTTAGGTTTGGGAACCATAAGTGGCAGCTCTTCTCGCTCTAAACCAGAGTACTTTCGAATCACTGCCTCTAACAGGATGTATTCACTCTGCCGGAGGTAAGTCTGTTAGTCTCTCCAAAAGAGACCTTCCTTTATTCCATTTGAGTCTTGAATGGGCTATTTGCATCCATAGCCAAGAGAGAAAGACAGATGCTGGAAAATAGGAGCAGGGTGTCCAGGGGTATGTGTGTTTAAGGGACATTTTTTGTGCAGCATGTCCAAGTGTCTCACTGACATTCTCAGAAGTATAGCTGTATCACTGAATGTGCCTATGTTAGATCAGAAAGTAGACGGTAAAAGTTTTTGTCCACTTTATGAATTTCCCATATTTGTCTTTCTCTTCCCTTTTGCCCCTCTTCTAGCATGCCTAGGATAGCTTGAAGTAGGAATAGAATTTGCCCAGGCAGAGGAGAGATGAAGATATGCTGTAGTTCAAGGGACTGCGAACTTTTTCCTTAAAGGGCCAGATAGTACACATTTTCAACTTTACACAGCATGTGTTCTCTTATTGCCGCTACTCAGCTCTGCCACTGAAGCAGCCATAGCCAGCACATAAAGAAATGGGCAAGGCTGGTTTGGGCCCACAGGCCGTAATTTGCTAATCCAAGTGTAGGTCAGGTTTCCTTATGCTATCTAATTAGAATTTTTTCAAGAGATATTACTTAAAGAATATAAATGAACACATGTTCTTTTTCCTATTATGTCTCCTGCTGTTTTATATGTATCTGTTAAGCCTTATTTCCTGCTTTGTATCTTTTAAAACTACATTTTTACCCTCCACAAGTTTGATCATTTTCAGGTAAGTTCTTTTCTTAGCATGTATAAACTTCTGGTTTGATTAAATACAATAACACTGTGAAAGTACTTTGTAGCTTTTAAGTCCTGTACATATTTTAGAAAGTTGTCTTAATGTTACTATTAGTTTCAGCCCTACTGTTCTTGAAGAATTGTAGATATCTCACTTTAAATGACAGTTTAAATGTACAAATACAGGTGTGAAACTTGAGAAACAAATTGGGAATATAGTTTGACATTTGGGATAAATAAAAATTTCACATTAAGTGCTGAAAGGCTGTGACTTTGTTGAGTATGCAGTAATTTTCCTGATACTCTGTCCTTCTAACTAAATTTTCTTTGTAGTTCAGTGTAAGCAAAGGCATAAGGTGTGATGTCCTGCTGTTTGAGAAGCTTGTTATCAAAATCTTATCTGACAGTGAGAAAACAGATGTTATTTATCATTTCACTCTGTCAGAAACAAAATAAAATCTTAATAGGCCATTTATTCTAATGATTATTATAAGGAAATTATGGTGATATATTAAATAACATAAACCCTTAAACTATTAGAAGGAAATGGAATAATAAAAAATAATCCAAAAGAAGTCAAGAAAGAGAGAAAAGGAATCATGCAGCAGATGGGACAAATAGAAAGCAAATAATAAGATGGCAAATTTAAATTCAGATATATCAGTAATTATGTTACTTATAATATTGATAAATGTTCCAATTAAAAAAAAAAGATAATCAGAATTTTTTAAGCTTTATGCTGCTTTTAAGGGCCATATCTAATATACAAGATTACAAAAAGGTTGAAAGTGAACAGAAAGAATACATCATGCAGAACCACCTTTTTATTTTTATTTTTTTACTGTATTTTTTTTAATTTATTTTTTTTTAATTTTTTTTTTCATTTATTTTTATTAGTTGGAGGCTAATTACTTCACAACATTGCAGTGGGTTTTGTCATACATTGACATGAATCAGCCATGGAGTTACATGTATTCCCCATCCCGATCCCCCCCTCCCACCTCCCTCTCCACCCGATTCCTCTGGGTCTTCCCAGTGCACCAGGCCCGAGCACTTGTCTCATGCATCCAACCTGGGCTGGTGATCTGTTTCACTATAGATAATATTCATGCTGTTCTCTCAGAACATCCCACCGTCGCCTTCTCCCACAGAGTCCAAAAGTCTGTTCTGTACATCTGTGTCTCTTTTTCTGTTCTGCATATAGGGTTATTATTACCATCTTTCTAAGTTCCATATATATGTGTTAGTATGCTGTAATGTTCTTTATCTTTCTGGCTTACTTCACTCTGTATAATGGGCTCCAGTTTCATCCATCTCATTAGAACTGATTCAAATGAATTCTTTTTAACGGCTAAGTAATATTCCATGATGTAGATGTACCACAGCTTCCTTATCCATTTGTCTGCTGATGGGCATCTAGGTTGCTTCCATGTCCTGGCTATTATGAACAGTGCTGCGATGAGCATTGAGGTGCACGTGTCTCTTTCAGATCTGGTTTCCTCGGTGTGTATGCCCAGAAGTGGGATTGCTGGGTCATATGGCAGTTCTATTTCCAGTTTTTTAAGAAATCTCCACACTGTTCTCCATAGTGGCTGTACTAGTTTGCATTCCCACCAACAGTGTAAGAGGGTTCCCTTTTCTCCACACCCTCTCCAGCATTTATTGCTTGTAGACTTTTGGATAGCAGCCATCCTGACTGGCGTGTAATGGTACCTCATTGTGGTTTTGATTTGCATTTCTCTAATAATGAGTGATGTTGAGCATCTTTTCATGTGTTTGTTAGCCATCTGTATGTCTTCTTTGGAGAAATGTCTGTTTAGTTCTTTGGCCCATTTTTTGATAGGGTCATTTATTTTTCTGAAATTGAGCTGCAGGAGTTGCTTGTATATTTTTGAGATTAATCCTTCGTCTGTTGCTTCATTTGCTATTATTTTCTCCCAATCTGAGGGCTGTCTTTTCACCTTGCTTATAGTTTCCATCGTTGTGCAAAAGCTTTTAAGTTTCATTAGGTCCCATTTGTTTATTTTTGCTTTTATTTCCACTATTCTGGGAGGTGGGTCATAGAGGATCCTGCCGTGATTTATGTCGGAGAGTGTTTTGCCTATGTTCTCCTCTAGGGGTTTTCTAGTTTCTGGTCTTACATTTAGATCTTTAATCCATTTTGAGTTTATTTTTGTGTATGGTGTTAGAAAGTGTTCTAGTTTCATTCTTTTACAAGTGGTTGACCAGTTTTTCCAGCACCACTTGTTAAAGAGGTTGTCTTTTTTCCATTGTATATCCTTGCCTCCTTTGTCAAAGATAAGGTTGTCCATAGGTTCGTGGATTTATCTCTGGGCTTTCTATTCTGTTCCGTTGATCTATATTTCTGTCTTTGTGCCAGTACCATACTGTCTTGATGACTGTGGCTTTGTAGTAGAGTCTGAAGTCAGGCAGGTTGATTCCTCCAGTTCCATTCTTCTTTCTCAAGATTACTTTGGCTATTCGAGGTTTTTTGTATTTCCATACAAATTGTGAAATTATTTGTTCTAGTTCTGTGAAAAATACCGTTGGTAGCTTGATAGGGATTGCATTGAATCTATAGATTGCTTTGGGTAGAGTAGCCATTTTGACAATATTTATTCTTCCAATCCATGAACATGGTATGTTTCTCCATCTGTTTGTGTCCTCTCTGATTTCTTTCATCAGTGTGTTTTATAGTTTTCTATGTATAGGTCTTTTGTTTCTTTAGGTAGATATACTCCTAAGTATTTTATTCTTTTTGTTGCAATGGTAAATGGTATTGTTTCCTTAATTTCTCATTCTGTTTTCTCATTGTTAGTGTATAGGAATGCAAGGGATTTCTGTGTGTTAATTTTATATCCTGCAACTTTACTCTATTTGTTGATTAGCTCTAGTAATTTTCTGGAAGAGTCTTTAGGGTTTTCTGTGTAGAGGATCATGTCATCTGCAAACAGGGAGAGTTTCACTTCTTCTTTTCCTATCTGGATTCCTTTTACTTCTTTTTCTGCTCTGATTGCTGTGGCCAAAACTTCCAACACTGTGTTGAATAGTAGTGGTGAGAGTGGGCACCCTTGTCTTGTTCCTGATTTCAGAGGAAATGCTTTCAATTTTTCACCATTGAGGGTGATGCTTGCTGTGGGTTTGTCATATATAGCTTTTATTATGTTGAGGTATGTTCCTTCTATTCCTGCTTTCTGGAGAGTTTTAATCATAAATGGGTGTTGAATTTTGTCAAAGGCTTTCTCTGCATCTATTGAGATAATCATATGGGTTTTATCTTTCAATTTGTTAATGTGGTATATTACATTGATTGATTTGTGGACATTAAAGAATCCTTGCATTCCTGGGATAAAGCCCACTTGGTCATGGTGTATGATTTTTTTAATATGTTGTTGGATTCTGTTTGCTAGAATTTTGTTAAGGATTTTTGCATCTATGTTCATCAGTGATATTGGCCTGTAGTTTTCTTTTTTTGTGGCATCTTTGTCTGGTTTTGGAATTAGGGTGATGGTGGCCTCATAGAATGAGTTTGGAAGTTTACCTTCCTCTGCAATTTTCTGGAAGAGTTCGAGTAAGATAGGTGTTAGCTCTTCTCTAAATTTTTGGTAGAATTCAGCTGTGAAGCCATCTGGTCCTGGGCTTTTGTTTGCTGGAAGATTTCTGATTACAGTTTCGATTTCCTTGCTTGTGATGGGTCTGTTAAGATCTTCTATTTCTTCCTGGTTCAGTTTTGGAAAGTTATACTTTTCTAAGAATTTGTCCATTTCTTCCAAGTTGTCCATTTTATTGGCATAGAGCTGCTGGTAGTAGTCTCTCATGATCTTTTGTATTTCAGTGTTATCTGTTGTGATCTCTCCATTTTCATTTCTAATTTTGTTAATTTGCTTCTTCTCTGTTTCTTAATGAGTCTTGCTAATGGTTTGTCAATTTTGTTTATTTTTTCAAAAAACCAGCTTTTAGCTTTGTTGATTTTTGCTATGGTCTCTTTAGTTTCTTTTGCATTTATTTCTGCCCTAATTTTTAAGATTTCTTTCCTTCTACCAACCCTGGGGTTCATAATTTCTTCCTTTTCAAGTTGCTTTAGGTGTAGGGTTAGGTTATTTATTTGACTTTTTTCTTGTTTCTTGAGGTAAGCCTGTAATGCTATGAACCTTCCCCTTAGCACTGCTTTTACAGTGTCCCATAGGTTTTGGGTTGTTGTGTTTTCATTTTCATTCATTTCTATGCATATTTTGATTTCTTTTTGGATTTCTTCTATGATTTGTTGGTTATTCAGAAGTGTGTTATTTAGCCTCCATATGTTTGAATTTTTAACAATTTTTTTCCTGTAATTGAGATCTAATCTTAACTGCACTGTGGTCAGAAAAGATGACTGGAATGATTTCAATTTTTTTGAATTTTCCAAGACTAGATTTATGGCCCAGGATGTGATCTATTCTGGAGAAGGCAGAACCACCTTTTTAAAATAAAGCTATTGTCAATATATAAATATTAAAATATATTTTAAAGTAAAATTTTACTAGCAGTAAAAAAAGATGGCTCATAATGACAAAAGGTTCATTTCGTTCAGAATTCATTATGACCAAGTGTAGTTTATTACAAGAATACTAAATTTGCTTAACAATTGAAAATTAATCACAGTTCACCACATTAAAAGAATTACAAACTATTGTAAGTTCATTGTATACAGAAAAGCATTTTATAAAGTATAATATATACTTATGAGTTTTTACAAAAAACCTTAAGCAGATTGGAAATACAGGGAGAGCTTCTTAATTTCCTAAGTGTCTAAAAAATATATCCTGCAGCAAAAATTACTTAATGGTAAAATATTGAAAACTTGTACTCTGAGATCAGGACCAAAATGCCCACTATCACCACTTCTAGTCAGTGTTGTACTAGAGGTCTTAGGAAGTACAAAAAGATTAGAAAACTAAATAATAAAAGAAAGATTGAAAGGAAAGAAATAAAACTGCTTTTCACAGATGATCTGATTATACAGATAGAAAATCTGAGGGACTCAACTGATAAACTTGTTATATTAAGAAGCAAATTTTCAAGGTTATTATAAAAAATCAGTCATATATATATACACCAAAAACAAATAATTAAAAGATGAAATTTTAAATAATGTTATTTTGATACTTTTAAAGTAGCACTAAAAAACATTATTAAACACTTGGGACTAACTCTAATAGAAGATGTATAAAATCTCTACATGGTACAGTCAAAACAGTATTAAGGATTGCAAATAAATAGATATTTAATGTTTTTGGACTAGAATATTCAGTACTCTAAAGCTGTGATTTCTCCAGACATTGACCTATAGAGTCAATACAATCCCAATCAGAATCCCAGCAAAATGTTTGTAGAAATTGAAAAGATGATTCTAAGAATTACATTAAAATGCAAAAGGCCAGAAGTAGCAGGATCGTCTTATAGAATAATATTACAGGATATCAAGACTTTATATAAAGCTACAGTAATTAAGGCAGTATGGAATGTTCACAGGAATAGACAAATAGACCACTGGAGCAAAATAGGGAACATAGAAGAATCTCAACATACGAGAATGCTTGGCTTAAGATAAAGATAACATTTAAAAACAGTAGATAAAAGATTTTTTCAATATATGATGCTGGATATCTATACAAGGAAAAAATTAATTTTGACCTCTACCTTACACTGCACAGGCAAAAATCAATTCCCACTGATCTGTAGAGCTACATGATCTACATGAAAAAGGTTAAAATTTTAAATAAAGCTTCTAGAAGATATTTCTTAAGACAGGAAAAACACTATCCATAAAGTAAAAGATTGATAAATTAAGAAGTTTTATATATCAGAAGACATCATTAGGGGAATAAAAAGGCAATAACCAAAGGCAGAGGATGTCCTCTTTTGTGAAGACATCCTAGTGGGCAATAAATATCTAAAAAGATGCTTATGTCACTCTTGGCATAACTGATGCCATCGGGCCCTAATAGTTTCTCCTGTCTTTTCGCTGACCCTGCCCAACACTGTACTATCCAGTGAATCACTTCTCTGTCGTCAAGAGCTTTGTAGTCAATAGATATTGTTTAATGCTAATTAGGACCAGGTAGTCTGTATGCTCTGTTAGTTCCCAAATAATGATGAAAACCTTCCCTGAAGTATTCCCAGGGCCCTTGAGACTAGTGACCTATTATTCTTAACTTGGGAATGCACATCCTGTTTCCAAGCACCTACCACCATACCCTAGGTTGACTATAAAACTGTCCTGTGGCCCCTCAATGGCTCAGAGTATAGTAGCGAATGTTTCCTGATCATTATCCACTGATAGATCCCACCCTGTGAGTAAGTTACCCTCTAATGAACTGATCCATTTTATTATTTTATAATATATATATATGTAATATTTACTTATGTAGCTGCCTGCCTCATGCTTTACTCTCAAGATGCCTTCTCAATTTGGTAGGCACTTTTAGTTCCCTCCATCTTCCAACAGTGCTTATCTTATTAGTCTTCATATAAATACAAATTAAAGTCCCGTTGAGACAACGTCATACCTGCAAAAATGGCTAAAATTTAAAAGACCAACAGTACACAATGCTAGTAAAAAAATGTTGAGCAAGTAGAACTCTTTATGGCTAGTGTAACTGTAAATTGGTTAAACAACTTTAGAAAGTTCCCTGGCAGCATCTACTACACTCCTAGACAGGTACTGAACATGTACACAATCTGTTATGTATTTCTTGGAAAGTCTACTCCATCTGAGAAAGCATATATATTCCCAAAAAACAACTACAAAAATGTTCATGGCAACATGTTTCTTATATAGTCAAAAACTAGAAAAACTACAAGACTGTTCATGGCAACTTGTTTCTTATATAGTCAAAAACTAGAAACTACTCAAAATCAACAATAAAAGGATTAGATAAATAACATAGTCACATAGTGAGATAATATACAGCAACAGTCCCCTACCTTTTTGGCAACAGGGACCAGTTTCATGGACCTGCAGGGGGAGGTCGGTGTGGGGGTTTAGAATGGTCCAAGCACATTACATTTATTATGTGCTCTGTTTCTAATCTCATGCCACCTCTGATCTGAGAGGAGGTACTGATCTATGGCCCAGAGGTTGGGGACCCCAGCTCTACAACAACGAAAATGAACAGACTACAGTTGCATGCAATAGCATGGATGGGTCTCATAAACATACTGTTGAGAAAAAGAAGCCAGACACAAAAAAATAAATTCTATTTGTTCCTTTTTTGTAAAATTAAAAAAACAGGCAAAACTCATCCATGTTGTTAGCAGTCAAGGATGTTTGGTGATAATCTTTGGAGGAGGAAAAGGGAGAAACACTGTTTGGGAGGTGACACAAGGGGTTTTTTGGATGCTGGTAATGGTCCTTTTCTTGACCTAGGTGCTAATGATATGAATTTCTTTTTGTGTTCATTCATGTATGTTTCAGGCCATTTGTATATGTGTTATTCTTTGATTAGAAGTTTCCACCTTCCAGAGTGAGTGAAGGTCACTCAGCTGTGTCTGACTCTTTGCGACCCCATTGACTACAGTCCATGGAATTCTCCAGGCCAGAATACTGGAGTGGTTAGCTTTTCCCTTCTCCAGAGGATCTTCCCAACCCAGGGATCAAACCCAGGTCTCCCACATTGCAGGCAGATTCTTTACCAGCTGAGCCACAAGAGAAACCCAAGAATACCAGGGTGGGTAGCCTAGCCCTTCTCCAGCAGATCTTCCTGACCCAGGAATCGAACCAGGCTCTCCTGCATTGCAGGTGATTCTTTTACCAACTGAGCTGTGAGAGAAGCCCTAAAAGTTTCCACAGCAGCCCAGTCTACCTCAAGGCTTCCTCCGGTACCCATGGCTGGTGGCTCTAAGTAGTGGTAGTAGAATAGGGTGGGTGGCAGGATAAATGGATATATCTTTCATGCTAAATGACCCTGGTCCTGAGAGTAGCCTCTGCTGGCCTTCAGGCTCTACGCTTTTTACCCTAGCACCAGCCGTCACTCAGGCCCATGCCTGGGACCAGGAAAGTCTTAGATCCTGTGTGTAGCAGAGCATGGTCTGTGGTGCTAATGCCAAGGAAGGAAGGGACGGGGGAATGGGGTAGAGGAGTGTGTTGGTTCTTTCCCAGTTACTGAAACAGTACCAAAAGCTGTTAAGCATTACTCTCTTATCTAATACACAAAATCACTATCGTATCTAGAACCAGAAGGGGTAATAAACAGATACTAAAGTGGAGTTAGAAGGAGAAAGCCTTTGCTGTACATTTGAAACTAACACAAAATTGTAAATCAACTGTACTGTAATTTAAAAAAGAAAAGAAACGTAGGACCCTAATAATGGAACTGCTTTTCAAGTCTTCATGAATGATTATGCCTACAGCTATGACACTTTATCAGTTTGTGGTATTAGAAAAAGACAGCCTGTAAACCTGAAGCACGAAAGTACTAGGCTTCCAGGGAATCTCTGGGTAAATGAGAGAAGTAAAATTGGCATTCACTAATCTCTAAAGGTTATATAACCATATACTGGGTTTTCTCTCCCTGCTCTCAGCACTGACTTATAACAAGATAAGGGATTAAAAGTCTGGAAGTGATTGATTGCACAGTATTGTGACAATGTCAGTGATTTGTGGACTGAAAATGGTTAACATGTTAAGTTTCATGTTAGATACAGTTTACCACAATTCTAAAAAAAAAAAATCACACACACACAAAAGACATGAGATTAGAGGTTAGGAGGTTATTAACAAGGAATCTCTTTAATATTTCCAAATAAACTAAAGAACTGCTTTGAAGGCTGCCTGTCTTCTTGTACTTATCTGTAAAAACAAGATAAATAAGTTTTTATCTATCTTGTCTGTTTTTAATTTTCCCAGCATCATATCCTGTAACTTTATGAGCTAATCTTTGTTTTAAATTATCAACATGTAGTGTTAATAAAATATTTACACTCACTTGACATTTGAACATATTGTTTTCATACCAAAAGTCATTTGGTTTTGATTTTTAATCCTTTCACCATCTCTGGCATTCTAAATGTTAGTGTACTTTATCCTCTGTTGTCTTTTCAGTAATCCAAGGAGTTGACAGTTTGATTTGTCATTCTCATAAAGTTGACATTAATACATTAATCTTGCAATCTTTATTCAAGTTGTATATAAGGCAAGGGAAATCTTGTTTAATGGAGGCCTTTTTAATAATTCTGTATGACATTTTTAATTTTTACACTTAACGTTACTCAGCAAAAGCTTGCAGTATCACTGAAGAAGGCTTATTTTAAAAAAGAAAAAGATTAGTAGATGAATTAGTTGTTTTCACTGTCTAGGCCTTTTCTTCTCAACCCCTAAAGAACTGAATTGTTTCATGTTTGAAATATATGTCTTATCTCTCCACCAATGTTTCTGAGTCTTAGAAAATTACTGTGAACTTATGAAATTCATATTCTTGTATTCTTTCTCTCCCCATTTCTTTTTTCTTCTCCTCCCCCCACCCTGCCTTACCCACCCAAATCATTCTGTTTCTCCTTTCCATCTCCCTGAAGCTATCCTGGCCTTTTAGTTGTACCTCAAGCTGTACAGGACAATAGTTTACCAAGAGTAGCCCGCTGCTATCGACATAACCGCCTGCCTGTTGTATGTTGGAGAAACTCAAGAAGCAGTACCCTGCTCCTCCGATCTGGAGGATTCCATGGGAAGGGAGTGGTTGGCCTTTTCAAGTCTCAGAACTCCCCTCAGGCAGGTAAGCAACTCTCTACAGCACTATTCTGATCCTTCCACTTCTGGGTATTCTAAAAATTAAGGAAGTAAACTCCAGGAATGCTAGTTGTACCCTTTCCATCAAGCCTCTCACACGTGGACTTTTCCAGTGTGCTGTGTACAGTCTGTACTGTTTAAGAGCAGGGGTTGACAGTGTGGGGTTCTGCCTTGAGTTTGACATCTTGCTTAATATGTTTGTCTATATTTGAATTTTAATAGAAATTAACATAGTAAAGTCTTTGGTTCTAGGCTGTTTTCATTTCAGCAAACCAGAGTATCCACAAATGGAAACAGATAATAATAATTGTTTTCTTTTTTGGGGGGAAGCATTCAGCTATATTTAATAGCTTCAGAAGTAAATAGGTATTCTGTCCTATGTGATATATGACATCCTATCTCATTCCTACATGTCACATGCGCACACACACACACACACACACACACACACACACATAAAAGTCAGCAACCTACTGACCAAAATCCTGGCTTTGGAGCACTCAAACGGAAAGGTTTTTAGGAAGTTAGGGGCTGGTCAACGTAAGAAAAAGTGTACCCTAAGTACGGTGCCCTTTCTCTGAGGACACTTCTGAGCACTGCGTTTGAGGTCTGCGGTCAGTCAGGAGCAATATTTTGCTAACCTTTCTCATAGCCTCTAGCTTAAAACAGATGCTCAAAAAATTTAACCAAGGACCTCTCAGACACCAGATTCAATTTAGGAATGACTTCCCTCTTTGGAAATGAGCAAACTCAAGTTCAGTGGTTCAGTAGGTAGCACCAGGTGCTTTTTGATTTGTTTTCTTTATTCTCATCCATTCCTTCCTGAAAGTTCAAAGTTGGCCAGCATGTCTTTGATCGTTCAGTTGACTGAGGACATTATACACACAGTGCTATATTATTGGCTTCCCTTATGACTCAGACAGTGAAAAATCAGCCTGCAATGCAAGAGACCGAGGTTTGATCCCTGGGTCATGAAGATCCCCTGGAGAAGGGAATGGCAACCCACTCCAATATTCTTGCCTGGAGAATCCCATGGACAGAGGAGCCTGGTGGGCTATATTGTTATTGTTATTCCACTTGGCATGGAGTCTCAACGTATGTATATTGAAGGCAGTTGGCTTTTAACTTTTTCTGCCCTAAGGAATCTTCTCAAGCCACATAATGGGGATGATAGAACATGGCATATGTAGATTACATAAAGTGAATGAATAATCTCAGGAGCGTTATTATGAGCATATCACTGAGCTTTTAGTTGGAAAACTTGAAATTGTCTTACTCCACTCATTTCTGATTTTTCAGTATAATATAAATTTATTGTTTTTCATAGTTTTTGAACTCACACATTTGCTCACATTTCAATATCTTTGAAATGGGAATGTGACTTACAGTTCATGTGATCAGAAAGATTCTGTCTTGGCTTAAATGGCAGTTATTTAAGTCTCATTAAATAAAATAGTAGTGCATCTTATAATTAATGGCATTTTAGAGTTTATAAAATATGATGGCACTTTAAAGTTGATAAAATATAAGATAGTAATGCTAATTATTTATTTCCTAGTCATGTTGTAAGAAAATTTGTTATTATCTGTTGTTCTAGTCAGTCCCCTCCCAATACCACTTTAGAGTACCTGGGCCATCTTCTGCGATTCTGTTTTATTCCACGCAAGCCAGGCTGAGACTCGCTCCAACCGGAATTACTCTCACTGTTGTTTCCATCTGTGCGTACTTTCTGATCCTGTTTTAGAAGGACCAGGGAACTGAGCAGTAGCTGCTCCTATGTCCTCCTCTTCCTGCACTCTTCCCACAACAACCCACTACAAGTTCATGTTCCCTGTTAGGCCAATGTGACAGAATTGGAATACAGTTACTGGTATTGGGAAGTCTCACTGCTGCTCATTCTGGGATGCTGAGGGAACCCACTCCATCCTCTGCTCCCGAACAGAAGCATGGGTCATCAAGGAAGTGTTGTCTTTTGTGTATCTTTATTTTGAGTTGGTTGGATAGTGAAAAACTATACCTGTACTGTGTGCTGGCTTTTCAGGCCTGGGCTCTTACAGGGAGGATGATGAGGCAATCTGGAAGTAGATGTTGGTAAAACCATTATCATCGGAGGATTAGCCATTTAAGTTTGGAGTTTTAAATGGGGCTGGTTTCTATATTTGGGTGTGGTAACTGGAAGACCATATATAGAAGGAATAAGCATATGTATATAGAGAGAGCCTGTTTTATTAATATAGAAATGGTTTTACTTAATATCTTTTCCTTTTATAGCTCCTACCTCCTCTTTAGAATCTTCCAGTAGCATAGAACAAGAAAAGTACTTGCAAGCATTACTGAGTGCAGTTTCTGTCCATCAGAAACTCAGTGGCAATAACCCTGTTACTGTCAGGCCAACACTTGCTCTGTCTCCAGGTAAGATTTGACATAATGCGTTTCTTTTTGACAACTGTGAAAAGGTCACATTCATTCCTCGGTTAGCCTCTTTAGTTATTCTCATTGTTCTGTCAACACGACCCCTTAATGTTTTACCTTATGGTGCTGTAACTTTAGCTTTTATCAGGGTACCACTATAAATTTCTAGTAAATAGTAACCAAATTTAGAGATTCAGTTAGTTCCTTTTAAAAAGAGTAGTAGGAGAGGTGGTAGGAAATACAAAGTGATGTGAGCTTTTTTTTTTTCTGAAATCTGTTTTACACAAAGTTTGAAATATCAGTATTAGAGTTGAATATGTAAGTTGAACATGTTTATTGAATGTATATTTATTAAAATCATCATGTATAAGTTTGAAATTCCTGAAATTTCTGTGGCCTTTTATGATTTGCAGTACAGTTTGTTTTCACTAGATTTGGATGAAGCCATTAAGACTTGTACTAATATTCTGTTTCAGTTATCATGTGATGGAACCCCAAAGGGTTCATGTAGAGGTAACCCTAATGTGTTAGACACAGGAGCATGTGACTTGAGAAGTTGGTCTCCTTGGCTTAATCAGCTATTTGAATTAGCTCAACATAAGCAGACAGTGGCTTTTCTTGTAAAGTAACACCATGCATGCCTTGCTTCATTTATCATTCAATTCTCTGATTGCACTTGCCAAACCTAACTCTATAATCTTGCAGATGTGTGTATCTCTGAGGAAATAGTAACAGTGCCTTGTTATCTCTATTAAAGCTTTGGGTACTTAAAAAGTACAATGTTTGGCAGCAATTAGACATGCTACACATGAAGATAACTTTTTGTCATTTGAGTAATGTTAACCCCAACGACATGGTTTTTGTTCTTCTTTTTGGCTGACTTTAGGGACTGAAAGGAGGACTTCAAGAATGTCCACTGTGCTTAAGCAGGTAGTGCCAGGACATTTGGATGTAAACCCATCCAATAGCTTTGCTCGAGGAGGTTAGTAAGACTGATTTTATAACTGAGCCCTGATACAACCTTAAAAGCAGAAAATTTTTTTCTAGATAGTGATACTTTAAATCAGCTAATGATGATTAAATTTATTTTTAATCACCCCTTTTGAAATGAGTGATCAAATGTATTACTAGCATGGTGACAGATGAGTTTAGCCTCATGGAACAAGAGGTATAATAATTGCTGAAATCTTACATACTGATGAGTTTGGGAGCACGGGATGGGGAGGGGAGCGGAGCGGAGCGTGTCTAAATGGTGACTCAGCCCTGGCAGCATTCCATGATGCTTCAAGTGTGCAGGGTAGAAAGGCTGAGCACAGAAGCATAAACAGCTAGGGCGATATGAGCCCAGACTCAAAGGCTGTGCCTCCAATGCCTGTTATTTTTACTCTTGTTCTCTGAAGTGCTAGTTTGAGGAATCAGAGACAATAGTTTAGAATCAACATAAAGACTCTATTTTACAAAATTCACTTGTTTCCCTTTTGAAAACCAAGATTATTATGCACATCTCCTGACAGTCATACTGATTCTTTAGATACTTTTTTTTCCTTCTTCATCAAAACTTTCTGTGATTGCATAGTTTCCTAAGAGCTTTCACCCTTTAGTTATCTTCCTAATCAGGCCTTAACATCATTGTATTAGTTTGTTCGGGCTACTGCAACAAAACGCCACACACTGTGTGGCTTCAACAACTATTGTCTGGAAGCTAGACGTTCAGAGTCAAGATATTATCAGGGTTGTCTTCTTCTGAGGGCCATGAGGAATAATCTGTTCTGTGCCTTTCCCCTAGCTTCTGATGGTTTGCTGGCAATTTTTGGCATCCCTTAGCTTGTAGAAGCATCAGCCATATCTCTGCCTTCATCTTTACATGACATCCCTGTGCGGCTGTCTCCAAATTTCCCCTTTTACAAGGACACCAATCACACTGAATTAGGGGCCCACCCCACTGAAGTGTGACCTCATCTTAACTAATTACGTCTGCAGTGACCCTATTTCTAAATGAGGTCACATTTTCTGAGGTGCTAGGGGTTAGGATGACAACAGAAGAATTTTGACGGGGTGGGAGGCACACAGTTTGACCCATAACAATTATATGTAGTTTTTTCCTGAACTTTTAAAATACTTGTTGTTTTAAAGTTTAAGATACAATCTTCAGTATTCTCATCATTTCTTTCTTGGTGAGTTTGAACTAAAAGATAGTACAGTGTATTTCTCCTAAGGTTTCTGGTATTTCTGTTGCCAGGAACTGCTGTCGGGATTTGGTTCAAAGCTGCAGTTCGCTTCTTTCTTTATTTGCCATCTGAAAGCTTATATTAGCAGGCATGTCAGCACCTTTTCCCTTTAACTTTTAGTAGAATGCAACTTCTTGCGTCTGTCTAGTTGAAACCCTCCCATGCCCACCCTACTCTTGATTTTTGTCTTTGTAAACTTCATCAACAGCACATTATCTATTCCTCCACTTGGCCAGGTGACCTGTAGTATACCTGTAGGTATAAAACTGTCTGTGTTTCTATGTTGGTACCTAAGGCTCAAGGATGTTCACTAATATGTTTCAACTACAGTATCTTTTCTTTTTTTATATTGGCCACAGACTCATGGCTTTTTTTATGCAAGGGAATCCCCACTGGTGGTTACATTCTAATCATGGGTCCTTTCTTTGCTATTCTCAAATGTACCTGGAAAGCTGTATTTACATCTTAGGGTTAAATTCTATTTGTGACTCTTTCTATGCATAATGAGGCCATAATTATTATGATCTGCTTCCCAAATACTTTCTCCTAAAAATTACTGTAAACTTGATGTGTTTCCTTATGACAGATTTTTTGCTCCTAAGCAGGTCCATCTCTTAATTCTTCTTTCCCAAAGCCTCCACATCTCCCAAGGTCCCAGTGATTAACTGGAAGATGAAATGTGGCCGCTTCCTGACACCTTAAACTTCTGTGTCCCTCGAGCTGCTTTCCTTTGCCTTTTCTGATAGCGTCATCCCTCCTCATATAGAGAAGCAGGAATGGACTGGGGCAAGCATGGGAAATCTCAGAAGATTTCCTATTAACATGAACATGGCAGGCAGACTCACACTCAGATTGGCCAGGGCATGACTACATGTAGACACTTGCATGCCTTGCCATTAGTTCATTTCCTTGTTCCCATCCTCAAGTATAGAGTCTTCATTTTTCAGAGAGCTAGGTACCACTTCACCAGCAGTTCCTCATTTACCTTATGTGGAAAGAGCCTCCTATCTTGAAATCTCCCTACCAACCTTCTCCTTTTTTCTATTTTCACTGTTTTTCCATTCCTTTTCATTGTCATAGAATCTTAGTTCCTGGTTTCCTTCTTATGCTCTCTCCACTGTGCCTCTTACCTACCCTGATGAATGAGGGTTTAGACTGACCTCCACCTTCTCCTTCACCCTTTTGCAGTCAGGGTGGTCACTTAGCATTGAGCATGCATGTTGAAGAGTTCCTAAGATGGGAGAAGCAACCTTTTTGATGCAAGAACCAGTTAAGAAAAAATGAAGATGTGAATAGATAACATTGCTTTTCATTTAAAATGACAGTAGGTTTTGTGCCCTATGAGCCAAATGAAGATATTTGCAACTTGGATAAATTATCTTGTGTAGAAAAATGCCATGAGAAAATCTGCCTCTTAAACATAAAAATGAATTCAGTTCAGTTCAGTCGCTCAGTTGTGTCCGACTCTTTCTGACCCCATGAATCGCAGCACACCAGGCCTCCCTGTCCATCACCAACTCCCAGAGTTTACTCAAACTCATGCCCATCGAATCGGTGATGCCATCCAGCCATCTCATCCTCTGTTGTCCCCTTCTCCTCCTGCCCCCAATCCCTCCCAGCATCAGGGTCTTTTCCAATGAGTCAACTCTTCGCATGAGGTGGCCAAAGTATCGGAGCTTCAGCTTCAGCATCAGTCCCTCCAATGAACACCCAGGACTGATCTCCTTCAGGATGGACTGGTTGGATCTCCTTGCAGTCCAAGGGATTCTCAAGAGCCTCTTCTCCAACACCACAGTTCAAAAGCATCAATTTTTCGGCACTCAGCTTTCTTCACAGTCCAACTCTCACATCCATACACGACCACTGGAAAAACCTTAGCCTTAACCAGACTGACCTTTGTTGGCAAAGTAATGTCTCTGCTTTTTAATATGCTATCTAGGTTGGTCATAACTTTCCTTCCAAGGAGTAAGCGTCTTTTAATTTCATGGCTGCAGTCACTATCCGCAGTGATTTGGAGCCCAAAAAAATAAAATCTGACACTGTTTCCACTGTCTCCCCATCTATTTCCCATGAGGTGATGGGACCAGATGCCATGATCTCAGGACCACAGTCGTGTCTAACTCAATGAAACTAAGCCATGCCGTGTGGGGCCACCGAAGACGGTCGGGTCATGGTGGAGAGGTCTGACAGAATGTGATCCACTGGAGAAGGGAATGGCAAACCACTTCAGTATTCTTGCCTTGAGAACCCCATGAACAGTATGAGAAGGCAAAGTGATAGGATACTGAAAGAAGAACTCCCCAGGTCGGTAGGTGCCCAATATGCTACTGGAGATCAGTGGAGAAATAACTCCAGAAAGAATGAAGGGATGGAGCCAAAGCAAAAACAATACCCAGTTGTGGATGGGACTGGTGATAGAAGCAAGGTCTGATGCTGTAAAGAGCAGTATTGCCTAGGAATCTGGAATGTTAGGTCCATGAATCAAGGCAAATTGGAAGTGGTCAAATAGGAGATGGCAAGAGTGAATGTCGACATTCTAGGAATCAGTGAACTAAAATGGACTGGAATGGGTGAATTTAACTCAGATGAACATTATATCTACTACTGTGGGCAGGAATCCCTTAGAAGAAATGGAGTAGCCATCATAGTCAACAAGAGAGTCCGAAGTGCAGTACTTGGATGCAATCTCAAAAACGACAGAATGATCTCTGTTCGTTTCCAAGGCAAACCATTCAATATCACGGTAATCCAAGCCTATGCCCCAACTAGTAATGCTGAAGAAGCTGAAGTTGAACGATTCTATGAAGACCTACAAGACCTTTTAGAACTAACACCCAAAAAAGATGTCCTTTTCATTATAGGGGACTGGAATGCAAAGTAGGAAGTCAAGAAACACCTGGAGTAACAGGCAAATTTGGCCTTGGAGTACAGAATGAAGCAGGGCAAAGGCTAATAGAGTTTTGCCAAGAGAATGCACTGGTCATAGCAAACACCCTCTTCCAACAACAGAAGAGAAGACTCTACACATGGACATCACCAGATGGTCAACACTGAAATCAGATTGATTATATTCTTTGCAGCCAAAGATGGAGAAGCTCTATACAGTCAGCAAAAACAAGACCAGGAGCTGACTGTGGCTCAGATCATGAACTCCTTACTGCCAAATTCAGATTTAAACTGAAGAAAGTAGGGAAAACCACTAGACGATTCAGGTATGATCTAAGTCAAATCCCTTACGACTATACAGTAGAAGTGAGAAATAGATTTAAGGGACTAGATCTGATAGGCAGAGAGCCTGATGAACTATGGACGGAGGTTCGTGACAATGTACAGGAGACAGGGATAAAGACCATCCCATGGAAAAGAAAAGTGAAATAGCTGGGTGTATTTGAGAAGTAGCCACATGGAGGAAAATTTTTAAATTTTTCCTCCTTTACATTTCCACAGCCTTTAAGTTCCTCAGCAGTGTTATTTTATCCTTGAAATAACCTTCAGGACAGGTGTTTCAAGAGACTTTGAGAGATGACATGACCTAGCCAAGATCACTTAGCAAATAAGAGCAGAACCAGGCCTGGGATTAGTTCAGTCCATTTCAGTGCAGCATTCCCTGAGTATAACTTACGCCTCATGCATTTTGCTAGGCATAAGGTTACATTGATAAATATAGTACGCTGTCCCCACATCCAACCCTAGCATCTCTTCTCCTCCTTTCCTTGCTTTGTTCTGAACAGAGTAGAGAGAATAATACCATTGCTCAGGAAACTCTCACACTCTGAACAACACTGCATTCCCATGGGTGGGATGAACTAGACCACTTCTTCCCTGAAGCAACCTCTATCCAGACCCTCCTGGACAGATCCAGGGCCACATGGTTGCTTAGGTAACAAGACACTAAGAGTTTGGTTCAGTTACATTCAGGTTCAAACTGCGGTCCTGCCACTTAGTGTATGATAGTAAGCAACTTAGGAAACCTCTTCATTTTCAGTGTCCTTATCTGTAAAATGGAGATAATAGTAATTTAGCTTTCAAGTGGTTATAATGAATGAATGAAATATATGTAAAGCACTTAACTTAGTAATTGGCTCATTATTAATAGGAGCTCAGTGAATGTCAGTTCCATTGTTATTATTGAAGTTATTGTCATTATCGTTTCATAATACTCTACTGAAATGGGAGGGAAGTCTATATTTGAATGTAAATTGCCTTAAGTCGGGTTGCTCCTCACTGGCAAAAGGCAAGCAGATAAAGGAAATGTGCCAAAAAAAAAAAAAAAGGAAATGTGCCTTAGGCCTAGACCAATAACTTTCAATTTTTTTTGATCACGGCTTATGGATATAAAATCTATTTCTTACTGTATGTATACATATACATTTGTATATGTATGCAAAATGTATATAGACTATAACAAAAGTTTCACAAAACAATATTCATCTATATACCACAAGCAGTGCACATACCTTTTTGCCATTCTAATCTGTTTCACTTCTTTAAAAATACAGTTTGACCTTCTAAAATCATTTCACAAACCACTAAGGAGGACTCTGCAGTTTGGAAACACACACCTCCAGGTTGGTGTTAACATGCTCAGGACACCTATTTGACACCTGAGAATCACTTAGGAAAATAAGTAGACCTCACCACCAGTACCTAGTGTCATACCTTTGGGTAACATGATTGCCAGATGGAATTATGGTTGTTTAAGTCCTGTGTTGGCCCTATATCAGTACAGGCTGTTTTCTCATTGCTGATTTTCTGCTCTGTGATAAATACTTGGCAGTTTTTCGTTAATGAGGCTCTGTTTGAGAAAGTACTTAATTATTTTAAAGTGTAACATCCCTTTTATTCTTTCAGGGCAAATAACTGAGTTCAGGATATAGTAGAGAACCACAGCAGCTCACATGTATCAATTTTTAAAAAAAACACAATCAACAAATGTTTGCAGTACCTACATTTCAGGCTCTTAGCATGGAGATAAGACTATGTGTGAGGAATTCCCTGACAGTCCAGTGGCTAGGGCTCTGTGCTTTCACAGCTGAGAGCCCAGGTTCAATCCCTGATTGGGGACCTAAGGTCCCACAAGACGCATGGCACAGCCAGCAACAACAAAGACGAAATGTGATTAGGTCTCTGCCCTTTGGAACACACAGTCAAATAGAAAAAGATGTGCAAATAATCACAGTGTGCTATGGGATCAGAGTTCAAATAGAGCTCTCTACAACTCTAGGGACAGTCAGGAATGCTTTTCAGAGTTTACATTTTTCCTGGATCTTAAGGAATAAGGAGTTTGTCAGGTAAAGAAATGGGAGAGGTCATTCTAGGCTGAGGGACTAGCGTAATAAAATGATATATTTAGAGAATAATATCTCAAAATCAGGGAACCAACCACTCAGGCATCACTGTAAGGAAGCACTGACTGATTTGTATTTCAGTACGAAAGCTCGGAACCTTGACAGAAAGGAGACTAGTAGGCTCGCACACGGGAGGCCTGTGCCTTTTCCAGGTCTTTGTTCTGTCTTGTAGCAGCATTTTCTGTGTACCATCAGCCAGCACCTCTGCAGCCCTGAGCTTTCTGACTTCTTTGGGCTACTGAAACCCTTCATTTCCTGTTTCCACAGGAGTGAGGCAGAAATGAAAGATCATGTCTGAGGATTTTTCTTTTATCAAATTATGT
This sequence comes from Cervus elaphus, assembly GCF_910594005.1. NCBI lineage: Eukaryota > Metazoa > Chordata > Mammalia > Artiodactyla > Cervidae > Cervus > Cervus elaphus. The sequence goes on from NC_057815.1 coordinate 55,962,529, forward strand.
CGTACTTTATGCAGTTTTGAAATAGATAGCTTAATTATCCTGCCATTAATGTTTTCAATCCTTAGTAAGTACAGAATCCTTTTCCTTAAGTGACTTGAGCAGTTCTTTTGCTCAGCAAAGAATATAACTGTGACTTACTTCTCACCATGTTTGTTATTACCAGGTAAAGTTTGCCACAGTCACGAAGCACGTTGTATCAGAAAAAAAAAATTACTCAAATTACAAAAGTATTATCTTTGATACTACCTATCATTTTGGTGCAAGTAGGGATTTTAGGAGAAGTCATTACGTCAGCCATCACAAGCTATATTTTTTGTGGCATTGGGTATTGTCACAGGATCATAAATTTTTGCTGTACGTAACTATCAACTTACGGAAAATAAATGGAATTTCCAAGTGAAAAGAGAAAAAAGAAGATAGTGTGGCAATGCTTACTGCTCTACTGCAAAAACATGCCCTTTGTTATTCCAAATGGTTGGTAGAGCTTCACTCCTGATATGATGACCTTGCTCAAAGAATAAACATGTTATATAGCAAATCTTATTTGCGAATCAGTCAGCCTCATTAAGTACCAGGACCAATGTATTCCTAACATTCACCCCCTCCCCAAATTCCTTAATTTTATTATAAAAACTTGTTTCTCACCAAATGACAACCTCTAAAAGCTTATTCCATTTGGTATAATTTTTTAGTGGCACTCTTTGCTGTGCTGTCCATTTCATTGTGCTTATAATATTTATAAACAAGTGCTGAAATTTCATTTAACAGACACTCAGTTCATCTTTTTGTGTGATTGTTTATTTGTTAATCAAATAAGCTTTTTATTTGTTAATCAAATCTTCTGCTTTTATTATATTTACATTTTCCTATTGTTAATTTAATTTTTAAAATTAACCTGTTCTTCTCTTATGCAATTTGCTCTGATGTTTGCTGCTATGTACATTTCATTCCTCCTTCCTTCTTTAATCTTACCTACCAGTGCATGGGTACAGAGATAAATGTTTTACTCAGTCCAATCCCAAATCTTCAGCTAAGGGAAGAGTCCATAATCAAGGTACTGTATTATTTGTCCTGATGTATCACTGTTTTTAACCATCTTCATATGAAGGCATATGTTACAAGTGAATTTTTTCACATTTGTTTGTCAAATCATTTTCTTTATTCTCATCCACATTCTGAATTTCCTCTGTGACTTCATTTACAAAAAAATTAACACTTGTCATAGTATCTAAGAAAACTCATAGGTTATAATAGATTCATCCATGTTAAGCAGAAATTGCAAAACCTTTTCTTGAGAACTGGTCTTCTGACCCTATAGACGCTTATAAAGAGAGAAGCAGATGTGACATTATCATGGTGACTTCTGGTCACCTAGAAACATGGCTTGATTTAATATTTGTCAAAGATTAATTTCTCAAAGAGCTAAAGAAGGCACCTTAGGGAAGCAGTAGCAGTGTTATGTACCCCTGTGACTCCATCACCAGCCTGACACCACAGTCTATGGGCATTTCTAAGGGCCTCTGTCAAATTCGAGATGTATTATATGCCTTTGTGTTTAAATATTTAATATTTGATGATCTAACTTGCATATAAAATGCTTGATTTTTCTAATTAATATAATTAAGATCAACTTATGAGATTCTTCCTAGTAGCTTAGCTTCGTCTTTCCCTTAGAAGACATCTACTTCTGACTGTCCCTCTTAAATAAAGCCTCCTAAGAGTGAAATGCGCATTACTAAATTTATAACTTTTCACTGTTTTTCCTGCATACTGGGGGAAAAAAGATAAAAATATAATCTTTACTGACTTAAAATTACATCATTTTGGCATAATGTGCAAATATTAGTTCTAAATCCAGCCTCAAATTTTAGTGGGTTTAGTAAAGTTCTGATTTATTTCTTAATGTGGATTTCTTATTGAAATGACTAAAGCAGAAGAATGTTCCTTACTTCTTTCTTGAAGCCATGAGGAATTTACTCCCATGTTCTCTTTCCTAGGCTTCATTATTGCCTCCTGCCCACATTTTTTTTTTCCTGCCCACATTTTTTTCTTTCCTAGTGTCAGCGCACTCTATTTATGATCTCACTATGTATTTATAAATACTGAATTTACATCAGTATGCAAAAATAGAATTGACTTGGGTGATTTCTTAGGTTCCTGTGAGCCAAATGATTTTTGAAATGCTATGCTGAATAATGCTTATATGATGCAGATGACCAATATGATACATGATTATTTAGATGAATTAATTTGCTATTACCTCTAAAACCGTACCCGCAGAGCATGCATCTTTTTTCCTATCCAATGGCATTCTCACATCAGAATATCTCACTCAACTGTTTTGACTTTTGTGAAGGTGTTTGGGCAAGTCTTCGCTCTAGCACTCGCCTGATCAGCTCTCCAACATCCTTTATTGATGTTGGCGCCCGGCTGGCAGGCAAGGATCACTCGACCTCCTTCAGTAACAGCACTTACCTGCAAAACCAGCTCTTGAAACGTCAAGCAGCCCTTTATATATTTGGTGAGAAGTCACAGCTAAGGGTAAGATTTCTTTTTCTCACTTAGAAACTTCATGGATACAGGAAGGCAGCTTCTAAAACTTATTTCATAAACCAATTTTCCTAGAATTTTTTTTTTTTTTTTGCAGCTTGGATTCTTAACCTGGAGTTAATAATCAATCTCAAAAAAATTATCTCATGAATATGTTTGCATATGTATGTCTACCTGTACTCATGTAGAAGGAGATACGTATGCATACACACACATGCATATTTATTACCCATGAAAAAAGTGCTTATTCATAATCATTTTTTTTCTTTTATTGAAGTATAGTTGATTACAATGTTGTTAATTCCTATTTTACAGCAAAGCAATTTGATTACACATAATGTGTACATTCTTTTTTTAATATTCTTTTCCATTATGGTTTATTATAGGATACTTTTTTTAATTGGAGGATAATTGCTTGAGGCTTCCCTGGTGGCTCAGATGGTAAAGAATCCACCTACAATGCAGGAGACCCAGTTCGATCCCTAGGTTGGGAGGATCCCCTGGAGGGCATGGCAACCCACTCCAGTATTCTTGCCTGGAAGAAGCCCCGTGGACAGAGGAGCCTGGCGGGCTACAGTCTGCAGGGTCATAGAGAGTCGAACACGACTGAGCCACTAAGCTCAGTGCACACGTGTATACAGTGTGTTTTTAATATTCTTTTCCATTGTGGTTTATCATAGGATATTCTTAATTGGAGGATAATTGCTTTACAATGTTGAGTTAGTTTCTGCTGCACAACACCATGAATCAGATACAAGCATATATGTATTCTTTCCCTCTTGAGCCTCCCTCCACCGCTCTAGGTCATCACAGAGCACCATGCTGATTTCCCCATTATATACAGCTTACCACTAGCTCTCTGTTTTTTACATAGTAGTGTATATATGTCAATCCTACTGTCTCAATTCACCCTGCCTTCTCCTTCCCCGACTCTGTCCACAAGTCCATTCTCTGTGTCTATTCCTGTCCTGCAAATAGGTTCATCAGAAACATTTTCTAGATTGATATATATGCATTAATATGCAATATTTTTCTCTTTCTGACTTACTTTGCTCTGTCTGACAGATTCTAGGTTCATCCACACCACTACAAAATGACCCAATTTTGTTCCTTTTAGTGGCTGAGTAATACTCATTGTTAATGGGTAAAGAAGTGTGGTACGTGATCATTTTGAAAATCAGCATAATCATCAAGACTGTTAGGGAGTATGTATTTAAAAGGAAGAAGGCTATTCAAGCTGTGGTTTTCCTCTCTCAGTTCAGCTTCCAGAATCTGTGCCCATGGCAAAACAGATGTTTCTGTTCCTCATAAACCTATTGATAAAGCTGTAGGAAGGAAGAAGAGTAGAAAGAGGAGTATGGCACTGCATGTGGAAGCAAGGGAAGGCCAAGATTGCCCTTCATAGGTTACAGAGACACATGTCCTCTAAGACATGTCAGAAAATGTAAAATATTAATTAGCTGATAATCAACTTTATTCTTACTTTTCAATTATTATGCTAAAGAGCTTCACTGTGCTCAAGTCCTCTAAATTGTAAAGACAGTCTCTATCTCCAAAAGCAACATTAATTCTTCTGGATTTGATGTTTTGCAATTCACACATTACAAAATAAATTTCATCGTTACAGACAGGTGTGTGGGAAATAAAAAGTATTTGTTAATTAAGAAATCCTCTCAAGTTTAGTCCAGGGATGCAGTGAGCACTGGACAATCTAGGCAGACCTTCACTTGAACTGAAGAATGGAGGCTGCAAGCAGGATCCCTCAGGCTTGGTCCAAAGGATGCCAGAGCCTGAGTCAGCTCCTCCGTGGCAATCTAGCTTTGCTGGCACTTCTCCAGCTGCCTGGACTGCTGTAGTGACTTAGTCTCCAGGCTTCAGGGTAGAATGAAACCACTGGGTAATGCTCAGTTTTTAAATATGCACGTGTGTCTTCTGATACAACAGGTAATCTTATGTCCAGAAAATAATTGGGACACTTTTCAACAGTAGCCCAGGAAGGCCTGCACAGCCTCCTTGGCACCAGTGTCTTTCCCAGAACACAGACTTTTCACACTTAACCACTTATTTATGACCTGAGTCACTCCCCAAGGTTTGTCTCCTGAATGCTCATCTCTGCCATTCCCTTTGCACATCAGTCTTCAAATAAGCTGTGTGATCAGGCATATACAAGTAAAAAAGACTAGCCACTTAAGACCCTTCCTCCTTTCCTCCCTCCCTTCTTTCTTTCATCAATACAATATTATATTTAAAAAGCATAATTCCATAATCCCAAACATAATTTCTGGCACATTAGTTATTAGGATTTTTGTGTATTCCATTCACGTTTTGTTTTTTATTGAACTCCGTCTATAGATTGCAGGTGCATGTCTGTTTGATGTGTGCCTCAGTCTAGCCAGCACAGTGCTTCCTAATTACAGCTCCACACCTTTTTCTCCCAGCAAAAGGAAACACAGGAGACCAGTAAGTGAGAGTGACTTATTCTAAATAATCTGGAATTGGCTTTATTTACCATTTTTAATTCATATCTTGGTGACAAATTCCTTATAACCTAACAGTGCCTGTCTCAACACTATGGTTGATAACTCCTGCTTTATAACGTAAGTATGAAAGTGTTATTCTATCAGTCGTGTCCAACTCTTTGTGACCCCATGGACTGTAGCCCGCCAGGCTCCTCTCTCTGTGGAATTCTTCAAGTAAGAATACTGGAGTGGGTTGTCATTCCCTTCTCCAAGGATCAAACCTGGGTCTCCTGCATTGCAGGCAGATTATTTAACTTCTGAGCCACCAGGGAAGCCTCTTAAGGTAAGTATACCTAGCTCAAGTGTAGATGGGAAATAGAAAAGAATCTAGTTGTCCTGAAAAATAAACTATTTTTTATGTATTAGAAGTTGTTGGTTTTTTTTAATTTATATAACACAACACTGTAAATCAATTTAGTAGAGTATACTTCAATAAAAAGTTTAAAAAATAGAGTAGATAACAAAAAAAGACCTGCTGTATACCACAGGGAACTATACTCAGGAATATAAATGTTCAAATATCTGGGTAAATATATCTGGATTATAATAAATGTTTTAAATTGTATATAGCTTTTAAAGTAAAGCAAAAGTTTAAAAAAACTTGAAAATATGACTGATATTTTACACATAGATGATAAAGAAACTAAAATATCCAACAATTTAGAAAATTATCCAATGATTGAAATAATTATGAAGTCTATTATACAACATGGAGACATGTTATGGCTTGAGATAAAGAACCTAGCAGTTTGAGAACATGAGTTCCTTTCTGTTTTTCTTTATCATCTGTATGTAAAATTAGAGTAGCATACAGCTTTTTTATTTTTATTTTTTATTGAGATGTAATACAATCCACTAGAGGATTTTTTCCTACATTTTAGAGTATTTCTTTAGGGTAGCTCCCTTAAGGTAGAATTACTAAGACAAAGAAACTTTTTTTCTTAATATATGTTGGAAATGCTCTTTAAAGGAAAAAAATACTTGGGAGTTTTTGCTTTTTATTTGAAAACTTTTATAGGCCTTGAAAAAATACTCTAGCCAGTATAAAACATGAAATGGACCCTATATATAATCTTTGGCAGCAATTTTGCTTAGTTGCGGTAAAATACAAATAACATAAAATTTACTGTCTTAACATACACTTTAGTAGTGCTAATCACATTCACATTATTGTATAGTCAGTCTTCAGAAAACAGATGATCCAGTTTTGAGTAATTTGGGCAGGATATGAAGAGTGAAAAGAACATGAGAAAATTCATTCATTCTTTGCCATAAGAAGCTGGAGAACTTTTAAATCTTCAGAAGTAGGCAACTAGATTATCAGAATAAACTATTTCAGTGAGCCATCAATTTAGTGTTCTTTAGTTAATATTGAAAACTCACCTGGAAAAACTCCATGTGGATTAAAAGTACAAAAATTCCGTATGAATTTTTGAGTAAAAGTACTCAAATAAATATAGATTTAAATATATGTCCTTTTGAGTGGAAAAAATTGTCCATAAGTTAGAAATCAACAAAGCCTCTCATGTTTTACTGTATATCATTTTTTTATTATTGGCTTTAAAAGAATAGCTACAATATTAGTAGTCTTAGGACAGTGAGACAGTGATTTCTATTTCCTTCTCAATGTTTACTCTTTTTTTTTTTTCATTTTCACAGTGGCTATGTTTTACTTGCATAATAAGAAACAAATGTGTATGTCTATAAACTTTAAGTTGTAGAGCTTTGGAATCTCAATAGCATATTACCTTTTAATTGTAATGCACATCTTAAGGAGATTTAGTTTACAGTGTGGGATTAGTCATGCATCATTGGTTCCTCTTTAGACTTCCCGGTTCATGGCCTTATAAGAAAGTGAAAGTGAAGTCTCTCAGTCGTGTTCGACTCTGCGACCCCATGGACTATAGCTTGTCACGCTCCCCTGTCCATAGGATCTTCCAGGCAAGAGTACTGGAGTGGGTTGCCATCTCCTTCTCCAGAGGATCTTCCCAACCCAGGGATCAAACCCGGGTCTCCCATGTTGTAGGCAGACGCTTTACCATCTGAGCCACCAGGGAAATCCTCATGGCCTTATAAGTAGCTTCTATTTGGTGCTATAAGCTCCATCAGATAGATTCCAGTCTACAAGTAGCCTTTTCAAGTTCTCAGAGTGAGAAATCAAGTCAAACCACTAGACCTTACTGAATATCTCTTTCCAGCAATACTGACGCATTAGCCGCACAAGATTGACCTTCTTGACCCACTGCAGCCCCTGCAGCTCCTTGGCCTCAACTGACTGTATATTATTAAGCATTGCCCTGTTGAGAACATTGCTCTTTTACCTGTTACACTTCATCTGCCTAATTCTCTGCATCTTCATCCACAGAACTTCAAGTTAGAATTTGCTTTAAATTGTGAGTTTGTGCCTGTTGAATATCATGACATCCGACAAGTGAAAGCCAGTTTCAAAAAGCTGATGAGGGCTTGTGTTCCAAGTGCCATCCCTGCTGACTCAGAAGTGACCTTCCTAAGAGCCCTGGGAGACTCTGAGTGGTTCCCACAGGTAATATTTGGAGCAGCCTATCTTCTAACTCAAGTGAAAAGAGTCCCAAGGGGATATACAGAACTGATATTTGAGGAAAAGAATATTGTATTCCCCACTACCTGACACTCTCCCCTTCTTGTGTGTCCTCTATAAAGGCCTTTCAGTTCCAGGGCACCACGTGATGTAGGAGGTGCAGGGGTGGAATTCTTCCTTGGGTTTTTCTCTGTTACTGAAATTTGGTCTCCATAGGAGGCTAAGAAAGATTATTGTTTTTAGGTGGAAACTTTTTGATACGTAACAAATTTAATCAACATGTATTTATAAGGCTTCTGGTCTGTCATTAGCAGAGTGATAATCCAGGACAGAACGTGACTTCTATGTGGCTCCAAGGGCCTTTTCCTCTTACTTTCTCACTTTCTTTTTGTCTCTACCTGTTCCATCTCTCTGGATTTTGGATTCATCCCCCAAACCAGCCCACCAAAGGCACACTGGATGCCCTGAAGCCTTCTTAAAGTTTAGGAAAAACCACTTATCCTTCCTTCAGCTAAGTCAGTCTTGTGATGTTTTCAATTGAACTCCTATCAAGAAATTAAGGAAATAGGTATGCCAGCACATAACCCACATGTCTTCCAAACCACAGAAAGAATGGTATTTATGACATGCATGTTTCAGACACTGATGCAGACATTTGGCCAAGAGCCTCTCTGCAGTACAGCCGTGTCTGTAGGCCCCTCGTGCTTGTTCATTACTCCTCCTCCCCCCACAGGAGTGCACAGCCCCTCTCCCCCCTGTCTACATCAACCTCCAAGTCTCCGACCTCTTTTTTTTCCCCCTTCCTTGCTTGAGGAGGAAAATGGATTGTTTCCCACAGTACACGGGACTAAAAAGGGGAAAAAAAAAAAGCCAGGAAATGATGTAAGCGCCCAGTGCAGTGACTATTCTCAAGGTACTTAAACTCTAGGAAAACAGCCACATATATAATTAGCTATAAATCTGTATGAGGCTGTGTTAGTTACTGTTAAGGCAATTCAGTATACTTTGAAGTAGCCATGGAAGCTGAGCGATCAGGAGTCCCCTTCTGTTCCTAAGCTATGAGCCCCAGCCCCAAAATATTCCCACCACTCTACCTATCCATCTGTTTCTGCTATTGTGCATTCTGCTCCTTACTTCATAGTGGATCCATATCAGAAATTAGTGACTAAAAACAATGGAAAACATTGCCCCACTTCGGATATTGGCAATTTAAAAGTTTACTTAGAGCAAATGCTAACTAAGCCCAAGAGAATTCAGGCCTGGTAATAGTTGTGTTATAGGAACTTCTGGGTGAGGAGCTTCCCATTCCTGGAGGGGACACGTGCCTTGTTGCTGTTTTTAAAATAGCCTAGCTCTTTAAAATATGTTGGTGGGGGTGTTTAAATTCCAAGCTGGGTTCATTCTACAAATTATGTCGAGTGAGGCTTTAAAAAGTGTTTTTTAATCAGAATGTTACACATTTAGTTTTGAGATCTATATGCTCTGCTCACAACCTTGTTCATTAGGGACTTTGAGTCAATTGGCTTGGCTCAAAAAGCTGAGCACAAATGCAAGTTTTCTTCTCATTTAATACACAGTACAAATACTTAAGTGTACAATTCACATTTGATAGAAGCAATATCTTTTATAATTTCTCTAGGGAGATGCATTTTATATATATTTTGTAATATTTTTCTTTCTCCTAAGATTTTTGGTATAGATATTTTCTCTAATATGAGAGGTTTCTAAAATTTAAAAAGTGTACAGTTCAGTTAAAATAAAAAAATGAAAAATACATTTTAGTATATTTACAAAGTTGTGCAGCCCTCTGAGATAAAACATACTATACCACTTAATAAGAAATTTTAAATCCAATAACTGTATTGCAAGGGCCACTTAAAAACCTGTCTTTGCCATTCCATAGAATTATAGCTCTTCAGTTTTGAGGGGAATCTTGTGAGCTCAATTTATTTCATTATGTATCCCTTGAACACATTGTTTTAAATTTTGTCATTGTTTAATCTTGATTTTGACGAAGAGTTTTAATTGTTTAAAATTTATATGATTCTTTGTTGTTGAAATATTTTATTCCTAACTTGTTTGATTATCTAAGGTTGATAGCAGGTGTGTCTGTTCTTGGTGCTCAGAAAGCACTTGTCTAAATGTGGCCTCTGTTCCTTTTTCTTAGCTTCATAGGATATTGCAGCTGGCTGTGGTTGTTTCAGAAGTACTTGAGAATGGTTCCTCAGTTTTGGTGTGTTTGGAAGAAGGCTGGGACATCACTGCACAAGTAAATTATTAAACCATATTTTCTGATAGTTTTATATTTGTGTTTCAACTGAATTATTTTAAAATTCTGCAGGTGAATCTTTCGTATAATGACTAATGTGTTTATGGACAGAGAAGGTCCTCTGTTAAACAGCACCTGGTATCCATCAAAAGGCTCTGTGCCAGGAGTTCCCAGGCCCTCCATAGCCTGGGCACTCTGACTCAGGTCATCAGGCTCCATGGAGCATCACCACAGATGTACCATGCAAGCGTGACCAGCAGTGTGGGACACAGACCATCTCTCCTATGTTTTGTCAGTTCTTTCTCTGGTTCTGTTAGCCCCTTCTTTACTCACACCAAAGTGTGGGTATAATCTACAGGAAAATGTTAGTCTACATCTCCCAGAAGATGTAGGTTTGAAGTGATCCTCTGACCTTGTTGATTAACCTAGGAGAAAGCCACAGTCAGCAAACTGGCCAGGCAAGGATTAAATCCTTAATTCTCTGTAGAAAAATGTAACCAAAATGAATTTGAGTCTTACTTTTTAATGGAAAGCTTGTAGAATTAATACAGTTAGTTGTCCTGGACAGGTTAGTGAACAAATTTGCCATCCAGATAACTTTGCTTATAGAGTAGCTGTCATCAAAATGAAGTGCTTTGTCTTACTTAGCAATAGGAATTTTTCGGGACTGAAAGTAATGAAGTATCCAACCTGCTTGTGCCCTAGGTGACCTCCCTGGTTCAGTTACTCAGTGATCCCTTTTATAGGACACTTGAAGGCTTCCGGATGCTGGTCGAAAAGGAGTGGCTCTCTTTTGGTCATAAATTCAGTCAGCGGAGCAGCTTGACCCTCAGCTGTCAGGGCAGTGGTTTCACTCCAATCTTCCTACAGTTCTTAGACTGTGTACACCAGGTAAGTAGAGCAAGTTTAAATCGACCAGATACGAAAGCAAGGACAGAACTAGCATTTATTGAGTATTGCATCGCTGTGCCAGGTATCTTTATGTCACAACTCTGATAGACTCAGCCATAGACTTGATGAAATCTCAGCGGTAGATTTCTGGAGATGGAAAAGCAAAAGTAGTAGTTGGTTTCTTCTCTTTTAGTTTTTGTTTATTTATTTATTTATGGCTGCACTGGGTCTTCACTGCTGCACAGGCTTTCTCTGGTTGCAGCAAGCAGGGACTATTCTCTAGTTGCGGTGAGCAGCCTTCTCATTACAGTGGCTTCTCGTGTTGGAAGCATGTGCTCTAGAGTGGTAGGTCCTCAGTAGCTGCAGCACACAGGCTTCATTGCCCTGCAGCATGTGGAATTTTCCCAGACCAGGGATCAAACCCACGTCCCGTTCATTGGCAGGCGAATTCTTAATCACTGAACTGCCAGGGAAGTTCAAACTAGTTGGTTTCTGAAATTAAGACTGCTGAGCTGGTTGTTGAGCTTGACCCCAAGTGAAAGGGTTATTCTTGTTTAGTCACTAAGTCATGTCCGACTCTTTTGCAACCCCATGGACTATAGCTTTCCAGGCTCCCCCGTCCATGGGATTTCCTAGGCAAGAATACTGGAGTGGGTTGCCAATTTCTTCTCCAGGGGATTTCCCAACCTGGGGATCAAACCCACATCTCCTGCAAGGCAGGAGGGTTCTTTACCACTGAGCCACCAGGGAAGCCCCAAGTGAAGGGGTCAGCACTCTCAATTACCACCTACCAAGAGGAACAAACTTGGGCTTATTGTCTAAGAAGATTTGATCTAGTGTAGAATAGCAAAAATCTCAAGGTGATGGTGTGACCTGAAATCGTACACATGGTCTTCCCAGTTGGGGAAAACCCTACCTCGTGCCTGAGAATTTAGGAGAGGTAGAGCCTAACCCTCGAGAAAGAATCAGGGCCCGACCAGGCAAGCCTCTGAGGTTGAAAACAATGGCTCAGTTCTACTGGGTGACATAATCAGGACTAATCAAAGGGCCAGACAGAAACAAAGGTATGTAATGCAGTCAAATCCAGTGGGAACAGGGAGATGTGAATGTTCTGGGCTCCCTCCTACCTTCATCTCAGGCCTTGAGTCAGGATTGGGCTTGAGAATTAAATGGCACTGAGTTTGCAAGTTGAAGGTGTTGGCACCAGTGGCTAAATTGGCCTGGGAAGAACAAGGTTCACGCTTTCAATTGTGTTTCATCAACAGTGAATGGGTTCTGACATGTCAAACATATTTGTCAGAATGGTGAACCACTTTGAAATTGAAATACCTTGGCCTCAAGTATCTATTGGAAGGAAAAGTTAAAATGTTTTTAGGGACCAGTTTTGGAACTAGGTCATCTTATGTATGGTTATGTTTTGTTTTATATTCTATTAATCACTTCGCCAGCTTTATCAATTCACTTTATATTTTTAAAAATTTATATAAAGTGTATAATTCAGTAGTTTTTAGTACATTCATAGAGCTGTACAATTACCACAAGCAATTTCAGATTATTTTATCACCCAATAAACAAAATCCATACACATTAGCAGTGACTTTTACACCACCCCCACCTGGATGCCATTCCCAGCATACACACACACTGGAGATTATGTTTTTGATTGCTCCACAGCTTTTTAAAGACCTATTGAATAATTTTAATTGATTTGAGCAGGATCTGGAGACACTGGCCACAAGGTTGAGCTTATACTTTTAAACTCTTTGTAGCAAATGATATATTTGCTTCCTGTTGGAATATTAGCTTTTTGATTCAGATTCCTTTCAACAAATAGATGAGGGAAAAGTGTGAAGCCCATTGTCTGTGAAACAGAAAACTAAGACCAAAGGAAATGTGCAGGCCTTTTCTCACTTCTGGATAGGTGACAGCATACAAGTTCTTCGTGAAACACTTCTTATCTCACACTTACTATGCTAACCAAGTGCACTGGGCTATTTCCTGCCTCCCTGTCTATCTCCCACCCCCACCCCACCCCACCCCCCGCAATCATTATTAATACTTCTTGACCGCTTACTATATGCCAGGCACTAGTCTCAGCACTACATTTTATTTCATGATTCTTTCTAGGTAATCTTTGAACCTTTTCCAGGCCTCTTCATTTGTATTCTAATGAACCATCTACAGACTTCCTTGATAGCATCATCTATTAATGTCTGTTGCCTTCTACTTAGACTGAGAATTCTTGGGAGCAGGGTCTGTGTCATATTAGTCTTCATATCCCTAATATCTAATTGTAATTTCAGTCTCTGGAGTGTAGTATACCCTCAGTAAATAAGTACAACAAATGAATACATGAAAATTTGAATGACCACCTGGTTCAGCCTTGTTCAGGCTCTCGTTACCCTTCATCAGTCAGGACCATCTCGGATATCCTAAGTACAGTTGCTGATAAAATCTTCTGAATGCTCAGATATGATGCTGTTATCCTCTTTTACAAAAATCTTTAAAACAGACAGAAACTTTCAGTGGCTCTGTGTCATAAAGAATTACTCACATCCAACTTCAATGTAATACTGTCACAAATCACTTGAAAGGTTTTTAAGGCTCCTCACTGGATGCCTGTGTTGTCTCAATAAGTACACTCAATCAGCTTTACCCCTGCATGGAAATAATAACACTGTTTATTAAGTTGAATACTAGATGAAGCAACTGACTGTCTTTTAATGTTTTTGGCATATAAAACTGTGTATCTTTAACAATTAAAGTCACAGTCTTCATAATGTGGTGTTCACACTTAAAGAACACGTAGGGATTAAAAAGCACAATAGAAAAAAATCAATGAAACCAAGAGCTGGTTCTTTGAAAGGGTAAACAAAATCAACAAACTTCTGGCCAGGCTTACCAAAAAGAAAAGAGAGAAAACCCAGAAAAAACAAAATAAGAAATGAAAAAGGAGAAATCTCAGCTGATACCACAGAAATACAAAGACCATAAGAGAATACTATAAACAATTATATGCCAACAAATTTGGCAAGCTAAAAAAAAACAAAATGAACAACTTCTAGAAACATTGTTTTTAGTCACTAAGCCTTGTCCGACTCATTTTGCAACCCCATGGACTGTAGCCCACCAGGCTCCCCTGTCCATGGAGTTTCCCAGGCAAGAATACTGAAGTGGGTTGCCACTTCCTTCTCCAGAGGATCTTCGTGACCTAGGGATCAAATCTGTGTCTCCTGCATTGGCAGGTGAATTCTTTACCATAGACCCACCAGGGAAGCCCTCTAGAAGCATAAAACTCACCAAAATTGAATCAAGAAGAAATAGATAATTTGAACAGTGATCACTAGAAATGAAAGAACCTGTAATTTAAGAAAAAAAAACTCCCTACAAACAAAAGTCTAGGAACAGATGGCTTCACAGGTGAATTCTACCAAATATACAAAGAAGAACTTACACTGATTCTTCTCAAACTCTTCCAAAAGTTTGAAGAGGAGGGAACAGTCCCAAAGACATTATATGAAGCCACCATCAGTTACCCTGATACCAAAACCAGACAAAGATACCACTAAAAAAGAAAATTACACCTCAACATCACTCATTATCAGAGAAATGCAAATCAAAACCTCAATGAGGTAGCATTACATGCCAGTCAGAATGGCTACTCTCCAAAAGTCTACAAGCAATAAATGCTGGAGAGGATGTGGAGAAAAGGGAACCCTCTTACACTGTTGATAGGAATGCAAACTAGTACAGCCACTATGGAGAACAGTGTGGCGATTCCTTAAAAAACTGGAAATAGAACTGCCATATGACCCAGCAATCCCACTCCTGGGCATACACACTGAGGTAACCAGATCTGAAAGAGACACGTGCACCCCAATGTTCATCGCAGCACTGTTTATAATAGCCAGGACATTGAAGCAACCTAGATGCCCATCAGCAGATGAATGGATAAGGAAGCTGTGGTACATATACACTATGGAATATTACTCAGCCATTAAAAAGAATTCATTTGAATCAGTACTAATGAGATGGATGAAACTGGAACCCATTATTCAGAGTGAAGTAAGCCAGAAAGATAAAGAACATTACAGCATACTAACACATATATATGGAATTTTAAAAGATGGTAATGATAAACCTATATGCAAAACAGAAAAAGAGACACAGATGTACAGAACAGACTTTGGGACTCTGTGGGAGAAGGCGAGGGTGGGATGTTCTGAGAGAATAACATTGAAATAAGTATACTATCAAGGGTGAAACAGACCACCAGCCCAGGTTGGATGCATGAGACAAGTGCTCAGGGCGGGTGCACTGGGAAGACCCAGAGGGATGGGATGGAGAGGGAGGCGGGAGGGGGGATTGGGATGGGGAACACATGTAAATCCATGGCTGATTCATGTCAATGTATGGCAAAAACCACTACAGTATTGTAAAGTAATTAGCCTCCAACTAATAAAAATAAATGGGAAAAAAAAAGACAATTACAGGCCGATATCTTTGGTGAATATAGATGCAAAAATTCTCAACAAATGTTAGCAAACTGGATCCAACAACACAGAGAAAAGATGATGCACCTTGGTCAAGTAGGATTCATCCCAGGTTTACAAAAATGGTTCAACATATGCAAATCAGTGTAATGCACCACATTAAAAAAGACAATCAAAAACCACATGATCATCTCAGTAGATGCAGAGAAACCATTTGGCAAAATTCAACATCCATTCATGATAAAAACTTTTACTAAAGTGAGTTACAGGGGACATATCTCAACATAATAAAAGCTATTTATGACAAACCCATAGCCAATATAATATTCAACAGTGAAAAGCTAAAATCTGGAACAAGGATGCCAACTCACACTTTTATTCAACTTAGTATTGAAAGTCCTAACCACAGCAATCATACAAGGAAAATAAAAGGTATCCAAATTGAAAGGAAGAGGTAAAATTGTCACTATATGCAGATGACATGGTACTATGTATAGAAAACACTACAGACACCATACAAAAACTACTAAATCTAATAAATAAATTCAGCAAAGTAACAGGATACAAGACTAACATTCAGTAATTGGTTGTATTTCTTTACACTAACAATAAAATGTCAGAAAGGTAGTGTAAAAAATAATATCTTTTCAAATTGCACCCCCCCCAAAAAAGTACTAGGAATTAACCAGACCAAGGAGATGAAAGACTTATACACTGAGAACTGTAAAATGTTGATAAAGGAAATTAAAGAGGCTTCACAGAACTAGAAAGATATCCTATGTTCTTGAATTGGAAGAATTAATATTGTTAAAATGGCAGTACTATATGAGAGTTGGACTATAAAGAAAGCTGGGCGCTGAAGAATTGATGCTTTTGAACTGTGGTGTTAGAGAAGACTCTTGAGAGTCTTGGACTTCAAGGAGATCCAACCAGTCCATCCTAAAGGAGATAGTCCTGGGTGTTCATTGGAAGGACTGATGTTGAAGCTGAAGCTCCAATACTTTGGCCACCTGTTGCGAAGAACTGACTCATTTGAAAAGACCCTGATGCTGGGAAAGATTGAGGGCAGGAGGAGAAGGAGACGACAGAGGATGAGATGGCTGGATGGCATCACCGACACAATGGACATGGGTTTGGGTGGACTCCGGGAGTTGGTGATGGACAGGGAGGCCTGGCATGCTGCGGTTCATGGGGTGGCAAAGAGTTGGACACGACTGAGTGACTGAACTGAACTCAAAGCAATCTACAAAATTAATACGATCCCTATCAAATTACCCATGACATTTTTCACAGACCTAGAATAAATAATCCTAAAATTTATGTGGAACCATAAAAATCTAGAACTGCCAAGTAATCCTGAGAGGGAAGAAGACGAAGTAGGAAGCCTAACTGTCCCAGATTTCAGATAATACTACAAAGCTACATTAATCAAAACAGTGTGATATTGGTACAAAAACAGACTTATGGATCAACGGAATAGAATAGAGAGCCCAGGAGTAAATCCATGCACCTACCTACCATCAGTTAATCTTTGACAAAGGAAGCAAGAATATCAAATGGGAAAAAGACAGTCTTTTCACGTGGCGCTGGGAAAGTTGGACAGCTGCATGTAAATCAGTGAAGTTAGAACACACTCTTACACCATACACAAAAATAAACTCAAAGTGGCTTAAAGACTTAACCATAACACCATAAAAATCCTAAAAGAGAGCATTGGCCAAACATTCTCTGACATAAACTGTACCATTGTTTTCTTGGGTCAGTCTCTCAAGTCAATAGAAATAAAAATAAACAAATGGGACCTAATCAAACTTACAAGCTTTTGCACAGCAAAGGAAACCATTTAAAAAAAAAAAAAAAAAAAACTACTGAATGGGAGAAAATATTTGCAAATGATGTGAACAACAGGGTTTAATCTCCAAAATATACAAACAGCTCATATAACTCAACAACAAAAATAAACAGCCCAATAGAAGAATGGGCAGAAGACCTTAATAGACATATTTCTTCAAAGAAGATATACAGATGGCCAGTAGGCACATGAAAAGATGCTCAACATTGCTAATCATTAGAGAAATGCAAATCAAAACTGAAATGAGATACCACCTTCACCCATCACACCAGCCACCGTTAAAGTCCCCGAATAACAAATGGTAGAGAGGGTGTGGAGAAAAGGGAACTTTGCTACACTGTTGGTGGAAATGCAAGTTGGTGCAGCCACTATGGAAACAATATAGAAGTTCATCAGAAAACTAAAAACAGAATTACCATATGATCAGTAATCCCACTCCTGGGCATATACCTGGGCAAAACTATAATTCAAAAAGATAAATGCACTCCTAAGTTCATAGCGGCACTCTCCACAATAGCCAGGACATGGAAACAACCTAAATATGAATGGATAAAGAAGATGTGGTACATATATACAGTGAAATGCTACTCAGCCAGAAAAAAATGAAATAATGCCATTTACAGCAACATGGATGCAACTAGAGATTATTACACTAAGTATGTCAGAAAGAGAAAGACAAATACCATATGGTATCACTTTTATGTGAAATCTGAAGTATGGCGCAAATGAACTTATCTGCAAGACAGAAACAGACTCACAGACATAGAAATAAAACTTGTGCTTGCCAAGGAAGGTGTGGGGAGGAAGAGGGATGGATTGGGAGTTTGGTATTGGTCAGTGCAGACTATTACATTTAGAATGAATAAATGACAAGGTCCTATCGTATATAGCACAGGAAACTATATTCAGTCTCCCAGGATAAACCATAATGGAAAAGGATATTTTTTAAAATGTCTGTGTGTGTAACTGAGTCACTTTGCTGCACAAGAGAGAGTGGCACAACGTTGTAAATCAACTATGCTTCAATAAAAATAGACGTGGCCAAAAAAACATGTAGGAACAGAGACCAAATGGAAGGACATCTGAGTCACATCTCCCATCGAAATCTGACTCTGAGGCATAAATTCAATAAGAGGAATGGCAGGTAAAGTCACCCATGTAGACTTTTTAAAATAAGAATTAAACTGAACCCATGTCAAGTTTTTTGGGGCTTTTTTGGCCGCGCTACACAGCTTGCAGGAATCTTAGTCCCCTGACCAGGGATTGAACCCAGGCCTTCAGCATTGATAGTGCAGAGTCCTAACCACTGAACCACCAGGGAATTCCCCCATCAAGTTTTTCTTACATAAGAATTAGACTGAGAATAGGCCATTTGTTTATAAACTTCTTTACTAAGCACTTTAAGGTATTATCCGTAGGCATTTGAAAATATCCGTATTTTTGTTTTCACATTTTTTTTTTTGTTTTGTTTTTTTTGTTTTCACATTTTTTATCCTAAAATTAACTTGATTTTTTTTCAGCTAAAATGAAAGTTTGTAACTGTTCCTTTTTTGCAGCATGTTGAGGTGACATCGTCAGATTTCACAACATGAAATAAAGTTTAAAATAAATAAGTTTAGGGACTTCCCTGGTGGCCCAGTGGCTAAGACTCTGCATTCGCAATGCAGGGGGCCCAGGTTCTATCCCTGATTGGGGAACTAGATCCCACATGCCCCAACTAAGACCCAGTGCAGCCAAATAAATAAATATTTTAAAATAAAATAAGTAAATTTAACTGCTGCTTCCATAATAAGGGATTAAGACTCTAAAGACAGCTCTCCCCACCCCATCCCCAGAGCATAATTGTAAACTCAGACATGGGGAAAGGAAACATTTCAACAAATGGTAATGGAATACCTGGATATCTGTATAGAAAACTATGAACCCCAAATTCTTACATCCTTCACAGAAATTTGCCTGAAATGGATCATAGACCTAAATGGCTAAAGGAAATTTTTCAAGTAGAAAATAAATGATAAAAGAAGGAATCTTGGGATATAAGGAAGGACAAAAAGAACAAGAGAGAGTAAAATATGGGTAAATACAACATACTTTTCTTCTCTTGAGCTCCCTAAATTATTCTTAAAGCAAAAATTATAACGCTATTTGATGTTCCCAATATAGGTAGAGGAAATAGTTAAGACAGTTGGAAATGGAGGAGCACAAAGGGATGTGAAGGGAAGTAAGGTTTCCACACTTCACTGAAGCTGGTAAAATACCAACACCAGTTGACCATAACAATATATGCAGTGTAATATCTAGAATGACCACTAAAAAAGCTATATAAAGATAGACTCTCAAAAACACTATAGATAAGTCAAAATGGAATTCTAGAAAATGTTCAAGTAATCCATATAAGGCAGGAAAAGAAACAGGAAAAAAAATATAGAACTGAAGACAAAACTGAAAAATGACAGACTTCAGCCTTAACGTATCAATAATTGCATTAAATGGAGAGAGGCTAAACATAACATGACCTAGCAACATGCTTTTTATAAGAAACTCAGCTCAACTATGAAAGTATTGTTATAGAAGTTTTATTTATACTAGCCAGAAATTGCAGGGAAGAGGGGACACAATGTCTTAAAATAGGTAAATGGCTAAACAGACTGTGGTACATCCACACCACAGAACACTGCTCAGCAGTAAAAAGGGGTGAGCTGCTGATAACAGGCAACAATGTGAGTGGGTCTCCAGAGCATGATGCTGAGGAAGCAGTCTCAAATGCTCACACACTGTGATTCCGTTAGCATAACATTTTCAAAAGTGACAAAATTATAGAGATAAGACCATTAACTACTGGTTGTGAGGGTTTGGAGATAGTGGGAGAATAGGTATGACTATAAAAGGGTATCATGAAAAACCATTATCCATCAGCTGGTGAACAGATGAACTAAGTCTGGCTCGCAGTGGAATATTACTCAGCAAGCAAAGGGAATGAAATACACGCAACATGGACATGTCTAAAAAGCATGATCAATGAAAAAAGAGAAATCTTATCACAAGGAGAATTTGTTTTTCTTATTTTATCTGTATGAGTTGGTAGATGTTAGCTAAACACATGTGGTAATCATTTCATAATATATACGTAATTCAGATGACCATGCTATATGCCTTAAACCTATACAGTGATGTATACCAACTATTTCTCATTAAAACCAGGGAGAAAAATAGGTTAAAAGGACTACAGACTACACACTATATGCTTATAGGATATCCTACAAAAGGCAAAATAGCGGTAGAAAAATAGATCGGTGGTTGCCTGGAACCAGTGGTCAGGGAAGGGAGTCAACTCCGAAGGGCATGAGCAAACTTCATAGGATGAGGGAACTGTTCTGCATCCTCATTGTGGTGGCGGTTACACCACCACAATTACACAAATGTGTGACCAAAACGAGTCAACCTGTATGCTTAAAATAGGAAAATTTTAGTATATTTAAATTGTACTTCAATGAACCTGAAAAAAAAAATGTTTTAAATAGTAACTCCAACCTGTCAGTAAACTGGAGTTCTAAAAAAAGACAACAGCTCTCTAGTTTCTCTAAAGAAAAACTTGCCAGTGTGATACCCAGCGGGGACTTAGAAACCTGGCTGTCTGCTTTCTGGAAGCTCGGCAGGAAATAGGTCCAGGGA
Organism: Cervus elaphus; assembly: GCF_910594005.1. NCBI lineage: Eukaryota > Metazoa > Chordata > Mammalia > Artiodactyla > Cervidae > Cervus > Cervus elaphus. The sequence continues at coordinate 55,983,332 of NC_057815.1, forward strand.
AATCCCAGTGAAGTATGCAGGTTTTTACCTTTTCCATACATTGTCAGTCTCATCGTTAACATATTTGTGCACAGGTGTCCCCAAGTCCAGAACTTACCAAGTTTTGTTTTTCAAGACAACAAACCTCTAGTCTCTTGCCGGCAAGAAGGTACTCACATGACTTTATGGGGTAGGAAAGGACCCTGGAGGTCTTAGCACTGTTTCTTTAGACTTACAACTTTTCTCATTTTTAGCCCCTATTTTACCCCTTTATGGGCTTTCCTGGTGGCTCAGACAGTAAAGAATCTGCCTGCAATGCAGGAGACCCGGGTTCAATCCCTGGATTGGGAAAATCCCCTGGAGAAGGGAATGACAACCTGCTCCAGTATCCTTGCCTGAAGAATTCCGTGGAAAAAGGAGCCTCGTGGGCTACAATCCATGGGGTAGCAAAGAGTCCGACACAACTGAGCGACCCCATAAAGGGGTAACATTTACCTATTTATAGCACTTGGGCCTCTGAGACTTTCTGGGTTTACAGAGCAAACTTTTACTTTTCAAATCATTTTCATCCTACAGGCATCCCAGTATAGCTTCTTATCTTCTATCATTTTCTGCTATTCTTACATTTTCCATCTTTCAGAATTTTCTTGATCTTCTACTGTCTCCTGCTCCCTTTCTCCCCACCTCCTTTTCGACTTTTTACCTTTTAAAATTTCCTTTTCTTTAATTGAGGGAGAATTGCTAGGGGTTGTGTTTGTATGGCTGAATTTGGCTTAAGTTAAATGCACTATTAAATGTGTTAAACACCCATATTCAACTTGCAGAATTCCGCATACCTAAATATTAGAGTCAGCAAAAGAATCCGCTCACAATCAGAGTCATGGAATATTCTCATATAAGACACACTGTCCTCACAGATGGGAGTATCATTGTGTCTCAAGTATAATAATAATTACTTGAAATGTAATGCTTGTATTTTATTGTTGGGGGTGGGGTGAGTTAAACGGAAGCATGAGTAGTCTAGAATGTTGGAAAGTAACCTGTATTCTACAAGTACTTCTTTAGTGGTATAACCAAAGCAATTCAACGTAAACTGAAGTATGCATTACATTTCTGTTACCTTTAGAATTCATTACAATAGATGCTTACTTTTAATTTTATTTTTAATTTTATTTTTTTCATTTATTTTTATTAATTGGAGGCTAATTACTTTACAATATTGTAGTGGTTTTTGCCATACAGTGACACGAATCAGCCTTGGATTTACAATATAGATGCTTAAACTGTGTATTGTTAAGTTAGATAAAGGAACTTGGGGCATATATTTAATTTTGGGAACTTTCTTATTTTAAATAAGTTAAAATGCAAATATTCTGTATAAACCAGTAAGTTCTGAAATTGAAAACAAAAGGTGACTTTTAAGGAAAGCTCAATTACTTGCAGGTGAGTGCTTCACAGGATCTAAAGACCCTTTAGTATGATTTCAAATCTGGTTGTACCATGTTTTAAAAAAATATATAGATTTTTAAAAATTTGTCTGAACCCTTCAGCTTAGTACTCTAACATAATTACCTGAGTGCAGGCAAGTCATGGCAAAGTGAGTATATGACATTAATTGCAGTATTTAAAGAATGTTTGGCTGTGATAGTTTGGTGAAGTAGATTACTTTGTGCTGAAAGGGGTTATATATTCATTCAAAAACAGGAGACTATAGTTAACAGACAGTGCTTTTGATTCTTGCTGACTTAATTATATGGTAGTGTTTCCTCATCTCTTACATACTGGTTTTAGGCATTAGAAAATGCCTTCTTGGAATACCTTTCAAGTGAACACTAATGCTCTACATGACTCTCCTTTGCCGGACAGTTCGAATTAGTGCGGTCCTCAGTCTCTCAGGAGCACAAAAGGGAGCCAGGCCCAAGAACATTTTAAAAAATAAGTGCAAAATTATGCAGCAGCAAGCGAAACTTTCCTAGGTGGAATGTGTTCACTGCTTATTAACCATTTCTAACATGCTGAATGCCAAAAGGCAATCCATGGAAGTATGCTTAGACTTGCCCATTAGTACTAATAGAGTTACAAAGAAAACAGATGAAGCACTGATCTTAAATTAGAACTGCCTCATCATATAAAAAGCCATTGTTTACGCCAGTATATCCAGGTGTCAGATGAATTATAAATGCTGGATCACTGTTTCATAATAGCAACATCTGGCAGATTTTTTGTTGCTTCTAAAAGAAATTGGCTTAGCTCTGATGATATCATTACAGGATGCTTCCTTTTCTTAAAATAGTTGAACCAAACTCAGAAGGAAAATACATCCAAAAAATTTGTTTTAATTACCTAAAATCTCTTTCTAAAAGTAAGGGGGAAAAAATATATATAGTATGAATTTGAAAACATGGCATGTAGGAAAGCATCTCCTTTATTCCAGCGTTAGATCAAATCTTTGAGTGCATCTTAGAACATTCTCATTATTTCCTACTTGGGGAAAACAAGTAACAGTTATAACTTTCCCTTTGAAGTTTATTCAGTTTGTAAATTGACTCACTCTGGTCTGACTTTGTGATAGGATTCTCCTCACAGTTATCTCATGCCAGCACTTTGCTAGGTCCTATTCCAAACAGAAAAGCTATTTCCCTTATAGAGAGATGAGCTTTCCCTGTGAGTGCATATTTGAGCAGCTAAGCTGCTCCCTCACATAGGTCAGTTACTCTAAAATGTATCCATGAGTATTGGCAAAATAACTGCATTTAATGGAGTCATGGTATATTCAAGAGTTTCTGGTGTCTGCCTGTTTTCCCAGTCAACTGAAAACTGCCAAAACTGACATACTCTAAGCTGTTTTATAACAAAGCAATTGCACATTAAAAGCTTTTAATGTTTGAACCCATAAAGTAAGTTTGAGTTTGCATATTAGTCTCATTTACTAATTTTTGATCTTTAACAAATTCTTTAACCTCTTTGTACTTCAGTTTCTTTATATATATTTATATATATGTATCTCAGAAGGATTAAAAATCATATGTGAAATGATTGGCACAGAAGGTACACAGTTAATGTTTGTTAAATCTTAATCTGTGATCTGTGAAATAACAAAAACTACTATTAGCTACCTGTTTTTTCTAGGGTGTGCCTAGTATACTCATAATTTTTAAAATGTTGATGCCATTAAATACAGGCTCTCTTATAGCTTAACATTTGTAATTCCTGAAATAAAATCCAATTTTAACTTATCATATTTTATTCCCAAAATGTTGATTTTTCCTGGGATTTGAGTCATAGCTTATTTTTATGAGTCTTTAAATTTTACAAAGTACTTACTTAATGGCATATGGGCAAAAAGTAAGACCCTATAAATTCATATTTCTCCAGATTCCATTTCATATTCTCTTCTTATAAATGAGTGAAATTGGCAGGTTTTAGTACTTAATGGAAAATAAAACCAAAAATGCCTCAAACAGCTTAGTCCTAATATTTTAAATCTGTATATTTTTTTTCTCTTTATCAAGATAAATACAAAATTGTTTTGAACAACAGAATCCAGATGATGACTGAAAGAGGCCTAAACCTCTATTCATCAGCATATTTGGGGAAATGCTCACATAGAATTAATTTATAGGCTGAGATGCCTATCATTCCCAATTCTGCATAATACGGTACAGCTAAATTTATTTGAAGCAGACTTGCCTTTAGGCAAGTTATAGCCAACAATAAAGAAAACTAATGAAACCAAAAGCTTTTATTTCAAAAGGTCAGTAAAATTAATAAACCTCTAGCCAGACTGAAAGGAAAAAAAAGACACAAATTACCAATATTAGAAATGAAAACGATGATATCCCTACAGATTCTACAGGTAATAAAAGGAGCATAAGGGAATATTGTGAACAATTTTGCATCAGTAAAATTAAAAATTTAGTTGAAATGGACAGATTCTTTGAAAGACAAAAACTATCCCACTCACTCGAGAAGAAATATATAACCTGAATAGGCCTATATCTAGTAAAGAAATTGAAATTGTAGCCAAAACCTTTCCATGTAGAAAGGTGACTTCAGGCCTCAGTGGCTTAACTGGCAAATTCTACCAAGTATTTAAGGAAGTGAAAGTCGCTCCGTTGTGTCCTCCTCTTTGCGACCCCGTGGACTATACAGTCCGTGGAACTCTCCAGGCCAGAATACTGAAGTAGGTAGCCTTTCCCTTCTCCAGGGGATCTTCCCAACCCAGGGGTCGAACCCAGGTCCTTCTGCGTTGCGGGTGGATTCTTTACCAGCTGAGCCGCAAGGGAAGCCAAGAATACTGGAGTGGGTAGCCTATTCTTTCTCCAGCGGATCTTTCCAACTGGGAATCGAACTGGGATCTCCTGCTTTGCAGGCAGATTCTTTACCAACTGAGCTACCAGAGAAGCCCAGGGAAGAAATAATAGCAATTGTACAAAAACTCTTCCAGAAAATTTAAGCAAAAAGCAATTCAGTGCATGAGGCCAGCATTACCTTGGTCTGACAAAGACAGAAAAGGGAAACTATAGATCAGTATCTGATGGTCATAGATTCAAATTTTCTAAACAGAATTTCAGCAAATCAAATTCAACAATATATTTTAAAAGTGATATACCATGGTTAAATGGGGTTTATTCTAGGAATGCAGTCAGTTTCACACTTGAAATCAATCAGTGTAACTCACCATAGTAAGGAACTAGGACTTCCCTAGTGGTCCAGTGATTAAGAATCTGCCTGCTAGTTTGATCTCCGGTCTGGGAAGATCCCACATGCCAAAGGGTAACTAAGCCAGTGCATCACAACTACTGAGGCCGTGCTGTAGAGTCTGAGTGCCACAGCTGCTAAAGCCTGCAAGCCTGGAGCCCATGCTCTGCAACAAGAGAAGCCACCACAGTGAGAAGCCTGTGTATGCAACAAGAGCAGCCCCCACTCACCGTAACTAGAGAGAGCCTGTGCACAGCAACGAAGACCCAGTTCAGCTAAAAAACGTATTAAGGGACTGCAAAAAACAGAAACCCATGCAATCATTTCAATAGATGCAGAGAAAAAGCTTCTGACAAAATATAAAATCCCTTCGTTGTGAAAATTCTCAGAAATTTTCTTAAACTATAAACAGTATCAAAAACAAAAACACCTACAGCTAATATCATACTTAATAGTGAAAGATTGAATGCTTTCCCCCTAAGATGAGGAACAAGATGTGAACGCCTGCTGCACCACCTCTGTTCAACATTGTACTAAACTTAATAGCCATGCAGTAAGGCAAGAAAATAATAACAAAGACACCCGCATTAGAAAGAAAGAAGTAAAACCAGCTTTATTTACAAACAACATGATTATCTATGGACTCTACCCCCCCAAAAAAAGAAAAAAGATCCTAGAATAAATGAGTTTAGCAAGGCTGCAGAATACATGCTCAATATACAAAAATCAATGCTAGCAATAAACCATAGGAAAATTGAGATTTAAAAATATTACCATTTACAACAGTATCCAAAAAAAATGAAAGAAATCTAGCAAAATACATTAAAGACCTAGACACAAATTATAAAATATTACTAAGAGAAAATAAAGAGAAAATATTTACTAAATAAATCAAGAAATACCTGTTGTCCATGGATCAGAATACTCAATGTTAAAATATCAGTTTCCCCAAATTAAAGATTCAATGTAATCATAATAAAACTCCTAGGAGGCTACTTTGTAGAAACCGGAAAACTTAATTCAATAAAATCCATATGGAAAGGCAAAGGATCTAGAATAGCCAAAACAACTTTGAAAAAGAACAAAATTGGGGGCTAACATTATCTGATTTTATTATAATGCTATAGTAATCAAAACAGGATAATTGGTATGGACAAATAGATCAATGTAACAGAACAGACAAATAGATCAATGTAACAGAATAGACAGTCCAGAAATAGTTCCATATATATATGATACATGGACAACTGATTTGTTACAAAGATGCGAAACTAATAGGTAAATATGATGTCACTTATTTGTGGAATTGAAAATATGATAACAATAATGTACTCACAAAACAGAAACAGATTCACAGACATAGGAAAAAAAAAATTATGATTACCGGAGGGGAAAGGGTGTGGTAGAGATAAGTTAGGAGTTTGGGATTAGCAAACTACTGTATATAAAATAGTTAAGCCACAAGGTCCCACTGTATAGCACAGGGAACTATATTCAGTGTCTTGTAATAAACCATAATGGAAAAGAATATGAAAGAAAATATGTGTGTGTGTGTGTATAAATATATATATGATGTACGTGTATTTGAAAGTCGCTCAGTCATGTCTGACTCTTTGTGACCCCATGGACTATACAGTCCTTGGAATTCTCCAGGCCTGAATACTGGAGTGGGTAGCCTTTCCCTTCTCCAGGGGATCTTCCCAACCCAAGGATCGAACCCTGGTCTCCCGCATTGCAGGCAGCTGCTTTACCAGCTGAGCCACCAGGGAAACCCATATATATATTTATATATAAAACCCATATTTATATATACATACACACACACATGTACATACACACACACTCACACATACACATGTGTGTATATATATATAAATAATCACTTTGCCATGCACCAGAAACTAATGCAGCATTGTAAATCAGCTACACTTCAACAGATTTTTTAAATAAGAAAATATCTAAACAATAGGTAGAAAAGAGTCTTTTCAACAAATGGTATCAGACAATTGGATTTCCAGATGCAAAATAAATTATCTTTGACCCATACCTTGCATCAATATAAAAATTAATTCCAAAGGGGTCATAATACTCTACTTCTATAAGAAAACATAGCAAGAAATCCTTCTGATCTTGGGTTATGAGGCAAGGATATCTTAGATTCAATACCAAAAGCATCATCCATAAAAGAAAAAAATAAATTAGATAAATTTAATTTAAAAAATAAATTAGACTTTGTCAAAGTCAAAAACTTTTGTTTTTCAACATCACTGTTAAAAAAATGAAAAGACAAATCACAGACTAGAAGAAAACATTTGCAAATCATGTATCTGCTAGAGGACTTATATCTAGTATATATAAAGGATTATCAAAACTCAATATTTAAGAAACAACCAAGCTATTTTTTTTAATGGCAAAACATTTATACTGACTCCAAAGATATAGAGATGGAAAATTAGCACATGAAAAGATACTGTTATCATTTGTCATTAGGAAATGCAAATTAAAATCATGACTATTTAACTACTATATACCTATTTTAATGACTAAAATTTAAAAACTGACTGCCTGGAGTGTTGACAAGGATGTAAAGGAACTGGAACTTTTTAACACTGCTGGTGGGAATATAAAGTTACACCACTGAGAAAACAATTTGACCATTTCTTTAAAAGTTCAACATACCTATCTACTGTATGACTCATCTTTCCATCCCTAGGCAGTTAGGCAAGAGAAATGAAGGTTTTATGCCCATAAAAATACTCACACATAACTGTTCAGAGCAATATTATATGTAATAACCTCAAATCTAGAAGCAACCTAATGTCCATCCACAGGTAAATGAATAAACAAAGTGTGGTATATCCATGTAGTGGAATACTGTTTAGGTATAGAAAGGAATTTACTACTGGAAACCCAACAACATAGATGCATCTTAAATAATTATGCTTAGTGAAAGAAGGCACACACACAAAAAGGGCACACATTTCTGATTCTGTTTATATAAAGTTCTTGTTGTTCACTTGCTAAGTTGTGTCCTATTCTTCTGCGACCCCATGGACTGTAGCCTGCCAGGCTCCCCTGTCCATAGGATGATCCAGGCAAGAATACTGGAGTGGGTTGCCATTTCCCTTTCCAGGGGATCTTCCCAACATAGGGAAATCCACATCTCCTTCGTTGACAGGCGGATTCTTTACCACAGAGCCACCAGGGAAGCCCTATATAAAGTTCAAGTAGATACAAATTAACCCATAGTGACAAAAAGCAGATCAGTCATTTCTTGCAGAGGAGGGTGCAGGAAACTTTGAGAGTTATAGTTGATAGGTTCACTGTGTTGATTGCGGTAATGGCTTCACCGGTGTATGGAGAAGTGGGAATGTAGCATATTGTACACTTTAAGTATATGCAGCTTACTGTCAGTTATACCTCATTAAAGTAAAAAAAAAGTGGCTAACAAACCTCTAAACTCTCACTCGTTCCCTGTAGTAAGTCCCTAGAGGACGTCTGGCCTTGATCCCATTTCTTCCATCACAACAGTACTTAACAGGAGGAGAAGGCCTATGCGTGTACTGTGCCTTGTGGAGAGCACGGTGGTGGGGTACAGCAGAAGAGTCCAGGTGTCCAATTGACAAGGAGGGGGGAAAGCCAATTAACTGGACAAACTGAGTTTCTGGGATGTAGGACTAAATGGAGAAAGTATAATTTTTCTTTTTTACTAGAAGTCTAAGCACCAGATTTTTGTCTTGTATTCACAATCAGGTGTTAATTTTTCATTATAGTAAAAAGACATTTCAGAAAATTCCTTGAGTTTCTTAATGTCAGATTCCAAATGTGGTTATCTAGGCATTAATCAACCCAGCATTCAGGTCACTTTTTTTTTTTCCCGAAGAAAATTTTCGAATAAATTTTTACATGCTTATTGCTTAAAATTGTTGCTATCGAGTAAAAGACCAAGTTGTTCAGCATCTTCTCTTCGACTTCCAACAGACCTGATAATTAACCCTGGTATAGGGACAGACTGTTTTTAACCCCAAGCAGTTAGCAACTGCAGGTGCCTTCATGGCCACACAGACGCAGACACCATGGTGCCCCCAAGCGCGCACACCTGGATGTTTTCTAAGCAGCAGTTCCAGTTCGAGCCGGGTGAGTGCCAGCAGCCTTGAAGAAGTGTCTAGTCTTTCTGTCGTTAATTGTAGAGTGCAGAGTTTGTGGTGAGGTCAGTCACTCAGCACAGTGGTCTGTGAGAGCATTTTTCCACTTGTAGAGGAGTTTTTCTTCTAGTCCTAGCAGCTGATCTCCCTGAGTGCCTGTAAGTTCAACTTAAGGTCATATTCATTATCATTTCCATTCTACTTTACCTCAGAAGTGGGTCACTAAAATTATATTCCTAAGCATATTAAATATCAGAGTAATCAGGAAAAGATAACAGTTATATACGCAACAAGTGGTTTTTATGGAGAAGAATCACTGAGAGAGATGTTTTGTTATTCTGGGGCTTTGTTTAATACTTTTTTTAAGTTTTTAGAATTGTCATGGACTAGATCAGTGGAAATTGCCCTGAACTCTTCCCCTGGAAACAGTGAGCCAAGGGTCTGGCCTGTGATTACGGAGTTTTATTCCAAGGGCTATTGGGGCAAAGTTGTTCTTGGAGCTCACACCCAAGCACATTGCAGATTTCTCTCTGAGACTCTCAGATGGTAGAGAACCAAGCTCCATCCTGGACCTGTCTCCTTCTTCTATCCCAACAGCCACAGTCCAAGTCGCCCCCTCTCCATCATGTGCACCGTGGCTGCCTGAGGTGGTGCTATGGATTCAGGAATTTAGGCTAAAGAGTTTAAGTTCTAAAACCTGGAATATGATGCACTACACCTCACTATTCAGAGCCACACTCCAGTTGTCCTACAGAAAGCTCTCCTGTCCTGGGGAGGCCAGATGCAACAGGAAGGGCGGTAGCTCAGGTCAAGAAAGCAGGTCCATCCACAGTTTGCAAGCCTGATGCAGAAGAGTCAGACTGTTTTAATACATCTTTTTAGCCTCCATTTTATTTTGTATTATGTATGAACTAAAATTTTAGTTCAATGTAAAAACCAAAAAAAAAAAGTTAATAGGAAAAGAAACCCTTTAATCATCACAGAAATCTAGGTTGCTAATCAAGTGATAAAGGTTGATAAATTGATGGTATCCAGATCATGACTTTAAACTCCCATTGATCTAGTGAGTAATCAACATATTGCACATATGCCGCTGTCTTGGCTGAGCAAGTGTGAGTCTACATTGCCAAATTAAACATGGAGAGGAAAGCTGGCTTTTAGACAGCCTGCCTGCGGTGTTCATTTGAAACAGCTTTTAAGCAAACACAATTATGATTGGAACTTATCTCAACCAAGTGAAATTCTTTCATTGGTCATGAGAGAGGGAGCAATCCAGAGGTGAGGTTGCTGGGTGGACTACAGAGTGTCCCAAGGTCATCAGCCTATCTTCTGCCAACATAAGATGGTTCCAGAGAGTCTGCCTAAAGCACGCCACAGCTCAGTGGCCGTTCCAGGCTCTGCCTTGCTCCCACCCTCCCATGGCGTTCCCTCATCCTTATTCCTCCCCAGTGACCTCACCAAGTTACTGATGGAAAATTAAGGTTAAAAGGCCTGAGCTCTTCCCTCCCACCCTTGGCACTTGAACATACTTTTCTTTTTGTCTACTCTTCTATTCCACCTCATTTTTAAGGCTTTTGCCTGCTTCTGGACCCTTGGCCTCTCTCATTCTTGCTTTCCCAGGGACTTACTCTCTTAGTTATCAGCTCTTTCTCCACAGTTCATTCTCTGCATTGCCCTCAGACAGGCACACATTTCTTTTCTCAGGAAAACGACTCCTGCTGTCCCCCTAAACCACCACCTTCTTTTCTCATTCCTTTCACTGCCAAACTTCTGTAAGTATAATTTTTCTTGTTGTATTACACACTGTTACACCACAAATGCCTGGAAAGCAAGAACCACAGCATATAACAATTCGTATTTGTCAAGTATCTAGCACCGTATAAAGTAAATGAGACACTGACTGCGGAGCCTGACAAGCCAGGATTCAAATCTAGGCTCACTCATTACTGTAAGTGACCTTGGGTAAATTGCTTAATCCTGCTCCTCTTCAGCTTCCTCATTTGTAAAGGGTTGGAGGTGGGGGATAATACCCATCTTCAGAGAATCTGAACGGACATTTTTCCAAAGACATACAAGTGGCCAAAGGTATATGAAAAAGTGCTTGCTCACTAATCATCAGCAAAGTGCAAATTGAAATCACAAGACATCACTTCACACTTGTTCAAATGGCTAGTATCAAAAAGACAAAAGGTAACAAGTGTTAGAGAGGATGTAGAGAAAAGGGAACTCTTGTGCATTGCTGGTGGGAATGTAAATTTGTGTAGTCACAATGGAAAATAATATGAAGGCTCCTCAAAATATTAAAAATAGAACTACCATATGACCCAGCAATCCCATTTCTGGATATATTAGAGGGAATGAAATCATTATAGAGATACCTCATTGTAGCATTATTCACAACAGCCAAGAAATGGCAGCAACCTAAGTATCCATCTACAGATGAATGGATAATATATATATAACATATATAATACATGTTATATAAACATTATATACACAAACATTAGAATATCATTCAGTCATCAGAAAAAAGTAAATCCTGCCATTGCAACAGTGTGGATAAGCCCTGAGAGAATTATGCTAAGTGAAATAAGTCAGAGAAAGATAAATACTGTATGATCTCACTTATAGGTAAAACCTTAAAAAGCCTTACTCATAAAAACAGAGTAGAATGGTGGTTACCAGAGGCTGGGGGTTGTGGGGAGGTGGCAGATGGAGAGATGTGTGTCTTCCAGATTTAAGAGGAGTTAAGTTCTGGGGATCCATTGTATACCATGGCAACTATAGTTAACAATACTGTATTATATCCTTGAAAGTTGCTAAGAAAATAGATCTTAAATGTTCTCACCACCAAAAAAAAAAAGGTAATCATATGAGGTTATGGAGGTGTTAACTAACACTAACATGGTAATCATTTTACAATAGATTTGTGTATTAAATTACTGTGTTGTACACTTTAAACTTACACAATGTTATATGTCAATTATAGCTCAATAAATCCAGCAAAAAATAATGCATATCTTGCAGTGTTGTTATGGAGATTATATGAGATTATGCTTATAAAACCCCCTAGCGTGGTATCTGGCAAAAGGCTGGTTCACTTCCCACTTCCACTCCTGTTGGGATTCAGTTGACTGAGTCACCAAATGGTCTCCCATGCATTTCAGTCAGTGTTCAGTAGCATGGCATCCACTTTTCGTTCCATTTAATTCTTCTTCTTTTCTTTGCCTTGTGTGTTTCAGGTTCACAACCAGTATCCAACAGAGTTTGAATTCAATCTCTATTACTTAAAGTTCTTGGCTTTCCACTATGTGTCTAATCGCTTTAAAACATTTCTCCTGGATTCAGACTATGAAAGATTAGAGCACGGTACGTGTTTGCATGCCCTTATTCAATCTTTTTTTTTGTTAGTTTTATGTACTTTTAATTAAAAACTCTAATAAAATAACCACCCCCAAGTGGGGCAAGGCCATTTTAGTGTTTTATCCTGAACTATGAAAGTATAATGGACATGAATGAGTGAGATTTTGTGCTGTGCTAGATCTTAGGGACTGCTAATGGTCATCATGTAGCACCTTTGAAAACGTAAATCTGCTTATTACTATCTTATTATCTCCAAGCAGTATCACCATTTGTGGAGAAACACCTGACTCCTAGTTATTCCATCCTGGTACACTCTGGTAGGTTAGTGGTCCCCAGGAAGCAGCTTGCATAGCAGTTATGGCCATGGGCTCTGGAGGAAACAGAATACAGTTAAATTTCAACCCTGCCAGTTACCAGCCAAGGATCAACACTTAGGACAGGTTAGGTCCCTCTCTGAGTTTCCTCAGTTTCCACATCTTTAAAATGAGGATAATAATAGCACACACCCCTTTTTGGACCAGGATGACCACATTAAGAAATATTTGTAAACTTCTTAGCACAGTTGCTACTACATAGTAAGAATTCAATAAATTCTAGATAGCACCATTATTATGATTGTAATGGCAGTAACAGTTCTAAAGAATAGATCATAAAAGCTGGTCAACCCCTGTGTAAACGTTCCCCAAGGGGATTTTACTTTCTTACTCTGCTGTTGTTATAGGGAGGGGGAAATGGGGATACACATGAGTATTTTTGTTAAGAAGACAATCAAATAAAGAAAAGCAGTATGTTTACTGTTTATTTTCAGTATATTATATATACTGAATATTCCTAAAGAGGATTCTCTTCATGGCTGAAAATATTTACTAATGTTCTCCGAGTTTAAAATATGAAAGCAAGAAATACTGTTTTCAGTGCATGTTATTAAACTTGTCTAGTACAGTATTTCCTACTTTTGGTAAGGGAGACAGCACTGGTGAGACCATTTCCTTTCCTGTTTGTACTTCCAGACCTTTGTTGACTCATAAAATTGTCATTCTACATATCACAATCAGAAACCTTAATTTTTTAGTCACCCTTGTGTTGGGAAGACATTAAATAGAGCTGGTTCCAGTGGACATTAGAGTCACTTAGAGAACTTTTTAAAATGACTTTTATCTGGGGCCCATTCTCATATTCTGTAATTGGTCTGAGGTGAGACCTAAGTACTGGGACTTTTTGAAGCCCCTGTGTTTTTGTTGTTGTTGTTTTTAAATGAGTGGCCAGGGTTGAGAACTAGTGTTCTGCACTCTACACTTAAAAGATAGAGAAGAAACATTAATTAGTGTTGGTGCTAGTTTAGTCTCTAAGTCATGTCCAACTCCTACAACTCCATGTCTTGGGGGCCCCTCATACTATAAGATTTTGTGCAGTCTTGGGCATGAGACATTCTTTTATGGTAAATAAAATGCTTGTTAACTTTTGACTGAGTCTTTTCTCAGTCAAGAAAAGACAAGAAAAGCAAGAAAAGACAGCACTGCTATGAGAGGCACTCTTCCTCCTGCCTCACCCTAACATACCTTCCTATTAAAACAAAGTAGGCTTATGTGAGTAACAGACTGAAAGGTACAAATATAGTACCTGAAATGCCACCCTCCCCAATTCAGCTTTTAACTCACCCAAGGATACAGACCACACCCATCTGACATCTACAGTCTCCCTGACCATGATGTGTGGTGTATGTAAACTACCAAACAAAGAAAACACTTTAAATGGCTTTGTAACAAACAGCCAGCAACTTTATAAAGAAACATAAAATTATGTTTTTAACTGAGTCTCATCAAATCATTTTCCTTCCAGCTTTTTGGAAAAATGTGTAGAATGTCTGCTGGCATGGACCTCAGAATCTAGATGTAGACGTGGGATGTGGCCTGGTTGGGGGGGAGTCATGATGTATTGCTAAATACTTGGGAAAACTTCAGCACATGTTTTCTTTCCATTTGGATTTGTTTCCATATAGCTGTGAAGTCCATTCCTATCTTTAGCTTTGCTGCAGTCCTTTCCTATCTTTTTAGTTATTTTCTAAGGTTTTTGCCCATGCAGTGATGTTTCTAGAGCCACACGAAATGCTCCATTTTTCATCTGCTACATGCATCACATTTTTAAGAAAACTGTTGATTTATCTGACTTTTGTTTTGCTGATTTTTTTTTTCCAGGAACTTTATTTGATGATAAAGGAGACAAGCATGCCAAAAAAGGAATTTGTATTTGGGAGTGTATTGATAGAATGCACAAGAGGAGTCCCATTTTCTTTAATTATTTATATTCACCAGTGGAAATAGAGGTAAAGAAAGAAAGCATTTATGTTGCATTTTTGGAATATTTTGTGTTGACGTTTTCCTTACTTTGAGTGTATATAAGCTGTTTAAGCTTTTTATAAACATTTGACTAGATTTCATACCAGAAGCTATTTAAAGGTTGATACACTTTGGGCTTAGATTACGATGCATTGAAGTCTGTTACCAAATTCTTAACCAGAAAAATTAGGAGCTGGCCCCCTAAACATAGAAAGGATAACTTCAAGAAACTCAGAGCAGATCAACTTGCCCTGGGAAGGGAGAACAAACTTGAAAACTTAGCGTGCTGTCTAAGCTGAAAAACCTAAAATACTTCAGAAAGGACTTCCCTAAGTCCATTCGTACCAGAGCCATGGAAGAACCCCTATGAGGAGCAGGAAGGTTGGAGCCCAGCCTAAGAAGGATGACTTCTCAGGGACAGCCATGCTCTGCCATGCCCGTATGCATGAAACAGGCTCTGCAGTGGAGTGGAGCTCTCCACCACCACTCACAGGCAAGAAGGCCCGGCCCTGGGCCCCAGAACAATAGGACCCCAACCCTGGCCTTTCTCCAGATGCACCCTCCTCATGAGGTGTGTGAGAAACCAAGGGTACACGCGTATATGCTCCTCCTTCATCTAGACCACACTCTGGTACTTCAGAATTCCTTGCCCAAATTCAAATTACTTACCAGACCACTTCCCTAAGCCAGTGAGTGTACTCCTAAGCCAAAGGGCAGCTAAGGAGTAGCATTTGTCAGGGAGCAGACAGAGTTCAGCTGCAGGGCTAGGGTGTATGCACATGTTCATAGGAGACCTTCAGAGTATAGGACAGAGCTGAGTCAGGAGGAGCAGGGGTTTAGGCCAACAACTGGGAACTGGGACCAGCCTCCCCCAGTGCCGAGGAGTCTGAGAATTTTCAACTGAAACCTGGCCTTCTAGGTTGTTTGTAAGTTATATTTGTCAGGGTAGTATTGATGTGTAATGTTTAAATATATAGACATATGTCATGAGAACTTCTGTTCATCCTCTTCCCTGGACCCCCCAGTGTTAGGGGCTGGCCTGCCAGTAAGCTTGGGCTACTTTGAGGTCAAGATGAAACTATATTTCAGAATTTTCTTTAAACAGGCCCTGAAGCCCAATGTAAACGTTTCCAGCCTCAAGAAGTGGGATTACTATATAGAGGAGACGCTTTCCACGGGGCCCTCGTACGACTGGATGATGCTGACCCCCAAGCAGCTGCCCTCCGAGGACTCTGAGCTGGCCGGAGGAGCCAGGCCCCAGAGCCAGAGGAGAACCGTGTGGCCGTGCTACGATGATGTCAGCTGTGCTCAGCCCGATGCTCTCACCAGCCTTTTCAGTGTAAGTCACCACGTGAAGCCAGACTCCCAAGGCTCTGGGCCCCTGAAGGCACGTGAGGCCTCAGGAACCTGGCTGAGTGAAGACTGGTTCACCAGCTCCTGGCCATGGCTCTCCTCACTCTGGGCTAGCGTTCTTGCCAGCACCATAGGAACATGCGGAAACCAGACCGGCTCCCAGCATCCCTGGAGAACCAGGTGCAGGGACTGGAAAACAGTCTCAGTAGAAGTGAGGTTTTCATCATTACGAGGAAGCATTCAAGCAAGTAGAGCAGTTTGCAGCTTCCCGGCTGTTTCATCTGGCCAAGAGCCGAAGTCAGACCTGGGTTGTGACTTCTGTGGGTGCCTTACTTCCTCCAGTCAGAAGTGTGGGTAGCTGATGGTCTGATGGGAGTACTGCCAGCTGTCTTCTACAAGGAATATTCTGGATTGAAGCCATTCTGGCAGTAACCCCTATGATGAGAGCAGCGACCCTGAGGAAAGGGTTTGAGCCCTGACACGGGCCAGACAGTTCCTGAAGCGTCTTCTCCATTCAGTCTTCTGACCAGGAGGAGCATGTGTGAGAGCGCCGTCACAGAGGCCGCTGCCCTGCTCTCAGTCTCCCTGGCCGAGGGAAGCGCCAGGCCTTGGGCATTTCTTGGTTCATTCTCCCTACATCTGGTTTGAATCATCAGAGTCAAGGGGTTCCTCTGTCCAGGACAGACTTCTCATCTACCCAGCTATTAGGGTCTGGACATAGGCCTAGTGCTTGACCTTTTGCTGTGGCCATCAGATTTCCTATGGGCTGGCCAAGGGTGAAGGTGTTCGGGATACAGATTTCATCTCTCTATTTAAGCCATCTGTACAAAGAGGCCCGGTTACAGATCCTAATAAATCATCTTTGCCACAGTGCATCACACCAGCTAGCACTCCCACCACCACCGTTCCTGGCTTGGAGACCTCTGAGGCCCCGGGCTTACTGCGGTCTTTCACTGCCGTCTGGTCATGCTCCTCCTCTGGCTCAGAGTAGGTGTGGCTCTGGGGAACACCGTGACTTCTGTGAAATACTCGGTTGGCCAAGAAGTTCGTTTGAGTTTGTCCACTGTTAGGGAAAAGCCCAAACGAACTTCTTAACCAACCCAATACTTATCTGTCAAAAAAAAAAAAAACCCTTTTAATTTCTCTGTAGGAAATTGAAAGACTGGAGCATAAATTGAACCAAACCCCTGAGAAGTGGCAGCAGCTGTGGGAACGGGTAAACGTGGACCTTAAAGAAGAGCCCAGAGCAGATCATGTGAGTTGGCAAAGCCCTTTGAAGAGCTGCTACTGAGCTTCTTGAGGGCACTGGGTCAGGTGGGGCCTCTGCCACTGGTAACCCAGGAGGTTTATGGCCAAAGAGAGGGCTCATGCCTTGAGGGTCCAGGGCAGAAAGTTCCAAATGACTGAGTACTTCCTGAGTGGCTCACTCTGCCACAGTGACATGGTACTTATGTTCAGTGCCCCGTATCCAGGGGAAATTACTGGGTTCTTTTCTGTCTCAGCACCTCTGTGGTTTCAGCTGATCTTCTACCACAGGAGGGGAGGCAAGAGGGGGATGCCAAGATCTTGTTGGCTCCAGAGAAATAGGGAAAGTGAAATATTTTAAAACAGTAAAATATGCCACTCTCTGTTGTTCACACCCCCTTTTTGTTTCTAAATTAAGAAACATTTACTGTAAAAATATTTTAATACCACATACTCCGTTTTCTTCTTCTCACCGCCCCTTAAGCTGTAGAATGTGGAATGGGCTGTGCTGAGCCCCTTAGCATCCACACCTTAGCGTCCTGTTAACCCTCAGTGAGGGAGTGGCATCCAGCTCATGCATGCAGGCTCAGGCCCAGATAATACGGCTGATACACAGGGCGGCCGCCAGCCAAACCTACAGCAGATCGGCTCCAAGCACAACAGAGGGAGGTTAGGACAGATGAGAGCACTCCAGGAAAGGAGAGGTCAGCAGGGTCCGATGTCACAGAGGGGTCAAGGAGAGTGGAGTATAGAAGAAAATATCCTCTGACCCTGTAAGAAGGGGTCCTCGGGGCGCCGTCTCTTGCCTGCAAGTGGCAACTCAGGGACTATTACCAGACAGGCCATGGGTGGATGATGTCTTACTGCTTTTTTTCTCAGAATAAAATAGTTTGTTAATTTTTTTTCTGATTATGAATATGAGATATATGTATTCCTTTATAACACAGGAAGTTATAAAATAGAAATCACCCAAAATTTATAACGTAGAAGTAAGCCACTATGCCTTCAGACTTTTAAACACATATAAAAGGGATTTACTATAGACGTAGTTTTAAAACCTGCTTTCTTTTTTACTTAGTATATGGCATACGTGTCCTTCCATTTGTCACTGGATATAAATCAACATCCTTTGTAACAGCTGTCTAGAATTCCATTGTTCAGAAATTTTTTTTTTTTAACTAGCCCCA
Organism: Cervus elaphus; assembly: GCF_910594005.1. Lineage (NCBI taxonomy): Eukaryota > Metazoa > Chordata > Mammalia > Artiodactyla > Cervidae > Cervus > Cervus elaphus. The sequence goes on from NC_057815.1 coordinate 56,001,641, forward strand.
TAATGATAGGCATTTAGGTAGTTTCTAGTTTTTTGCTATTGTAAAAAAAAAAAAAAAAACTCCAAGGTAAGCATCTTTTTATACATATTCTGTATAGACATATATATGGTCTAGTTTCTTTCTTGAGGTAAATTTTTAGAGGGGAAACCATCGGATCAGTTGCTTAAAGTCTTTGTAAAGTCTTCCTACCTCCTGTTCTGTCTTTTTCAGCCCCAGAGATACCCTTCGGGCTCCCCAGGAACTGTGTCCACCAACCTCCCTTCTTATCAGAAGAGGCCTCAACTGCACCTTCCAGACAGCAGCCTGGCAGAGGAGCAGAGCACTGGTGTGCCCCCATCCAACGGGGTGGACCGCAGAGCAGCCACACTGTACAGCCAGTACACGTCCAAGAATGACGAGAACAGGTGAATGTTGTGAGCCTGCCAGGGGGTGCAGCCAAGGCTCCCCCAGCCCCGCCCTCAGCCACACCGCAGGCCCTCGGCTAAGCTAGGCCTGGGCCGTGCCACCTTCTGTCAACTTAAAATGGATCCGCTTTAATTCTTTGTTTCTGTTTTAAATGTGTTAGATGGTTCTTGGAAGAGGAAAAGTCAAAACTACAACTAAAATAAGGCCAGGAGGTTGTAGTTATTTGTGGCGGGTCCTACTGTCTCCTATCTGCCGGGTCTTTTGAGGGAATGTGTGTTAGTGAGCACTTCTCCAGTGGCAGACTTCTGAGATCCAGCACATGCTCGCCCAAGCCGAAAGGAATTGACTCACGTGAGATGAGGAAGCCAGGACGTGCCAGTTCCTCACAGTACCTTCAGGCTCCTGTCGTTTACCAGCTCTGCTTCCTCGTACAGCCTGCATGAACCCCAGCGGGGCACAAAGGATGGCTGCTGAGATCTCCAAACCTCACAAGTTTGGTAACCCCAGCAGAATGAGGCAGTCTTTCCCTGAGAGTCTAGTAGAGGAATTCTGGGGGGAGCTCCGACTAATGTTTTTCGGATCATCTAGGGGAAACAGCACATAGTAAAATCATATTAACCGCCATGTCATCATTACTTCTAGGTCCTTTGAGGGAACGCTGTACAAAAGAGGGGCTTTGCTGAAAGGTTGGAAGCCCCGTTGGTTTGTTTTGGATGTAACAAAGCATCAGGTAATAAACACCATCACAGCCTGTAGCAGTCACTTCTCCCCAGGCAAGGCTCCGTCCCTGGCTGTTGTGCGACTCCCAGCAGACACGCAGAGCCAGCTACCCGGGGCTGCTCCGTGGATCCAGTGAGAGTGCACGCGGCAGCCCTGTGAGAAAGTGTGGGTGTGTGCAACAGAGGCAGTGACCGTGGAACCCAGAGCATTAAGAGCAACAGAACTCTGCTTCTTAATGCTCATGCATCTCCTGCTGCCTGCTGTCCACAACCAGGCCAGGAGAGGACCTGAGGGTTTCAGCGTGTTGCATACCACATGCACATACAGAGCCCGCGCCTGTGAACACTCTCCAGAATACAGATCACTTCATGTCGACAGCACAAAGCATCCATTCAAAGTCGAGGGCGTTAATTTATTCAACAAACATTTCCTGAACACCTTCTCTGTGCCCATCCCTGTACTAAAGAAGGCATCACTATCCCTCAAAGGTGACAGCAACAGAGGAGGGAGGGAGCTTTAAAATAGGCAGAAGGGGATGTGCCCATCCAAACCTGAAATCCGCAGTGGGCGGACACCAGCCTGGACCTCCCAGTCCATGCTGGGAAGTCTTTTCCCCACCGTTAGGTTCTTTGCTATGGCTCTAGCCGCTCCCCCCGCTCTCCCCACAGTCCTTAGAATCAGAATCTTTGCTCCGGTGATCTTGGAGGGTAGGGGAATGTTATGCAAACTTCCCGCCTCTTTGCATCGTTCACTGGAGAGTCATATGTCCTCCCATGGTCTGACCAGAGACTTCACTCTGCCTTAGAACTGACTAGTCAGCCTTGAGCAGATTCTCAGTGCATTTATGTGTAACATGAAGTCTGCTGAGAAAGATACGGGCTGTGCCCCAGTGCGGTGCTCTGGTTGGAGCTGCACCTAGATGACTCCTACCAGACGAACACTTCATGTGGGGAATGACCACCTTTCACTCTGCTCAAGGAGTTTCATAAAGGTTATACAGAATCCTATTGGATTACAGATACAGAGAATTTTTTTTTTATAGATATGCAGTGGAAGCCCTTTTTAGGCAACTGGACTTTAAACAGCACTGTCTAAAATTAGAGCCTACATTGTGTAGAAAAGTCCCATTAAACCACTAAGTAAAACATAGGAGAACGTCATGATGTGTGTGTAATTTACAGTTACATCAAATTATACTTACATTCTTGCCAGTCTTTTAGATTTAATACAAAAAGTATACAGTTTTCTATTTGTACTACTCCTACCATGCCTGCAGAGAGAGGCAGAGAAAAGGCTGAGCCCAGAATCACAGTGACGGAAGCACCAGACACATTCCTGCCGTGTAACTTTCTGAAATCCAGACTGATTTAGTTCAAGTGAAATCCAGTCCTTACACATAGTAACCCTCAGTCAAATGTTGAGCTATTCATTGTTTTTCAAAAATCACTTCATACCCACCTGCTATTTGGAAATTTGCTCTTTAAATATAGTATAGCTTGAACGTATTTTCCTACCAGTTCACATAGATCTTATTTCTTAAATGTTGTATAGAATTCCATACTATTGATGTACCATCATTTAATTAACCAACACCCTATTGACAGGCAGATACATCTTTTCAGTCATTAGCTGATAGAGGGAGTGCTGAAGGAAACCTCTTCATTTGTGTGTTTTGGCATGCTTGTGGGAGTGTTTCTGTAAGATAAATTCCTAGAGGTGGGAAAGGTGTATCAGTAGGTATAAGTGTTTTTAACTTTTAGTTCATATTGCCATATTGTCCTCTAATAGGTTTCTGACTAATTATAACCCCACAAACAGTGCTTACAAATACCTCATGCCTTCCATTCAACCTGAATATTGTCAGCCATTTTAAATATTTCTTAATCTAAGTGAAAAGTGAAATCTCATTGATTTCATTTACTTTTGACTGTTTAGGCTGTTCACCTTTTCAGATGTTTGTAGGTTGCTCAAATTTTTTCTGTGAGTTGCCAGTTGAAATCCTTTGACCAATTTTCTATTAGGTTGTTTCTCTTTTTCTTCTCAATCTCTAGGAATTTTGTATGTATTCTAAACATTAACCCCATATTCATATGTTCCATATATTTTTTACAGTTGTTGATGTTTTTATTCTTTTATATGTAATACATTTTTTCAAATTTCAAAAAATGTGTCTTTTTACCCTTTCTCCCAGCTACCTAATTCTTCTTCCTAGAAGCAGACAGCTTTTAATTTCTTGTCTGTTCTTCCAGACATAGTTGAGCAAGATATGGGAAAGTATTCAGATACCTTTTGAAAAGCCCTGCTGTCTCCCCTTCCTGTGTCTCTCATACCCCGTGTGTCCTTTGGTTCCAGCTGCGATACTATGACTCGGGTGAGGACACAAGCTGTAAAGGCCACATCGACCTGGCTGAAGTGGAAATGGTCATCCCTGCTGGCCCCAGCATGGGCGCCCCGAAGCACACGAGTGACAAGGCTTTCTTTGATGTAAGTTGACCTTTGTCTTTTCCTGGCTCTCTGAACGTGATCCCTTACAGTCAGTCCATCCACTCCAAGAATGACGGGGCCTCAGGGCAGTTGATGGTGACTACAGATGGGCCACAGCCCCACCCTGGCTGTGGGAACTGCTGCAGAATTGAAGCCAGCACTCTTAATCCCCAAACCTCACCTCCCCCCGCTGTCCCTATGGGTCATAAAGGCTGCATGTTGCTTTGCAAAAGACAAAAGACTCCTTCAAAAGGTATCCAACTACACTTGGAAGCAGAGGAACTCCTTGTTAAATATTGTTAGTTGTTCACTCACCACCTTCTGTCAAGAACAGATGTTACTTCCCTTTTATATCTTTTTGTCTTCAAGCTTGATCATCCAAAAAAAAACCTCATTAGTCACACATGATGACTGTCTTCCCTGACATCTTCAGCAGGCCTTGGGACATTTTATGGGCCCATGATAGGGGACTTCTGTAGTCCCCAGAGCCAAGCGAGGCTTCATACAGGTCATACTCTAGTGCTCTCCTCAGGCTGTGAGGCTGCTTCCCTGTCTCTGAACTCCCAGTGAGGCCCCAGTTGAAGGCTTAGAGAAAGAGATGGGAAGGGAAAGTGAAAGCCCACCCCACCATGGTGTGGATGAAGCTGAGTCTTCTTGGCTCCTTTGCTGCATGACTGCAGTGCATGGGTGAGGCAAGAGTCTCCAGCTATTCCAGACCCTCTTCCTTAGTCAAGAAGGTGCAAAGTCAGGCTTTTCTGGAGTATCTGTCTTCTCTGCAGACCCTTCTGTTAAGATCCCTGTGACTCTGGGGACCAGGAAAGTAAAATCACTTCCATAAGCAATGACAGTACAGTAGTGGAGGGCAGAGAAATACGGAGGTTCCCGGGTAGTATCAAAAGGGAAGGTCACAGGAATTGATTAGCTCACATGCCCAAACCTGTAGACTAGCCCTGCCCTCATCTCTGCTTCTCTTCCGTTGTTTTTGTAGCTCAAGACCAGCAAACGTGTGTATAACTTCTGTGCCCAGGATGGGCAGAGTGCCCAGCAGTGGATGGACAGGATCCAGAGCTGTATCTCTGATGCCTGATGCCCATGGTCAACCCACACAGAAGAGGGAGGAACGGCTTGTGCTGCCAGATAGGAAAAAAGTGCATGAATCCTTGAAGAGCTGACAGCTTCCTGCTCGGTTCTAATGAGTCATCCTAGGGCCTGAGGTTCTCCTGCCCAGACTTGGCCATTCCCCTCTCTCAGCAGTTGCTGCGTCTTCTTAGCTGGAGTAGATGTATCACACAAGTCTGGTCAAGAGCCCCAGGCCCTCCCTGTGTCTTGCACTAGGTTGTTCTAACCTAGTGGTTAGAACAGTCCCCCATGGTTAGGGATCAGAAGAATGCTTCCTGAGCCGTCTGTCACCCACGCCCTAGGCCAAGCGGCTACCACCCACCTGGGCCCTTCTTCATGAAAGCTGGATCCTTTCTATTCTCCAAGGTCATAACTTCCTTGGAGAACTTCCTGACAAGCAAAGTTCAAAATCCTCCAAGACTATCTTCCATTCTGCATAGGTTTCCCATTGGAGGCTCCTGCTCTTACCGCCCAACCTTAGAGATACTTGGTTCTCTGGTGCTGCCAAAGGTGCTTCCAGGATCCCTGCTCGGTGCTGGGGTTCACAGCAAGACCACCAGTGCTCAGGCAGGCCAAGGGGCACACAGAATAGCCTGATGGGAAAGATTGGCCAGGGAGTGGTGCAGTAATCACCAGGCCAATGCAGGAAAACACTGCTTCCAAAATACTGAATTTTCTAGGCCAAAGGTGCCCTGAGGATCCAGGACTTTGTGGTCCCATGTATTCTTCTGCTCCCTGACAGCTTCTTACACAAGATAACATGCAAAAAGCTGAATGCACTAATTCACAAAACAGCCACTTGCACTGAACTCTAATAAAGTGAAGATGTTGGAGAGACAGAAGCCAGCTGTTTATGAGCATACCACCCTTGTGACAAGGGCTGTGTAGGCCGCGGTCACACCGTGGCGTGACTGGAAACCCAGACAGCACCTCTGCACGTGAACTTAAGGACTTGTTTGGTCATTAGATTTTCTTTACTTTTGATAACCTGTGTTTGTCCAGCTTAAGATACAGGAATGCTGTTTGTTCACAGTGAACAGAGACAGCTTTTCTGCAACAGCCACTGTGGTCAACTGGAGTCGTAGGTAGCTAGATCATCACATTTGTTTTGAAATGTTAATATGTTAAATACCAAACTAATGTTTCAAAAATATGTATATATGATTTCTATACCCTTGTTTTTCAGGTAGTATGCTTATAATTTAATATAAAATTAACTGATTCATTCATAAGATTTCAGTAATTTTAAAATGGTTCCCTTTTTAAAAAACCACTTTGTAGAAGAAAAATAAATCAGATTTTCAAATTTAAAATTATCTACACACTAGGAAACAGAACTGTGTTAATATATAAGAAATTCGGGGATAAGAATGAAGGATTTTTCTATCATTTTCATTTTATAAATTGCCACCTGTGAAAATGGTTTTTGCACATTATTTGTATTTTTCTTTGTATATGAAATAATTTTTTGTACTCTGTAAAATATGGAGCCCACTGTACCTTCAGCTATTTGAGACTTTACACAGTGCTTCTTTTGTAACTGGATTCTTTTAACTTTCATGAAGGCACTACAGGCCTTGTACTCACTAACCACCTTGAATTAAATTTATTTCTTAAGAAAAAGCATCCCTCACTTACTGAAATAAAGCTCATTGTGCATTGTGGGATACTCAGGAGGCAACACTCATGATTCATACCTGGGACTAAAAGTTCAAGGGCAAAACACAGCATAACCCATGTCTTGTCTTGGTTCATTAATGTCGTCACTGCCCTTTGCTCAGGAAGGAACCAGACCCTGGAAACGCTGGCCTCAGCTTCTGGGTTCTGAACACACTGCTGCAGACTTTAGGTAAGAGGCCTGAGGCTGCCACTCCCACCCTGTGCCTCCGATGAGCTGTGTGAAATTGGTGAAGTCCTTTACCTCTTCCAGATCGCAGTTTCACCACCTGTGGCATATGGTAATTGGCAAGAATTTTAGGCAGGAGAAATCAAATTCTAGTTCAGAAGCAGATTTTTCTGTTTCAGGAAATTGTTAAACAGCACAGTCTGGACCACACTTCCTCTCATTAAGCTCTTGGAGTTTACCTTGGGGACCCCGACTGCATCTGGACGGGGAGCCAACAGAATGCATGTTCTCAGGGCTGAACCCCCAAGTCTGGAGATCCAGGCAAAGGAAGGGCCCCATCGTTGCCCTCCTGAGCCTTCCAATTTCCTGAGTCTCCAGGACTCCTGGGACCTGCCATTCTGCACGCTGTGACCCTGACATGACTAACAAGGGAAACCACTGGGAGTGGAGCCCAAGAGTGTCAGCCGCCCCTTCGTTCCTCAGTCTTATCCATGCGGGGAGAAGGGCGCTGGGTTCCAAGGAAGAAAGACTCAGGCCTGGCGCCCTGCCCCTGCGGCTCCCCTGACAAGCCTTCCTTTGCCTGGGTTCTTGCAGCCCCAGGGGAGCCCCACTCCCCAAAACCTTCAGCCCAGGTTCATTCTCACCTCCCAAGCCCGTCTACCTGATGACCTCACTCCAGAGCTAGAGTGTTAACTGTTAATGGTACGGCTAATTTGTTTCTCAGTGAAAATTGGAAGTTTACAGATATTTCATTCGGAGTTCTTTTAAGACTTGTTAAGTAACTCCATTATCTCATAAAGAATTTCTGAATAATCTCAAGATCTCAGGCTGATAGCCAGGAAATGCCCTCAGTTACAGCAGTCAGAGCTATGAATTAAGCCAGGAATAAAACAGTATGGATGAAGAGATAAGACTTGGAGCAGTACTACCAAACAGATATATAATCAAGCCACTGTGAATCTTTTTTAAAAAGTAAAAAGAAATTGATAGTTTTATAACATTTTGTCTTATTTTCAATAATAATTTTATTTACCATAATTATCAAAATTATTTCAACATGTCAATCAGTACAAAAAATTACTCATGAACTAGTTCATACTGAGTCCTCAAAACCCAGTGAGTATTTTGCACCTACAGTCTATCTCAGTTTGGACCAGTGTGTTATCTTTTTCCCAACACCACTTCTCATACAAAATTCCTGTCGTTACTCACTCCATTCTCCAGTTCTCCCACACCAGCTGGGTATCCCGCAGTTCATCCAGTTCAGACGCTTCCTCCCCAGAGTCAGCCCAGACCCCATAGTTGAGGGCTCGGCCCCACAAGACTGCCCCGCTTCAGATGCCACTTGCAAGTCCCAGGGGCCACCAGACTTTTGACCAACGCACGACCCCCTCCCCAGGTTCAGTGATTGTCCAGAAGAAGGTACACAGCTCAGGAAGTACTCTGTGTTTATCAGTTTGTCCTAAAGGAAACAATAGCCACAAGGAAGAGATGCGTGGGGCAAGGATTGGGAGAGGGGGTGGCCTGCGCCCTCCCAGCACCTCCCTGTGGTCACCAGCTAGGAAGCTCTCTAGATCCTGTCAGGATTTTTTCATAACCCACTCTCCAGTCCCCCTGGAGGTGTAATTTCCCACACCCCGTTCACACATAGTTCTTTCTGGTAACCAGTCTGAAGCTATCTAGGGGCCCAGCCTGAGTCACTGCATTCACATAAATACAGGTGTGGGCAGAGGGACTCATTATGAATAACAAACTCACGCCTTTCATTCAGGAAGTTCTAAAGGTTTTAGCAACTCCACGCCACAAACCCAGGACAAAGATCCAAAAAAAAAAAAAAACTTTTTAAATGATACCACAACTAGCCACATTCCTGTGCTACTATGCTAGGCAAGGCAGATTTAGAGCAATCAGCCTGCTCATAGCAGAGCCAAAGTGGGAAGTGAGAGATCTGGGTGCTGCATCTAATTCATGATAAGACCTTGAACTACATCTTAACTTTAAGGCTTTGACCTATAAAATGAAGGACCCTGATCTGTGAATTTGTGATTCCAAGGGTTCACCTTTGCAGCAACTGAGGCTCCCAACTGTGATTGAAAGGATTTGCTGAAAGAGACCAAATCATCTAGATCAGCGCTTCACAAATTGTAGTGTGTGTATGAATCATCTTGTTAAAACGAAGATCCTGACTCAGTAGGATTGAGAGGGGACTTGACATTCCATATTCCTAATATGCTTGAAGGTGACGCTGAGGCTGCTGGTCCAAGGATCCTGCTTTGAATGGTGCTAACAGATGTGTTCATCCCAGTCCTCTGAGAAGCAGGCGCAGGCGCCAAATGGGCAGGAAAGTAGGGGAGGTTGGGAGAGTCAGGAGACCAGCGTGCAGGCGTGACCTTGTGAAAGACCCAGGGGAGGGAGGGAGGAGGAAAAGCTGGGAGACTCAGACTGCGGAGCAGCTCTAAGGAAGCTGGGCAAGGCAGATGAGAAGTCCTCAGGACATCATGAACCATCAGAGCAACCCCACGCCTCCCCAGGGTAGCCTGCCTGGGACCCCCACCCCGCTCAGCCATCAGCATGCTGCAGCCAGAAAAACAAACACAGCAGTGGATTCCAGAATGCAGCAGCAGCTGGGCCCCCAGTCACGCACAGGCTGTGCACTCAGAGACCCAGGGGAGTCTTCTTAGCGTGGTTGCAGTGCACCTCTCGTAGCCAGGTTCTAGAGAAGTTCCTCCCAGTTTCCCCTGGGCCTCTCTTCCTAGCAAAACTCAGAGGCGAGTCCAAGGACTAATACAGCGCCCTTGATGCAGTTCATCTCACACCCTCCCTCTTCCCACTCTCCATTCTGAGTTCCCCTCACCCTCAGCCACCTCAGGACATGCTGATGGCTCTCCTGGAGATGTGATCCAAGCCTTCATCAAAGGAGGTTGTTGTTGTTTAGTTGCTAAGTCGTTTCGACTCTGTGACCCCATGGACTGTAACCCAACAGGCTCCTCTGTCCATGGGATTTCCCAGGCAAGAATACTGGAGTGGGTTGCCATTTCTTTCTCCAGGAGATCTTCCCAACACTGAGGGAGGATCAGTGTAATCAAACCTGTCTCAGGCCAGGACTGCTGCACAGGTCTCCTTCGGTTATGGCGGGGATTACTTGGGTGGCTAGAGGCTCACCCTCCTTCCTGCCCCCGTCATGCAGAAGCAGCCCTGTCTCCTGCTGATCAGGGTCAAGGACCCCTGCTGGTTCCTGGACACAGGCGTCATCAGCGCCTTGGTGACAGCCATGAGCTATAGTTCAGCAGGACCCTCCCTGTGTCCCCGGTCAAACGCTAAGCTGTGTGGGACCCATGCCTTTGGATCAGTCCTTCTGTAAGTCCCCGGGCAGTGGTGCTGACTGGTCAGGAAAGGCAAACTCAAAGGAGATTTCCATCCCTGTGAAGATGAACCACTGGCCCTTCCAGGATGGAAAGAGCCTGAGGTAGGTGGCCTGCACCAGGCAGGAGGAGTGCCACAGGCCGGCTCAGCATAGGTCTCTGCTGCTGGCAGGCTGGGCTCGGAGCGGGAGCAGCACCTAGAGTGGCCTTGGGACGTGGAAGTCTGTGCTGGTGGGCCCAAGTCAGCCCCTGCCTGGCTCTGCTTCGCCACTGTGGCCACTCCACTCAGCCTCGTCCTGCTGGTCCCACACAGCCAGTGACAAGGACCAGCTAGCACCAACCATCCAGGTCATTTTGTTTCCTTATTTATTCACTGCGTCCAATGTGCTGGGTGCCTTCTAACGGGCATTAACACGTGGCACTGAAATCTTGCATGACGACTTCCCTGGTGGTCCAGTGATTAGGAATCTGCCTTCCAGTGCAGGGGATGTAGGTTCGATCCCTGACCAGGGAACTAAGATCCCACATGCCGAGGGGCAACTAAGCCTGTGCAGGGGGCGACAAGACATACCTGCGTGCCACAACAAAGAGCCCACATAGCCAAAATAAATTTAAAGGTAAAATCTTCGTGTTTCCCCCAGATGTCCATCCACTTGTCTCTACCCTACTTCTCCTCGTCCCTAATCTTCCCGTCCTTCTCCTTCCAGGCCCCTGACCAAACAAGCATTTGGCCATTTCCCAGGACAGTGTGTATCTGCTCACTACCTTGGGCCACTTTTTGTACACGAAGTACATGACCAGATACTCTGTTCACAGCCCTACCCAGCAGGAATATTTTCCGTTTCCCGCTACGTCTCTGTCACACAGCTGCTGCCCATCTTCAGCTTGTAGGCACGTACCAAACCAACACATCCATAAACCAAGCTCAGGCTTTTCCCTCCTCTTTCAGCTGGTTATACAGGACCTCCATGAGGTCATAGATGCAAGTCAGGGACCAGGCCCTGGCTACATCCTCAAGCAGTCTACTGGTGCCCTCCGGCCCCACTCAGGCTCAGCCGCAGAGGGAGCATTTTCATCTTATGATGGTCTACTGCCAGGTCCATCCAACTCAATGATGCACACATCCATGTGGTCACACATCCAACAGACCCCATCTCAGACTGGGCAGATTGAGATGCCCCCTGTGGTCTAACCAGAGCCTAGTAACAGGCCAGAAACTGTTTCTCAAAAGGTTTATAATCGAGGACTTCCCTGGTGGCCCAGTGGTTAAGAATCTTGCTTGCAATGCAAGTGACACTGGTTTGATCCCTGGTCTAGGAAGATCCCACCTGCCACAGAGCAACTAGGCACACGCGTCACAACTATTAAGACAGTGCTCTACGAGAGAAACCACCGCAACAAGAAGCCGGGCCACCACAACAAAGAGTGGTGAGCCGCCGCTCACCACAACTAGAGAAAGCTCACATGCAGCAACAAAGACCCAGTGCATCCAAAAAGTAATAAAGTTTCTAAAATTTATTTTTAAAAGGTGTGTAATCCTCTGTCCCTGATAGTGCAGCCCTGCTGCAGGATCCCCAGGACTTTCCATCAGCCCCATTCCACATCCTTTCCCTTTCCCACTCCTGACGCTTCCAACACCAGAGAGTCTGCCAAATGGTATGACCCACTGGCAAGACTGCACTGCAGCCTGGACCTTCTGCGGTGCCCGGTCCTGTTAGGGGCCCCACCAGCAGCCGGCAGCCTTCCATCTCTCCCAGAGTAAAGTGCTGTCTCTAACTAAAAGCAACCCTCCACACCAAGGGGAGTGCTGTCTTCACCATTGTAAAAGATACAAGATACACCTGTTTCTTTTACTTGGGAGAGGATATCCTGGCATACCCCTGGCTGCTGAGCCCCTTACAAACTTCAATGGAGTGGCAGGTCCCTGAGTCTTCGCAGGTTTATACGCCTCGCTCTGCACGGCACGTGACCTCGCCATAGCCTCCAGCACAGAGGCGCCTCTTGCTCATCCTGTCTCACCACCACAGTGTCGCTGATGTAATGGGTCACTGTGATACTCACATGACTCTGATCTCTGGGGATTATATTATGACAAAGGGCAAAACAGTTAATGTAGCCCCGAGGTGAAACTGTAAATGAATATTGTTGTTCATCCCATGTGAATGTGAACTGTTTCTGATCCACTTTTCAAATTGGAATGGAAAAGAAGGCATTTGCCAAATGACCGCAAAGTGCATACCTAAAGCCTTATGAATCTGCTCTAGGAATGAGTCCACAGGCACAGCAGTTGCAAATAGAGCTATCACTTGATGAAGCTTGCAGTCTTCCTCCAGGACCTGTCAACTTCTGCAAAGGTCAGACTGGAGAATTAAATGGAGAGATGAAGGGACCACCACCCATTCGTCCTTTAAGTTGTTAACAGTGGCATTTGTTTCTGCCATCACCCCTGGGATGAGATGTTTTTTTTTTTTTTTTTATCTATTACCTTGAGCAGGGTGAGGGAGCAAGAAGGCAGTTTCAGAAGTTTCCACTTAGCTTTCTCTGCTGTGACAGCTCCTGCCTACTAGGCCAGGCACCCAGCATGGGGTCCCTCCTACTGTCAGAGCACGTGAATTCTAATTAAACACTGCATGGATCGTGGACCCAGTGCAAGCCAACTGTAGGCAGGATTCCACTTGCTCCCTGACCTCCATGGGCCCCACTCTGACAAAGAGCCTGTGATGATGCTTGGAGCCTCCAGGTGTTAATATGACTCAAAACCTGCCTGGTGGTCCCCTTTCTGTAGTGAACAGTCACCCAAATAAACGGCTATAGACCTTTGGGGAAAAACTGAAGGAATCATGATGATCCATACTGGGAGCTGTTTTGCAGGGTCCTTCCTCCTAGAGACCTGGCCACCTCTTCAGCAGATGGGTTCTATGCCTGAAAACTGGCTCAGGTCTGGGAACTGAGCAGGGATGCTGACTTTCTACTGCCCTGCTTCTGCTCCCCCATTCCTGTCTGCTTTCCTGGCTGTTGATGTTAAGCAGAACCCATTGGCTGCCCATCCATTTTGCCCCAGGGACACCATGCTCAATACACCATGTCCACTTGCCTGGCCCTCTGTCCTTGCCTGTCCATACCGGCCTTACATAATACATCACTCCAAGTGGCCACTTTCTTCAGCTGTCATAAATTTCTTCTCTACTGTCTGCCAGGGAAACTTGGGTATTTCCACTCTGTTGAGTGCTGGCCGTTACTTTTTCCAAAAGACTTCTAGGAGCGTCTGCTCCACCCCCTGGCATCCTAGCTAGGGTATTAAATTCTGTGTCTGAAGAACGTGCCCTCACGTCAATGGATTCTGGCCGATCCAGTCTTCCATTCCAGCTGCCTCAATCAAACACTTGCAAATCCAATCCCGGGAACCCCCCCTGCCTCCTGCCAGGACCCACCATAGTTCCTATTCTTTCATGGGGTAGTTTCCTTCCCCCTTACCAGGTCCAGCATGTCCCCAGCCAGATTCGTCTGGAATTCCACCCTCATCATTGTCCTTAGCAGACAGGAGAGGAAGCAGGTGCAGCTGCTGGGAGGGGACCCACTGTCCTGTGGGCATGAGGCCTCAGTGGCATCTTTCAGTAGAGGAGAGGTGGAAGTTCTCCCAAGGAAGGGTGGGCCACCCCTGTCAGCCCAGAGGGTCAGGGAGGCTGCAGCTTCAGTGACCTCAGGGGTGCCATATTTACCCAGTACAGCCTGACCCCCATACAACTACCTTGGCCAAGTGTTCAGACTCACCTGGAGCTCTGCAACTCTGTCTTTACCTGCCACTCCACCACACCTGTCCCCCACTGCTAGAGACAAGGGCCTCTCTGTAGCCCCCCCATCCAGGCTGCGTGCTGTCACCCTCACCCACCAGCTGCTTGTTGGAGGCTCACAGTCTTTCTTCCTCCCTTTCAGGACAAGTGAGCAGCAACCAGTCCATCTTTTGAAGGCACTGTTCCCCCCATATTTTTCAAATTCCTGAATTATCACACCTGCCACAGAATTCATCTCCTCTAGGAAACTTCTCAGTGAAATATCTAGCATTTGAGCTACTGCCTGCTCCAGGGACCACGTGGGGTCCCCACCAACCAGGACGGCATCCTCCTCCCCATCTCCTCTGCGTGAGACATCTCCAGTGAGAAGTAGGTAGGGAGACGGGGGAGCTGGGAGAGACACCAGACTGATGGAGGTTTGACCCCTACAAGGGAGAGACGGGAGGACAGAGGGAGAGTAGAAGAGTCTAAGGCTACAGTTTAGATCTAAGAAAGCAACAAGTCCAGTGGGGAATCCTCAGGCCAAGACTGCCTGTCAAGGGCAGCCCGAAGGCCTGAGAGCAAACAGCGGTGGTGTGAGCCCAGCGGCAGAGGCCAGCCTGAAACCCAAAGGATGCATTTTCATGGCCACCACCAAAGGTCCAGGACTTGTCTCTCTCAGCACCCCAGACTCAAAGGAACTAAGGTGTCAGTCTTGTTGACCCAAGGTCAGGGTACACTGAGCTTCTGCTCTGTCACTTACTAGCTCTTTGGCCTTGGGTGGTTCCTAACTTCTCTGAGCTTTATCTTCCTCATCTATCAAATGGGAGGAAAAACTGATGATATATGTGAAAGTACCCAACACAAAACGGATTCTCCGTAAGTTGTTGGCCGAATCAGATTTACTCAACAAATATGTAATAAACACCTAAGTGGGCCGGCCACTGTCCTGCTCCCGAGGGGCATGCAGATGAATAAGACCCAACACAGGCCCAAAGAGCTCACAAGTGACAGAAGGGACAGAGCATATCTGATGCACAGAACAATGTCGTCCCTGCCCCCAAAGACATCTGCATCCTCATCCCCAGGACTTGTCAACGTGGCAAAGGAGAATCACGGTTGCAGATGGAATTAAGGCTGCTCATCAGCTGACCTCCAGAGACCAGCCCAGATGGGCCCCATGTCATCACAAGAATCCTTACATGCAGAGGAGGGAGGCAGAAGTGAACGTCACAGTGACATGATCCGAGAAAGACTCAGTCAGCCATCGCTGGCTTCGAAGACAGAAGGGGCCACGAGCCACAGGACGTGGTCAGCCCCCAAAAGCTGGGAATACCTCCAGAAAGGGACACAGCCCTGCTGACCCCTTCATTTTAGCCCAGTGAGACCCACTCTGGACTCTGACCTCCAGAAGTGTAAGATAATAAGTCTGCTATTTTAAGCCACTAAGTTTGTAGTGATTTGTTACAACAGCAACAGAAAACTAATGTAGCATCATACAGATAAAGTACCGTGAAACAAGTCATGACAGGTGTGTGCAAGGCACCAGCACCCAGCACAGGCTAGGCGGGGAAAGAAGTGGGGGCGCTTACACACAGACGCAGTCCCTCACACAGACAACAGTCAGCGGCTGCATGTTCACATGTGTCCACTTGCACGAGTACACACCCCAATGACACAGGCACTTATACATGCAGATGCTGTCTGACAAGGGCCCACCCATTGCCTCTGTCAACATCTGAATTTCCTGGTGGCAGCTGAGTGTAGCAGGTGAGGCTGGGGGTTCCTTCCATGACCCCATTGCTTGAGCCTCACCAGACAGAGGTGGCCAGAAGTCATGTCTCTGCCCGAGGGCTTGGTATGCGAGGTACCAGAGTCAGTCCTGATAAGGGGCACAATCCCCCGTACCTCCAAATGTAGGATGGAACCGACTCTGAGTAGACCCATCACCCCAAACCACAGTGTGTCCACCTTTCAGGCATCCCTCCAGCATCCATTTGTTCCACAAACATTCATGTATGTTTGCTGTTCTGATTACTCTAGACTCCAAGTAAAATAATCCATTCCCCAGACCTGCAAGATTTGATGTCTAGTGCGATCAGAGTTGTGATGGGGTGGGGACAGGTAGAGGCCCAGGGACAGATGGGAAGGGAACCCAGCCCAGCCCTGAGGATCCGAGAAAACTTCCCTGAATAAGTGACATTTATGCTGAGTTCCATGCAAAGGTGCATGGAGGAGGGCAGGGAAGGCAGTTAAGCCAGGCTGAAATGCATATTTAGAAAGATCTCTCTGGTGAACAGTGCATGGGGGACAGTGAGAAGGGAGGGCGGCTGGAGGCCACTGTGGTTGTTCAGACTTGAGAAGGCAGCGCAGCTGCATAGATGCGGAAGACTCGGAGACAGGCCTGAGGTGGCATTTGTAGAACTTGGGGCCTGACTGGTGGACAGAGGGGATGGAGGGACAGTCTGGTCAAGTGGACACCTTAAAAGGTCCCCAGTCTCACAGTCAAGTGCTGAGTGCTGGGAAAGGATGGTCAGGCGGACAGCAGAGGCATTGGCCTAGCCTCCCCAGATATTCCTGGTGGGGGTGGGTGATGTGCAGAGAAAGCACGGGCAACACTTCCAAGCTCTGGGCGGGGCTGTGTCCCACAGCATCAGGCAGGAGACCCTCTGTCCAAGTCACAGACCCACCATACAAGCTGGTGGAAAGAAAGAAAGGCAGTGGTCCCTCTCCGTGTTGCAGTTTAGAAAGGTTACCTGACCTGCCCAAGGTCACACGGTGGCATCCAAAGGGCCAGGTTTGCAACCAGGCTCGTGTGACTGTGTCCGGGGCCAATCTTCCCTGGACATCGTACTTCAGCTGGGCCAGGACCTGTGACCTCTGCCTCCCACTGGGCCTGGTCAGGCCACTTAAGAGGC
Organism: Cervus elaphus; assembly: GCF_910594005.1. Lineage (NCBI taxonomy): Eukaryota > Metazoa > Chordata > Mammalia > Artiodactyla > Cervidae > Cervus > Cervus elaphus. The sequence continues at coordinate 56,018,265 of NC_057815.1, forward strand.
CACTCAAGGCCGGGAACATGGCCTCACCCTCCTGGGGCTGGGCCAGGGCGTAGAGTCCCATCTGTGGTGAGGATGGGTTGGGGTCCTCCATGGGGAGGAGAGGTGAGCCCTCAGCTGACACAGGGCCCCCCGACCTGCTCCACACAGGCCGCCCAGCCCCCAGCAAGCCCATCTGAGAAGCAAGCCTCCCATGTGAAAGCAAGGGTTCCCGCCTCCCTCCAAGAGGAGCACAGACCAAGCCCTCGCCCGCCTGCCCGACCCCCTCCATCACACAACTCAGCAATGCAGGGCCTTCCAGGAAACGTGGGCCTGGCCAGAAGAAACAGCTCCAGGGCTTAGAATCAGGATGCTCCTGCGATCCTGCTGAGATCTGGTCCTATCTGAGCCTCTGTCTCCTCGTCTGAAATGTGAGGTTGGGCTCCTTTACCCTGAAGCTCCAGCAGCTGCAATGGTCCCCTGCGGCTGCTCTCCTGCCCCTGGCCCCATCCCAGTCTAAGGCCCGGACGGCAGAGGCCTGGTGCCTGCAGAGGGCCCCCGCCTCTGGCCTCAGCACATCCACCTCCTCACTCCCCGCGGGCCCCCCGAGGTTCGGCGTGGGCCCCCGCCAGAGGAATGTGAGCCATTCCCGGCATCTCCTCCCCTGTGGCCAGCTCGGAGAGAGGCTGGGGCCTCTGGGCCACTCTGACAGGAAATTAGCTGGGCCTGGCCTTCCCCACTACCAGCTGCTCTGCTGACCCTGACCCTGTGTTTTCCGAAACCTGATACTGCAAATTTCACAGCCTCTTCTCCTGGCGGAGCTCTGGGTCTAACGGCCTCCAGCCTACACTCGGGTCTGCCTTCCTGCCCAGGGACAGGGCCGCCTGGACTCCAGCCCCTGCTGTGACCCTAAGCCGGCCCCACCCTCCCCAGGAGAGGCCTCTCCCCTCTCTGCGTGGGGCGGGGGGTGGGGGGGTCGTCTCTGACTCTCCTCCGGAGCAGCCGGTCCCCTGTCCCTGCGAACTCGGCAGGGACACAGGTGGGAAACCTGGCGATGGGGAAGGGCTCTCTGGAAAGAGGAAGGGTCCTCACCCTCCTCCCCAGTGGCACAGAGATAAAGAATCCACCTGTGATGCAGGAGACCTGGGTTCAATCCCTAGGTTGGGAAGATCCCCTGGAGAAGAGAATGGCAACCCACTCCAGTTTTCTTGCCTGGAGAATTTCATGGACAGAGGAACCTGGCCGGCTACAGTCTATGGGGTCGCAGAGAGTCAGACATGACTGAGCGACTCACACACACACCTCACCCTCTTACCAGGAGCTTTGGTTCTGCTCTTTTGTAGAAGGATTCTGAAAGGAAACCAATAAAATGCACCTAAACCATCAAAAAAAAAAAGGCAGAACCCATTCACGGAGTGGCTGGAACAGGGAAAACAGGCTGAAGGCTAGTAAGAGAGGATGTGGAGAGCCACTCTGGAGGCTGCTGTGGTCCAGGGAAGGTTGACGGTGGCCAAAAAAGACAACTTCCTACTTCAGAAGCAGGAACTCCATCTTCAGTGACCCTGGCCAAAAAGTCTAGATTCGTCCTTGAAAGAACTTTCTTCTCTCTTACACCTACAGCCCATCCATCAGCAAATCTTGATAACTCTGCCTTCAAAATACATCAACTGGACAACCTGTCACCACCTTTGCCACTGCTGCGCTGGTTTAGCTCCCACTGGATTTCTGCAGGAGCCTCCTAACTGGCCTCCCTGCCTCCACCTTGGACCCCTTTAGTCTGTTCTCAACACAGAAGCCAGAGCCGCCTTTGGAAATACAGAAGAGCATTGCTTTTCTGTTGAACATCCTCCAAGGCCTTCTCCTCTTGAAGTAAAAGCTTAAGCCCTAACAACGGCTTGCAAAACCCATGTTGATCTGTTCCTCTGACCCGATCTCCTACCTCCGTTCCCCTTGTTCGCTCTGCATCAGCCACACGGGCCTCAATGATGCTGCTCAAACATGCAGAGAAGTCCTGCCTCCAGGCCGCCACACACGCCATTCCCTCTTCCTAGAAACACTCTTGCCCCAGAGATCTTCTGGGCTCGCCCTCACTCTGCTCACATCTCCGCTCAAATACTCGCTGATCAGAGACTTCCTGAGCCCCCTCGGCCCCTCTAAAGGCACCCCCAACCCCCTCATGGCCGTCCCACAGCATTAACCACCTCGAACGTAACTGCTTAGCGTCTGTCTCTCCCTTCAGAAAGCACAGTTCCAGAGCCGCAGTAACTTTTTGTTCCCAGTCTATTTTTCAGCACATAGAAGCTTTGCTGAGTACAAACAGGCACGTGACCAGTCACTTGATAAAAAAACACTTGTGGGCACTTCCCTCACAGCCCAGTGGTTAAGACTTAGCCTTCCAATGCAGGGGGTGCAGGTTTGATCCCTGGTAAGAGCCCACATGCCTCAAGGCCCAAAAACCAAAACATAAAACAGAAGCAATATTGTACCATATTCAATAAAGACTTTAAAAATAATTCACATCAAAAAAAAAAAAAAGGCAAACATCTTGTGGAAGGAAGGAAGGCGCAAGGACGGCTGAGAGGACAACTGCTGGGCCATGAGGTAGAAACCACGCCAGGCAGGAGGACAGAGCGAGGGGGCCACAGAGCTGGCGCATCCAAACTTGAGAGCTGCCCAGGCCGGGGGAGGAGCCACCTTCCTGAGGCCCAGCCCTCAGCCAAGTGTGTCCAGGTGGCCTTGCACTCATCCTCACCCCCTTCCTGATGATATGTGGTGGGGGGTGGGGGGTGGGTTGGGGTTGTCTTTTACAACCAATATAGCCTTGACTTCCAACCCCCCACCCATCCACGTCTCCCCGTGATCATCCCAACCTCTAAGCATTTGTCTACAAATCAAAGAGTCCCCGGGCCCCTCCATTCCTATAAGCATCCATCAGCCTAGCATCCATGAATTCACCCGTCAGCACATAACCAATGTCTTCGTCCTACGTCAGCCTTTCAAAACATACATGGTGAAGCAGGACCAGGTTATGAAAGGGTCTTGAGAACCAGGCTAAGGCAATCCACCTTTATTGCTAAATAGCAGGGAGCTATGGAAGGCTTCTGAGCAGAGGAGTTACAGAATCAGATCTGCGTTTCAGACAAAGAAAGCTGGCGGCTGTGAACAAGATGGACTTAAGGGGGTGGTCAAGGCAGAAAGATCAGTTGGGGTAATACTGTAATATCCTAGATGATGAAATAGGGCAGAGGCACAGCTGCTAGGGAAGGAAGAGTCAAGCTGCAGATGGGAACCACCCTGCAAGCAGGCCTGCCCAGATGGGGGGCCATCTAAGAGGGCTTTGGCTTGGCACCCACCAATGGACCTAGGCACTGTGCTTCCCCATCCTCAAGTGGGGCTATGCCTTCTGCACATCTGGCCCAAGACATCCTGGATAGGTGGTTCCCAGGGGCCTGCCTCAGAAGTTGTGCTTTCTGGGCCCACCACACAGTCCTCAGCCCTACAGTTCAAGCCGCTGACACTTCCCCATCAGCTCTGGTCTCACACTTCAGCCCCGGCTGTGGAAAGCTTGGGCCTCTTCTCTGTTAATTTTCTCCAACCCCTCAGAGGCTGGGCCTCAGGCCCAGTGAAGTCACAGTCTGGGAGGCAGCCCTGGCTCCCAGCCCGCCCACGGAGGCTATATTTGGAGCAGGACAACTCCCAGCAGACACACGGGACCCACCCTGCAGCGCAGCCCCAACCGATGGTACCAAGTTTCCAAGCAGTGTGGGTGTTGCTCACGTTTTCACTTGTTTGTTCATTCATTCATTCATTTGTTCACTCGTTTATCCATTCCACAAATATTTATTGACCACCCCCGCGCCTAGCAGGTTGTAGCAGGATAGAGGGTGGGCATGTACACGTGCATGCATATATATGGGTACCCGGGTCTAAACAGGGAAGGCAGCGCACACTCTGGGCACCCTCCCTCAGGGTCCAATGGCCCTGGTGACTCAGAATCGGGCGCACATGGTGTCTACGGGCACCTGTGTGCGCGTGCATGCAGGCACGTGCTCTCTGAGGAGGCACCTATGACTCAATCGCATGGCGTCTGTGCGTACCTGTGTGGATGTGTCTATGTGTGCAGGCGGGGCAGAGGCTCTGGCCCCCAGGGGGTGGGGGAAATGGTTGTGACTGACTCAGCTGCATATGGTGACTGGGGTGCCCGTAGGCCAACTGTGACTTTATGCCCTTGCTTACTTGCCAAGTCAAATCACCAGTGTTAGGTGCAAATATTCTATAGGGAGGAAGAAGGGCAGGAGACACTCAGCTGTCTAGGTACAGCCTCATCTGTCCCAGAGGTGCCCTACCTGCCCCTCCACCGGAGGTACCCCCCATCTCAAACCCTCTGGCCTGGACTCCAGGAGGCTCGGTGGCCACGCCCCACATGGACTCTGCCAGCACCCTCATCCACCAGGCTGAGAGAGGCAGGACTGCCAGCCTAATCCATCTTCCTACCACACAAAAACTCTTCTGTTTCCACCATGATGGCATCTTTCTCCAACACCCGAGCCCAGGCAGAGCTCAGCAAGAGAAACTGGGAACCTCTTCTGACCTCTGGGGCTCCAGACCCACGGCCTGGGCCACTGCCCTGCCCCCACCCTCATCTCCTCATCTGCGTCCCTTGCCCTCTCTGCCTGGCTGTCTCTCCTTATCTGTCCTGGGGTCTATCTTTGTCTCTTCTCCAGGCAGGCTGTCTGCAGCGGAGGCTCCCCAACAACAGAGGTGCTGACAGCGAGGGGGTGTGCAGAGGACACTCCGGGTCCTTTCTTGAGCCTTATCAGAACAGTGAAGTGACTGCTCAGGGCTCAGGCTGGAATTTCGCCCTGGATGACCTTACTCGGCTTGCTGGGGCCTCCCTGGGGACAGCTGGGGTCCGGCCAGGCAGGAAACAGGCCCCTGCTTGTTGGCTGCTCCTCCTCCCTCCTCACCCACTCTCACCCGGGCCAGACAGCCGGCAGACTCCAGCCAAGCGTGTCCACAGAGGGCAGAGGGCTGCCCCTTCCCGAGATGCCTACAGCAGCAGGGCCCAGGGCTGTGTGCCCCGGGGGGGGGGGGGGGGGGGGGCGGGGCGGGGAATTGGGGGAGCAGGCATGACTAACGTGCCTCCAGGCGCTAACAGGGCCCTCCTTAGGCCCCCCAGGAGGAAATCCCCAGGGGCTGAGCCAGAAGAGGGGTGCTCTCACCCCTGCCCCACGAGGCCCCCGGCCGGCCAGCACTTGCCCGCACATGCACGTGCCAGGAATGACTAGGAGCGGCCCTGGAGCCTGGGCACCTGGGTTTTGTGTCCTCTTGGGCAACTGCCTAACTCTGAGCCTCACCTCCCTCATCGGTAAACTAGGAGAGCAGCGCTGAGTTCCCGGAGTGTTGAAGATAAAATGAGCTTGCGGCGGGGCTTGCTCCCTTGGGCCGCGAGATTGGGGGCTTCCTCCACGCCGGGCCCTCGCCCCGCCCGCTGGAGCCGGGGAGCTGCGCGCCTGGTCCGGCCGGGACGCTCCGCGGCGCACGCCTGCCCCCTGGCGGTCATGCGGGTCCTCGCGGCAGGCACTAGGGCTCTGGGTGTGGGCTTTTGCGGGGCAGGTTAGAGCGCAGGCTTTTGTTCTCTTTGTATCCCTGCTTTTCCACATTGGGGGTATTTCTTTGTGATAAGAAAACTTACAAACATTCAGTTCAGTTCAGTCGCTCAGTCGTGTCCGACTCTTTGCGGCCCATTACTACTTAAAAAAAAAAAAAATCACATGGAGCCTGTCCCCCTAGGGAATTCTGGAAGTTGGGGGTTTTCTAGCGTCTCCACTCACATGAAGTTTTCCAGGGCTGGTTGGCAGAAAGAAGACTAGGGCTGGGCTTTGGGAGGGTTCAGGGTTGAAGTGCCGGAGGGAGCTATACCCCACTGCTGTTGAGGGGGAACCAGGAAGAACATCCAGTGTGGTGATGGGGCTGCAGCCCTGGGTGAGTCCCCAGAAGGACATGGAGAACAGCTGTGGCCACCACAGAGAAAAGCTGTAATGACCAGCAAGGAAGCCACACAAGCCCTGAAGGAAGAGCAGAGCCTGGGGGTCCTTGGGGGTCTCTACCCCAGGCCCTTGAGATCCACCCCGCAGCCTGCTGGGGCCATCTGAGTGGCTGGTGTGATGGGACGTGGGAGCCAGGCAGGGAGGCCCCTTCACTGGAGGCCCTCACTCGTTCACTCAGAAGTGACACTGGCCTGTGGAAGGGGAGAGGACCGACCTACCTCAGTCACCTGCAGGAGTTTCCCAGAGCTCGCCACCCTGTCAACAAAATCCCCACTAGGGGGACCAGCTCTGGCCAAGATGGAAAGCCCCTCACCACAAGACTTTCTAACCAGATGCAGAGAGACAAATGCCAGTCAGAGCATGTCTGTGAAGTTGAGAAACCCTCAGGCCGTGCATTGCCTCACCAATGAGAGAGAGGTGGCGTTGTGTGCGTCCAGGTGTGACACCCTCAGGACACATTCCCTCTGAGAACGCAGACTCCCAGTCCAGCTCACCCAAGGTGACTCTGCAAGGAACCATGAGTAGGACCCAGGTGTGTATCACTCTGAAATTCAGGTCCTTCCCAACTGAGTACTTTTTTTTTTACATTGAAAAATACTGCCCATTCATCAAAATCATTAACATTGTACTTATTGATCTACCAACCTCATCAAATATCATGATGAAATTTTCCTTCCCTTTTATTTTGTAAACTTATTTTCAATTTCAAATATTTTCAGTTTATTTTCAATTTAAATTTATTTTCATTGCTTTACAATGTTGTTAGTATCTGGTGTACAACAACATGAATCAGCCATAAGTATACATTTATTCCCCTCCCTCTTGAGCCTCCAGTATTTAATTTTACAAATCTTAACAGGGTTATTCCTAGCAATACATTGTATTTAATATCTACCAAACTACAGATGAATAATTTGATATTTATATGCAAATGAACCTTTCCTGGTCTTTCTTTGCTTATTTATCCATGTAAGGCGGGGCCTGTATTATGGATCTTACACCTTCCTAGAAATATGAAATGTCAGAATTATCCTACTATTTAAGGTAATAGCCACAACATTTATAGGTTGTATCTTACCATGAGGCTACAAATGCTTTTGAGGGGCAACAGTCATTACAAATCTCCTTTTCAGCAATTCCTTACATTGGCATTAACCAAGCCAAATGAATCTTGGGAGGATTCTCAGTTGATAAAAGCCACTCACCCTATTCATCACCTTCCACTTTATCCTCCCATTCATTATTGAAGCTTTAACAGCTCTTCACCCATTACTGCTACATAAAACAGGCTCTAGTAGTCCAACAGGGATCTCATCCTATATGGACAAAATGCCACTTCAGCTACACTAGACAATTAAAAATACCTTGGGTCTCTTAATCTTAGCTTCTAATCTTCAGTACTTGCCTCTTTACTAGTGTTGAATTATCACAGGGATAAAACTTGGTTAATTTTCAAATTTCTAATTCTCCTAGCAAACTCCTCTTGCCCAGTACTTATTTGGTGCCCTTTAACTACCTGAGGGGGGGAAATGAGCTCATTCAAGCTGCCACGATTTACCTATGGACTATAGCAGTACACAGAATGTACTGTAGCAGGGGTTATCAAGACGCTCTGGGGGTGTATTGTATACCTTCCAGTTTTCTTCATTTCTGAATTGAATTTTCTTTTCTTGATGTTGATCTCCTTCATATCACCTCAAGGTTTCAACTTGTGAAGGAACAAGTATGATGGGGATAACAGTCTTGAAAGGAGACACTGTACATAATCAGAAGGAAGAGCAAAGGACCTGCCCATTTAGATACTTTGCTATAAGCGGCCAGGCTTGTTTCTCATAGGGAAATGTGACCCACCCGGCATGCTGGCTCCTAAAGAACTGCTGTGCGGCTCATCAAGCGTTGAGCTTTATGTAGCCTTGTTGGGAATATGGGAAAGGAAGAAAGCCACAGAGTTGTCCCTTCAGTCTTGGGAAGATCTGGATGGTTCTACACAAGCAGAAATGACTTGAATTTTCTGTGCAAACACACCTCTACCAGTCAGTTCATCTTCAGCTGACTGAATGTTGTCTAGTAGCCCTTCTCCAAAGCACAGGTGTGGTGTTCTGTTTTCACCACAGATTTTCTACTCATTTCATTTTTGGAATCTGCTTGTAGACTCCAGGTCCCTTTGGTATATGACCTTTATTTTCTTGCTTCTTTAAAAATAATTTTGTTTCAAGACAAAGGATTAATCTCAAAAATATACAAGCAACTCTTGAAGCTCAATTCCAGAAAAATAAATGACCCAATCAAAAAATGGGCCAAAGAACTGAACAGACATTTCTCCAAAGAAGACATACAGATGGCTAACAAACACATGAAAAGATGCTCAACATCACTCATCATCAGAGAAATGCAAATCAAAACCTCAATGAGGTACCATTACACGCCAGTCAGGATGGCTGCTGTCCAAAAGTCTACAAGCAATAAATGCTGGAGAGGGTGTGGAAAAAAGGGAACCCTCTTACACTGTTGGTGGGAATGCAAACTAGTACAGCCACTATGGAAAACAGTGTGGAGATTTCTTAAAAAACTGGAAATAGAACTGCCATATGACCCAGCAATCCCACTTCTGGGCATACACACTGAGGAAACCAGATCTGAAAGAGACACGTGCACCCCAATGTTCATCGCAGCACTGTTTACAATAGCCAGGACATGGAAGCAACCTAGATGCCCATCAGCAGATGAATGGATAAGGAAGCTGTGGTACATATACACCATGGAATATTACTCAGCCGTCAAAAAGAATTCATTTGAATCAGTCCTAATGAGATGGATGAAACTGGAGCCCATTATACAGAGTGAAGTAAGCCAGAAAGATAAAGAACATTACAGCATACTAACACATATATATGGAATTTAGAAAGATGGTAACGATAACCCTATATGCAAAACAGAAAAAGAGACACAGAAATACAGAACAGACTTTTGAACTCTGTGGGAGAAGGTGAGGGTGGGATGTTTCGAAAGAACAGCATGTATATTATCTATGGTGAAACAGATCACCAGCCCAGGTGGGATGCATGAGACAAGTGCTCGGGCCTGGTGCACTGGGAAGACCCAGAGGAATCGGGTGGAGAGGGAGGTGGGAGGGGGGATCGGGATGGGGAATACGTGTAACTCTATGGCTGATTCATATCAATGTATGACAAAACCCACTGAAATGTTGTGAAGTAATTAGCCTCCAACTAATAAAAAAATAAATAAATAATTTTGTTTCATATTTAAAGCCCTGTATTAGTCAATGATTCGTGTTCAGTGTTTTTTGAACCATTTGCCATTACAAAAAGATAAATACTTATTTGTGCTTTAAATAAAACTCATGTAGGAAAGTCTTGGGGGAAAAAAAACAACAGTAACACGAATAGAAAGACAAATCATTGATCACCCATTTAGTATCGTTGGACAAAGGGGATCTACTGTCTTAGAATTATAGTCCTTATACCAGTAACTAGCATTATTAAAAATAACCTCCTAAAATGAAGAGTGTTTGTAGTATATTTGTTATTTTGTTCTTCTAAACCAGGGAAAGAGAAAAACATATCTTCCTATGATGCAAGAAGCTCCAGCTCTACCGTCAGCACCCAAAACTGAAATTCTACTTAAACAAGTCCCTGAACAACTTGTTTATGAGACATTAACACTATCTTTAAGTACTTTTAGTATTAAAAAACATCTTAAAAATGAATATTCCCATGTACATTGTCCATTATGTGGACTTCTACATATATAAGTACACATGCTTTTTCATATATAACACATGATGTGTATAATCATGAATTAATTATCTACCACATGTTCATGAGCATGTACATCAGCTTATTAATATTACAGAACACATTAAACAGTTCAATTCCCATTAGATTCCAGTCCCTACTGGAATAGGGCATATATTTGTGTGTGTGTGTTTTGAAACTTATGTTGGAGTATAGTCAATTAACAACGTTGTGATAATTTCAGGTGGACAGCAAAGGGACTCAGTCATACATATACATGTATCCATTCTCCCCCAAACTCCCCTCCCATCCAGGCTGCCAGGTAACTTTGAGCAGAGTTCCCTGTGCTACACAATAGGTCCAGCTCGGTACTTATGAAAGCCAAGCATCACCCAGTTAGAACCTCAGGCTGCGCGGGCAGCCACTGTAGAAAGCTGCCATTCAGCTGTCCTTTTATCTTACAGCCAATAGTGCTGTGAGAACAGGGCCTTGGGACTCGGGGATGAAATCGTCTACTTCCACACCTTTTCTGGGTTCCCTGCATGCTCCCTGAGGAGAAATATTTCAGGTGCATATGCCGTCCGTGGGGGAACAGACAGCCGAGTTTGGCAGCACTGGGCAGTTGCTAGGAGGAGGGGGTGGGCCTGGGCTTCGGTGGGCGGACAGGTGAGCATGGAGCCCGCAGCAGTCCTGACGCCCCTGAAACCAGACTGTGGGCAAATTCCAAACGTGACTAGCTCCCAACCTACTGCCTTCATAGAGCTTCTGTGTTTTCAACCAGTGTTCTGACTATAGACTTTTATTCTGTTAAGAATATATTTTAGTGATACACTGACTTGGGTTGTAGATCAAGATTTTATTTCGGTGACATTTCAAAGATTGTTTTTTTTAATCAGCCTTCTGGTAAAACTCTGCATTACTGAATAAGAAAAGCAGATTTTTAACATTAAAAAAAAAGAGGAAAAACCTAGATGGAACCAGCTAGGATAAAGATGGTGATGAGTCTGACCTCCAGCAGACCCTGAGTCTCATTATATGTTGAATTTACTACATTAGCATATTAAATAACACACCTACTAGTGGCCAAAACCAGATACCAAGGACCAAAAAGGGATGGTAAGGGGATGGCACCCCTACTCCCCCAAAAATGCCCTGCCCCTTCCCCACAGACTAAAGACTAGGCCTCCCCAGAGTCAGTCACACTCCTCCTTTGTTGTTACTCTTTATAATTTACTCCCACTTGCCAGGTGGGCCAGAAGTTGATTTGCGAACTTACTTCCTGCTTCTCCATTTTTTTGGCCACTGAGTAAAGTTTATGTTGTGTCAATTTCAACTTTGGCTTCATTACCAGCTGCTTGAATCCCGACAGAAAAAGAACCCTACCCTGCCAAAGTCGAGAGCCTCAGCCAGGCTAGGCCCGAGTAGGGTCCATAGAACTTAATTCAACCAAAACAAGACAAGTAGGAGCAACAAACACACGATATAATCAAACCCCATCACCCTAGGGTGGGGGCAACCCACAAGCTGGAGAATAATTATATTGCAAAGATTCTCCCACAGGAGCAAGAGTTCTGAGCCCCAAATCAGGCCCCACAGCCCCAGGGGTCCAGTACCAGGAACACGAGCCCCCCCAAATATTTAGCTTTTGAAGAACCAGTGGGGCTTAAGTGCAGGAGCCTCTGGGGACCAGGGAAACAGACTCCACTCTCAGAGGGCTCACAAAAATCCCACACGAACCTGGGCAAAAGCAGTAATGTGATAGGCGCCTGGGCCAGACCTACCTGCTGGTTTTGGAGCGTCTCCTGGAAAGGCGGGGGCACGGCTGCAGCTCACCTTGAGGACAGACACTGGCAGCAGCCCTTCTTAGGAGCCATGTAGACGCTAGCGCTGGCTGAGGCTGATGCTAGGGGACCCCATTTTGAAAATCTCCCTCCAGCTCATTAGCCTAACAACCTGCAGGTGCTAAGACGCCTCAAGCCAAGCAACTAACTGGGCAGAGACATGGCCCAGCAAATAGGCCGCCTCAAGACCAAAGAGCCCACAGCTGCCTCCAGACTCAGCCCTGCCCACCAGCGGGGCAGACAGAAGCAGCAGAGAGCTGCAATGCCCCAACTGGGCCCTGGCTGGCCCTGTCCACCAGCAGACCACCACAACCTTCAGGACACCCCAGGCCCCTTACCCAGGTGACTCAGGAACTGCTTCCACGCCCCCCAAGTGATCTAAAACGAACTCCAGGATCCCTGGGCCCTCCAGCCAGACTCCAGGGACCAGCTCTGCCTGCCAGTAGTCCTGCACTACACCTCAAGCCCTGGCTTCACCTACCAGTGGGTGGGCAGCAGCCCCAGAGTCTCTGGGACCCTGACTCCGTCCTTCAGTGAGTCAGCACTAGCCTGGGCCTCCTAGGAAAGAAGGAACAAGACAAAGCCCCAGAGGAACAACTAAGTGAGGTGGAGATAGGCAGAGTTAAGCGATCGCTAGGACAACATCAGGGGGCACCAATACTCATAGCGGTCCCAGAAGAAGAAAGGGCCTGAGAAAATATTTGAAGAGATAATAGCTGAAAACTTCCCGAACCTGGGAAAGGAGTCACCCAAGTCCAGGAAGTGCAGAGAGGCCCACACAGGATGAACTCAAAGAGGAACACCTAAGACACCCTGTAATCAAGAGACCCATCATGGGCTGCTGCTCCAAGCAGAGTGTAGACTGCGGGCAAGAGGCTGGGGGACCTGGGACAGGAAATGAGAGATTCAGATGGGGAAGAAGGGCAGGATGCGGGGCTCAGGACTGCCTGGAGTGGGGGTTGCCAGACAAAGCTTCAGTCTCCCACTCATCACGTCCTGCTGGCCCTCATCCGGGCCCTGAGGACAGCTGTTGAGGAGGTGGACATAAACAGGGAGGAAGGCCTTCATTCCTGTGGGTGGACAACCCTGAGAATCGGTACACTGCGTCTACATAGTAGACATGGAAGAAGAATCTGAGGCTAGCCCTGGATGGAATTCAGTGTCCACCACAGATCTACCCACTACCCAAGGGCAGAGACTCAGCAACCTCAGAAAGGTCAGTGGAAGCTGGGCACAGGACAAGAATGGGTCAGGGCCCACTCCCCCACAGAGGGGTGAAGCAGGGACACGGAACCAGCTGTGTGGTGGGAGACAGAAACACGCTGTGATAAAACTGTGTGACATCAAACGTATTTAAAGAACCCAGAGGAGGAAGGTGGTGTCATGAACCACATCCTAGAAGATGGTCCAGCTGTTCCTGGGTAGATGAGGTTGGTCCCCTTCCAGGTCCTTCTCTGCAAAGGGAGGGCTTTGGACCAACTGACCCCAGGGACTAGCCAGCCCAGCATTCTAGAGGCACTAGTTACAAAAGAGCAAACTACAAACCTTGAGTCTAAAGCTGATATATTTTACTTACGTAACCACTACCCATTTCCAGCATCCCAGGAAGTTCACTTGGTTCCAGTCAGTAACTTTCCTTCCCACCCCCAGGTAACCACAATTCTGACTTCAAAATCTGCAAATTAGCTCTGCCGGTTCTAGAAATTAATAAAAATGGGGTCAAACAGTATTTTCTGTGTTTGGCTTCTTCGTTCAACAAAATGTCTGTGAAATTCATCCACGTTGCTGTGAAATTCATCTCTCAGTGACGCTACTCTTGATTGAAGTTGGGGTCCTTGTCTGAACACACCACGTCCGCAGATCTGTTTTCTGCTGATGGGCACTGGGGTTGCTGCTGCTTTGGGTCGTCCTGAACGAAGCTGCTGTGAACCTCCTGCGAGGTCTCCTTGCGGACATCTGCCTCATTTCCCTTGGGGGGACCACTGGCCTGTAGGGCAGGTGTTGTCTCTAGCATGAGTAGATATCACGATTTTGCTTCCTAAGTTGAGGGGGTGACTTTCATGGGTCTCAAAATGAATATAGAAATACAGAAGGAAGTAGAGGGAAGAGCATGAGGAAAGAAATAGATGGACCTTAAAGTACTAACACTGATTCTTGCAGTCAATGCTGAGTCCCTACTATGAACTGGTAAAAGCTGGGCCGTGCCTCTTTCCCACTCCCCGTGGCCTGACGTCACCCCGTCCCTGCTCTGCCAGGACAGCTGTGAGTTGCTGGCACGGCTGAGAAGGCACGACGGGGGCTGTGCCAAGTGGAACAGGCACCGGTGCTCTGCGAGGGACATTACCAGCGGGGCCATAAATCTGCACACTCATTCCTCCCCAGCTGCTGAAATGGTCCCGACAGCCCCTCCCCAAACTCAAGGTCAGGGCAGCTTTACATTTCACGCCTCAGCAGCCTGCATCCCAGGAAGACTTTAAAGGATATATAAAGCAACTCCCCGGGCACGTAAGTGGAAAGGGCCTTTACAGAGTCTGAAGCACAATGCCCCACAAGGGGCGAGCCTTGGCCCCTCGCTCACGGGCCTCACGGAGCACCTGGCCGCTGTTCTCCCACGTACATTCCATTTACACCAAAGAGGTCAACTCCTGACACCCCTCCTAGGGAAACCCTGATGCTAAGAGCCTGTCCTGTTCTGGACCAGAACATGCCTTTCTGCAGAGAACGTTTATCAGGCCAGGTAATTCTTTGTTACAAGGACTGTCCCGTGAATTGTAGGGTGTATAGCAGCAACTCTGGCTTCTACCCTCTAGATGCCAGTAACACTCCCAGTAGTGACCACCAAAAATGTCTCCAGACACTGCCCCTCCACATTTCAGCTTTCCAAGACGTGATCAGGCTGGACTGAGTGGGCCTGCTTAATCCACAAAAGGCATTTTAATCTTGGCAACCGTGTAAAACAAAAACAAAAAAAACCACACTGTTTACTCTGGTAAAAACTGAAAGAAAAACAGGAGAGGCAGAAAAGAAAATTCGGGAAAGCAGAGGTAAGAGGATTTGGAGGGAATAGCAAGGACGAGGGAGAAATTATCCGTGTAAGTTCCCGCTTGTAAGATGACACATCCACCATGGTTTCCCACATGAGTGACTCAAACGGCAAACTCGAGGCCATAGTTAACTTCATGACAGCCTTGGTTTGGGGGGTACAAACTGCAAATCCAGTATTTCAGGAAGTGTCCCTAAATCCAAGTTCACCTCATTATATGGAAAACATGCACACGTACACACAACCTTACCCTCCTCTTCTGTTAAATCAGACAGCTTAAATGTATGCTTTTCCAGTATTTTTTTATTTTCTTACCGACTCCATTTGACTAAAACAAACAAACAAGAACCATATAAAACAATTTTAACGTATCTTAGAAAATTAGCCAAAAAATTAAGAAAGTTCAGCATATTACATTGTACAATATTTAGGTAAGAATGTTTGAAAATTATAAATATTTTGTTCCCTCTCAACATAGCACACCACAAAAATACATTTTAAAAACTTTTTTCATGTATAATTTCTAGGAACGATCATATCACTGTTTATTAAGGCAAAGGTCTGATTAGGACAAGCATTCACACACACCAGAGATGTTCTGTACAGTAACTACAAAAGTAAAACCAAGGGGTCTGCCAGCACACAGATGGTTAAAACTATTTTAAATATTAGGAAGAATTCAGTTAGTATCAAAACATCATTCTGAATGGGATTCACTTAGTTCATCTCTGTGCTATCTTTGATTCTTAAGTATCTATCTCAGCCAAAGCATTATTTAAAAGACTTCTGCCCCCTGGAGACAGTGCCTCTGGAGCCAGATGCCAATCGCTCACATGGCATTAAATCTGCACAACCAAAGAGACGAACGGCAACCCCTCAGTCCGAGCGAGGACCACGTGCAGGAGAAGTGTCTTTTCCAGCTGAGTAGCCGTGGTCAGAGGCAGTCCACGTCCACCGCGGACCATGGCAAGCAGGGTGGCCCCCTTAGTTTAGAAACAAGCACTTGGAGGAGGAAATACGCTGCTGGAAAAACAACAGCCCCAGCCCACAGAGGTTCTGACACCCAGTGACCTGAGTGCCTCCCTGCCCCTGGTCACCCGCCACTGGGCTGTCTATGTACCACCTCCTCTGAAAAGAATCTGAGGGAGCTGAAGGGAATTTTCAGAAGCTGAGGTTTTCAAAGAAAGAGTAAATAAAGAGCCTGACAATGTTGACTTTTTTTTTTTCTTTTCAGGTAAGCCCTTCCTTATTGGCAGATAAATAAGAAGGCTTCCTTAGTATACTGACCCCATAGGAGGTGCTGGAAGTTAGAAGCAGAAAAGCCAGGTCCTCTGTCTTTAGCATAAAGTTTTGCAGCTGTGCTTGCAACCTACACAGCTGACGTAACTACGGCTCACTCTGTGGTCTTCTTTTCTTTCCAGCTCTTCTCTCGTTCCTCAAGTTCTGCCTGGGTGAAAGCTGCCGGGCCCCAGTTAGTGATCAGGTGAGGGTTTTTTGAACCTAAGAGACAAACGCGCATCAAACATACAAGGTCTTATATTCTTCAATTAACATTATCATTTTTCTACAGACAAAAGAGTACATTTTTCTACTTTATTTTCTTCTCTGAGGAATATCCATAAAGGTCATAGGAGGCAAAACCATCAGAAGATGTATACAAAGGGAATGAAACAGGCCTTCTCATCTATCAGAGGGCAAAAGAAATTCAAGAAAAATTTATTGCAAAGAGCTGGGTTCCTGTATATTTGGGCTAGGAAAGGTTTTTTTAGCACAATTCAAGTACACAAATAAAACAGAAAAACTGACTAAATATCTGATTACTCCAGAGAGTGTGTTACCTGGTTCTATCAATCGAATTAATCCTTCATGATGGGCCACTTTGTCCTTCCAGCTCTTGGTCATCTTCGCTGCCATCTCTAGCTTCTTTTTAACTCCCTGGAACAAGAGCAGATTTTAGACTCTGCAAACACACAGGTAGTTTAAGAGCCAAATAACAATGATTGGGCACTTGCTCCATGACTGTGGATTATCTCATTAAGTCATCCCAGCCACAGAAACATGGACTATTATTACTCCCATGGTACACAGGTGGAGACTAGGATTCAGAGCACTTAAGTAACCTGCCTGAGATCCCCCGAGGACCTAATCACACTAATTATAGATGATGTATAAGATACTCCTGTGCCAGTGACACCGGACTGCCTCTCGACTCCAAATCCACCCTTTGCTGTCCTGCCTGTGACCCTTGGCAGCGGGCCCCACTGAAGCTTCGTCAGTGCAGGAGCTGGCAGGACATTGGAAGAGGTGGGGGCTTTGCCTCCAGGCTCCACTGTGCTCATCTCAGCAGCTCCTGTGGCACGCAGGACACCCACGGTGTCCACCCTGGTGGGTTTCAGTGGCACCTCCCCTGTGGGCAGCTGCGACCAGTGCCCCAGAGGGTAGCTTCCCTGCCGTCCAGGGGCCAAGGCCATGCCCTCTCCGAGGAGGACCGGATCCCAACACTGGGCTTACACAGCAGAGTGTGCGTTCCTTCCCTGCAGGCTCTGTCTCAGCCGGGGTGGGGGTGGGGGCAGTGGCTGCTTCCTGTGTCTGCCCTTCCTGTATTCTTAGAGTTTTTTGGCTGCTCAGTAGGTAATCCCTGTTGTAGTTAATAGCTGATTATATTAAACCTTCCCTGTTCAAATTACTGTGTGGTTTCAGTCTCCTGATTGAATTCCAACTGTTATACCTCATCGCCTGTGAAAAACCCTTACTTAGAGCTAAGCAACATTCTCCAACGGCTTTTTACGGCAGAGTAAACATTCCCGTTTTTAAATGTTTGAGAACTTAAATGCACGGATTTGCGGGGATGGGCAATGACCTCGTACTGTTCCAGCGCCTGTTTCCGCTCGAGCTCCAGCTGCTGCAGCTGCCCCAAGGCCTCCTGGAGGGCCTGCTCTTTGATGACGCGCTGGTTCTCCAGCTCCTGCTTCTCCGCCTCCGTGGTCTGAATGGCCTGCTGCTGCTCCAGATGCCACTTCTCCAGCTCGGCCCTCTTGGCCGACTCTTCCTCCAGCAGCCTGCAACATGGAGAGCTCAGGGTGACCGCGCCCGACCCAGAAGATGACACAGCGCAGCAGAGCCTCAGAGGAGCCTGGAGGTCATCTAACCCACCTCTCGCCCACAAGAAGGACACGAGGAGCGGGAGAGGCCCAGATTTGTGGGTCAGGTGACCCACGGGTCTGCTCCAAGCTCTTTTTCACCCTTTTATGAAAAAAAAAAAAAAAAAGATTAAAAATAACACGTACTGAAGGTTTAATGGGCCAAGAAAGAAGTGTATTTTTTCAACTGATCCTCACAATAGGCTTACGTAGTAGTATCATTCAGTTCAGAGATGAAGAAAGTGAGGCACAAAGGCGAAGTGACCTGGACTAGGTCATTCACCTGACAGGCAGGTGGCAAGGCTGAGTTTTGAAATCTGCCTGGTTGCTACAACATTAAAACACTTTTTTATCCAGCAGAAATCTATTACCCACGGAAAAGCTGACACACCAACAAAGGCGAAAGAAGAGGAGCGGACAAAAGGGAGAGGAAGCAGACACCATTTACTGACCAAGCTGCACGTCAGGCTCTTTACCTTCATCCCCGTGATCCCCCCACAATTCTGCAAGGTGTTACTGTCCCTGCAGATGAAGTCAAAGGGTTCAAAAGTATGACGCACAGGTAAGCAATGGATTTCAACCCAGGCCCGCGTGACTTCAAAAGGTTATCTTTTAATAACAGGCTACCTATCGGAGGATATCCCAGGTAAGCGGGTATTTAATAAATAAACTAACTTGTACCCCAAGTGTAGACAATGTGGTTAGACGCCAGCCCAGGGCAGGACGCATGTCTACTGGCTTGATCGTCAGAATTACGGTAACAAACCTCACAGCAGGCCAGTTACTGCTGCCTAAGAGCATTTGCATGTCTAAAGCCAACAGCAGCAGAAATAAAGTGACAGACTCTACAGCCGCTATCTGACCACCCCAATCCTGCACCACTGTAAGAATTCCCTCAACCACACCCTACAGGGTGGGTCTCCAACCCTGTGTGATGGGCCACTGCTTCACAATCCGGATCAGTTTATTTCTGGGCAGCCTTGATCCTTAAAAGTTCTTTCTCAACTAGGATGCGCTCTCCTATCTCCTCCCCCGGGTTCCACAAAGGGCCAGTGCGCTCCCTGAGTTGTCTCTCGGATGTGACATCGCAGTGAACACTACCCTGCCACCAGGGGCTGACCAGAGTGTGTACGCGATACACTGTCCATGTGCTTTCCTACACGTGGGAGATACACCAGTCAACGAGACTGGAAGGTCCCCTGTTTCTTCATCCTGGTGGTCAAAGTCTGGAGGGCAAGGGACATTGCAGGAGGTGAGGCTGCCCAGCACTGAATCCCCTTCACGTGTCCAGGGATGTCTTGATGGAAAATGGGGTCCATCTCCCAACACAGAAGCCACAGCGCCTGCCCTTCTGCCCCGGGAAGCCGGGGTGCAGCGGAAGCTGGGCTTGGCTAAGCAGCAGTCACTCCTAGAACTTCGTGAAACCACTGACTCACAAGAGCAGACACAGTGTTAGCAACATGCAGCGGGGACAACTGACTGACAGACCCGTGGCGCCAACGTCTGCACCAGTGACATCCGCACTGGGCTCGTCCCATGGCCTTGTTTGGTCTGCTCAGCCTCCCTTGGCTCCTGCCTGTGTTCAGGGCCTGGCCATCTGCCTTTCTGAGGAATTGGTGAATTTCTCAAGAACCTTCCAAAAAATGCTTTGATTGCTTTAGCTAACCCAAGTTGGTTTTTTTTTTTTTGGCTTACAAACAGGACTCCTGACTAAAGACGAACCTCTCTGTACCTCAATTTCTTCATTTATGAAAAAAGGAATAGGAACTATGTGTGTGTGTGTGTGTAGGCTCAGTCGTGTCTGAGTCTTTGCAACCCCATGGACTGCAGCCCGCCAGGCTCCCCTGTACATGGGTTTTTCCAGGCAAGAATACTGGAGGAGGTTGCCATTTCCTACTCTGGGGGATTTTCCCAACCCAGGAGTCAAACCCAAATCTCTTGCATCTCTTGCACTGGCAGGCAGATTCTATACCACCAGCGCCACCTGGGAAGCCCCACTAGGAACTACTCCCACCATCAAAGGTTTGCTGATCCATTAAAGGTGATAATGCAGGTAAGATTCTTAGAAGAGTGCCTACGGCATCGTAAGTATTGAACAAATGTCAGCTCATATTGTTACGATGGGACTATTAGCTCATTTGCTCTGAATGCTCATGAAGACTGCCTGAGATAATATGAGTATATGAGGTTTTTGGCAATCAATTATATCAGAGAAGTAAAGTCCTGAACCTTTTCAAATGAACTGCTTTTAAGCCAAGTCTCCTGGATCCTGTACTTGTTCTGTTGATATTTTAAATTATCTTCTTGCTCTAAAACCAGCATTCCAGCCTGTCAACATCTTTTCTGAATGCTTATTTTGACATTCTATACATTACATTTCTTCTCAATCTGCAAATGAGATATAAAGGAACAGAAACCAACAAACTCCGATGACTACCAAATCCAGATTAAATCCAAATTAAACTCTTTGCAAGCACCACCCTCTTCAGCCTTCACAACAACCCTATAAGCTTATTATAGATAAGGAACTGAAGGCTGAAAGTAGTGAAGTAACTTTTCTAAATATTACACAGCTAGAGAGTACAGTGGCTGGGAATCAAACCCATATCCTCACTCTAGGGCTATCTATTATTGTGTGGACTGTTGTTCCACATGGCCCCAAGAGTAGAACTTGGATCCACTCATTCAAAAAATATTCCATGGGTACTTACCATGTGCCAGACAATGCACTAGTTGCTAGGAATACAGACCTGACCAAAGTGTGCTCCCAGGCCTTACAAACACAAAAATTTAGCAGGTGGAAGTTATAACGGGACAGACTAGGGCTCAATCTCAAGAAGTTTCCAATAATTGAGCTGTCCAAATGGTAAATGAACAGTTTCCTTCTGAGTTCCACTCAAAAGAGGCTAGATAACCTTATGGATTACACATTAAACAACAACAACAACACTTCAATCTTAATGGCAAGACAAAAAACCCAAAACAAGAAGACCCACATGGTTCAAGTCAAAGTTCTTGTATTTAAACGATTTGCGATTAAAAGCATCTCTGGGGAAACTTAAGACACTGACAGAGGAGGCACCATCCAGTGGAAGAACAATGAGATGCCAAATGTTCCAAGAGTGACTTGCTCTTGCTTAGAGCAAGGACAGAGGTTAACTGAAAAGCCCTCTGTGTACACCCTCAGCTAAGATTACGTTACAGTTCACTGAAGTGCGCGTGTGCTCAGTCATGAAACGTAATCTTAGCTGAGGGTGTACACAGAGGGCTTTTCAGTTAACCTCTGTCCTTGCTCTAAGCAAGAGCAAGTCACTGTTGCAACATTTGGCATCTCATTGTTCTTCCAGTGGATGGTGCCTCCTCTGTCAGTGAATTAAGTTTCCCCAGAGATGCTTTTTAATTGTGAATCATTTAAATACAAGAACTTTGACTTGAGCCATCTGGGTTTTCTTGTTTCAGGTTTTTTGTTTTTCCATTAAAATTGAAATTTTTTTCAGCTTTTCAGTTCATTAGTGCTAGACTTAAACGTCTCTATCCCAACTCCATGATGATCTGATCTTTGACCTTTTACCCACAAAGGCCTACCCTGAAGAGTGGGATCAAGGAGAAAGCCCCCTTTGTTAGTCTGACAAAATGTCCCTCTGAATCAAGCCCAGCCTCTTGTGATTTTGGAAAAGATATGGGCTCGCCTCACTTTAAAAAATGACCACTAGAGGGCGCAAGTCTGTCCACTTTAAGTTCCAAAATCAAAGTTCAAAACAGAACAGTAAAATGCCTAAAATGGCCTTTAAACACCAAGAAAAAGTAGTTAGTTTTTGTGTAGTAATTTCAGCTTATTGGTACAGAGCTGTATGTGGCAGTTAATATTTGCATTTACCAAGCTGAAACCATTTTTCCATTCACTGAGATTAGAGTGTACAAAATAATCAGTCAGAGCTTTTTCTTTTTTTGGCCATGCCATGAGACATGCAAGATCTTAGTTCCCGACCAAGGATCAAACTTGTGCCCCCTGCAGTGGAAGCGCAGAGTCCTACCACTGGATCACCAGGAAATTCCCTTGTTGCTGTTCAGTCACCAAGTCGCGTCTGACTCTCTGTGACCCCAGGGACTACAGCCTGCCGGGCTCCTCTGTCCATGGGGTTTTCTGGGCAAGAACAGGGGAATGCATTGCCACTTCTTTCTCCAGGTGAATCTTCCAGGACCAGGGATCAAATCTGCATCTCTTGCTTTGGCAGGCGGATTCTTTATCACTGAGCCATCACGGAAACCCAGGCAATTCCCTAGCCAGAAGTTTTTAAATAAAATACTCATGCCTGGGCTCCTATCCACAGGTATTTTGATATGGTAAATCTGGGACAGTCCCTACATGTGCATTTTTCAAAGCTTTATATAAATATTCTGATATTTACTATTGATTAAAAATTACTGCCATTAATTATCCAAAACTGTCTTATTCAAAACATCATTCTATAAACATGAAGTAACTAATACTTTAATACATTTCTAGAGTTACCTGGTTCCCTTTATGATCTGATCTCTGCCATGTCATAATTAATCTCCCTCACAGCTTCAAAGAAGTAAATATATATTGCATATCTCATCTGTGAATTCTCTACACGAGGGCAAGCTATAAACTCAACACATCACAAATGATGAGGGTCAAAAATATCTAACGTCAAAAAAAAAAAAAATATCTAACATCCCTTAGAATGTCTCTCTTTGGAAGTCACATGGGACCAAACCTTCCCATGCAGTGGATGGTGTGTTAACATCACAATTGTAGCCACTACCACTGCCCAATGGCAAGCGGGTGAAAGTCCCTAGACCCTGGCTAATACCACGATGAATACGCACTTGTGGGACCCATAAGTGCCAAGCAATGTGCAAGGCATTCAATCTTCTATTAGAAGATAATTTTTCCTTAATAGAATCAAAATTTTCAACACCTAATTTGTTTTTGAAGTCATTTTTGGCAACATACGTAACAAAGAAACCTTTCTTTCTCTCTTTCTACCTGAAGATTAAACAAACATCTCTTGCAGCTCCATGTGTAGATGGCAGCCATGGAAAATCTATCCCAGCTCATCCCATAACCGCTCCTACAAGAGCGTGAGGTGTGCCCACACTAACCAGCTGCTGCTACGGGGAAACAGCGGTTAGTGTTGCATCCCCTGACGTGACATCTCAAAGACAGCTAATGGGGAAGCAAGTTAGAAACTGGGAGAGGGCAGCTGACATTTGCTTTTTAGAGTCTTCATTCTACTCTGTCCTTCCTACTGTTACTGAAGTCAAAAGTGAGAGTTCTCATCTGAGATCACGACTATCATACATGGTAAACCTGACTTTAAAAGGTCTAGGGGAAAAAAAAATCTGTTTCAAGAACTTTTTTTTTTTTTTCCAAGAACTTCTAAAACTAAGAATTATTTAAGGAATGTCACCAATCCTGAAAGACCAAATGGAAACTGCTCAGTTCCTCATTGTCCCCCAAAGTGGCTGCAGCTCTGGCCTAACAGGCCCCTGCCTCCACATGAGGGCCTTCTCAGGTCTGGAACATGTGGAAGAAACCCGATTCTCATCAGGGCTGATGCTGGCTCCATGGACTCTAGAATCTGACTCAGGGAACCGCACTAAACACATCCATCTGACTACTCTGAAATAGATACATGGCCTGTCATTAGCCACAGAAGCAAGGGTTTCCCAGGGGAGATTGGGAATAAAGAACCCAGCCAGCCAAGCCTCCAGGGTCCCTCCCATCTGGCAGAGACTCTTCCCTCTCCAGCAGGGTCAGTGATTCCTAGGAAGTGTATGAGCCCAAGCAGAGCACACAAAGCCCAGAGGATGAGTCGATCCGTACCTAGCCTGTAGCTTCCGCACCGTCTCTTCATCTTGCCGGGCCTGTCTCTCATCCTCGAGAGCCTCCTGCAGCTTTAGGTACATGTCTTCCAGCTCCCGGACCCGCTGCAAATACTGCTCTAGTTCAGAGGATTTCTGGGCAACCTGTTCTTCCATCTGCTGCCTGATCTGAGGGTATAAAAGTCATGTTTAATACAGGCTGACTTCACCCTCGGGAAAGTCTCTTGCTCCAACACCATCCTGAGCAGGGCCACGGCCACAGCCACAGCCCTTCAGGGTGGGCAGGGCCCGTCCTTCACTCCTTGATGAAGGAGGAAGCAAGAGTACCACACCCATCCCTTCTCCTGCCCTGGTATATTTCTCATCCCTTTCACACTGCATTTCAAACTCAAGAAAAAAATACTTCCCTGTGTAATTTCTCTTTAAATTCCTTTCTATCTTAAAGCCACAACCTCTTTACCAACAGCATCCAAAAGGAATGAACCTTCTCCCACTCAGAACAGCCAAAGGGTTAAAATAAGGGGGAAAGGAAAGATGGTCTCCTGCACTTACCTGGCTGCCCAGCACCCTCTACTTTCTCCCTCCCTAGGGCACCCTCAGACCTGGGGGGCCCTCAAGCATCTAACTAGCATTCTAATACATTTATGGTTTCTCCATTCTGGATTAAAGAGCCTTGAATCTCTGCCTTAAAAGTTAAGACAAGGACATCATAAATGTAATATCAAACATATTAGCATATGTCTCTGCAGTTTATATTTTCACTGGCATTAGCTTACTTCATCCTCATAGGGGTCATGAGAGATCATGTGACATCCCCCTAATTTGAAGAAGAGAAACTAATGCTCATAAGCAAGTGCAGAGGACACGAACCCAGATCTGGCTATGGTGCAGCAGTCCCTCAGATCTTGGGTGCCTTCCTTTCACAACACACACACATCCACTTCAAGTCTAAGCAACAGAAAGTCGCTGAAGGAAATTTCACAGCACCTATTTAGCAGGCCCTGGGGCCCAGCCCTCTCTCACACACTGTAACCCGATGTGAGGAGACCTGTGTTCCAGTTAACCAGCTCACTGCCTGAAGCAACTGGACCATGGGGATGAGAACCCCTACGACGAGTCAGAGCTGCCAAGAGTGACAGACCAGCATTCACATATTCTCATGACTTCAGAACCCCCACTCCTGATCATTATAGAGGGGAAATATCATGGAACCTGTGCTTACTTCTTCCATAGTTATTTATTTTCCAAGCCAAAACTCTGAAGGATGAAAGGGATGCTAGCAATAATTACACCAGGATGGCAGGGACTGTCCCAGGCAAACCAGGACGTGGAGTCCCCCTCCCCACAGCACTTATCATTCCATAAATTTCTACTGGAGGTCTTGAGAGCAAGGTTTACCTTTACATCCTTGGCATGATACCTGGCACACAGAGTGTGCTCAATAAACTGATGATGACTTAATAACAAACACAAAACCTCCCCAACAGCCAGCCCACCGTGGGTCAGCGGCAGAGACAGCTGGCAAGATGATCTCACTCTAGCCTCCAAGGTCTTCATCCTCCACCAAGCCAGGCCGGCTCCTGTCCCTCCACCCACACAGGTTGGCCTCTGTCCTTCTGCTGACCAGGATGGGAGTGGGAGCAGGCTCTTCAAGTTAAAGCAGCCGCACCCCAGGGAGGGCGGTACTTACAAGCTTCTCCCGCTCCAGCTCCGTGCTGAACCTGGCCTGGAGCTCCACTTGAGTCTGAAGGCGCTTCTTTTCTTCTTCTGCTGCCCGAGATGCTGCTTCTTCCAGTTTCTACCCAAAAACCCATCCAGAGAAAAGCAGGGAACGTTACAGTGGAAGTGCATTTGGAGAGAAAGGGTCACATTTAAACATTATAGGGGAAGCCAGTCATTCTCAATGTTCAATAAAGACAGAATAAACCTTGTAGATCCAACTGAATCCCATTCCAACAATTTTCCCAGTCAACATACAAAACAAATTGGATAAACGAATGACTCCTAGTAAGTTGTAACATTTCACAAAGAAAATTTTAGTGTCGTCATTAAATTCACTTGCAAATGCATCTGTGAAGTTCAAATCTATTTCCTGAGCTCACTGCAGTTTTGTCATCTTAACATTGTTCCTTAAAACTTTGTTGTTATGTTAGTCGCTCAGTCATGTCTGACTCTTTGCAACCCCATGAACTGTAGGCTCCTCTGTTCATGGAATTCTACAAGCAAGCATACTGGAGAGGGTAGACATTCCCTTCTCCAGGGAATCTTCCCAATCCAGGATGGAACCTGGGTCTCCTGCATTGCAGGCAGACTCTTTACTGTCTGAGTCACCGGGGAAGCCCCACTTCCCAAAGGGTGGTTCTCTAGTGAAACAAGGGAAAAACCGAAAGCAGTCATTTAAAGTCTCTGGGAATTATCCTAAGAGCATACAGCAAACAGAGAAAATGTATCCAAGAAAATCAACTAAATCTCAGCAAGAACTGTGAAAGTTTACGGCATTTGAACCACAGCACAGCCTCTTCTCCACCCTACCCTTGTCTTGGCAGTAGAAGGAGGCTCTACCCCATGGCCATGGAACCAAGAATGCGAGGCTCCCTCTCAGTTTCCAGTCTAAGGATAAGGTATCTCACAGGAGGATGCAGACAAAAAAAAAGTCGTCTGCCATTCCAATAAACAAAGGATGTTGTCTGCTATCAAGCCATCAGCCACTGCAGCCGTCCCAACAATGACCCATGAGGGAAAGTCAGGGTAGAGAGAAACAGGACGCTGGCCCTAGAGTTTTAAAATGCATACGTACAAAATCATTTTAATGAGCTAAAATCTGTATCCTCCTATATACAGAAAAGCACTAAAATCATTAAATTGAAATATCTGGTTTTTTGTGATAAGCACTAACTACAAGGTTTTGTTTTGCTTTGTTTTTTTCAACAAAAACTCTTATAAATCCTGGCTCCCTGCTTATCTCTTTGAAACAGGTTCTCATAGCTGAGAAGCTCTCTCCCAGGCCAGAGTCCTCAGTAAAGGCACCAGATAAACATAACTCTCAACGTCTAGGCTGTGTGTTTTTTTCAGTCAACAAGATCAACAAACTAAATCACAGGCCAGCTAAGAAGTCTGATGGGAAACAGGGGAAGACAGCAAAGAGCCCCCATGTATTAGGAACAAGTTTCAAAGTCAGGCCTCAAAGATCAAATGTGGGCCAGAATTTAAATATCAGACTGTGGGGCAAGTTGGGCCCCAGGGCATTGTTGAAAACAACAGAGAAACCTGTGAGATGAACACCTGAGAAGGTGACACCGACTGAGGCAGCCGACTTAACAGAGAGATCAGAGCTGGAGATGGAACCCTGCTGCCACACACAAAAATAATCTCAAAATGGGTTAAAGAACTAAATGTGAGACCAGACACTATAAAACTCCTACAGGAAAACACAGGCAGAACGCTCTTTGACATAAATTACAGCAGTATTTTTTTAATCTGTCTTCTAAAGGAAAAGAAATACAAGCAAAAACAAATGGGACCTAATTAAAGCTTACGCACAGCAGGGAAACCATGAAGAAAATGAAAAGACAACCTACTGAATGGGCGAAAATATCTGCAAATAATATGACCAATAAGGGGACTAATATCCAACATATATAAACAGCTCATACAACTTAACATTAAAAAAAAAAAACCAAACAGGACTTCCCTGCTGGTCCAATGGTTAGGAATTCACCTGCCAATGCAGAGGACATAGGTTCGATCCCTGGTCCGGGAAGATCCCACATGCCGCAGGGCAATTAAGCCCGTGTGTCAAAACCACTGAGTCCTCACGCCTAGAGCACGTGTTCCACAACAAGAGAGGCCACCACAATGAGAAGCCCATGCATCATAACTAGAGAAAAGCCCTTACACAGCAACAAAGACCCAGTGCAGCCAAAAATAATAAGTAAATAAATAAAAGATTTAGGGGAAAAAAAAGCCAAACCCTGTACACTGTTGGTGGGAATGTAAATTGGTGCAGCCACTGTGGAAAACATTATGGAGCGTTCTCAAAAAAACTAAAAACAAAACTACCACATGACCCAGCAATTCCACTCCTGGGTGACAAGGCAGGAGTTTCAAGACAAAAACACTAGTTTGAAGACATATGCATCCCAATGTTCACAGCAGCATTATTTATTATTGTCAAGATATGGAAGCTATCTAAGTGTCTTATCAACAGATGAATGAATAAAGAAGATGTGGTGTTACAAATATACACTGGACTACTACTAAGCCATAAAGAATAACAAAATCTTGCCATTTGCAGCAACATGTATGGACTTGGAGGGTGTTGTGCTTAGTGAAGTAAGTCAGACAGAAAAAAGACAAATACTGTATGACATCACTTATAGGTGGAATTGAAAACATACAACAAACTAGTGAATATAACAAAAAAGCAGCAGACTCACAGATATAGAGAACACACCAGTGGTTACCAGTAAGGAGAGAAGGGGAGGGGCTAGGTACAGGTGGGAGGAGTGGGAGATACAATATCCTGGGTGTAAGATAGGCTCAAGGATGCATCATACAACATGGGGAAGATAGCCAATGTTTTGTAATAACTCTAAATGGAGCATAACCTTTAAAAATTATTTAAGAAGAAAATAATACAAAAAAAAAAAAAAAGCTCCGTTGATACCTTGGTTACCCCAGGACACTGTACCCATACCCAAGAGTGTGCCTTGACAGAGGACAGTCAGAGGCTGCATGTCATGAGGCAAATGGACTTCACTGAAATAGTCCAGCCAAGTCACTCTGCAAATAAATGAGCAAACAACAAGTCCTTGGGAGAAGGGCGGAAACTACATGGAGAGTTGCTTACAAATGTCATCTAAAACATTCAGTTTTCAACAAAAAATTATGAGATATGTAAAGAAAGAGTGTGATTGATAACTGGAAAAAAGCAAGCAATAGCAACTACCTTTGAAGGAGGCCAGACTCTGGATTTAGCAACGACTTCAAAGAAATTATTATATGTTCAATGAACTAAGGAAACCTTGTTTAAGGAAATTATAGATGATATGATGATATCCCCTCAAACAGACAACATCAATAAAGAGACAGAAATTATAAAAAGAATCAAACGGAAACTCTGCAGTTGAAAACTATAATAACTGAACTAAAAAATTCACTGGAGGGTCTCACCCATACAAGAAGAATCTATCAAAGATAGACTGATAGAAATTATCCAATCTGAAGAACAGAATAGAAAATAGCCTCAGAGAAATGTGAGACACCCATTAAATGTGCTAGTTAGCTAGTTAAGTCACTCAGTCGTGTCCAACTCTTTGCGACCCCGTGGACTGTAGCCCACCAGGTTCCTCCGTCCATGGGATTCTCCAGGCAAGGGTACTGGAGTGGGTTGCCATTTCCTTCTCCAGGGGATCTTCCCAACCCAGGAATCGAACCCAGGTCTCCCGCATTGCAGGCAGATGCTTTAACCTCTGAGCCACCAGGAAAGCCCAAGGAAGAAACTGAAGTCGCTCAGTCGTGTCCAACTCTTTGCAACCCCATGGACTGTAGCCCTACCAGGCTCCTCCATCCATGGGATTTTCCAGGCAAGAATACTGGAGTGGGCTGCCAACACCATTAAATACACCAACATTCACAAAATGGGAATATCCGAAGGAGAGGAAAAAAGAGAAAGGAGTAGGAAAATATTGGAAGAAATAATGACTGAAAACTTTTCCAATTTGATGGAAAACATTAATCAACCCTTCCAAGAAAGTAAGATAAATACGAAGAGTTTAACACACACATCATATCATGCACACATATATATCATAGTAAAACTGTGGAAAACTAAAGACAGAAAATACTGAAAGTGACAAGAGAAAAATGACTCATCTTACACAAGGAAACACAGAAACATGTGACTAGTTCTGACAAAAATATTGTAAATAAATAGAAGTGAAGTGTGATATTTCTGGGCTGGAGGAGTTAACTGGCAAATTCTAGAACAGTTTTTTGTCTGACACAGTGAATAGCAGTATTTGACAAGGTGGCTGTTCCATCTGCCTGTATGTCATAATTATAGATGCATATACACTCTGACCCAGCAATCCCACCTCTAAAAATTCATTCTACAGATATATTAGACATGTATAAGTAAGTCTTAGTCACTCAGTCGTGTCTGACTCTTTGCAACCCCATGGACTATAGCTCGCCAGGCTCCTCTGTCCATGGGATTCTCCAGGCAGTACTGGAGTGGGTAGCTAGTCCTTTCTCCAGGAGATCTTTCTGACCCAAAGACTGAAGCCAGGTCTCCTGCATAGCAAGCAGGACTTTTACTGTCTGGGCCACCAGGGAAGCCCTTTAGACATGTATGAACATTTATAAAATGACACAGTACAAAATAATTCCCTGCAGCACTGCTTATTAAAACAAAAGACTAAAACCACCCAAAAGTTCATCAATAGGAGGAACTGGTTAAATAAGTAATGATATGGTCATATAATAGAATATTTTATAGCTATCAGAAAGAATGAGAACGCTCTTTATACTACACTGACACAGAAAAAAAAAAAAATATATATATATATATAAACTAGATGCAGAATCGTAAGTATGTACTTTTTGTGTTTAAAAATGGATAAACAAGAATGTATATTCATATTCTCTTGAATATGCATTACATGAATCTAGAAAGATACATAAGAAATGAAAATAACAGTTGTCTTAGGCAAGGCATAGGAACCAAGCAGAGGGAAGAAAAGAGTAGGAGGAAATTTTTTCACTGAATCCCTTTTTATATTTTAAAATTTTTGAACCATATGATTTTATTACTTATACAAATGATTATATTTTTTAAAAGAAACAAAAGTAGAAATAAAAATTATGTGCTGGGGTTGAGGGGGATAAGCAGGTGGAACACAAAGGATTTTTAAGGCAATATACAGTGAAAAAATACTCTGAATGGTATTATAATGTAGATACATGTTGTTATACATTTGTCTGAACCCATAGAACATACACCACCAAGAGTGGACCCTAAGGTAAACTATGGACTTCAGGTGACTAGGAGTGTCAGTGTACACTCATCAATTGAAATAAACGTACCACTCTGGTTGGGGATGTTGATTCTAGGGGAGGATATGCATATATTGACACTGGAGGTATATACAAAATCTGTGCACCTTCCTCTTAGTTTTACTGTGAACCTAAAACATCTCTAAAAAAATTAAGTCTTTTAATAAAATTACTTGAGTAACATTTTAAAGAAATATGTTAATTTATTAAAAAAAAATACCAGTGAATTTCCTGGCAGTCCAGTGGTTAGGACCCCACACTCTCACTGCCAAGGGCCCAGGTTCAATCCTTGGTCGAGGAACTAAAATCCCACAAGCTGCACAGTGCAGCCAAAAAGAAAACACACACAAAAAAAACAACCTACCACGATTTCTTATTCCTCCTTCTGAATTAAATGAAGCCTGTATCAAGTCTCACAAAATGAAATCTCATTCCAGGTGATTCAAATATTCATCTAAGTGATATTTTTCTAAAAATGCTTCAATGAAAAACTGGAGAATTTTCTTTTTTGACAAGAAAAGAAATTTAACAATTCTTTTTTTTTTTTTCTTTTTTTTTAAAAATATGGAACGCTTCACGAATTTGCGTGTCATCCTTGCGCAGGGGCCATGCTAATCTTCTCTGTATCGTTCCAATTTTAGTATATGTGCTGCCGAAGCGAGCACAATTTAACAATTCTTAAAAGGATCCATAATAACTGCTTTCCAATATTTACCCATCAAACCCCAAATCAGCTGCTTTAATGATTCGGTAGAACTAGGATGTAGAAAGGTGGTTGAGGTCAGCTGAGGTCTGACCAAATCGGTACGCATTCATGTAGCACAGAACAGGGACCTACATGCTCCCGGAGGTTGGGTTAAAAGTCAATGAGTTTAAAAGGATCCCAGATGGATGAATCTCAAATGCATGATGGTAAATGAAAGAACCCACATACTGAAAACATACATACTCTATGATTCTGTTTATATGATAATTTGGAAAGACAAGAATATAGGAACAGAAAACAGATCAGTGGTTTCCAGGGGCCAGGGGTAAGGAGAGAGTCTGAATACACGGGGCAGCATGGGAAATCTCTGAAACATTGGCATTGTTCTATATTCTGTCTGTGATGGTTTCAAGAATCTAGACACCTGTAAAAACTCATACACCTATCCATGATATTGCGATTTACAGTAAGAAATACATGTATTTGGTCTTTGTCCCAGTTTCTTTGGGCATAGATCTCCTCAAAGTCTTGGAATTTCCTAAGTGTTGAGAGTGATAATAAAGTGACTTTAAGAAAACACATATGGATAGGGGCTGGTTGCCAATGAAACCTACCATGTGGTGGGAACTTTCAGTCTGACCTCTGAGGAAGGGAGAAGGGCTGGGGGGTTGAGTCAATCACCAATGTCCAATGATGTAATCAATCATGCCTGTGTAATGAATCTTCCATAACAACCCAAAAGCACAGGGTTCGAAGAGATTCCAGGTTAGTAAACATATGAAGATTTGGGGAGAGTGCTACACCTAGAGAGGGCATGGAAGTTCCGTGCCGTTTCCTCACATGCTGCGCTATGCATCTGTCTATTCCTGAGTTACAGTCTTTTATAAGAAACCAGTGCCTAGTATGGAAAACATTTCTCCGAGTTATGTAAGCTGCTCTACCAAATTAATAAAACCTAAATTGTGGTGGGGGGGCACTTCCCTGGTAGCTCAGCTGGTAAAGAATCCACCTGCAAAGCAGGAGACCTGGGTTGGGAAGATCCCCTGGAAGCGGGCATGGAAACCCACTCCAGTATTCTTACCTGGAGAATCCCCATGGACAGTGGAGACTGGCAGGCTACAGAGAATGGGGTCACAAAGGGTCAGATGTGACTGACTGACTCAGCACAGCACAGGAGAGGAGGCTGTGGGAACCTCTGACAGAGCCAGCTGCTCAGAAGCACAGGTAACAACCTGGACTTGGGACTGGCATCTCAAGAGGGAGTTGGGGGCGGGGTGGTGGTGGTGGTGTCCAGACTGTATCTTTGACTCCAAACAATAAGTAAAACTCACAATTCTAACACTAAGCGTCTTCCAAGATCCTCATGAGTGAAGATGGGAGCTAAGGAGGAAAACCTAAAAAAGCAACGGATCCTATCCAGTTCAACAAAAGTGACCCTGAAATCCTCAGGAGAAACTTCTCATCTTTCTGTGAACGAATTCAACTGTACTCACTGTTCTTACAATTGCTCTTTTCTGGTCAATGAAATATCCCTGTTGTCTTGAGACCCTCATACCCTCAAGGGCTGGGAAAACAGTGTCTCTCTCAGAGGTCTAGAGACACTTCCTGGAAGCGCAGTTCTCCAAACAATCTCCCTACACTCATGTTAACCTAGTCCTGGTAGAACTGAAGCCCATAAGCAAGGTCACAGAGGCTCCTACAGAGAAACAGGAGACCGCCCCCGCCCGGCGTCCACTCTCACCTTCCTCACGGCCTCCAGCTCCTGCTGTTTGTTTTCGTTCGCTACCTGGAGCTCCTTCATCTGTCGCTCCAGCTCCTCCTGCTCTGCCAGCAGCTTCTTCCGCAGTTCTTTCCGACGCTGGCGGGCTTCTTTGTGTGGTGGGGGGCTGCCCAGCTTCAGGAGATGGATGGTAGAATGGATGGCTGTGAAAGGCATGAGAGAAAAGATGGGAAATACCCTTTATTCTGTGAGCCTAACCTGAATGGCATAGTGGGAAGAAAAGCAGAAACCCAGGGTAATTCTGATCCTGCCACTGAGCAGCGGTGTGACCGTGAGCCAGTCACAGAATCACTTACACATGAGTTTCTCATCTCTAACCAGAGAGGGATGATCTCTTGAGTCCCTTCCAGCTCCAAAGTCCCATAACTGCCCATCTGTGCTTAAATAGATTTGATTTGGGAACATAACATGCATTTGAGGAACTCCCAACACTTGCAACTCCCTTCCTTAACTTCCCAAAAGGCCAAATAAGAATAAGACTTCACAAGGGCTGAGATTCAAAATTCCTGGTATCTGATTTGCTACCTGCTGTAGGTAGTCAATCCTAATGGAAATCAGTCCTGAATATTCATTGGAGAGACTGATGCTGAAGCGGAAGCTCCAATACACTTTGGCTACCTGATGCAAAAAACTGACTCATTAGAAAAGACCCTGATGCTGGGAAAGATTGAAGGCAGGAGGAGAAGGGGACAACAGAAGATGAGATGGTTGGATGGCATCACCAACTCAATGGATATATGTTTGAGCAAGCTCCAGGAGTTGGTGATGGACAGGGAGGCCTGGCGTGCTACAGTCCATGGAGTCGCAAAGAGTCAGACACGACTGAGCAACTGAACTGTAGGTAGTCTGCCCTTCATCTATGCCTTATGAAACCATCTCCCTATATACTTCCTTCCAAAGGTGATAACAGCCAACCATGTATTGAATATTTGCTATATATAAATATATGTGTATATATATACACACACATACACTCTTCACATGCATTATCTAATTTTTGTATGAAATCTGATTTCTTTCCTGATTGTTTCCATTATCTAAATAGCTAGTATGGGGGTAGGGTGGGAGGGAGGCTCAAGAAGGGAGGGGATAAATGTGTACTTACAGCTGATTCACATTATTGTACAGAAGAAACCAACACAACATTGTAAAGCAATTATCCTCCAATTAAAAATAAAATCAAAAATTAAATAAATAACCAGTACTTTCACACTGTTCAAATTCAAAAGCCTGAAAGGACACAGATGAAATCTCCCTCCTACTCCTATTCCCAAGCACTGAGCTCTTCACTCCCCTACCAACTAACACCAACTGTTTCTGTGCATCTTTCCTGAGATACTTTAAAAGCATATACAAATAAACGTATATATACATTTTCCACCTTCCACTGACACAGTGGTGGTGTAACACTCTCATGAGAGCCTGAGTCTGTCCTCTTACTTCACCCTGGAGAGCTTTTCCTATCAGTATACATGCGCAGTACTGATCAGTCCTCCAGTGTGCAGCTGTGCCATCATCTGTTCAACCATGCCCCGATTAATGGACATTTGTTTATAAATCTATCACAAACATTTCTGCAACGATGTGTCATTTTTAAAATGTGCAACTCTATCTTCACTATCTCATTATTAACCCTCACAACAACTCTGAGAGGTAGGTACTATCATTAGCCCCATTCCAGAGAAGAAAGCTGCTCCAGAATTCCTAGTGACCCAGGAGAGAGGATCCAGACCCAGGTACATTGCCTCAAACTCTGAAGCTACATCAAAATGTCCACAATTCTCAATAAACAATTTTACCTATATTGAAGAATATAACATTCAGAATCCCCTTTCATGATTAAAGAGAAAAATTTCACTTTAATCTTTACTAATGCTGGAGTGATATTTTAGTTTAAAAGTTATTAAATCAAAAGTTTTCATTCTCGAGGTATCTGAAACTAGTGATTTCCTGTGAAAGTAACAAATCTTGAAAATTACTTGAAGTATTCAAAACCTATTGCATAATTCCTCTTTTGTTTTACATATTTCTAAATACTCAAAATGGCCACTTTAAAATTCTTCATGGTCCTTAAAGGGGGAAATTCCATATTCTTGAAATAGTAAGAGTAAATAAATAAAACCAAAAAGGTCCAGTTTGTACTTTTCCCACAAGTTCATCAGGCAAATGAAACTGATGAAAATGTTGGGAACTCCTCTCAGCATGTTTTTCTTCTCGCTACTGTGCTTCACACAGAGGTAACTATAGGCAAACCCTAACCCTAACCCTAACCCTAACCCTAACCCTAACCCTAAATGGCGAACAATGCCGAGTATCTCTTGTTCAGCTGCTCAGTCGTGTCCAACTCTTTGAGACCCCATGGACTGCAACATCCCAGGCTTCCCTGTCCTTAACTGCCTCCCAGAGCTTGCTCAAACTCATGTCCATTGAGTCAGTGATGCTATCCAACCATCTCATCCTGTTGCCCCCTTCTCCTCCTGCCTCAATCTTTCCCAGCATCAAGGTCTTTTCCAATGAGTTGGCTCTTTGCATCAGTCACCAAAGTACTGGAGCTTCAGCTTCAGCACCAGTCCTTCCAATGAATATTCAGGGTTGATTTCCTTTAGGATTGACTGGTTTGATCTCCTTGCTGTCTAAGGGACTCTCAATGAAAAACAGAAAGTGCTCTCAAGTTATATCATGACAAGTAATAAAAAGTACCTTACCCTGAATCCACTCTTGTTTCTTCTTCTTATCTGAAGCACTGATTTCAAAGGTCTTATCGAAACATTTTATGAGAAAAAGGCATTTCTTTCCATCTTTGTCAGGCAAGGACTAAGACAGAAAGCAAAATTAGTCTTTCAAATTTTACTTTCAAGTATTTAAATTCAAACTTAATTACTTATACAAGAAGTACCTATAAATGAATGTTACTGATTTACTTATGCTGCCCTCTAGGCAACAATACTTGCGGTAAAAATCACCCCAGATGAGTGTACAACATCTAGACTGGGAGAACCAACACCACTTGATGGGCCATTTCCTGAGCACAGCAACCCTTGTACATTGCACCTTATGCCTGAACACGTCTCTCACAGGAATCCTGGAAAATATGCCCATGGAACTAACTGTTCCAATAGGTATAGACACCCAGGGTGATTCTCACACCCTGCAGATGTGCCTCTCCCTTCCTTGCACCAAGGGTGTTGTTGCTAGCAAGCTGTGGTTCTTGTCCTATATCCTTATAAGTAGACTGGCATGATCTATCATAATCCTGTGAGTCTCCATGTTTAGCTGAATCTAAGAAGACCCCTTACTGGGCACTGCACACCTTTAATATTAATACATACCATTTCATCCATCAAGACACATTATCATTTATGAATGAGATCTTAGGTATTTTAAATGTTCTTCAACAAATAAAGATGTGGTAATAATTCAGGTATAAACAAAAAATTCAAAACATTATGTTCTTGAGGACTTCACCTATTTACAGAATTAGCAGTGATAAAGTGTTCTGAAAGTCATACCAGTTATTCAAAGACATGTTCTTTTGGTTTATTTATTACACTCAAAAATGGCCCAGGTTCTCAGAAATACTCATGATTTCAAACACTGTCTTACTGAATTTTTTTGGCTTTGTTTTCTTATTTATGACTCCAATTTACTCAAGAAATGACTCCTTAAATATACAAATACATGAGATTTAATCCCTATACTTTATTCTCAAATAGAAGACAGAAAATCAATTCACATTAGAAAAAAATTTTGTTAGGTATCTGTAATTCTCTGGTTCAGAAACTATGGTTACTGTATGCCTATATTATTTTAGAAATGTGACTTTTAAGATTATTTTTAAGGCCCCAGAGTCTAGAAGAAGGAAGATAAACCACTTGGACAGCAGGCGGCAGCACTGGAAAGAGGTAACCATTGACTCTTACCTCCACACAGCAGTTCTCATCCAAGAGAATGTCTCCTTTCTTATCTTTCAGATCCTCACTCACATAATAAGAAATTATGTTGGGTTTTAATACAAACCAGCGTTCAGTCCAGTTTTTCCGTCTATGGCCTTTTTTTATCATGTAACCCTAGGTAAGATTAAATCTGATATAAATGCTGGTGCTTTTCCTTATGAGAGCTGGTATCTCCTCCTTTTAACACACACACACACACACACACACACACACACCCCTCTTCCCCACCCCCCACCACACCTCTTCCTTTTAACACACACACCCTAACTGTGATTCTCAGTAAATCTAGACCTCCATTATTAAAAATGCTAAAAGGTGTCAGTAAAGCTGGCCAAGCACGCCTTCTCAGACAGTCACCCTCTGGCACCAGTGTACCTCTCTACCTGACCTCTCAGGATTCCGGAGCATGAAATCTGCTCCAAAGGAGCAGACATGAAATGGACCAGTAGTTAGGATCCTGGCTTCTAAGTATAGCTTTTAGGCTCACACTTACTAGGCTTGTATTTTCTTCCCATATGTCAGCCTCAAAGACGTGTGATCCAAAATTTTATTTCAGCAAGACTACACATTACTACAGACCAAAACACTTCAGGATTGTTAAAGGATAGTTAACATTTTACACAGTAAATCTATAGGTGCCGATAGCCTGTGGCAGACTATACACATCATCAAATACATAATAATGCTTTGGCTGTATCATGTGACCACTATACTAAGTTCTAAGCACATTACTTGTCCGGTTTGCTAGCTCTTGACATTTAAACCAAAACTATCTCATACTGCAGTTCATCTGCAGTTCTATATTCTGCCATCCTAATGGGCCTGGAAATCCTCTTCAGAGACCATGTTTCCCACCCTCTTATAGCACCAAAAACCTACACAAATTAAGCCTCAATTAAAGTTTATTAATAGGCTACATCTGAAGAAAAGAGCAAAAACAACATCATTACCTAAGAGAGCAAAACAAGGACCAACCAGTAAGGGTTATTATTCAATATAATAATGTAAGACATCTGAAAGATCCACTCAAAATATATAAATTCTATTTACTAAGCATTAACTTTATTAAACAGACTATGTATATCAGCACATCTGTACCATAAATATTATCAGATGCTATGCTGGTACTGAGAATACAAACTTTATAACCTAGTATGATAAACACAACTTTATTACATAAAGGCACTCTTCCCCAAAAGTAAGGGTATTTTTCTGATTTCATAAAAATTATAAATATCATATAGAGAGGTTAACATATATAAATATTATAGTAGTAAGTCCAATAATAAGAAAAAGAATAAAATAAAATTCAGAAATCCCACAACCCAGCAGTGATCACTTCTAACATTTTGGCCCCCATCCCTCCAGACAGCTCTACACACACATATCACATTGCATGAAAGGGATAGACGTACACAAGACACGAAAGTACTATGTTCAGAAATGTGACCATTTAAACAGTTCTTTCAAAATAGCAACCTCCCAGTGTTTAACTGTAATTATTTACAATGTAAGCCTAACACAAGACTGGGAAAATAAGAAATTTTATTCCTGTTCTAAATTAGTGTAAAAATATAAGTGACTTAGGCTCATCTTTGTGATAAAAATGTTTTATTTCAAACATGTCAAATTCTAAAGGTGAGGAGAAACTGTGTCACAGGACGCTTACCTGTTTCAGCACATCTAATATGAGCTCATTGAAGACCTCGTTAATTGCCATGGACACAGTCTGTCGATCCATGCCTTTGCTAAACTGTCCATTTCCAACAAGCTCAATCAGTTCCCACACAGAAAGGCCATCTTTACTGTCATCAAAGTTGATTTTATAATTTTCAAATTGTTCTTGTTGCCAACTTACTCCCATAGCTTCTGTAAGTTTCTTAAGCAGGTATTCAATCTATAAAAAGAATTTTTAAAGTATTATTGCATAGCAAAAAAAAAAAAACTTTTAAACTTAGGTATGTATCTATGTTATTTACACTAAATAACTAAATTAAAAGGTCAATTTAGGAAATATTCTTTTATAGTTCCAAGTATATCTTTAAAGAATCTTGACACCATCAAGGAGAAGGGTGTGGATAAAAAGCCACTGATTCTATGCTAACTTAGAATAAAGTAATAAAAAACTGGAACCCTTAAGAGCCTATTTATATAAAGAACAAAAGCAAACTGCATACAGACACTATCATACACAAACTAACTGATGCGATCTGTTTACTCTGTTGGATTTCAATATATGAGAATACTAATTTTACTGAACCAGTATGCAAGCACTAAATAATCATCTCAAAGTATGTACAAGTTAGTCACCAATTTATAAATTTTCCACATAAGCCAATTATTTTAAATTAATGCTGCCACTTCTCATTAGAATTCTGTGTGTTGTAAACAATGGTGAACTCCTAGACTGGGCCAGAAAAGTTTATTAAATTCTGAAACACATAGCTTTGTATACAGAAATAGAAAATACCATGCTCATCCCTCCAAAAAGCTCTACACACACACAACACTGGCATGAAAGGGATCACAAGACACCTGCTGTCCAATAACCTTTTCTTTTTCTGATGAATGAGTGCACAATGAATGGATGTGCACATGATATGAAAGTATTTTTAAAATGTAAATGAAATAGTAACAGTTTTAAAAACAAACTGTGAGGCAGTAATACTGAATTAGAATTGATGTCTCTTACCTTCTGGAAAGCCTGGGTATCCTACAGTGCTCTCTCAAACTCAACATATCCAAATATGAATGAATCATCTCTACCTTTCAAATGGCTTCTCCTCCAATTATGGATTTCAATTGTGAACAACACCATTCACCCATGCCAGGATGACAAACCATGCCCCACTCCTTTACATCAAGATCAGTGACAAAATCCTACTGTTTTCACTTCCCCTCTTTAAATTCTGCCTGGCTCCCTATCACCTCAAAGATAAAGGCAAGCTCCTCTGTGTCCCCCTGTGGTCACTCACCCCCTGTGTATCATCTCTAACATTTTCTCCGCCATGCCTCACTGCAGATTTTACACCCCACCAACACCACCATCAACACTGATCCCACGCAAGCTCTATAAAGAGCTAGCTAGTTAATATTTAAGACTTTATACATCTCTGCTATACGTTTTTCTTTGTTTTGGGTTTTCCTTTTTAACAACCCTTTAAAAATGTAAAAACTATCTTAGGACATGGGCTATATAAAAACAGGGTGTGAACTGAATTCAGCCAGTAAGCTGTAGTCAGCCAACATGTGCAATAGATTATAAATAGTTTACCCATTTAACACACTTTTTTATGCTTCTGTGCCTTGCCCCATGCTGTCCTGTTGAGATTACCTCTCCCCATTTCTCTACTCAGTCATATCCCACCAAAGACCCGCAAATCAGGATCTGCATTTTAACAAGAACCCAGGTACTTTCCTATGCATATTAAAGTCTGAGAAGCACTGCTCTGGTAAAAGTGCTCTGACCCAGGTCAGGTGTTCCTCTTCTGAACTCGGCATACTGTACAGAAAGTATCTCTATATTCAAATGCTGCCCCTTGCTGATTTTTTTGAACTCATTATAGGAGGGACAATGTCCCACTCATCTTTGAATCTCCAGAACTCAGCATCATACACAGATGTAGTAGAGCTCAGTTAATGAAATGGAAATAAACCAAGCTAAACCTCAATTTTTTCATCAAAGAAATGGGTATAATAAAACTCATCATGTAGGACTCCTATGGGGATAAAATGGGACAAAAATAGAACACTGTGCACAATGTCTGGTATAACAGGCACTCAATCAATGCTACTTCCTTCTGTACTGCACCATTTCAAATTACATTTAAGAAAGCATTCATGAAATAACAGAATGAGGAAGAAGGCAAAATTAAATTTACCTATGATTTCCAATGCATAAAGATTATGTAAATATTCTGACAAATACTAGAGGAAATATTACAGTCAATTTTGTTACAGATAGGATTATGAATTAATTTCTTTCTCTTCTTTGTAATCCCAATTTGGTTATAATGTTGTTTGTGAAATAACATACTTTAACAGGAAAAGAATGTGAACAATAGGAAAAACATGTTTGCAAAGAAATAACACACTCACAAAACATCCCAAGGTCAAAAAATATCAACAGCTCTACTGATGTAATTTGATGAGATATTATAAGCTCCTCCAGTATGCAGATTATCTAATACCTTAAATCTAGCATATAGTGGGGTGTTCAACAAATGTTTATTTGCTGGAGAAAAACACACTCAGGTCTTCCCTTTCTCTTGTTGGAGATGTACCTGTTAAGCTTATGCATCTGCTGTTAAATTTAACAGATATTATTTTCTTGGTTTTTTAAAAAAATTATTTTTGCCTGTGCCGAGTCTTTGTTG
Organism: Cervus elaphus; assembly: GCF_910594005.1. Classification (NCBI taxonomy): domain Eukaryota; kingdom Metazoa; phylum Chordata; class Mammalia; order Artiodactyla; family Cervidae; genus Cervus; species Cervus elaphus. The sequence continues at coordinate 56,059,794 of NC_057815.1, forward strand.
CCACACATGGGCTTTCTCTACTTGCAGCACGCAGGAGCTGCTCTCCAGTTGCAGTGTGAGGGCTTCTCATGCTACAGAGCACAGGCTCGACGGCACATGGCCTTCAGCAGCTGTGCCATGCAGGCTGTGACACATGGGCTTAGCTCCCCTCAGCCTGTGGGATCTTCCCAGACTAGGGATCGAACCCATGTCCCCTGCACTGGCAGGAGAATTCTCAACCACCTGACCACCAGGTAAGTTCTTGGCTTTTAAAAAGAAATAACAGGGACAGGAAGTGGAAAAAGAGAACAAGGGAAATCAAGAAGAAAAAAGGGAAGAGGGACAGAGAGACCAGGATAGAAAAGAGAAGACGGGAAAAAAAGATTAAAGCAATAAGGCACAAGAAAGAAAAACTTAATTATATAAACAACTGACCAAAGTAAATTAACTCAGAGGCATTCTCACGCACAAAAATTCAATCTCCCTAAGGCAGCAGAAAGAGGGCCCATGCTGCCTGATCACAACTTGGGATAAAAGCTTATACAGGCACTCCTAGAAGTTTTAGTAGTGAGGCTATGGGTGTCGCCACATGTATGGACAGGATGACAAAAAGTGGGTGTGACAAGACAGTGCATCTGACTGACCATTAGAACAAGTCAGGAAACAGCTGGGAATGACCCTGTGCCCCTCAGTTCCGCTTGTATATTGGAGCTTCAATTCCTCTCCTGTATTGGAACGTCTTTTACAATGTTTCCAGTCTACAGCAAGCGGAGCTCTTCTAGGGGCAGCTCTCCAGGTTCCTCCTGAACCTTTGTGCACACGCCCGACCCCCAGCCCTTCAGAGTTTGTCATCGGGGCCCAGTTTGTCCTCTGCATTCCCAGTGACTGCCAGGTAACTGATCTAGACTTACTTCCTGCTGACTTTGAACACAATCACATACTTATCACAACCAAGTAACTTAAGAACCTCTTCTTTCATTGTATTGCGCCAAGGAGAGACAAACATTCCCATTCTCAACTATTTGATCATACTAAATAATAAATCACGTGTTGCTGTGTTAGTCTGAGTGGCCTGCACCAATTCTAAGAGCTCATTCAGTTTCAGGAAGCAGCTTACTTCCTCCTTCCAAGGCAAGTTGCACCAAAAATAACAAAGAATAAACTTTCAAGCTGCATGTGATTTTTGAGGCCTCTGGCTCTGAAATTTCTTTGTTAAAAGTTCTTTCCCTGTAATCATTAAAGAGGGCCTTTATTGACTTAATTCAGATTTTATTTCACTGGGGATCTCTTAAAACTCTTTCAGGTTTGAGATTTAACTGCATGAAGGCAATTCTTCCAAATAAGCAACAGACACATCCTGTTTTGTTCTTGGCTCAGTGGGAAATGAATACTCATGTAAAAACTATACTTCACACACACACATTTCCAGGAAAACCGTTCGAGAAAAATTTCAGAACCACCTCAAATGGGGACACGCTAGTTCTGGACTTTCGTGAAGTAAGTCATTTATTTATTCAATGTTCTTGATAACTACTTTCTCGGTGATAAGAAATGAATCAAAAGCAAATTTATCTATACCACTTATGTTATTCATATAACTACCACTGTTACTTATGTCTAATACAGTATTAATCAAAGGTGGAGAATAAAATCTCACTTTAAAACATTTTGGACTTAAAATGCAAATGATCATTATGATAAACGACTTATTGGAAACATAAAGATTACTTTAAATTTATAAAGCCTAAAATCAACTGGTAATATTACAAATCAAACTCATACATGACAAATTAAGACATTATACTTCAATTTTATTTTAAATGTGTATGTTTTCATACTTAATTTTATTAAAATCTGTAAGCCTAAAACTAGTTCCAAATACAGTTCTTTTTTAATACTTAGTACCATAACAGTACTTTAATAAGTACTTAGGAAGGAAGCAAAATCTAACAGAGAATGGAACCTGAAGAAAAAACTCCACTGTTTTTCATAAAACGTGCAACCTTGAATTTGCATTGCTTGAGCAAAAGCCAGGAGATGTGCTAATAGCTTAATAAACACAAGACCATATTTTAAATCTTAGGAGGCTGGCTCAGTAGTCAAACAAAGCTATTTCACATAAATCTGTTTTAATGATCCTTTCTTTCCCCACACAAGTACTCCTGGCCACAGAGGAGTAATCTGTAGATCTAACTCTAATTCTACTTCTAATCAGAAGAATGCTGAGGGAGCTAAGGACATCAAAACAACAGAATATGTCCAAACAGTGACATGACAAGGTATGCTGCCTGGCTATCCTGACAAGTCAAGAAAAGGCTGTTCCCTTCTCAAACGAGATTAAGTTGTTTAGGAGAGGAGCAAGACACTCTTGTCAGCCTGCAGAGAGGAAAACAAGCAAGCTGTGGCATCTTGGCTGGGCTCCGGGTGCAGAAAAATAAAACTCATGGCCCACCTCAAGTCTTTGTGAGTCACAGTTTTTCAGGCCACCCAAAGCAGAAATCGTTTGAGTGTCTTAGACAGGGCAGTCAGGAAGCTGGTGCTGACAGGCTCCCTCCACAGCCTGTGACTCAGTGATGACTTAAAGCCAATGACAAGTCCCCCACATCAAGTCAGAGCTGCTTCAGGGAATACGGTAAATCTCCCTACAAAGTAATTTCTAATTCTAAGGTCACTTTCAAGTCCACCATATATATTTTGGTGATGGAAAGAACCAAAAGATCATGGGTAAGAGACCCACTACATCTCCAGTTCCAAAGAAAATGCAGAGTAAAACTACAAAATGTCTTAAAAGACAACAATGGAGATTTTATTAGCATAATTCTTCCAAGCAGCAGCTAGGTTTAAAAATACCATTGCCATATCTACATCTATCAACATTCTATTCCCTTCTATATGTCTCTGTATTAAGCAAGATAATTTTCATGGACAAAAATTCCATAACATGTTTTAATTTCCCCTTTAACATACGTGCACAATTACATTATTATTATTAAACACTGAGAAACTGTTCCCACCACTGCAGTGAACTTGCTTTCTCCTTGCTCACCAATGACAACCTAATTATTAAATCCAAGGACAACTTCTCATTCATCACCCTGTAATTTTTCTATAGCACCTAACGCTAGGAACTACTTTTCTGCTTCTTAGAACTTTTTTTTCTTTGGCACCCATGACTCAACACTCTCCCAGTTCTCCTACCTGACAGACTATTAAACTTCCTTCACCAAATCTACTTCCTCCCCCGGGTACAGAAAGGGACCCATGCCTCTGTGCTCAGCCCTCGCTTCTCCCACTACCGTCTCTTTCTTCCTGATCTAACCCACTCCCGTGGCTTCCCTCTCTGTCTCCAGCCCTGGCCTCTCACAGCTCTAAACGTACTCTTCCAGTTGAAACAAGGCAGTTCCACAAGGATGATCCACTCATAATGCCAACTGTACCAAACCATCACCATACATCACATCCCAAATAGTTCATCACCAGTGCTTCACATACTTTAGTCCTCACAAGTGTCTAGTGAAGGAAGCAAACAGGGAGACTAAGTAATCTGCTCATGGTCACAGAGCCAAAGGGTGGTCAAGCAGGGATTTAAATCAGGCAGTCTGATCTGAAAGACCACGCTTTAAACAACTACACTATATTTCCTCCCAGTTGCCCAGACCTGAAAGTTGTCTCTGTCCCTGCACAGCCATCATGCTCCAGTTAAAAAGGACATGTGTCATTCATTTTCACTGCCCAGCACCTAACCCCCCCTTTTTTACAGTTATTAAAATTACATTTATTAATTTTCAATGACATCTTTACAGCATAATGTTAACTGAAAAAAAGAGCAGGGAAAATTGTATATATTATACAACCACACTGTATTTTTTTAAAAAGTCATGAATAGAAAAAAATATAAAAAGTAGTATTTCCAAATGCTAACCTTGGTTCTCTTTCAGTGGCAGAACTACAGAACTATAAAAAGAAAGTTCTTTATACTTATTTGTAGAAATAAGTAGAATAAGAACCTAAAGTTTCTGTAATTAACAGATATTTTATAGGGAAAGTGAAAGTGTTAGTCGCTTAGTCATGTCCGACTCTCTGTGAGCCCATGGACTACAGCCCACCAGGCTCCTTTATCCATGGAATTCTCCAGGCAAGAATACTGGAGTGGGTTGCCATTCATTTCTCCAGGGGATCTTCCCAACTCAGGGATCAAATTGCAGGCAGATTCTTTACTATCGGAGCTACCAGGGGAAAGATACTATCTATAGGGAAAGTTCAGTTCAGTCACTCAGTCGTATCTGATCGACCCCATGGAGTACAGCACGCCAGGCTTCCCTGTCCATCACCAACTCCCTGAGCTTGATCAAATTCATGTACACTGAGTTGGTGATGCCATCCAACCATTTTATCCTCTGTCGTCCCCTTCTCCTCCTGCCTTCAATCTTTCCCAGCACCAGGGTCTTAATCCAATGAGTCAGTTCTTCACATCAGTTGGCCAGAGTATTGGAGCTTCAGCTTCAGCATCAGTCTTTCCAATGAATATTCAGGACTGATTTCCTTTAGGATTGACTGGTTTTGTTTCCCTGTTATCCAAGGGACTCTCAAGAGTCTTCTCTAACACCACAGTTCAAAAGCATCTGTTCTTTGGCACTCAGCTTTATGGTCCAACTCTCACATCCATACATGACTACTGGAAAAACCATAGCTTTGACTAGACGGACCTTTGTTGGCAAAGTAATGTCTCTGCTATTTAATCTGCTGTCCAGGTTGGTCATATCTTTTCTTCCAAGGAGCAACTGTCTTTTAAGTTCATGGCTGCAGTGATTTTGGAGCTTAAGAAAATAAAGTCTGTCACTGTGTCCATTGCTTCCCCATATATGTGCCATGAAGTGATGGGACTGGATGCCATGGTCTTAGTTTTTGGAATTTTGAGTTTTAAGCCAGCTTTTTCACTCTCCTCTTTCACTTTTATCAACAGGCTCTTTAGTTCCTCTTCACTTTCTGCCATAAGGGTGGTGTTGTCTACATATCTGAGGTTATTGATATCAATAACCTTGATTCTAGCTTGTGATTCATTCAGCCCATCATTTTGCATGATGTACTGTACATACAAGTTAAATGAGCAGGGTGACAACATACAGCCTTAACGTACTCCTTTCCCAATTTTGAACCAGTCTTTTGTTCCATGTCCGGTTCTAACTGTTGCTTCCTGACCTGCATACAGATTTCTTAGGAGGCAAGTAAGGTGGTCTGGTTTTATAGGGAAAGGATGCTATTAATTTTTTAAAATAACTCTCTCTACCAGCTCTCTGACAGAAGTAGTAAAACTTGGCTTACATATAGCAGGCCTGCCTCTTTCTGACCATGAAAACTAATGAAGGCACACAAAAGATTAGAGTGACAGCCACCAAACCCTCACATAATTAAGCTCTGGGCATGAATCAGTCACTCATTCATTCTATGAACTAAAAATAATATATAAAAGCTCTTATCACTGATCTACTTTTATCTCTACAGGGGCTTAGTAGCAATAGTTGTTGTTGGGAGTATCACTTCATTATTAACCTTATTAGTGAGGAAAGTTCAAAGTAAAATCCTAAATTAGTAGTCTTCAAAATGACATGTTTCAGGTTCTTCTGTTCTCCAGGGTCACAAACGGAGGTTGTCCAGGGCGTACTGAAATTCCAAATCTCAGAACTCTCAGTCTTTGGAAAAAACCAGTGGGCTGGGCGCTGAAGTAACTGACCCCAGAGTCTCATCGTGCCCATGACCAAAAGAATGACCAGGTAAATAGACCAGTCCAGGATGGGAGAAGCTAGCGGGCACGCTGTTAAATCAACGCTAACCCCCTTATGTCTGGGGAATCCCACTGTGGACGCTAAACACAAATGGGCCCTTCTCAAGCCTCCTCTGCAGCTAGTTCATGGCAGCTGACCTAGATCATAACGATCAGATGCATCATACCCTGTGATTGGGAAGTAGGCATAGAAAGCTCTCCAAGAACAGTTGCAGGAAGATCTGAGTTCCCGGGCAGCAGTGTGCAGGGTCAGAAATATTCCACAGTACAATAAAGTCTCCCTGTGGTTCCCCACTGCACAGCCTCCACACCTGGTTTTCAGCCATAATAGCCATTCTATAAGCTACCCAACATTTTTAAAATTACCTTTCTGGCTTAAATCAGTCAGTCCAGCTACTTCGAAGACTGGCAACTTGGCCAAGTGAGATACCTCACTCATCTCAGACATGCTCTTCCTTTGCTTTCCTGCCTCACATGACCTCACCCTCTGTCCCTTCCACCCAGAAGTCTTCTCCTTTGCTTTTTTCATTAGTCAAAACTCTTCCATCTTTTAAGCCCCAGCATAAGTGTTATTTCCCCCCTAAATATAACAGCAAACACAATGAGCACTTCCTAAAGGCCAGGCATTCTTCTCATTTCATCGTCACAAAAACAGTAGGAGGTAGATAGTAGCATTAGCCTTAGTTTACAGTGGTGGAAACTGTAGCAAAAATTAAATAAATTGCCCAAGGTCTCACAGCTAGTAAGCAGTGATGAAGCTAGAATTCAAATCCAAGACAACTGACTCCAGATCTCTGCTCTTAACCAGGGAACACCAAATTACAGCCCATGAGTCAAATCTACCCTACGAGCCAAATATGACTCTCAGCCTGTTTTTATACACCCTTGCTTTAAGAACCGTTTTCACATTTTTAAGTGGTTGCAGGGGGGAATCAAAAGTATAATAATACTTCATGGTCCATGAAAATTATATGAAATTCAAATTTCAACATCCATAAATAAAAGTTTTATTGAAGCAACATACTGTCTTGTGGCTGCTTTCATGCTATTAACAGCAGAGTTGAGTAGCTACAACACAGACAATATGGTCAGAAAGCCCACAAAGTCTCAAATATTTTCTGTCTGGCCTTCACTGAAAAAGTTTAAGATGCTCCTTTTAACCACTGCATTCTATTGCCTCTCTTAAAAAAGACTTCCCTGATCCCTGACTTCTCCCAAACTGGAATAAATCTTTCCCTTCTCTGTATTTACATGGCATTTGAGCTCTCTCATAACAGGTTGTTTATTTTGCTTTGAATTACACTTGACTTTCTTTTGCTTGAGCAGACTGCAAATTTCTTGAAGGCAGGAAGTCATCTTTTTCACTTCAGATTCCTCTTATTGCCTCATTTATTGTTGCCAGTCAATAAATACTTGCTGATTTGAAAAAATATTGCAGTGTAAACTTTTAAACAGATTTTCCTAACATGAACATGAATCACAGAAATAAATCACAGACCGGACTCCATGCTGGCAGAGTGGATAATAATGGGCACGCTTGATCACTAGTGGTGGGTATATAAACTGGTATAGCCTTCTGAAGGGGCAGTTCTGCCTCGTTTATCTAATACCCTAGAAGTATGCATTTTTTAGGACTTAGAATTCCACTGATGAAACTGTGGAAAGAAAGAAGCAGACTAGTGTGCAAAAATGTAAAAATGTATGCAATAACATTAGTCACAGGAGCTAACATATTTACTAAATACATATCACGTGCTTGGCACTGAGCTAACTCCTTTATTTATTTTTTCCCCTAGTCACAATTTAATTATTATTTTTTAATTTTAGATTTTTTTATTGAGGTAACACTGGTTTATAACATTACATAAGTTTCTTGTATACAACATTGTATTTCTACATCTATATGCACTACAGTATTCTCGCCACCAAAAATTTAGTTTCCATCCATCATGATACAGTTGACCCTCTTTATTCATTTTACCATCCCCACCCCCACAACCCCTCTGATAACCACTATTCTGTTCCCTGCATCTACATGTTTTTGTTTGGTTTGGTTATTTTGTTTATATTCCACATATGCATGAAATCATACGTAGCCATCTTTCCCTGACTTGTTTCACTTACTGAACTAAGTTCTTTAAATATGAAGCCTCACAACCCTTAGAATAAACATTTTTAAGAGCTCTATTTTATAGATGAGGAAATTAAAATTCAAGAGGTTAAATAACATTGTCCAATGTTAGAGGATTACAGATGACTCTTTTTTTAAGGGGAAGACTACAGCTGATTAATCTGATATTATTAGTCTTTTCTAAATTTACAACTGTAATAAGCATATATGCATCATTTTTAGGGCAATAAGACAGCACAGACCTTACTCCTGCATTCCCTGCTCCTTTCCCCACCTTCAGAAGCTCAGGGAAAATAATCCACAACAGAACAAGCCAATGTCCTTTTTAATTTACTTTTTAATTTACTTTGCAAAGCATGGTTTTAAAAAAGTATCCATCCTTGACTTTGACACAGGAATAGTATTTTCTCACATAAATGAGCCTTGGGAATAACATTCTGGATCCTATGTGTTTCCCATATAGTATCCTTCAGCTAGTTCTTATGGTTTGCCAACATGTAAGTAGACAGAAAATTATGCTGTGACTTGTACTGAATAGAAGACTCCTTGAACATGAGAATGGATTTGTCTATAATTAGAACAGCTTAAAGAGGAAGAACCCCACCCTGCCTGTAAATATCCAGAGTTACTGCATGACCTCAAATTACTAAGTCTGGGACTTTTTTGGATCCACGCTTTTTTGCCTTTGATCCAAAAACACTAGCATAGGACCTCCTTCCATATCTACACTGAATTAACACAGATACTTCCAAGTTAGATCTATTAGATGCTAAGATAGTCACATAAAGCTTCTCAGAGCCACACCTTACCTCTTCTGGCACAATAATTAGTGGGTATTTGTCCTCAGATAAAAAGTTGAAAATAACCCATATTTTAAATGCATCTTCTTCCGTAATGAACAGGGGATTCTTTGTGAGATTTTTTTTGACACAGAGGGTCCAACACATCCTATTGAATTCAATCTTGTCAAAGTTGTCTTGGACCTAAAAAGAAATGAGGAAAAATTCCAATGAATCAGTCCTAAATAAGTAGCACGTAAACCAAGTAAAACAGAAAGACAAAGCCTACTACAGGCTTCCATTTTAATCAATCCAGTTAACCAATAACCATTTCCTAGTAGTTGCTTAGGTACCACACTTTCAAAGGTTCAATTAAGAATGTTATATTGAGCCTGACACTGAAGTAACACCTGCTCATGTGACTCACTTGGCACATGAAATACTAGCTTGTCAAGTAATTTTTTCATGTATAAATATTATCTTCTCAACAGACTACCAATCTTGGTATAGGAGTTAAGAATGTCAGTTATTCAATATGAGCTACATGCATATATCATTCTTACCTATATGGTCAAAGAAGATACTTTCTCTTGGGAAAAACTATTTAACTGAAATTCTAAAAAGACAGCTCTGCCACTCGGTCATTCAATCATGTATTCAACATTCCCTCAGGGTCTACTGGTACGCTTCCGTGGTGGCTCAGATGGTGAAGAATCTGCCTGCAATGCAGGAGACCTGGGTTCAATCTCCAGGTCAGGAAGCTCCCCTGAAAAAGGGAATGGTAACCCACTCCAGTACTCTTGCCTGGAGAATCCCATGGACAGAGGAGCCTGGTGGGCTGTAGTCTGTGGGACTGAAAAAAATCAGACACGACTGAAGTGACTTGGCACGCATGCACAAAAATGAGCCAACTACTAAGCTACGGAAGGATATAAAGAAACTACTCTAGTGGTCGAGTGGCTAAGACTCTGTGCTCCCAATGCAAGGGGCCTGGGTTTGATCCCTGGTCAGGGAATTACATCCCACGTGTCACAACTAAAGATCCAGCCCAGCCAAATAAAGAAATAAATAAATAGGTTTTTAAAAATTAAGGATATAAAGATGAAGAATAACTTGGTCCCTGCTCTTAGACTAGTCACAGTTTATTATGAAAAACAGACATGCAAACAGACAAATCTTAACATAACACAGTGTATGATTCAATAGTTTTTACTCATTCAACTGATAAAAGTTAGACAGTAGTCATTATCTGCCAGGGACATCACAGAGATACTGAATATTTTGGGTTGGACAAAAAGTTTGTTTGAGTTTTCCCAAAAGAGCCTGAAGAAAAACCCTAATGAACTTTTTGGCCAACTCAATACTGCTAGCCCTTGTCTCCAAGGAATGTCAAGACAATCACAATATAGTGTCCTAAGTATTACACAGATGTAAACAGAGGCTTCTGTGGCAACACTGAGGAGCTAACAACCCAATCTTAAGAACTGGGGAAAGATTTACTGAAAAGGTGACGGAGCTGAGTCCCAAAGAACCATCAAGAGTCAAACAGTTTAAAAACGAAGACTGTTACAGGTAGAACAGAATGTGAGACAGCCCAGAGGTGGACACAACCATGGTCAGTTTAGAAATGCAGAAGATTAATATGAATGGGCTACTTGGTACTGAGGGTGGTATAAGTCAGGCTCTTCATAAGTGCAAATCACAGAAACTATCTTGAGTTCCTTTAAACAGATAAAGAATGTATTGGAAAAGCAATGGGTAACCTCAAAGATCTAACACAAAGGCTAAAACATCTAGACTCTAAAACTAAGCCATTAACAATCCAGGTTAGGCAGTCAGAACTGCAGTTGAAACTACTCGTGGTACCAGCAGGTGGAGACACCACGGTCAGTGTAACAGGAGGCCATCGCTGCTGCCACTGATCCAGTCCTTGATCTTCCATGTCACTCACTGCAGGGTCAGAGTCACACTGGGTCACATTTCTATGCCCGAGCTGCCAGGAAGCAGGGAAAATGAGTATCTAAACTCAATATGTGAGATATGAGACAGGTCCTGTCCTCCTTCCAGACACAGGAAAGAATTCAGATACTGGACAGTCAGAAAAAAAAACAAAAAACGCCCACTGTATGTGGCACGGTGAAAGAGAGAGAGTGAAGACCAGATCATGAAGAGCCATATATATAATTCAGGGTAAAGAGTTAGGATTTATCTGTACTGGAGGAGTGGGAGGGAGCAACATACACAACCTGCATTTTAAAGCCATACTGGGGACAGTATGGAAACATGAGCAAAGAAATTCTGTTTAGAGACAGAGATGAACAAAGTGTGTATAACATAAGGAAGAAGTCACTAGTTGGCTGCAGGAAGAAGTTTCTCTTTGTGGTTGGCAAACCAGTTTCCCAAGAGTAAGAAGATATCCTTTGTGCTCTGCCTTCGGCACCGAGTCTCCGTCTGCCACAGTTTCCCATGCCCCCAATATACACAAATGACCCCAAGAAGGGAAAGTAACAGCTGCTGCTCCTCTTTTTTCTTTCCTTTTCTTTTTTTTCTCTCTTTAACACCATTTATTGAGGACTTAGCATATGCTTGGCATTTTATATGCAGTTTCTCATTTAAACTTTGTGTTGGCCCCCTAAAGGTTAAATATCTTCCTCATTTTACAGATCAGGAAACACATTCAGGAAAATTGGGTACCAAGTTTACATGACTAGTAAATATCAAGACTGGAGTTTAAATCAAAGCTCACACTCTATCCCTTTTTTCTATGCCCAACTGCTTATAGAACTCAGAGGACTCTATTTATATGATGGAAGACTTCTCTACAGGACTAGTCTCAAAGGCCACTTTATCAACTCTAAACACCCACAGCCCTAAAAAGCACTAAGTGGAAGATACGCCACCAGGGGAAATGACATATGCATGGAAGCACAAAGCTCTGCTCCGAGGAACAAGAAGTGATTCTATGTGGATCATGTGGTCAATTAGACTTCCTGAGAGGGAGTGGCCAGATTTATGGCTAGAAAAGCAAACACAGACAGAAATCACAAAGAGCTTTATAATTTCAATAAATAAATAGCCTTAGGAAACCCCCCCCATTTTAGAGCAAAGAACAGCCAGGTCATCTGCAGCCCAGATCAGCAGTTTGCAGAAAAGACAGTATTTGGGGCAGACTTCAAAGCACAGTGAAACAGTACAAGGAACAGTGCTGCGAAGGATAGGAAAGGAGACCGCATGAGCAAAGGCACGGCAGGGGCTGCACACCAACCGTGTTTGGGGGACAGCCACAGGAGGAAGGGGACAAAACAAGGAGAAAGAAAGATGAAGTGCTCAATTATGTGACTCTTCAACCTGCAGTTCTGCTAAGATATTTATGTCATCTGAAGACACTCAAAGAAGGAACTGTAACCTAAGAGGAAAGGCAGATTTGTGAATCAACTGCATGCCGACAAGGACTGAAGCCACAACGGTCAATGAGATCACTGAGGGCAAACTCAAAGTGAGAAAAGAGATGGAATCGAAACAGAACCTCAAAGGATTTGCACATTTACAAAGTGAGGGAAGGATGAGGAATTATGACGCCTGGAAGAACAATCAAAGTGGTAGGAGAACCACAAAGACATAAAAACTGAGTGAGCAAACAAGAAGAAGAAGGTCTGACCAACCAGTAGTCTCCCCCTTTATCCATGAGGGATAAGTTCCAAGACCCCCAGTGGACATCTGAAACCACATGTGTTTTTTTCCTATACATAACAAGTCTATGATATAGTTTAATTTACAAATTAGGCATAATTGAAGATTAACAATAATAATCAATAATAAAAAAATCATAAACAACATATTGTAATAAATGTTATATGAATGTGGTCTCTCTCTCAGAATATCTTACTGTACAAATGTTAATGCCTTTTCCATCTTTAAGCACTTAACGTGTACTTGGCCATGACTTCTGCAGTTTTGAGATGCAACAGGAAAACTAACAGAATTTCTTTTTCCTTCTTCACAATTTCACGGATACAAGATTCATTCTTACCAAACATATTAGCAACGTCAGCATGTTTTCTTTCCTTATTAAGTAGAGAAGTTTCAACTTTTCACTTAAAGGAAGTACTTTAAAGCTTCTCTTTGGCCTATGTAACTTGCCAGCATCACCACTCTTGTGCTTTGGGTCCATTTTTAAGTCAATAAGAGTTACTTGGTAATTCTCTGGTCATTCAGTGGTTAGGACCTGGAGCTTTCACTGTTGTGGCCCTGGTTCAATCCCTGGCCAGGGAACTAAAATCCTGCAAGTTATGTGAAATGGCCAAAAAAAAGGATGGGGGTTACTTGCACACATTCTCATGTGTTCACTGTATACCATGACAGCCAATTTGATAACCCAGGTGGGTATTAACTGACTAACAGGTGGGACACACAGCACAAAGGGACGATTCACGTCCTGGGAAGCATGGAGCAAAAACGTGCAATTTCATCGCACTACTCTGAAGAACATACAATGAACTATGAATTCTTTATTTCTGGAATTTTCTGTTTAATATTTTCAGACCACAGCTGACAACAGGTAACTAAAACCACAGAAAGAGAAACTACAGATAAGGAGGGGCTGCTGCAGTGCCAAATGCTACAGAGAAATTAAGAAGGAGTCATTTGAGAAAAGACTGCTGGTTTTGCAACTGACTGGTCACTAGTTAATTATCTTCAAGACAGCCAAGAAGTCTGTGTATAAAGTCAGACTGCAATGGGATCAGAAACCAACCAAATTCTCCATAAATTAGCTTTCCCAGGAAATAAATAGTGGCTCTTTGATGCAAATGCAAGTGCTCAGTGTCTTACTTAATTTTAATGAGTTGCCTGTTTGGCTTATTACTTCTTTATATTCTAATCTGTCAATAATATTCTTTAGTTTACACACACTCAAAGGTAAAAGTGTATTAAATGATGGCATTTACACCCTTTAAAAAAAGGGACAAAATCAGATCATACAGGAAAACTCCACAATTAACATCATACTCAAAGGTGAAAAACTGAAAGCTTTTCCTCTAAGATCAAGAACAAGATAAGGATGCCCACTCTCACCACGTCTATTCAATACAGTTCTAAAAGTCCCAGACACAGAGATTAGGCAAGAAATGCAAATAAAAGGCATCCAAATTGGAAAGAAAGAAGCAATGACAATCTGAAAAGAAAATTAAGAAAACAATCTGATTTGCAATAGCCATCAAAAATACTAGGGAGTAAACTGAACCAAGGAGGTAAAAAGACTTGTATACAGAAAATTACAAAACATTACTCAAAGAAACTAAAGATGACATAAATAAATGGAAAGACATCCTATGTTCGTGGAATGAAAGACTTAACACTATTAAATGCCCACACTATCCAAAGCAATTTATTATAGATTCAATGCAATCTCCATCAAAATTTCAATGGCTTTTTTTTTTTTTTGTAGAAACAAAAAACATTACCCTAAAATTCATACGGAATCTCAAAGGTCCACGATAGTTAAAACAATCTTGAGAAAAACAAAGGTGGAAGCCTTATACTTCTTGATTTCAAAACCTACTACAAAGATACAGTAATCAAAACAGTGTGTACTAGGGAATTCCCTGGCAGTCCAGTGATTAGGACTCCATGCTTCCACTGCAGGGAGCATGGGTTTGATTCCTGGTTGGGGAACTAAGGTCCTGCAAGTCATTCAGCATGACCAAAAAACAAGAAGAAGAAAGAAAAAAGAAACAGTATGGTACTGGCATAATGACAGACACACAGACTAATAAAACAGAATAGAAAGCCCAGAAATAAACCCTCATTTATACTTAAAGGCCAGTCTGTTCAACAAAAGGTGTTGGAAAATCTGAATGTCCACATGCAACAGAATGAAGATGGCCCCTTATCTTATACCATATTCATAAATTAAGTTCAAAATGGAGTAAAGATCTATCTAAATGTAAGACCCGAAAGTATAAAACTCCTAGAAGAAAATATAGAGGAAAAACTTCATGATACTGGAATGAGCAATGATTTCTTAGATATGATGCTAAAAAAGCACAGGCAACAAAAGCAAAATTAGACAAAATAACATCAAACTTAAAAGCTCCTGCACATACCAAAAAGAAAAAAAAAAAAACAACCCATCAACATGGATGAAACAGTTCTTGCCATCCTAGAACTTACACTCCAGGGGAGTAATAAGATATCAAACCATACAGCAATAATACAACCACCTGTATGGTGAAAACTGTGGTAAAAAAGAAAAGCACAGAATGTCGCAAGCGTCCATTACAGGGAAGCTGCTTAGGTCTAGAATGGGTGGGGTGCTACCTGGAGAAACCTCCCTGAGGAAGTGACAATCAAGCCGAGATCTCCACATGATGGGTGGCGGAAACCTTACAGCAGAGGAAGCAGCATGTCTGAAGGCTCTGTGGCAAGAAGGGTCTTAGTAATCTGAGGAAGGCCAAGGTGGTTGCCCTGAAGTGAGCAAGAGGGAGGGGAGAGAAGGCTAGAGAGGCTGCAGAAGCCAAACGGAACATGGCCCTGCACGTCATGATAAAGATGCTAGACTTACCTAAAAACAAGCCATTGAAGGGTATGGGTTCAATATCCAATGTGACCTCAATCAAAATAAATCCATAAGTTGAAATGGTCTCTAGGCCCATTCAAACTATAAAAGGTCTAAAAATCTATGATTCCATACTCTATGTCATCTACAGGAACAAACTGGCTCCAAAATTCTAGTCTGCATCACACATATTAAATCAATAGTCTCACATTTAATAATAATTGCTGCTAGTGGTTTCAAGGTGTCCAAACCAAAGATAATTTCCAAGAAAGAAATATGCAGAGTGGTTCTTATTTTTACATAAAATTTTTACTTTACACCAAGATTCATACATATGAAGAATAAGATACCACCTCAATTCTGACTCAAAGTACTAAAAGTATTTATAAAACTAAACTCACATGTTCTCTAAACTAGAAACTTTACGCAAACCCAGCTCAAGACTAAAGTTGTTGTGGAACAGAAACAGTTCTCGAAAGACAGGGAAATTAGTCAATTTAGTGCTTAAGAAACTGCAGAAATTTTTCTCAGAAAGCATTCATACTCTTTGATCAATAATTCTACTTCAATTACTTGTTGTTCAATCAATACTTGTTGTTCAGTCAATACTTGTTGATTATCCTAACAAGAGAACCAGAGTCAGACAAAGATTCACCTAGGATAGTCACTATTATTTAAGAGTGGGGAAAAAAATAAAAAGTCCACCAAGAAAAGGCATGGTTATAAAGTACAAAACTATTATACAATCACTGAATACGACTTAGTACTTGGGTGACCTTGAGCAAGCATTTAACCCAAGGCCCATCTCCTCATCTTTAAAATGGTGGTAATGATGGTACTTAACCTACAGAGTTGACATAAAGACTTTATTAGAACACCTGTTTAAAACATTTAGTATCCGAAACACAATAGACTCTAAATAAATATTAGCATCTTTGTACTCAAGGTTTTTTAAAAAAAATTCAATGACATGGGACAGGCAATATTAATGTTAAGTGTTCAATATGATCCCTTGAAAAACAATATATAAAAACATTTTAAAAAATAAAGACTTGGGAGTTCCTTGGCAGTCCACACTTCACTGCTAAGCATGCATGTGCAATCTCTGGTTGGGGAACTGTGATCCCACAAGCCAGGCAGTGTGGCCACAAAAATAAAATAAAAATAAAAACTCAAAACAAACATATCAGAATGCTAACAGTGACTGCCTATGCATGTTAAAACTATGGATGATACATATTTTCTTAATAAGTTCTTTTTTTCTTAACTTCAACAATACCCTTTTATTACCTTTACAATAAAAAACAAATTTTAAAAACAGTATTTTATATTAATTATCAGTGAGATGCAAATCAAAACACAGTAAGCTATGTACTTCATATCCACTGGAATGGCTATAATAAAAACAAAATGCTGATGAGCATATGAAGAAATTGGACCACTCAGCCACTGCTGGCAGAAAGTAAAATGCATAGCTGCATTGGAAAACAACTTGACAGGTTCCTCAAAAAGTTAAACACAGAGTTGCCACATAACCCAAATTTCATTCCTAGGTATATAACCAAGAACTGAAAACATACCTCCACACAAAAATTGAACATGCATGCTCACTGCAGTAAATTCATGATAACCAGAAAGTGGGAAGAAAACAAAACATCCATCATCCAATGAGTGTGCCAACAAAATATGGTATATCCATGATGGAATATTTTTTGGACATGAAAAGAAATGAAGTACTGTTATGTGCTACAACATGGATGAACTTTGAAAACATGATGCTAAGTGAAAGAAGACAGACACAAAGGTCACATAGTTCCAGTCACATTGTATAAGTCCAGACAGAGGTAAACCCATAGAGGTCAAAGTAAATCCAGAGGTAAAAAGTAGGTTAGTGGTTGCCTACAGCTGAGGGGGAGGAGAGGAAGTGCTAATGGATATGGTTTTTACCACCAAATTGTACACTTTAAATATTCTTGTAAGGTATATGAATTATATCTCACTAAAGCTGCTATTTTAAAAAACAATACTTCTGGGAATCCCCTGGCTCTCCAGTGGTTAGGACTCTGTGCTTCTGTAGGAGGCACAGGTCTGATCCCTAGTTGAGGAACTAAGATCCCACATGCCCCACACCGCAGGCATAAATAAATAAGGTTACTCTCCCTCTTGATTACTGTAATAAAGAACTGACACTTTAAACGAAACGTAAGATTTCTTTAGACTACATCAGTTTTAGATTTATATTGTTGGCCACGGTGTTCAATGACGTAACGTCATTCATACTTCTCAGCATGGAACCTCTTCAATTTCTCAGAAGTTTTTAGTCCTGCATAACTTTGCAAACATGATGAAAATGTAGAGTCCAACTTGGCCACTGTTCTAAATTAATACTATGTAACTTTCAAGCAACAATGAAAGAAAAAACAACACAGGCTAAACGATAATAAGAAAATCATATAAAAGCCTGGTTTGGGGAATTTAAGAGCAGCACCCCTTCCTATCAGGCTTCCCAGTGGTGCTAATGGTAAAGAACCCACCTGCCAATGCAGGGGACTTAAGAGAGGCAGGTTCCATCCCTGGGTCAGGAAGATCCCTGGAGTAGGGCATGGCAACCCACTCCAGTTATGTTTGCCTGGAGAATCCCATTAACAGGAGAGCCTGGCGGAATCAGTCCAAAGGGTTGCAAAGAGTCGGACACAACTGAAGCAACTCAGCACATACGCATGCACCCTTTCCTATTAAATGATACTTGTTAGGTATACATTTGACAACATTTTGAGTGCTGAAGTCATATTCACTCCACTAAGAGAAATTTGAAAACTCATTTTACGGTAGAACTATAACTAAGGGACAGCAAGCGTCTGGGAAGAAAGTATAACATCCAGGCTAAGAAAACAGAATGCAGACTGCTAGAGAGAAGAAACATTATATTGAACAAAAATGGTTCTCTTTGTGTATCTTTCTTTTGCATGTGTGTATGTGCATTCCCAAAACAAATTAAAACAAAAACAACAACAACAAAAGGATTACATTAGAAAGCAGTAAATCCCCCAATTAGGACTTGGCTTATTGACAAAGGATTATTGGTTTTTAGTCAAATAGCCCAAACCAACATTTAATGTGTAGAATCAGGGAAAAGAACTGACTTGGATGATTTGGATGAAGAAGCCAACTAGGCTATTAAAGCTCATGAAAGGTTTAGGTTGCCTCATAACACACTGAGGCAGAACTTGATTTTTTTTTTAATTAATTAATTACAGTTGTGCTGGGTCTTTGTTGCTGACACAGGCTTTCTCTAGCTGCAGCAAGTGGGGGCTGCTCTTCATGGTGGTGCATGGGCTTCTCACTGCAGAGTGCAGGCTCAATGGTGAGCGGGCTTCACCAGTTGTGGGGCACAGGCTTAGCTGCCCCTCGGTATGTGGGATCTTCCCGGACCACAAATTGAACCCAAGTCCCCTGCACTGGCAGGCGGATTCTTATCCACTGTACTACCAGGAGAGTCTCGGAACCAGTTTCCAATGTAGTCTACTGGGGCTCAAAATTTAAAAAGTAACAATATACCACTTTCTTCAATTATTCATTGTCAGATAATCCAGGCACAGCGTTTTTTTGCCCTAAAAAGGTGGGGAGGAGCTCACAAAAATTCAAAAACTCTTCCTGGATGTTTATAGAATCCTATTCTTTACTTTAAAAAAAAAGGAATTTAACAAACAAGAAAAAAGTTAACAATCAGCAGAGGCAAAATATTCAATATATGAACACACAAGATCATCATCTGAAGTCTCAGGAAAGCTGAAAATAAATTATATCAATGTGAAGAACAACAAGAATTATTCCCTCTGAAGAAGCAAATATGGAAACCAAATGGAAAAATTGTTTTTTGCAAAGCAAGTTTGATTATAGTTTATCTCTTTGTCTCAATCCCTTCTGAGTAACTCTCTTAGGCAAAGGCAGAAAAACCTCTAGAATAACTGTGGGGGGCGGGGGCGGGCAGGGGAGAAATGACCAAACTGAACACTGAGGAACACCAGATACTGAAGAAGAAGAAGAAAAAAAATTACATTAAAACAGTTGAGAAAGAACCTAAGGGAACTAGACGCTGGATGAGAGTGTTTGAGATGATTAGAATGGTTTTTAAACCACTTTCCCCTGGCCCCTACTATATATCCAGTAACTGGAAAAGTATTAATTCTGTAAAGTAGTAATTAATCCCTCAATAGTACATACAGTTAAAAGTATTCTGGTCTAAAAAGTGAAATCGCTTAGGTTCAAAACCTATCTACCCCTTATTAGCTATGTTCTCTATTTCCTCCTGAGTTAGTTAAATGGGGATAAGAATTCCAGTTATGCATCACAGGATTAGCGCGAGGATCAAATCGGACTGTATGTGTGTGTATGTATAAATGCACATATTGCAAATGTTTACTCATCATTTCATATATTCATTAAATAACTGATGACAATCTCTAAGTTTTCTGTTAATACTCTTCAGTCACTACTGGCATTTTTTTTTTCAACCAAGTTTCAAAACAAGGCACCAATCTGCTCAATTTAAACCCACACCATGGAAACCTTGGCTGCTTTATTTGGACTGAAAGCCTGGCAAAATTCCACTCCAGGTGGCTAAGCAATAATAAACAAGGGCTCACTGTTTCATCACATCCTCACTTGCTCTGTGAATAAGATTTTCCCCAAATTTACTGGCTAATTTTGGACTTCTTAAACACTGCTATAGTCGCTCAGTTCAGTTCAGTTCAGTCGCTCAGTCGTGTCTGACTCTGCAATCCCGTGGACGGCAGCACACCAATCTCCTTATCCATCACCAACTCCCAAAGCCTGCTCAAACTCATGCCCATCAAGTCAGTGATGCCATCCAATCATCTCATCCTCCGTTGTCCCCTTCTCCTCCCTTCAGTCTTTCCCACCATCAGCGTCCCTTCCAATCAGTCAGCTCTTTGCATCAGGTGGCCAAACTATTAAAGTTTCAGCTTCAGCATCCATCCTTCCAATGAGTATTTGGGACTGATTTCCTTTATGATGGACTGGTTTGATCTCCGTGCTGTCCAAGGGACTCTCAAGAGTCTTCTCCAACAGTTCAAAAGCATCAATTGTTCCACACAGCTTTCTTTATGGTCCAACTCTCACATCCATACATGACTACAGGAAAAACCACAACTTTGACAATACAGACCTTTGTCAGTAATAAAATAATGTCTCTGTTTTTTAATATGTTGTCTAGGTTTGTCATATAGTTTCTCCCCCACTTACAAAACTTTTAAATACCTGAATACTAAAACAAAGAACATAATAAAACTTTAAAACTCAGGATGTTTCAAGAAAGTTACATCAAGGAGAACAAAATGTGGTATCAGGGTACAGCACCTCAAGATATTCAACCATGTCTCTCAATCCAGTCTTCCAGCCCACACAAATTCTAGCACTGAAAAACAGCAATTTCCAGGTTTCTGAGACTTTCCCAGTATGTTCCATATATTTTTTAATAACAGACATAATTCTACTTTTTGTTTTTTTAATTTTTAAGCTCAAACACATGCACACAGCAGGCCATCAAACATTTGCCAAATATAAGATATATTTACTGTGTGAACGGTTTCTGGTTTTGATTTTGGTTTAAATAAACTGCAATTTGTTGGACATGGAAGCAACCTAGATGCCCATCAGCAGATGAATGGATAAGAAAGCTGTGGTACATATACACAATGGAATATTACTCAGCCATTAAAAAGAATACACTTGACTCAGTTCTAATGAGATGGATGAAACTAGACCCCATTATACAGAGTGAAGTAAGCCAGAAAGATAAACACCAATACAGTATACTAACGCATATATACGGAATTTAGAAAGATGGTAACGATAACCCTATATGCAAGACAGAAAAAGAGACACAGATGTACAGAACAGACTTTTGGACTCTATGGGAGAAGGCGAGGGTGGGATGATCTGAAAGAACAGCATCGAAACATGTATACTATCAAGTGTGAAACAGATCACCAGTCCAGGTTGGATGCATGAGACAAGTGCTCGGGGCTGGTGCACTGGGATGACCCAGAGGGATGGGATGGGGAGGGAGGTGGGAGGGGGGTTCAGGATGGGGAACACATGTAAATCCATGGCTGATTCATGTCAATGTATGGCAAAAACCACTACAATATTGTAAAGCAATTAGTCTCCAACTAATAAAAATAAATGAAAAAAAATCAAATAAATTAATTAATAAACTGCAATTTTTTAAAAAGTAAAAATACAATGAGGTTGTAGTATGTTTTAAACACATTTTTATATAAAGTAGGGAAGACAACAACTTTTTGTCTTATTTATTTAAAGTCCATGATGCCAGAGTGCTAACATATACTTTAGGGGAAAAAATTAGGGAACTAGGCATTGTTTGTCCTAGAGGCACAGAGAAAGGGTGTCCTTTGGGTTTGACGGTCCACTGCAGACTGTCTTGCTTCTAGTTCATACAGCCTGTACTTGATTAAAACAGGTATTGATAGGAAAGGGGGGGAATATACCTAGTTTGACCCCTTATGTGGGGTCTGGGCATGCTTCACATGCTAACCACTTGTCCTGCTGTTGCTGTAATTCAGTTGCTAAGTCACGTCCGACTCTTTGCAACCCCATGGACAGCAGCACGCCAGGTTTCCCGGTCCTTCACTATCTCCTGGAGTGTGCTCAAATTCACGTCCACTGAGTCGGTGGTACTATCTAACCATCTCATCCTCTGCCGCCCTCTTCTTTCACCTTCAATCCTTCCCAACATCAGGGTCCCTTCCCATGAGTTGGCTCTTCGCACCAGGTGGCCAAAGTTTTGGAGCTTCAGCATCAGCCCTTCCAGTGAATATTCAGGGTTGATTTCATTAAGGACTGGTTTGACCTCCTTGCTGTCCAAGGGATTCTCAAGAGTCTTCTCCAACACCACCATTCCAAAGCATCAATTCTTCAGCGCTTGGCCTTTACGATCCAACTCTCACATCCATACATGACTACTAGAGCTTTGACTATATGGACCTTTGTATGAAAAGTGATGTCTTTGCTTTTTAATATGCTGTCTAGGTTTGTCACAGCTTTTCTTCTAAGGAGCAAGCTTCTTTTAATTTCATGGCTACAGTCACCATCAGCAGTGATTTTAGAGCCCAAGAATGTAAAATATGTCACTGCTTCCACTTTTTCCTCATCTATTTGCCAGGAAGTGATGGGACTGGATGCCATGATCTTAGTTTTTTGAATGTTGAGTTTTAATCCAGCTTTTTCATTCTCCTCTTTCACCCTTATCAACAGGCTCTCCTGTCTTCAGTTCAGTTCAGTTCTTGTCTTAGGGGTTGTTAATGGAATATAAACGTTCTCACCACTACAGTTGTATTCAAAACCTCTTGACTTTTATTTAAATTAACACAGAAATATCAAATGGTAAACTCAGGATTTTGAAGCTGTTTTAACTAATCATGGCTAAGACAATCTAAGAGAAAGACAAATAATATGTTCTCAGTTTTATGTAGAATATTTAAAACAATGAACTTAAATAAGAGAATAGGATGGCAGTGGTCAGGGGCTGGAGGGAGGGGAGTGGAAATGGGGAGATGCTGATCAAAGTGTACAAACTTCTAGCTTTAAGATGAAAAATACCTGGGATATACTGCACAGCATTGTGACAATAACTAACAATAGTACTATTTAAAGTTGTTAAGAGACCAGATCTTAAAATTTATAGCCCCTCCACACACAAAAAGGTGACTCTGGGAGGCAATGTTAACACAAGTCACCTTATTGTAGCAATCATTTCACAATATATACATGTATCAAAGCATAATGCTGTACACCTCACAATACTATACACCTTAAATTTACATACGTTAGGTATCAGTAAGATCTCAATAAAGCTGGGGACATTTTTTCTAAATAAAAAGAATTTCTTCACAAACCAAAAAAAAGAAAAAACTTACTGACTTATAATACAACTATAAGCACAAATGAGCTACCTAATCAATGAACAGAAGGCAGCCCAAAAAAGCTTTAGAAAATAGTATAGCATCATACTATGAAGATTTGAAACATCACACATAAGTTTCTATATAATTTGTTTAAATCTTTTCTATCATGATATAATTCACATACCAAAAAATTCACTCTTAAAGTGTACATTTTAGTAGTATTCAGTATATTCACAAGGTTTTATAATCATCATCACTATCTAACTCTAGATCATTTTTATCACCCCAAAAAGAAACTCCAAACCCATCAGTAGTCACTCACCATTCCCACTTCCCTCCACCTTTGGCAACCACTAATCTATTTTGAATCTTTATGTGTTTGCCTATTTTGGACATTTCACATAAACTGGATCATACAATAGGTGGTTTTTGCAAGTTTAAGTCTTACATTTCATTTTGGTGTGGTTTTTCCCTCTGCAGTTTCTTTTCTAAGTAAAGCATGACCAAGGCAATGTTTTATATTTATATAAACATACACACACATATAAATAAAGAGCAAAAATTGTATTGTTGAGGCTTATATGGAATAATAGATATAGGTACAAAGAATACTACCTAAATTAACAGACTATAGTTTTGACAGTCTTTGCTGCAAAATTTCTAAAAAATAAAATGTGATTTTTAAAAAGAATGCTGACCAACATTTTGGCATTTTCCAAACCACTAACTTAAATTATTATTATACATTTTAGTTCCTCTACTTTACTACTATAAAAAGACACTAAATTATAAAAAGAATTTATACATATAAATAGCTATAAAAAATTTTAAAAATCATAGGAAAAAATATGTCAGTAGTTATGGTATTTAGGTGATTGGAAAGTAGGCTTTTTTAATGTATTTTATTTTTAATTTAAAGGTATTATCACCAACACTTTTTTGAAAGACATTTTTAACATATACCCCCAAAATTCAGGCTATATATTATAAATAAACAAAAGTAGGGACTCCCAACCTTTCATGTGCATATATGATTACTTTTCACATCTAAACTAAATGTACATAATATGGAAAGATGACAGTAATATATTGCTTAGTTAAAAAAACAAACTGAACTATATGTAGCATGACCCTATTGGTACAGAAATAAAACACTACGTATTGTATAGGTGTGTGCTTGCATGCATATAAAAAGGTCAGCAAATAATTAAAAGTGGTTACTCCTGAAGACTCAGACTAAAAGGGGAAAGGAGAATTTACTTTTTATCTCATATATTTGTACTAATTGCCTATTTAATAACAAGCTAAGTTTTGTAATTTTTTAAGACTTTACTTAATTATTTTTTTTGGCTGCATCTTGCAGTATATTAGTTCCCTAACCAGGGACTGAACACAGGCCTCAGCAGTGAAAGCATGGAGTCCTAATCACTGGACTGGCAGGGAATTCCTACGTTTCCTAACTTTTAAATCACAAATGTTTTTAATTAAATGTGCCATTAATTATTTTCTTTAAAAAAAAATAAAAGCACATTAAATCTAACAATTTAATGTGTCAACTTTTAGTTATCCAAACCAATGGAGAACTCAAATGAGGCAGAAAATACCAAGAGATTATACTTGGCTTCCAAACACCTAACAGTTTATAGCATCCTTAGTCATAATGTATCAGAGGCAACACACACGTGGTACCCAGAAAAGTCCAGGATGAAAACTTCGCTGTGTATTATCTATAAAGTATAGATATTTTACCACATCATATCCATGCTTTAACAATTCTGGTACATGTGGAACCAGAATTAAAAAAAAAAAATCATATCATATCCAATCCATGCTTTAACAATTCTGGTACACGTGGAACCAGAATTTAAAAAGAAAAGAAAAAAAAAGCTCCCAAAGAGAAGAGAAGACAGATACAGATGAACACAAAATACAGTTCTTAATTTCAAAAAAAGAGCCAGCGGTAAAAATAACGAACCAAGGTTTAGAAGACACTGGAGAAGAGAGAGAAAGAGGAAGCACTGTCAGTCTCTTCTTTCACTCTGATTTATCTCAAAATACTTCACAACTAAACTCCTTAGGGAACTCCCCAACAAGGGTGTGTGGGGCCCACCTGAAAAGTGTAACTTGAACACCGCTATAAGCAGGAAGAGGGTAGAATCATACCTTTTCCAAAATGAACTTGTTTAAATAAGGCATGTAGCCCTGGTTGGAGACAGGTCCCTCATCATCATCCCTGAAGTGCTCTTCAAGGGCAACCGGGTCATGTGGAACCTTCAGCACGGTGCACAGGTTATGGGACAGGACCTGTGAGGGAGGAAGAGAGCAGTTTAGAGGCGTCCACCAGGCAGCACGGCTGCCCCCTACCCTGGGGAGAGAAAGACAAAAAATAAACCCCCAGCTGCCAGGCTCCCCACTCGTTATCGACAGGGTCTCATTCCCTCTGAGCTTTGGTTCACTTCAAACCAGTCTCTCTTACTTGCCTACAATGAGCCAGGCTCCATGAACAATTTGTAACTATCACACCCCTTGTGTGTGTGTGAGTCGCTCAGTCGTGTCCGACTCTCTGCGACCCCATGAACTATACAGCCTGCCCGGCTTCTCTGTCCATGGAATTCTCCAGGCAAGAATACTGGAGTGGACTGCCATTCCCTTCTCCACGTACTCCTTGCAGGCTTTTATAAATTGGCCCACATTAGAAAGAAAAAGGGGGGAAAGAGCAAGAGAATGTGTTCAGAATTGAACACCTCCCCAAGCAGAGCAGTGTCAGTCAATTAACGCTGTGAAAGAAAACAGATGGTGCTGAAGAGCTGCAGCTGGGGGCTCTGGACAAGGTGGCCGACCCAGGCTGGCCACAACCGCTCTCCGCTTCACTTCTCTCTTTTGTTCAATATCAAGGGCCAAGTTAACATACAAATGTATCAAATACTGATTAGTAATCTCTGTATGTCCAAACATCGCTATAACTCCATGATGCTAGGTTAAGTTTTCAAGATGAGTATAAAAAGCGTATAAATATGAAAAGAGAAAGAAATCAAGTGCCTGCTTTAAAAATATATAAACACTCAAAAAACTAAAATAAAATAAAAATATAAAATATAAAAACTCAATAGCAAAAATACCTCAGGAGTCACCAAAATGGCTGAAAATATTTTGTAGAAAATTTGCATTCTGGTCCTGCCATAATCTAAATGCATACTTTAACATTCAGGTAGTTGAGTTAGCAGTCTGGGCTGTTTGAGTACTAACTGTGTTTCATATTAAGTGAAAATGTAAAAATAAAACTTAAATTCCTTCCATTTCATTTGTGCACTCTAAACAGGTCAAATTAAACAGCTAAGGGTGTACTTCCTCTAACACAGAATCTTATTAGATGTTAAATCCCAGGTTAAAATCTTCTCTATTTTTCTCAGCCCTACCCATTCAATCGCTTAAGGAGCCACATTCACCTCAATGAATACTTCCAATTCTGTTAAGCAAGTCACTTTTTTCTGCATACATATATTTCAGTTAGGATTTTTTACAATTAAAAAAAATTAATCTATAAAAATAACATTTGCATATCCTCTTGCTACATTTGTTTTGTTTCTCAAAGCTTCATTTATGTGGAGATCCTTTTCTACATGCTCTGCCGGTTTTAAGGAAGTAAGTAAAGCGAAGAAGTACACAAATGCTTATAAATGAAGTAACGAAGACTTTACCAGCCCTACAAAGCAGGCTGTGTTTCTCAAGTAAACTATTTGCCAGTAGTACAGCACATGAAAAGGGCACGGTGGGGCCTTTACTGGATCTTGCACCACAGTCAGAAAATCCTAAATAGACACTTCCTTCCTTTATTTACCTTGTAACACCTATAGGGCAATTATCTGCCTCCAAAGAGGTTTTGTGAGGATCTACTTCAAGAATATAAAGTGCTTAAAAACTGCAACACACCGCGGAAATACAGAACAATAAAGAACACAGTCCTCTTATAAGGCCCAATAGTCATTCAGATTTTAAAATTATTTGGGACTTTACCCAAGTAAAAACTCCCAACCACAGGTTAACCTATAGTATATCCATAAAACATTAAGAACAATGAGGAACTCACTGTGTAGTGATATGAAAAGATCTCCCAAGTAACTTAAGTGAAAAAAAAAATGTACCTAAGACTACATACAGTGTGCTTCTATGTAAAAGAAAAAGGAAGAAAAAATTTTCAAAACTTTCCAAGGATATATAAGAAACTAATAACAGTGGGGGGAGAACTAGTTTGATTGCAGAGCAAGACCAAAAGGTTTCTCACTGTATCTCCCTCTTTATTAAGTTCTGAAAAAAATTTTAACTATTCAAAAAATGTAATAGCTATTTTAAAAATTAAGCACATATACATACACACACATTTTTCTTAATGGCCAGCTTAAGCTCACACTAAATCTTGTAATGTTTATTTTTTTAATTTTTTAAAAAATGTATTTGGCTATGCTGAGTCTTAGTTGCAGCACTCAGGATCTTCAATCTTTATTGCAGCAAGTAGGATCTTTAGCTGCAGCATGCAGGATCTAGTTCCCTGACCAGAGATGGAACCTGGGCCCCCTGCGTTGGGAGTGTGGAGTCAGCCACTGGACCACCAGGGAAGTACCACACAGCTAAATCTACTTATCTTCTAACTCTACACTATATCTTCTACATTAACTTACCCCCTAAAAATTAGGTATAAAAGGGAGACATTCGACAGCAATGTGGAACTAATGGATAAATAAGGTATAAGGACAATAAATGAGCTCAGAAAGAATAGTGTGTGCTACAATGACTTCATATATTAAATGAAATGTAATCTAAGCCTTAAAATAAGGAGAGCTTTTGGGTAGGAAAGGGCTTCCCTGGTGGCTCAGACGATAAACAATCTGCCTGAAATGCAGGAGACCAGAGTTCGATCCCTAGATGGGGAAGATCCCCTTGAGAAGGAAATGCCAACCCACTCCAGTATTCTTGCCTGGAGAATCCCATGGAGAGAGGAACCTGGCAGGCTACAGTTCACAGTATCACAAAGAATCGGACACAACTGATCGTGACTACCACTTTCACTGTCACTTTGGGTAGGAAAAGGGCAACTGGAAGGTTTTCCAGATAGAGAGATAATACAAGAAAAGTAACTGATTAATGCAAAATTCTCAGGGTACAAAAAGGAGACACCAATCCCTCCCACACCCATCCCTTTCTCTGCCTTTGGGTTTCACAGATCCTCCAACTAAAGTGCTGGTAGAGGCTCTAGATGCTATATTGTCATCCTTCCCATCTTATAGATAGATGGTGAGTACTGGCTCAAAGAGATTAAATTTGTTTTTCTTGACTAAGCTGACTTAGGAGAACTGAGACTAAGTCAGGTTTTGTCAACCCTGGTCCAACACTCTCCAGTAATAAGGAACATTATGTTTCCAGTTTTCTAAAATCAAAATCTTTGTGTAGGTGCTTTAGTTCAATCCAGTGATCTCACTGAAGATTTAGATTTAAACCCTAGACTCCAGCCTTGGGTAATTAAATAGCACTTTTAAAAAATACAGGGATAACTGAATTCTGGGATAACTTTCTTAAACACCTTATTTTAGTTAAGCAAACTGTGAGAGAGGCATCAGATTGTATTAAAGGACCCTGGAGGAGGAGACTTGAGTACCCACCACACTCATGTGGTCTGTTCCTGGTCAGTGGTTTGCCATTTACCCTTTTTAAATATTAGAATATTTTGCTGCTTACTTGCTTAGTCTCAGTACCCTCACTGCAAAATGAAGAGTTGGTGACTTGTTTCTAAAACTAATGTTTTCAAAAGTCCAATCCTTAACTGTCAACCAAAACTCATTTCATGAATTCAACAGAAAGAACTATAGTTTAGATCAGAAATTCAGCTCTTTTCATTGTTAGTAAGGTCTAGAACAGAAAAGTGTTCTTCAAACAAAGTAACAACAGTATCTCAAAGTTTTTAAGTAAAAGATATTAAAAAAAAAAAAAAGAGGAAGAGGATTCCTAAAGGCCAGAATATAAACTAGTAACAAGAAGTACAATCTCCATAAACTTACACAGCAGTTGATGCTGTTTCAGAGTAGACTCACATTATCCATTAGTTGCTTTTAGTCTTACCCCTGGAGAGTAGATAGTACTGCTGCTTTACAGATGAAGCTAATTCAGAGATGAGGAGCTGTCTCCCAAATCACATACTTTTTGATGCAGCGAAACTAGGACTAGAACCCAAACCTTATACTCTGGTGCCTTTTCCATGCCCTACCACTTTCCCTTTCCTCCTGGACAAACAGAGAGCCCTGGCCATACAAAAGTGACCTGCGTGCTGTGGCCATGCATGTCTGTTATTGCTAAGGTGAAGTGGTGGACCAGTGCCCACCAGGTCAGTTCTCCAGCACCCAGCAAGATGGCTATAGCTATTTAGTGGAGCAAAGTTAGATCCAATGGTAAAGAACCACATCCGCCTAGAAATCTGGGACCACTCTCTCTCTGGGAGCCCTTGTCTCCCAGCACCTGCCGTTGGGGAAAACTGTTCCAAGAGTTACCATCCTCCTCTCCCGATGAGAAAGCTGGAAAACAGATGAGGGCCAAAGCCATCAGGAGGAAATAGGACTACATATTCTTGATTTGTAAAAGGACTGCCCCTGAATCACGCTAATCAGTGTTTGTAAGTTTCTTGAGAAAGTTGAATTTATCCTACTTCAAACGCCTGCTCCTCCAAAGGCCATTCTTTCAACGCCCACATAATTGCTAAGCAACTTTGCTCTCATTCCTTGATTCGAAGAATAAACTATTGTTACTACAATAAAAGGTCCATATCCATGCCAGACCCTCATCATTCCAGTTCCTTCATAGCTGTCTGCCAGTGCCTCTGCAGGGCCTCCGCCGACAAGAAATGACTAACTGCTCGTGTGGTTGGTTCCTGTTCAGTGGTTTGCCGTTTACCCTTTTTAAGTATTTTACTCCAACTATCGTGGAAAGAAATCAAGGATGATGAACGACTACACAGTGTTTTAACACACATTAGTGCCTAATGCTTGCCCTCCTCCCTCCCAAAGATGCAGAGATTACAAAGTTCTCTGAAAGGAGCCTCCCCCCCAGCCGACCCCCAGTCACACGCTGCTTCCCTTTACAGGATGTGCGTAATGGGCAAAATTCAACACTGAAAAAAAGAGGGGTGGAGATCCCAACGGGCTTATCTCAAGGGACACAATTACAGAACTAAAATTCATAATGGGTAATCTTTTTTTAAAGCGTGAAAATTCCTGTCTGATTAATAAAATTTCAAGCTAATGGCGAATTACCAGAAAACTCTTCCTAACAGAATGACCAATTTCCTACCCATGCCATGCCCTGCCTTAAGAGCATTGTCTTAATAGAAATCCCGCCCCTTACCACAAGGACTCATTTTCCCTTTCCTGACAATATCTTTTCGTCCTGCTTGCCACTGCTTAAGGCCTGCTTGCTTTCTCTTAAATTATCTTTATTATACTCAGCCTCAGAAATCTCAACATCATCTCTGACTCAAGTCCCTGAATGCAATCAATCACCATCCTAGCCACTTCTACCACATTCATCTTCAAGGGCTGCCTACCTCACGTTCCCACCTTGTCTAAAAGTCATAAAAAAGCCTACAGAAGTAAAAACCAAGGAGGTTTATGTCCCTTGGCAAGCTAGTCTCCTTTACCTTTCAGCCTTATTTCTTCCTACCCTTCCGCACCAGCTGTACAAAAAAAGCCAAACAAGTTTACGCAGGACACCTTAGGGGCTTCCCCAGTGGCTCAGCAGTAAAGAACCCGCCTGCGGGGCTGGAGACTCAGGAGACACTCAGGTTCAACCGCTGCATCAGGAAGATCCCCTGGAGGAGGGCATGGCGACCCACTCCAGTATTCTTGCTGGGAAAATTCCATGGACAGAGGAGCCTGGCAGGTTATAGTCCATAGGGTCGCAAAAGAGTCGGACGCAACTGAAGCGACTGAGTACAGCACTTCAAGCAAGCCCTGTATCACCTCCCTGTCCCCCTCCAGGCCTCTGCTGCAACCGCCCATACACCTCCATTTCTACCTGTCATAAATGCCATCCCTTTCTAAAGCCTCCACCACCCAAAATCAAGATGGCCTTCCCCATTCTGCATTTCCCAAGCACTCTGTATTTATTTTACACTCCCGCACAAGATTTATTCTCTCCCATAAGACTAAATTTCTGAAAGGTCCATGTCTTACGCACCCTTGCATTCCCACAGTACCTAGCATGCTACTCAGAATGCAGAAGGCTTTCAATAAATGCTGAACAAATTCCTTCTAAAAATTCTCCTTTGACAGTAAAACCATAATAAGTTTAACAGTGATAACAATCTTTCATTGATAAAAAGACTGAGACCTGAGACTTGTCTAAGCCACACACACTGTTGCAGGTCAGGAAGCAAGAGTTAGAACTGGACACAGAACAACAGACTGGCTCCAAATAGGGAAAGGAGTACGTCAAGGCTGTATATTGTCACCCTGTTTATTTAACTTATATGCAGAATACATCATGAGAAATGCTCGGCTGGGTGAAGCACAAGCTGGAATCAAGACTGCCAGGAGAAATATCAATAATCTCAGATATGCAGATGACACCACCCTTACGGCAGAAAGTGAAGAACTACAGAACCTCTTGATGAAAGTGAAAGAGGAGAATGAAAAAGTTGGCTCAAAACTCAGCATTCAGAAAACTAAGATCGTGGCATCTGGTCCCATCACTTCATGGCAAATAGATGGGGAAACAGTGGTAACAGTAACAGACTTTATTTTTTTGGGCTCCAAAATCACTGCAGATGGTGACTGCAACCATGAAATTAAAAGATGCTTGCTCCTTGGAAGAAAAGTTATGACCAACTTAGACAGCATATTAACAAGTAGAGACACTACTTTGGCAACAAAGGTCCATCTCGTCAAAGCTATGGTTTTTCTAGTAGCCATGTATGGATGTTAGAGTTGGACTATAAAGAAAGCTGAGAGCCGAAGAACTGATGCTTTTGAACTGTGGTGTTGGAAAAGACTCTTGAAAGTCCCTTGGGCTGCAAGGAGATCCAACGAGTCCATCCTAAAGGAAATCAGTCCTGAATATTCATTGGAAGGACTGATGCTGAAGCTGAAACTCCAATATTTTGGCCATCTGATGTGAAGAGCTGACTCATTTGAAAAGACCCTGATGCTGGGAAAGATTGAAGGCAGGAGGAGAACGGGATGACAGAGGATGAGATGGTTGGATGGCATCACCGACATATGGGCATGAGTCTGAGTAAACTCCGGGAGTTGGTGATGGACAGGGAGGCCTGGCATGCTGCTGTCCAT
This sequence comes from Cervus elaphus, assembly GCF_910594005.1. Lineage (NCBI taxonomy): Eukaryota > Metazoa > Chordata > Mammalia > Artiodactyla > Cervidae > Cervus > Cervus elaphus. The sequence continues at coordinate 56,092,296 of NC_057815.1, forward strand.
GAGGTCGTAAAGAGTCGGACACAACTGAGCGACTGAACTGAACTGAACTGATGAGTAACAACTCGGAAGCAAGAACCCCTCTCTCCTAACTGCCTGTCCCACAATCAAGTCCTGTGCTAGAAACGTTCTCTGTTACCTAGTCACATCATTCAAGACTCGGTCACTCTTCATGAACTCCAGGAACCCTTCACTGCCCCCTCTGTCCACTGAACTCCTCTTTAGCACATATGTGAATTCTGCTTCATACACTAGCAATATCTCAAATACCTAACTGTGGCTCAGAGAGGGAGGAAACCCTGCCTGAAACTGTTCTTCCATATCCTTATAGTGACTAGCAGAGGGTTAAGGGAGGACTCAGTAAGAATATAACACTCACAGAGACATTAAGGCAGGAGAGCTAACTCAAAATCACCTGTTGCAATGCTGTCCACAGAACACAGGCCATTAAACTACATATAGCATGGATTTCCCAGGGGGCTCAGTGGCGAAGAATCCCCCTGCCAATGCAGGAGACACAGGTTCAATCCCTGGGTCAGGAAGAGCCCCTGAAGAAGGAAATGGCAACCTACTCCAGTACTTCTGCCTGGGAAATCCCACGGACAGAGAAGCCTGGTAGGCTACAGTGCACGGGGTTGCAAAGAGTCAGACATGACTCAGCAACTAAACAACAACAAACTACAGAATATGCCATTGGGCTACATTTTAAATAGACTATCTTTAAAAAGTTATTTTGGGTAGTTCACTAACTTGGCCCTCTTCAGAAATCAGAAAGAAAATACTGGTAAATCTGACCACATAAAAGTTCTTAAATTTCCCTTTAAAAAGAGACACCATGAACAAAAAAGGCTAATAGCTCCAATACTCAAATTACTCCTAGAAATTATTAAGTATGAAATGAACACCTAATTTTAAAAACAGACAACAGACATGAATAGAAAATTCACAAAAGCAGCTAATGACTAATAAATATAGGAAAAGATGCTTTACTGCACTAGTAATCAACATAATGCACATTAAAAAAGCAACTACTAAAAAAAAATAAAATAAATAAAAAAGCAACTACTTTTTCACCTGAAATGCAACTCCTGGCATTTAAGCAGACATAGGAGAGTAAAAATTGCCAACATCCAATACCAGAGAAGGTATAGAGCAAGTTTTCTCCACCAGTACTGACCGTTTAGACCAGATAACTCTTTGTTGGGGAGCAGGGAGAAGTGTCCTATGCATTGTAGGAAGTTTCACAGCATCCCTGACTGAAACCACCAAAACATCTCAAGTATCTGTGAGCAGTAAAGCAGTTAAATAAAGCATGACTCATCAACACAGTAAAATAGCTCATAGCCATTATAAAGAATGATGGTGTCTGTGTCTATGTGCATTGACATGGAAACATGACCCTAACACACTGATTAAGAAAACAGGTTACAAAAGCATATGAAATAGGATCCTATTTACATAAAAGAATATATATGTATATGCACAGGTGTGCATGCATGTATATGCTTGTAGGCAGTAAGGGACATGGAGGGAGGCTAGGGAGGGCCAAAGAAATGTTAAAAGGATAACCACTGCAAAGTTAACTGCTTCTGCCTTTAGTGGTAGAATTCTGGGTGCTTTTATCTTTGTCTCTATACTTTAAGGTATTGTTTGAATATTCTATGTACTATCTTTAAAATGAGAAAAGGTGAAGCTTTTATATTTATGTAAAATTTAAACATATTTATGTAAAATTATTGTTAAATGAATTTTTTAAAATTCCAGCTAGAAAGCACCAATAAAATTATATGAAGAGATCACTGTATGACTATAAAGTTGATGAAATTAACTCACTTTAGTCATCCATAAAGAACTATGCTTTGCCATGCCTCTTGAAGAAGCCACTGTGGGCAACAGTCTCCCTATTTGAGCAGCCTCCTTAGATTCCAGCCTCCCACTGGATCACAGCATAAACAAATGTCTGTAAGAAGATAATTCATGTATAAGAAGTAAGCCTCTATCTATTTCTCCCACTACTCTGTAAGCTTCTTAAAGAGAGGGTCTATAGTGTATCTATCCTGCAATGCTAAAACCTAATGAAATGCCGAGAAGACAGTGTCTGATGCTTACAAATGTTTGCTAAATGAGTCCCATTTAAGAATTTTCTTTATTTGTATTTTTGGTTTGGTTTCATTTAGTTTGCTTCTCTATCACCTTAATCTAGATGTGGGTTTCTTTAATGTATCTCACTAAACTACCAGCATATTCTTTCCAGAAAGAATTTTTGTCTAATTGGAATCTCTAATTCAGATAATTTTTGAAGTTTAAAAAAAACTCTATACAATACCTCTATTAGTCACTAACACTCCCAGAATTAGCAGACATTACTCATCTGACCTGAGACCTAGTAAAGCAATCCAGTTTCTCAAAATTCCAGGAAAGATTTTTGAGGAAAGGACTCAAGAGAAATTAACAAGTGTATGAGAGAGAACTGTACAGTAGAAGAGAGAGGAACCAGGTAGTTTAATTTAGTATACTCTTCTCCAAAGGATCTGAAGCCATAGTGTACACCCAAGGTGATGACAAAGATCATAATCTGAGGGTTCACCTCTGCTGCCCCATCCTCTGACCACTCTGGCTCCTTGTTCCCTCTAGTCACTATAATATGGCTTCCCTCTATCCCTATCAGGGTCATGAAATTGCTTTCTCAAAAAGACTCTGTGGCAGACACAAGCTGCAGCACTCAAGAAAGGAACTGAGGCCTGGCTACAAGCAATAGCTGAGCTTAGCTGACCCACCAGCTACTAGTACCTCCAGGGTCCACCTCAGCCAAAGACTGAGCAAGGGAGGGACATCATTTCTCCCCAGTGTGGGCGTCCTCCAAGGGGCCATCGTTGCTCCAGAGCTCCTGGTTTTGTCAAGTCCACGTCCTAGACTGACAGCTCCTTTTCCCAATCCTGCTTCCTCTCTCTTTTTCTCCCCCACACATGTTTCTCCCCAATAACCCTTCCGCACTTCCAGCTCTGTCTCAACATCTGCTTCCTGGAGAACCCAACCTGGGACAGATATCTTCTAAACAATTCACTCTCCCAAGTTTCTGGCAGACTGGATCATCCTCTCCACTTAAGACTTTCTTGGTCCCATGACATACTAGCTCTACCTTTATGGGTTCACTTCCCTCACCCTATATTCTCCCATTCTGGACATTTTCCAAAGCCCAATTTTGAGCCCCTAGTTCTTAAAAAGTGCTTTAATTCTGAAAACAACAAGTCACCTTAATGACTCCCAGATCCCTTTCTAGTCTTGACCTCTCAACTGAGCTCTGGTTTATATTACTAATATTAAAAATTTCCAGGCTAAATTTGTCTCAATCCAAAAAATCCAAAGGAGAGTTCATTATCTTTCTCCCCAGAAAAGGTTTCCCACCCTGATTCTGACTGTGGTACCACCATTCCCTTAACAACAAAATTATGGACTCTCCTCTTGCACTTTTGTATATAGTTTGTCCTATTTCTGGATCCAATTCAATCCCCTCCCCAGGGTCAATTCCTCTCCTCACCAACAGATCGTGCCTCTCTGTTGGTGAAAGACTAACCAGAGAAGGTGAGGCTGGGGGAACAAAGACTTCCTGCTCTCAGCAGCAGGTCCCATTCTCCCTTCTGAGGCCCTAACAGACACCACTCATCAGGATATGATGTGGTAAACGCATCAAGATGACGAAGTTCAATTAGAAGGCTAAGACTTGAAGGTCTTGTCTGCTATTCCACATTTCACAAATGGGCAAGATGAAGCCCGGGAAGAAGAAACCTTCCAGGGTCACACACAATTGAAACGCAGAGACCAGTCTCCTGACTCCCTAAACAGTGCTGTCTCTCTCCTGACACTTTTTCCTCTGTCTCCAAGGGATTTACTTTCCAAATCTTTCACCACGAGTGTGCTTACTGAGGAGCTTCACACATTCCTTAAGGTCAAAGACAACTGACTATCGCTTTAGAAGCACTCTCTGACCCAGTGCCTCCGATCCTCACCACAGCTAAGTAGCTCCCTTCCTCTCTGTTTCCCAGCACTGTGTGCCTTCTTTATCTCATTATATTCGCACTGTCAGTTTGCTGATACGTTCACTTGAACGTATGGAGCTTGAAGTCTCCATGAGAGCAGGGAGCGTGTCGGTTTTGATTCCCACAGCCACCACCCCAGTCTAGCACACATCAATCTTTACAGCAGTCCCTCACTTGGTCTCCGCATGTCCAGCCTCTCACCTCATATCATCACACCCACATCTTTAGAAGAATCTCAGAACTCTCTCTGTTGTATAGCTACCCTCCACATGTTAATAACTTCCCCTCTTTACAGGATCAGTTCAAAACTACTCATTCTAACACAGTCAACAAACACACATTAATCACTTATTCTGTACAAGAACAAAATCATCTAAAATGTAATCCTACCTCCCTTTAGATCCTGATTTTCCACCATGCCTCAAAACAAACACTCAAAGTATTTCCTTATCGCTCACAAGACTGCAAGTTTCAGCTCTTGCTCTCATGCACCGTGCCACCACCATAACCGCCATCTTCCTCTGACTGTACTGGACAAGATCTGCCCTACTCCCTCCAGAAGCAGCTGACAGCCTCTCTCTTCCATGAAATGTTTTCTGTCTACAACTGTGTACATCTTTTTCTCTATTTCTTTTAAACTTCTACAGCAGCTCCATCTGAAACAGAATGCAAACTACAAATGGAATTTAAAAGTTTTAATAGCTACATTTTTAAAATGTAAAAAAATGCAAAAGGTAAAAAAAAAAGGTAAAATTAAATTTACTAATATATCCAAAATATTGTAACTACAACATGTAATCAATGTTTTTAAGTCTTTTAAAGAAATATCTTACATTACTGTACTAAGTCTCTGAAATCCAGTGTATATTTTATATTTCCAGCACTTCTCAAGTGGGACTAGCTGCTTTTTCAATGCTCAATAGCCAAATGTGGTAAATGGCTAATGTACTGGACATCATATTCCATAGTTCTCATTTCCCACACTTGTAGAACTGGCTTATATATTAACTTGTTGTAGTCATCTCATGTATTGTCTCCTTTACTAAGCCACACGCTTTTCAATGTAAGGGGCAATGTTGTATAATTTTCACTTCCCCAGAGTCCAAGCAAAGGTATAGATTAAAACCTTCAAATTTATATGCTGCTTGGTAGACTAGTTTTCTTCAACATCAGTGTGTGGTAAGAAATAGTTGGCTAGTAAATGTTCTGTTGTCACACATAAAGGCTGTGAGCTTCATCTATTCAAGCAAGTATGTTGTTTAAATGTCTTCTTATTCCCATTTAACAGATCCCAGGTGGCACAGTGGTAAAGAATCCGTCTGCCAATGCAGGAGACTCAGGTTCGATCTCTGGGTCAGGACGATCCCTTGGAGTAGGAAATGGCAACCCACTCCAGTATTCCTGCCGGGAAAATTGCATGGACAGAGGAGCCTCGCAGGCTACAGTATACGGGGTCGCAAAGAGTTGGACAGAACTGAGCACGCATACACTTAAAATACAATGAGCAAAGCAAATTCCCCAAAATCATCCCAGTGAAGAACTTCAGAATTCCAACTAGTCTGACCTACTAACACCCCGGTGGTCCACTGCACACATTCATGAGTGCTCAGTCATGTCCGACTCTTTGCAATGCCATGGGCTGTAGCCCACCAGGCTCCTCTGTCCACGCAATTTTCCCAGCACGAATACTGAAGTGGATTGCCATTTCGTACTCCAGGGGATATTCCCGACCCAAAGAGCGAACCCGAGTCTCCTGTATCTTCTGCACTGGCAGGCGGATTCTTTAGCACTGTGCCACTTGGGAAGCCGGTGTCCCATTATCTAACAGTGTCTTCTCAAATCATCACTGAAGGGAGTCACGAGAGTTAAGTCAGCTGCCCACCAGCTCCTGCTCTCACTCCAAGGAAACAGCACCTGGCCGAGACATCAAATATCTTATGAACTAAAAGAACTGATGGAGATGTGCAACCTGGTAAGGCAGACAGTGCTCCATCCTCCCAGAGCAGCCTATCCAGTGAAATATAATACCCTCAACGTTGTCCACCTGGCAGAACAGCTTTCATCCTAACCGTTGCACTTCTGGTTGGTACACCAGGCCCACGTAATAACACTCTCCTGGTAGTTGTAAAGCTAGTAATTCCTAAAGAAGCAAAAGGTAGAGAAGACAGAGAAGAACCTTGAGATGAAAAAATTAGTTTTTCCAATAGCGCAGAAATCTCTTCCTAAATGTAAGATCTCCTTACATAAAATCTGACTATATGCAGATTTACTCCCAAATACTTTTCCACAATTAAAACCCTAATCTCTGCAAACAGCAGTCCATGGGGTTGCAAAGAGCCAGATACAACTTAGCAACTAAAAACAGCAAAGGGCAGTTTCAAGTAGACACAGATTGGGGTTTCAAAAAAAAAGAAGGAATCTGAAGGTAGAATGAGAAGAAGTAAATAAAGCAGAGAGCAGAGCAGAAAAACAGATTTATGAAATGAAGCCTTGGGGAACATAAAGGAAACTGAGCCAAAGGCTCAGGACGGGAACTGGGACACACGTAAGAGGAACTGAGGAGGAAAGCTGGGAGTATCTGGATTCCAACGTACTAACAGTCATGGAGGGGACTACAGCAGCCCTCCTGTTGGGGGAAAAGGAGAGGGCAAACTGTGTAAGTGAGAAAAGGTCATTCAAAGCCTCTTCCGTCTCTAGCTTCCAGTTACTACGTACCTGTGGGACTGCAGAAAGACCCCAAAGGAAATACAAAATGGGGACCAGGAAGGTTAAGAGTCACTGAGTCATAAGATTAGAAATGCGCTGGCTATTAAGATGGAAGGTCACACATAAAAAAATACCTCACAGATTGCATACTATCCTCGATAAAGCAAAAGTTTACATGTATTTCAATAAAACAAAAACTTCCAATCTTACTGAAAAGTTTCTAGCAATAATCTAGAATCCATTATTACCATTTTAAGATTTTGACATGTCTCTTACAAGCTCTTTATTTGGAAAGCTGTCTTTATTGTTTCATTTTGGTGAGATACAAAAAAAATATTTACAAAGACTTTCACAGGCTCACTCATGAGTCATGCCCTGGTCCTCTAAATGGGGATTTTTTTTTTTTTTTTAATTAGATTTTTAGAACAGAAACAGCTTTAACCACAGGGGTTAACAGAAACATAACACTAAAGATTAGAGAGGGAATACTTACACATGCCAAATTCACAAGAATTAACCAAATCTTTTACATTGTGTTTCACACAATGAAAGCTCTTTACTGCAACTTGCTTCCTTTATATTTTCAACAGATTGCCGGCCTGGCTCAATTACTTCTGAAACTAGCAAGATTAAAAAATTTTGAGGCTAAGTGCCTACATGGGAACAAAACACATGACATTATTCACAAGAAATGCAAACAACTGCACGGCCAAAATTTAAAAACATTTAGTCGAAAATCTATCATTGAGAAATGAATAAAGATTCAAAGTATTCATGTTGCTCCTCAAATTGTTTTCATTTAGATTCTCACTAGTTGTGAGCTCTTTTGCCCCAAAAGGGCACAATTTAAAACAAAACAAAATCCTGTGTTTCTAAAAACAACAGGATAAAAGTGCAGAGACAATAAGCTTATTTCAAGATATTTCCAGCACTGACAGGTAATTCACACTGCAACCATAATTATAAAGTAAAATCATAATAGACGTTGCAAAAATATCACTAGATTTTACTATAATTAAGAAAACAACATTTACTAATAACAGTAAAAGTAATAACTTTAAGGAACTTTTTTACTGAAGTATAGTTGATTTATAATGTTCTTCTAGTTTCAGGTGTTCAGCAAAGTAATCCAGGTACATATGTATGTGGAGGGGGGTGTACATATATTCTTTTTCAGATTTTTTTCCCTTATAGATTACTACAAAATATTGAGTATAGTTCCCTGTGTTATACAGAAGGTCCTTGTTAGTTATCTGTCTTCAATATAGTAGTATATAGATGTTAATTCCAAACTCCTAATTTATCCTTTCCTCCCCCCTTCCCCTTTGGCAACCATAAATTTGTTTGCAATGTAGAAATTTATTTCCTGTGGAAATTATTTCATTCTTCTTTATGTCTAGGTAATATTCCATTGTGATACATACATATATATATATATCTTCTTTATCCATTCATTGTAAATAGTGCTTCAGTGAACACTGAGATGCATGTATCTCTTTTAATTACAGCTTTCTCCAGATAAATGCCCAGGTGTGAGATTGTTGGATATGGCAATTCTATTTTTAGTTTTTCAAGGAACCTCTATACTATTCCGCATAGTGGCTGCACCAATTTACATTCCCACCACCAGCGTAGGAGAGTTCAATTTTAAGGTACATTTAGATTTCTAGAAGGAATATTAAAAAAGATCAGTAACAATGGTTACCTTGAGGGTAGATAATGAGTGTGGGCCAGGGTATAGATGATACTTTTCACTGTCCTAAATGCTCTTTTGAAAATTATGAATTTTATACCATGTATATATAGGAGCCACTCAAAAAGGGTTTTTTTGGTTTACATTTTTTAAATGATAAGCTTCATCTTTTCATCTTCTTAGAATTGCATATATTAGAATTCCAAGAATCTCCACTAAGTAACACTGGAGATTTGGTATCTTTCTGCAAGACCATCGAAATTCTAAATCATCTGAAGATATTTTTTAAATATCAGTGGAGTGCTTCGCTGGTGGTCCAGTTGTTAAAAGAGTCGGCCCTGCAATGCAGGGGATACTGGTTCCATCCCTGATCTGGGAAGATCCCACACGTTGCAGAGCAACTAAACCTGTTCACCAAAACTACTGAGTCTGTACTCTACAGCCCAACAGCTGCAACTACTAAAGCCTGGGCACCCCCAGAACCCATGTTCTGCAAGAAGAAAAGCTACCGCAGTGAGAAGCCGGTACACCGCAACAGGAGGGTAGCCCCTGCTCGCTGCAACCAGAGAAAACCCACGCTCAGCATCAAAGACCCAGCACAGCCATAAATAAATACATAAATTCAATTAAACACCAGTGGAGAAGAAAATAATTGCTGCCTCTCCTTCGAATAATATGCCCAATATCTTTTTCCCTCATGATTTTTAGAAATGTACATAACCTAAAAGTAACAATGTCTGCTTCAGATGCCACATTAATAAAGTTTCCTAAAATACGGAATCTACACACAAATGTCCCTCCTTAAAAAACAACAACAGACAAAAGAAGAGCACAATCAAAACCGAGGGAAAAACTGGTGAAAAAAATTTCTGAAACGTTAAGCTCAATAATGTTTACTCAGCCACCTGTATGTATAGATCTTCCTATACAGAAAAATTTCCATCAAAATCTCTCTCAGTTTTTAACCTCTCATCAGTTATCACAGACTATACTAAAATTGCATACAATAAACTACAATTTGTTCTAAGGAAGGACTGTTCATGAATACAAGTATAAAAGCAAGTAAAGAATGTGTTTCTGAGATTTCTTTCCCACCATTAGTCTACTGCTATCTACTTTCACAGCTGAAAAGTAGATCTCTACACAATCAGAACAAGCTTAACTTACAACGGTAACTTAGTTTGGTATCCCTCTGTATTCCAGCCTGAAAAAGAGTGCAAACCAATGACAATTTTAAAAATGAGTTGCCTTGGAACACTGCAATTACAAATTAAGCTAATATAACTGATGTCTTCTACAGGGGTACATAGGCTGACTATGGAGGTGAAGATCTATACAGCTACAACTCAGGTGGGGAGCCAGAAATGCCACAACTGGAGCCAGAGTCACCTGGAGAGGGTGCAGAGATTGCCAGCAAGAAGCTAGAGGGGATAACAGGAAATGTGGGAGGAAGACAGAAAAAGACTCAAGGTAAGGAATGAGGCAGAGTTGGTTCCCTATTTGTGGGAGGGCGTGGAGGCATGGAAGGGGTGGGGTGGGGTGGGGGACTGGGGGTGGGTTTAACAAGAAACATTACTGTGACTAGAGGACTACTCAACATCTGCTTCTATAGTAGCTTATGTAAGTCACAAGTAGTTTCTAAATTCTTTCTATATTTTTATCTTATTGATAAGTTTAATGAAACTATGTTTGCCTCAACAAATATCTTTCTTAAGTTTCAAAATTTCTACAGATAGTAATTTTTGTTTTACTCAAAAACAGACTATTATTTAATAGTAAAATTTAGGTGTCAAAAATAAGCTTTTTGACTTGAGGCTGTCAAGGGGGAGAGGATGTGGGAGAGGGATAGATTGGGAGTTTGTGATTAGCAGACACAAAGTATTACATATAGGACAGATAAACAGTTAAGGCCCTACTGTCCAGAGAACTATATTCAATATCCTGTGATAAACCATAATAGAAAAGAATATGAAAAAGAAGGGGTGTGTGTGTGTGTGTGTGTATGTATATGTATAACTGAATTACTTTGGTGTACAGCAGAAATTAAAACATTCTAAATCAACTATACGTCAATCAAGTAAATTTTTTAAAACAATTTTTTTAAAAATTCGTTTTTGAGAAAATAATAATAAATGAAACAACTGACAAAGGATTAATTTCCAAAATATACAAGCAGCTCATCCAACTCAATGCCAGAAAAACAAACAACCCAATCAAAAAGAGGGGAAAAGACTTAAACAGACATTTCTCCAAAAAAGACATAAAGATGGCTAACAAACACATGAAAAGATGCTCAGCATTGCTCATTATCAGAGAAATGCAAATCAAAACTACAATGAGATATCACCTCACACCAGTCAGAATGGCCATCATCAAAAAGTCTACAAACAATAAATGCTGTAGAGGGTGTGCAGAAAAGGGAATGCTCTTGCACTGTTTGTGGGAATGTAAATTGATACAGCCACTATGGAAGATGGTATGGAGATTTCTTTAAAAACAGGAATAAAACCACCATATGATCCAGCAATCCCACTCCTATATACCCACTCCTATACGCTCCTCATATACCCTGAGGAAACCAAAATGGAAAAAGACAACATGTATCCCATTGTTCATTGCAGCACTATTTACAATAGCTAGATGATGGCAGCAACCTGTCCATCAACAGATGAATGGATAAAGAAGTTGTGGTACATATACACATTGGAATATTACTCAGCCATAAAAAGGAACACATCTGAGTCAATTCTGATGAGGGTGATGAATCTAGAACCTATCATACAGAGTGAAGTAAGTCAGAAAGAGAAAGATAAATATCATATTCTAATGCATATATACAGCGTCTAGAAAAATGGTACTGAAGAATTTATTTACAGGGCAGCAATGGAGAAACAGACCTAGAGTATAGACTTATGGACATGGGGAGAGGGGAGGAGAGGGTGAGATGTATGGAAAGAGTAACATGAAAACTTACATTACCATATGGAAAATAGATAGCCAACAGGAATTTGCTGTATGTCTCAGGAAACTCAAACAGGGGTTCTGTATCAATCTAGAGGGGTGGGATGGGGGGGAGATGGAAGGGAGGTTCAAAGGGGAGGGGATATATGTATACCTATGGATGATTCATGTTGAGGTTTGACAGAAAACAACAAAATTCTGTAAAGCAATTACCCTTCAATAAAAAAATTTTAAAAAAAATAAGCTTTTTGTACTAAACTGGGGTCCCTCAAGTAAAATACTTATTAATTATAGCAGAGACCCAAACACATTTTTCTAAATGAGAACTATACTACAAAGTAATCTCCTTAAAAGTAAAAGATAACTTTATTCCCAAGATAATGCCAGTATTCCAAACTTTTCACAACTTCCGGCTTCCCTGGTGGCTCAGTGGTAAATCCACCTGCCAATGCAGGAAACACGGGTTCAATCCCTGATTCAGGAAGATCCCAGATGCCGCACAGCAACTAAGCCCAAGCGCCACAATTACTGAGCCTGGGCCCTAAAGCCCGAGAGCCACTACTACTGAAGTCCACACACCCTAGGGCCTGTGCTCCACAACAAGGGAAACCACTGCAATGAGAAGCCTGCACACCCACTCGCCGCAACTAGAGAGAAGCCCACATAGGAACGAAGACCCAGAACAGTCAAAAATAAATAAATAAAATTATTTCAAAAAAAGAAAGAAAACTTCACAGCTTCCCTTCAGAAAAGAAGAAATATGTAGTTTATGACCTACAGCTGGGAAAAATCAGTCATTATTTTACAATCTCCAAATATATATACATAATAATAAATTCTCAAAGATAACAGACTACGTCTTCTTTGAAAAATCCCTTCTCCCTCAGCACCAATGTTGTCCCAAAGTGGTCCTTACATTTCACTTCTGGTCCCCTGGCTTTTTTTCTTCCATCTACTCTAGCCGTTCTCCAAGGCCATGGTTGAATTTCTCTCCTCTTCCCATGCTTCAACTACTAGATCTGTACCAGCAGCCCCGCACTTCTCCAAGAACATCACCTCCAGCTAAACATCCAGCCATCAAGGACCTCAAAAACTCTTTCTTCTACCTACACACAAACACACTCATATGCTACACTCCAATCAAAATAAGTCACACAGAAGTCTCTATACATAAATGCCTGATGAATTTCTGTGGCCTGCAGTAGTTCACATGGATCCCCTAGAGCTAAAAGCAGTCAATAAATATCCATTGAAAGAATAAATAAATAAATGAATTAATGTTGTTGTTTAGCTGCTAAGTCATGTCTGATTCTTTTGCGACCCCATGGACTGTAGCCCACCAGACTCCTCTGTCCATGGGATTTCCCAGGCAAGAATACTGGAGTGGAGTGCCATTTCCTTCTCCAGGGGATTGAACCCTGTCTCCTGCATTGGCAGGCGGATTCTTTACCACTGAGTCACCAGGCTATCTGCTGAATGAATTAATAGAATGGGCTTAATTTTCCCCCATTCCACCTAATCACACCCTAGCTTTCTTCAGAAGTCACGTCAAAGTTTTTTTTCATGAAGTAATTTCACCAGTAAAAACTACTGGTCTCTTTCTCTAAAATCTCATGGCCTCTTATCTTCTATCACATTCAGCATCTTCCTCTCAATAGTATTTCTGTACTTCTTATCTCTGTCACCAGATCTTACATTTTTTTTTTTCAGATCTTACATTTTTTAAGGATAGGGTAACCCTCTGAGTAATATAATCTACATATATACCCGGAAAGACAGAGAGAGAGATTTCCCTAATGGCTGCCTAAGTTTTTAGTTTGCCTACCAAAATTAAAACTCTTTAAAAGAAAAAACTGATGTTTCTTTCTCTTCCACCTGCGCTATCCATTATTACCCTTAGAATTAAGCACAGTATCTGATAACACATGAAGTGTCACCACTCACGTCAAAAACTGTGAAGGTAGTTCAAAAAGATAAGTGTCAAAGGTATTTTAGAATGCCCATACAGTTCAAAGTAATAAATTTTAACCTCATTTTGGATGTGTAATTTCTTTCTATTTAATAAATCAATTCTATATTTCCTCCAAGATATAACTCTGAAAGAGCTTAAAAATACTAATTTTTTTATGAAATTACCATGATACCTTACACAGAGTATACACAAATGTCATTTAAAAACAAATGAATGAGCAAATTAAGGCAAAAATTCTTCCTAGCCAATGGATAACTGATTCTTTTGCAACCCCATGGACTGTAGCCCACCAGAGTCAACCTACAGAGTCAAAACTCCAAAAAGGAGAGAACTAAATAGCAATTTTCTAATATTTCCAATTCCAGACACATTGGCAAGATGAACAGAACTGAATCAAACCCCAAATCTCTCAGTTAAGCTGACAAAGCAACAAAATACAACTGCACATATGCATTATCAACATCTTGTGGGTAAAAGCTATGAACTGGGATTTACTTCCTGCTAGGCTTCCCATGTGGCACCAGGGGTTAAGAACCTGACCTGCCAATGCAGTGGATGTAATAAAAATGGGTTCCATTCCTGGATTAGGAAGATTCCCTGGAGGAGGGCATGGCAACCTACTCCAGTATTCTTGCCTGGAGAACTCCATGGAGAGAGGGGCTGTAGCCTATCGGGCTACAGTCCATGAGGTCAAGAGTCAACATGATGGAAGTGACTTAGCATGCACACACACCAAGCCTGCAGTCAAGAATCCTCTGGACACCTTTTCCATAAGTAACCACAAAGACAATGCTGAATGGTATACAACAAAAGTAATAGGAAACATTTCATTAATGCCATCAACTGGAAGACAAAAAAATGAAAACAACAGTGGAAACAAACAGAAACCAAATAGTAAAATGCTAGCCCTAAATCGAACCACATCAATAATTAAATGTAATTGGTCTGTACACACCAATTTAATTACAGATTATCAAAATGGATTAAAAAACCAAGAACCAACTACATGCCATCTAAAGAAACTCACTTTAAACATGGTGGTATGGGTAAATTGAAAGCAAAAACAGTGAAGAGTAAAATTCAACTCTGTTCATAATTACCAAAAACTGGAAATAACACAAATATTCTTCAAGAGTGAATGGCTTAACCATGGTATATCCATACAGTGGAATACTGCTTAGCAATAAAAAGAATTATTGATACAACAACATAAGTGAATCTCAAAGGCATATATGCTAAATAAAAGAAGCCAATGTCAAAAGGTTACATGCTCTATGACTCCATTTTTGTGACACTATGGAAAAGACAAAACTATAGCAATTAAGAACAGATCATTGATTGCCAGCAGTTAAGGAAGAGGGAGCAGCATGAAGGAAAATTTGGGGATGATGTAACTGACAGAGACCCAATTTTGGTAGTAGTTATACAAATCCAGCCCACTCCAGTACTCTTGCCTGGAAAATCCCATGGACAGAGGAGTCTGGTGGGCTACAGTCCATGGGGTCGCAAAGAGTCAGACACGACTGAGCGACTCCACCAGGTATGTTAAAACCCAGAACCATCCACCAAAAGAGTTAATTTTACTCTGCTAATTTTAAAAATTTATTCAAATAAAGATTAAGTGGATGATCTCCATGAATTGTTCCAGACTATGATTTTGTGTTTAAGAAAAAAAGAGTAGGGTGAAAGGAAAACAGGCAGAATGCTAGGTCTTACTGGCATAAAAGCCACTAGTCAGAAGAACCTTTTGATGACTGCACAAAATATACAGAGCAAACTCAATCTTCAGAAATTCACTCCCAGAAGAGGCTAAGATAACGAGACATTCATATCCAAAATGTGTATATTTTAAAATGCCTATGAATGGTTCTTCTTTGTCTGTTTCCATACTTTTAACTTTCAAGAAGCTGCCAATTTCTCCTGGCCAAGTGCCACTTGCCCTGCTCGGGGTTACTCAATTTACAAGCGTTCCTTTATTCATACCTTACTCTCCCTTAATGATGGGGTCTTTGGCAGTCGCAATAAAGATTTTGCAGGGTGCCAGATACAGCGCCTCACCCGGAAACTAAGTTCCTGCGGGACACGGCACACCCTGGACTCGGCACACCCTGGACTCGATCCAGACTTGAGGACGCCAGGTCTTCCTCACTAATCGGAAAGCGTCCCCCATTGCCACAGCGCCCCAAAAGCGGAGGCCGCCGAGGGCCGGGCTCTGGCGCACTTCTCCCTCCCTTCTCGGAACTGCCCGGTTGCCTACGTTGCGGCTGGCCGTTTTGAGGACTGCCCCGGTGCGGAGCGTGCGCCTTGGAGGGCTCAGCCCAGTCACCTTGGGCAAGCCTCTTCCTCTCCCAGAGTAAGGAGGAAACTTTGGATTAGTTTCCTAGGGAGCTTCCCACCGCCCTCGCGGAGTCTGAAACTTTCCCGGCCTCCAGCGCCAACAGGGAGCCGAGCTCGCCGCTCAGGGTCCCCAGCCCCGCGGTCCCTTGCTCAAGGTGAGCCCTGGGGAAACTAACGCAAAACGAGGAGGAGGCAAAAAAATGCCAAATGCCGGTCTCTGCCCCCTCCACCCCAAGCAGGCCGCTCGGCCACATTCTGGCCTGCCACTCCCTGCGGTCACCCTCCGCCAGCCCGCTTCCACCCCGGGAGCGCGCGCCGGGGAGGGGCGAATGGGGGTCCGGGAGAGGGTGTGCCCACCTTGAGTTGGGATTTGGAGACCTTGCCGCTGTGGTCCAGGTCGAGCGCGGTGAAAGCATGCCAGATGCCCTTGAGCAGCTCATCCTTCAAGCTCCCCATGGCTGCGGCGCCGCTCCTCCGGCTGCCCCAACTGCCCCGCCAGCCACTCGGTGCGTCTGACGCCCCTCTGCCTCTGCCTCCCCTGCCGGCCGAGCCGTCACGTGACCTCGCCGGGCCCCGCCCCGCAAGGCCCCGCCCACTCGGCGCCCGCGGGGGAACAGCGCTCCGCAGGGGGAGCGCGGAGTCGCGTGGTCTGCCTATCCATGCGGGTGTGGACGCCCGGCCTTGTTTCCCGGCTAGGAAGACAGACGACACCACGCACTCCCCTAGTGCTTCCAAAACCAGTTCAGGCCACTTTCGGTACTTGCATATCTTCCAAACAAGAGCCCCTATCCCGAGTAAGAATATGTGAGTAGAGGTGAGCAGCCTCCTCGGCTTCAGTACGCGTCCCGCAGCGAAAAAGGGAGCCCTGGTCCTGACCCGAGAAAGGGGTCACAGTCTGAGGAGGCCAGACAAGATCTCCAAAAATTCCCGGGCAGGGGCTCAAATGCTGGCACAGTTCCTAGTGGGAGAGGACATGGAGCCGGAGGGGAAGCAGGGAAGGACCTTCAGGGAAACTGGTTCATTCATTTCGGAAACCGTTTCTTGATGTCTACTGTGTAGTGGACTCCGGGGGCTCAGAGACGAGGTTTAAGGTGGGTTTAAAAGTCAGAGGGTCAGGCAACATTTTCTTTCTAACTCTCAGCTGTCTAGGGTCAGTTCACAACTTGCAGAGGATTTGACGTGCTGTTTCCTGATATTTCTGTCAGTGCCAGGCACAGTGCCCTGCATCTCCGATCCAAGACCAAATCTGGACAAAAAGGAGAGAAAGACAATTACCAAGAATTTTCAAAGGGAAATGGTTCTCAGATGGTTTTGTTTTCCTCTTTTATGTTCCTAAATGCATGTATATGCACTTTGTTAAAAGGAAAAGGGCATCATAAGCAAGGGTGATTTGGAGAGAGCAGAAAAGGAAGGAGCTACTTCAGTGAGCTTGAGGCCAAAGGGAACTTGGTGGAGCAGAGGAAGGGATAACCCTGTTGAAGGGAAGGGGCAGAAGCAGAGGGACTGTCAGTCTCTCACTGGAGGGCCCTCGAGTCCCTGCTTCTCCATTTGTCAGGACTTTGCTTTCTCTGCTAGAATCCAGTCTCCATCAGTGATCTTCCCTACTCCAGGTCAAGTCTTCCAGTCAACGAAAACACATGATTTAACCTCTAATTTCTTCACGCAACTCAGCTTTCCCTGGGTAGTGACAAAAAAGAAACCCTCCTAATTCTCAAGGTTCAGATTAACCACTAGATGACACTCCTCCTTCTCTCTCTGTATCTGGAAGCACCAGAAAGATGTTTCAAAGTTTTTGCTGGGGTGTGGGGCGTCACATGACCAGCACATTATGAACTTTCAAATTCTGACTTCTTCCACAATCCCCAGTCTCATAATCTGAACAAATTTTAAAGCAAAATAATGTCACAGGAACTGTGCTTTGGAACCTAGCAAATTATATCTACTGCTGCATCACCAGTTAACCCAAAAGTAGGCAGCTTAAAACAATAATAAACATAATCTCATATTTTCATCAATTCCTGGAATTTAGAAGCCATTTAGTCCTATAGTTCTGACTTGAGGACTCTTGAGAAGTTTCAGTCAGAATATGGGACTGTAGTCATCTGAAGGGGAGGCTGGTGCTGTAGAAATTACTTGCACATTGTTTCACCCACATGGACGTGTTCACAAAAGACCTCAGTTCCTCCCTATATGGGTTTGCCTACAGCTATTTGGATGTCCTCACAACATGTCAGCTGGCTTTTCCCAGAGCAGGTGATCCAAGAAAAAGGTGGAAGCTGTAATGTCTTTTATGATCCTGCCTCAGAAGTCACATATCATCACTGTAATATTCTACTGATTACTCAGGTCAGACCTATTTAAGGTGGGAGGGGAACTACAAAGGAGCATGAGTATCAGAAGGCAGGGCTTCCCAGGTAGCTCAGTGGTAAAGAATCCATCTGCCAATGCAGGAGAGGTGGGTACAATCCCCGAGTCTGGAAGATCCTCTAGAGGAGGAAATGGCAACCCACTCCAGTGTGCTTGCCTGAGAAATCCCATGGACAGAAGAGGGTGGTGGGCTACAGTCCATGGGGGTCACAAAAGACATGGCTTAGTAACTAACCAACAATCAAAAAGCAAGAATCACTGAGGCCCATGTTGGAAGTTGGCGACCACACAGATGTAGGGTAGAATCCAAACTCCTCCATTTGCTCCTGTGGGCAAATATGAAGCTTCATTTCTTCATATGTAAAATGGGAAGGCTAATCTTTATCTTGCAAAACTGCTATAAGGCTTAAATGAGACATCAGTATATATGAGACACAGCACCCTGGTACCTGACAACTGTTGATATTTGGCTCTTGTGGTTTTCTGCTCTGTCAATTTAACTGAAATTCAGTTCCCCAAATTTCCTTTCCCAGTCTGGTCCCAGGACAGGACTGATCACAAGAGAAATCTGGGTAAGATTTGAAAGGAGCGAGTGAAGCAGAGTGGTAGCGCTCCATGGCTGATGCCAAGTACCAGCTGCAGCCTGTAAACTTTTTATTGACCTGCTGCCACGCTGTTGGCGCAGAGCAGCAACTGGTCCCCAGCTCCTCCACCTCCCACCACATCTATTTCAGCTTCTCCTAGCCTCTGCAGCCATCCAATGTAAAGAGCCGATTCATGGGAAAAGACCCTGTTGCTGGGAAAGACTGAGGGCATGAAGAGAAAGGGGCGACAGAGGATAAGATGGTTGGATGGCATCATCAACTCAATGGAGATGAGTTTGAGCAGACTCTGGGAGATAGTGAAGGACAGGGAAGCCTGGTATTCTACAGTCCATGGGGTTACAAAGAGTCGGACATGACTGAGCAACTGAACAACAAGCCTCTGGGGCAAGGCACACATGTAGTTCTGTGGTAAAGGCATTAACTTCTTGGGCAGGCCGCCTGCATCATCAATGTGAGAGATAGCTGTGGGTTCTGTTCTGACCTCATTGGTTCCGGTTTGCCCTTATGAATTCTAGTTTGCCCTCACTCTCTCCGAGTTCAATCCAAGTTGTCTTCCTGTTAGCTGTGATGACTATCAGTTTCAGGCCCATTTCTGGTCGCAGAGGCTACAGCCTTCCATAGACTTCACCAGCTTTCTTTTGTGATCCCTGGTTAGTTTCCTCTGGCCCTCACAGAGGATCCTCTAGTAAGCATGGAGTCTTAACCACTGGACCACCAAGAAATTCCCCCTCATAACTTTTTGAAAGGACCAACCCTGCTGTTAGCTTGATCTTGTGTTTCTAGCCTCCAGAAACATGAGATAATAAATTTCTGTTATTTAAGCCACCAGTTTGTAGTACCTTACCATGGCACCGCTAGCAAACTAATAGTGTTGGACAAAAGGTTATAGCTAGCAAAAAGTTTGGCAACACTGTTAAATGGCACAATGTAAAACATAGAAAGAGTATCTAATGAAAAATAGTATGGATATTTAATGATCTAATGGATCTGGCTAAGGAGATTTTCAGTCATAATGCTGAAATTGCCAACTGGTTTCTTCAATTTGTCTAAGATAAAATACATGAAGGGAGTTGAACTAAAGATGGAATTGTTCAATTTGGAAGCTGCATTTAGAGGGACTGTAACAAAGCCAAGATATGCTGGGTTCAAAGATAAAACTGTTTCTAATTCCCAGTTTCTCCTGGTAAAAGACCTTCAAAGCAGGACATAGCCTAAGAGCAAAGATTAAATCCAGCACACTTCAAGAAAAGTAGAGGTAAAAATCATCTCAGGATTTTTTTCAGTTCAAGGATCCAATGCAATATTGAAAGGTATGCTTCACAGATACTCCCAATTAGACAAAAAAAAAAAGCTTTAAGACTTTAAAGAGCATTATCTCAGAGCATCTTGACTCTAAGACTAAGGAAGAGAGGGGATTATATTTAAGAGACTTCAATGCATTTAGTGGGCTTCCCTGGTAGCTCAGACAGTAAAGCCTGCAATGCAGGAGACCTGGGTTTAATCCCTGGGTTGGGAAGATCCCCTGGAGAAGGAAATGGCAACCTACTCCAGTACTCTTGCCTGGAAAAGTCCATGGATGGAGGAGCCTGGTAGGCCACAGTCCATGGGATCCCAAAGAGTCTGACGTGACTGAGCAACTTCACTGGTGGTGGAATGCATTTAATAGAAAACCCACAATGTTGTTAAGAAAATGATATTGGTAGAAGCACCACCAACTTGGACAGAAAAAAACATAGATAGTTCAGAATGAAAAGTGGCCTGGGGGAGGGACAGCAACGTTATAGGAACAGGAAGATGACAGAGAGCAACCCATTTGCAAACATAGGCTATTTCTTATGCAAAAGGAATAATGACTGACTACAGAGCCAAGAACCCAGAGGGAAAAGCCAAGAATTACAGAGAAACACTTTTAAGCAGGACCAGGCCTTAGTCAAGGAATTAAAACATATGCTTGGATGGATTTCAGAACTGCTATGAACCAGTGACTGCTACCCGCCTTTCATCCCTCTCCCCTCCACTTTTTTGAATGGGAGTACTTGTTATAGTTATTCTGTTCCTATAATACCATTGCATGTTGGCTAGTGTACAAAAGAGAGGTAACATAGCAGACCTGACTGCTTAACCTTAGAAAAGTCTGCATATAAATTTGACCTTTGGGGAAAAAAATGGTTGGTCTTTGGCTGGCAACTGGGAACCTAGATTTCAAGAAGGCTCCCACCATTACTTGATTAGAGTGGCTCTCTATGCCTACTAAACTGTTTGGTCAAACAATATGGTTCATGTTGAATATTCGTCTTCTATCTGGGTGTCTATGATTCAGGTACAGGTCAGACAGAGGCTACCTACTTGATTAACCCTCAATAAAAAACCTGGGCATTGGGTCTCTAATGAATTTTCTTAGTTGGTGACATTTCACATGTGTCTTCACAATGCATTTCTGGGGAAATTAAGCACATCTTGTGTGACTCCATTGGGAGAGGACTCTGGAAGTTGCCCCTAGTTTTCTCTGAGCATTGCCCCATCTGCCTTTTCCCTTTGCTGATTTTGCTCTGAATTCTTTTGTTGTAATAAATCTTAGCCCTAAGTATGACTATATGCTGAATCCCATAAGTCCTCTTAATGAATTACTGAAATTCACTGGGGGTGGTCTTGGGGGATGCCCAACATAGGAAGTAATAGGACAGATAACTTGTCTGTTTCATTCACAATTCTTCAGATGGAGAGGAGTTGCAATTACCAGGATTTTTATGAGATCCTAGACTTCAAGCCAATTCCATCAAAGGCACATGAATTGTGGTAACTGGGATGGGGTGAGGGTTGTAGTGGATGGTCTCCAAGATGGCTGCTAGTAACTCTGTCCCTCCCTATAGAAGCATACTGCTCCTCATATCAAAAGGTGAAGTATGAGACTTCCCGGGTGGTCCAGTGGTTAAGACTCCACACTGCCAATGCAGGGGACCCAGGTTCAGTCCCTGGTGAGGGAACTAGATCCCACATGCCACAACTAAGTGTTCGCATACTGCAACTAAACATCCCACTTGCCGCAATGAAGATCCCATGTGCCCAACTAACACCCCGTGTAGCCAAATAAATATGAAAAAGAAAAGAGATGCAGTCTAATTCCTCTCTACTTGGATATGGGCTGGACTTAGTGACTTGTTTGACTTATGTGTGCTCAGTCACTCAATTGTGTCTGACTCTTTACGACCCTGTGAACTGTAGCCTGCCAGGCTCCTCTGTCCATGGAATTTTCCCAGGCAAGAATACTGGAGTAGGTTGTCATTTTCTTCTCCAGGGGATCTTCCTGACCCAGGGATTGAACCCATGTCTCTTGCATCTCCTGCATTGGCAGGTGGATTCTTTACTACTGAGCCACCTAGGAAGACCCTTTGACTTACAAATGTGTTAAAAGTGGCAGCCTGGGACTTCTATGGTCATATCATTAAAAACCTACACCTTTCATCCAATTTCTTGGACTTTTACTCTTGAATATGCTTTCTTGGGACTTACTGTTGTGCTATGAGAAGCTAAAGTCACATGGAAAGGCCACATGGAGAGAGGAAACAATGCTGGCCAAACCCCAACTGTTTCAACAATGCAAGCCCAGATATCAGGCATGTCAATGAAGGAGCCATCTTGGACATTCTAGTCTCAGCAAATACAACGTAGAAGAGAACCAAAACCCCAGACATATGACCCCAGGTAAGCTGTTCCTGCCATCTCCAGCCATTTGAGACAATGTAGCTTGAGGTCCCAGACATTGGGAAACAGAGCAAACAATCCCCTCTGTGCCCTGCCCAGATTTCTGACCCACTAAATCATGAGCATAATAAAATGGTTGGTGTTTCATGCTGCCATGAAATACCATGGTGGTTTGGGTGATTTGCTGGTTAGCATTAGATAACTGAACAGCAGGGACAAGATGATGTTCCCAAGATGTTTCCTTCCGCTGCCCACTGAATAAGATTCTGGCTTGGCCTACTCAGGACGCTTCCCCTCCCCCTGCCTTTCAAGGAGAGTCCCACTTTCCCAGACCAGCTCCTGAGCTCTTTCTTATAATGGCAAATTAGGAAGAAAGGAAGAGGGAAAAGAGATCACAATGCAGAATTTGGGAGAAGGGGTAATGTTGAGAAGAAAAGAAAAGCAGTTGTACGTAAAGGCAGTGGGTGGGAAAAGGTGATTCTAAGAGATCTCAGGAAAGACTACATAGCCCCATTTGAAAGGTACAAATAAAGGATGTGAAAACTTTCAAAATTAGCTTTGGCTGGGTGGACTGTGTTCCTTCATTCAGGAATACCGTAGTCATGGTTAACACTTACCTTTCTAAGTGTTACAAATAGATGGCATTCCCTCTCTTTGGACTATGTCCCAGGACATCCTGTCTTTTTTTTTTTTTTTGCTAACTGCAACAAAGGAGAAACACAGGATGGTCTGAGAGTGTAGAGAACACACTGCTCTGTTGGAAACAGGGAAAGTGTCAGATGAAGAGTGACAGTGAGTTGAGTCCTGAAGGATGAGTTGCAGTGAGCTAGGCAAAAAATGGGAGAAGAAATTTCCAGACAGAATGAAGAGTGTAGATGGATATTAGTTCAGTAATGAAACCCAAGTAAAGACCAGTGTGGCCTGAGTGTGAAGAACAGGGAGACAGTGCTGAGCTAAGAGGAGAAACTAGAGAGGTAACATTGGAAGAATAATAAGCCAAGAGAAACAGCCCTGCCCGTGAGCTCTGTCAAGCTCTTATCTTGGCCAAGACCTGTGTTGAAGAAAAAATCAATCGACAGTCAATCTAAGAAAGAAATGGAAGTGACTTCCCTGGCATTCCAGTGGTTAAGACTCAGTTCTTCCCAATGTATATGTCTGTTGACAGATGAATGGGTAAAGAAGTTGTGGTATATATATACAGTGGAATATTACTCAGCCATAAAAAGGGACAAATTTGACTCAGTTCTAATGAGGTAGATGAACCTAGAGCCTGTTAAACAGAGCAAAGTAAGTCAGAAAGAGAAAAACAAATATCATATGGAATCTAGAAAAATGGTACTGATACACCTGTTTGCAGGGCAGGAATAAAGACACAGACATAGAGAATAGATTTGTGGACACAGCAGGGGAAGGAAGGGTAGGACGAATTGAGAGAGTAGCATTGAAACATATACATTTCCATATGTAAAACAGAGAGCTAATAGGAATTTGCTTTGTAACACAGGGAGCTCAGTCAGATTCTCTGTGACAGCCTAGAGGGGTGGCATAGGGTAGGATGTGGGAGGGAGGTTCAAGAGGGAGGGGACATATGTGTACTTATGGCTGATCCTCCTTGTTGTATAGCAGAAACCAACACACCATTGTAAAGCAATTATTCTCCAATTTAAAAATATTTTTTAAATGGTATCATCTCTCAAAAAAAATAAAAAGACTCCATGCTTTCAGGAGTGCCTCATGCAGGAGGCACAGGTTTGATCCCTGGTCAGGGAATGGCACAGCCCAAAAAAGAAAGAAAGAGGTGGAAGATTTTATTCAAGCTTCCCTGGTGGCTCAGAGGTTAAAGCGTCTGCCTCCAATGCGGGAGACCTGGGTTTGATCCCTGGGTCAGGAAGATCCCCTGGAGAAGGAAATGGTAACCCAATCCAGTATTCTTGCCTGGAGAATCCCATGGACGGAGGAGCCTGGTAGGCTACAGTCCATGGGGTCACAAAGAATCGGACATGACTGAGCGCCTTCACTTTCACCTGAAGATTATAATTCGGGAAGCAGTCATTTAGAAAGCTCTGAGGACTGCTCTGCCTGTTAGAGGTCAAAGCACAGCTATCTAAGTTTTTGAGACAAAGGGTTTTATATCAGAAGATATACTGACAGTGGCCACAGTCAGATCTGCACATACAAAGTGAGTCATCATGACCCCTTATAAGATGAAGACGGAAAGCATTCTCCTAGGAGGTCTGGGTAATGCAGATGCAAGGAGAAGGAGAAGGCCCAAACAGATGGAGAGTAATTTTATGTTTAAATTTTCCTTACCTTGCCATAAAATATGAATTTTATTTCATCACCTGAAATGCCCTGTAATCAGTGGACACAATCTAGAAGCAAAAAGCAGAAATGCTGAGCAACTGTGCCTGACGTTGGCAGATCTGGGAGTGGTGTCCGGCCCCAGCCACAAGGCCACTGATAGCATCTTTGTGACTGCTGTCACCCCGCAGCTTCCTAAGAGGAAGCTTCTGGTTCCATGGGAAGTTTCATAAACCGATGCCAGGATTTACATTCTCAGAACCAAGACAAATTAGTCTCTTCAACTGGTAAAATCAGCTCTCGGGGGTTATTGTAAGGATCAAATAAAATTAACAGCTGTGAAAATGTGGCATAGTCACTAAAGCCTATCCAAATGGGATGGACAATCGTGATAAACAGGAAGGAGGAGAATAATGGAGCTCTGATGCCAGCAAGAACAAAATCCTCTGAGGCCTTAGGGTTGGCTGGCTTGCTCAAGGTGCAGAAGCAGCAAAATCTGACCTTTTAACTGTAAGAACTAAAAGCCTTCTCTGACATCACTAGCTGAAGCTTAGGCGAACCCCGTGTTCCACAGAAAATCCTTATTTAATCATCTTTCACTGAGACCAAGACCGGATCTACTGCCCCACGGAATAGATCCATGTATGAAAAATCCATATCGGCCTGACCCATTAAGAATAGGGATGAAAAAAAAAAAAGAATAGGGATGAGGGCAGAGTCGAGAGAAACTTCACAAACATGGAGATTGGGTCTTTTCTTTTTTTTTTTTTTTTTACCTACAGTTGATTTACAGTGTTGTGCCAATCTCTGGTATACAGCAAAGTGACTCAGTTATATACGTATATAATTCTTCTTCTATAGTCTTTTCCATTATGGTTTATGACAGGATATTGAATATAGTTCCCTGTGCCATACATTAGGATCTTATTGTTTATCCATTCTAAATGCAGTAGTTTGCATCTGCCAACCCCAAACTCCCTGTGCACCCCTCTTCTTACCCGCATCCCCTCTCCCCTTTGGCAACCACAGGGCTGTTCTCTATAAGTCTGTTTCTGCTTTGTAGATAGGTTCATTTGTGCCATAAATTTAGATTCCATATATAAGTGATATCATATGGTATTTGTCTTTCTGACTTACTTCACTTAGTATGTTGCTGTAAATGGCATTATTTCATTCTTTTTTATGGCTGGGTAGTATTCCATTGTGTATATGTACCACAGCTTCTTTATCCATTCATCTGTCAATGGCCATTTAGGTTGTTTCCATGTTTTGGCGACTGTGAATAGTGCTGCTATGAACATAGGGGTGTACTCTTTAAATTATAGTTTTGTCTGGGTATATTCCCAGGAGTGGAATCACTGGATCATATGGTAATTCTATTTTTAGTTTTCTGAGGAACTTCCATACTGTTTTCCATAGTGGCTGCCCCAACTTACGTTCTCCACACCCTCTCTGGCATTTGTTATTTATAGACTTTTTTTTTTTAAATGATGGCCATTCTGACTGGTGTGAAGTGGTACCTCACTATAGTTCTGATTTTCTTTTCTCTAATAATTAGTGATGTTGAGCGTCTTCTTTGGAGAAATGTCTATTAAGGTCTTCTGTCCATTTTTCCATGGGTTGTTTGGTTTTCTGTTGTTGAGTTGTATTAGCTGTTTGTGTATTTTGGAGATGCAGCCCTTGTCAGATGTGGAGACTGAGTCTTGAGAATTAGTGAAAGTTCATAGATAGCTAGAGAAGAGAAGGTAGGGCATTCCAGAAAGAGCTGCATGTGCAAAAATAGAAAAGCAAAAAAAAAAAAAAAAGGATGGTGCTTTGGCTATATGATATCATGATTTATAACAAATAGACATTTAATCTTGTCCCATTCTGGCATGTGGAGAAGGAAATGGCAACCCACTCCAGTATTCTTGCCTGGAGAATCCCATGGACAGTGGAGCCTGGTGGGCTGCCGTCCAAGGGGTCGCACAGAGTCGGACACGACTGAAGCGACTTAGCAGCAGCAGCAGCATTCTGACACTCCTAAAACCCTTAGAATTTCCTAAGTGTTGAGAGCCATAACAGTGTCTTTTGTTATGTTAATGAGGTAACTTTTATAAAGAACCTAAGGATATGGGCTCCTTGCCAGAGGAACCAACAATTTAATTGGAGAGTTGGAACTTGGAGTCCCACCCCTTTTGACCTCTGGGGACAGGAGAGGGGTTAGAGATTGAGCTCAATCACCAATGGCCAATGGTTTAATCAGTTGTTCCTATGTAAGAGAACTTCCATAAAAACTCAAAAGGACACAGGATTTGGAGAGTTTCTCGGTTGGTAAACCAGAATGCATCCATATTACAGCTCCCAAACTCCACAGAAACAGAAACTCCTGTTTTCAGAAAACTCACCCTATGTATCTCTTCATTTGACTGTTCATTCATAAGCTTTAATACCTTTTCTGATAAACTGGTAATCTAATAAGTAAACTGGTTTTCTGACTTCTGTGAGTCATTCTAGCAAATCAATCAAATCCCCAAGGAAGGGGTCATGGGAACCTCTGAGTTAGAGCCAGTGGGTCAGAAGCACAGGTAACAACTTGTACTTGGAATTGGCATCTGAAGTCAAAAGTCTTGTGGGACTAAGTCTTTAACCTGTGAGATATGCTCTTATCTCCAGGTAGATAGTGTCAGAATTGACACTAGCTGGTGTTGGAGGATTGCTTGGTGTAGGGAAGACATTCACACATCAAAATTGAAATCAATATCTTGAAGAGATATCTACACTCTCATGTTGATGGCAGAATTATTCACAGCAGTCAAGATACAGAAACAACCTAAATGTCCATTGACGGGGCGTGGGTAAAGAATACAGCATATACATATACATATACAGTGAAATAGTATTCAGTCTTTACAAAGAAGGAAATCTTGACATTTGCAACAATATGGGAGAACCTGGAGGACATCATGGTAACTGGAATAAGGCAGACACAGAAAGTCAAATACTGCATTATCTCATTTATATGTGAATCTAATATAGTCAAATTCATAGACGATAGGAGTAGAATGATAGTTGCCAGGGGCTGCAGGGAGGGAGAAATAGGGAAATGTTGGTCAAAGCAACAAAGTTTCAGTTTTGCAAGATGATTAAGTTCTGGAGATCTGATGTACAACAATGGGAATAGAGTTACCAATCCTGTAGTATATACTTAAAATTTGCTAAGAGGGTAGATCTTAATTGTTCTTACCACCACCAAAAACAAAATGGTAACTAGTAATTATGTGAAGTGATGGATATGTCAGTTAGTTTGATTATAGCAATTAAAATTCACAGTGTATACATATATTAAAACATCAAGTCATACACCTTAAATATATACTACTTTTTAAGTATTTATTTGTCTGTGCTGGGTCTTCATTATAGCACACCGGATCTTTAGTTGTGACTCTCAAGATCTTTAGTTTTGGCATGTGAACTCTTCATTGTGGCATGTGGAATCTAGTTCCCTGACCAGGGATGGAACCCAGCCCCCTCCATTGGAAGCAACAAGTCTTACTTAGTACCATGTGCGTGCTGCTAAGACCACTCTAGGATTGTTCACTGGGTCCTCAGAATAGCTTCCTGCTCCTTCTCATATTTTCAATCTTTCCCCATCTCTTCCATCATCTAACCTTTGATACCTTGGTAGAATCATCTGAAGACTTTACTTCCCAGAAACAAAGGACCGAGACAGTAGTCAGCTTTCTTTATGATATTTGATTGACACACCATCTTGTATAACGTATTATCAGACTCCCTTTTTAGCTGGTTATTATGTGACCATCAGGTTAAGCATATTTTCCTGTTTTTAGTACAGTTTCTGCCTTTTACATAATTCTTTGGCTTACTTTTGTTCACTATATACATTCTTCCCTCATTACACTGAAAGAAATAAATACTTATACTTTATACTGTTGGGGAAGTGGAAATTTCTGCCTTCAGTTCAGTTCAGTTGCTCAGTTGTGTCTGACTCTTTGCAACCCCATGGACTGCAGCACACCAAGCTTCCCTGTCCATCATCAACTCTGGGAGCCTACTCAAACTCATGTCCATCGAGTCAGTGATGCCATCCAACCATCTCATCCTCTGTCATCCCCTTCTCTTCCTACCTTCAATCTTTCCCAGCATCAGGCTTTTTTCCAGGGAGTCAGTTCTTCGCATTAGTTCAGTTCACTCACTCAGTCATGTCCAACTCTTTGCAACCCCATGGACTGCAGCATGCCAGGCCTCCCTGTCCATCACCAACTCTCAGAGTTTACTCAAACTCATGTCCATTGAGTTGGTGATGCCATCCAACCATCTCATCCTCTGTCGTCCCCTTCTCCTCACACCTTCAATCCTTCCCAGCATCAGGGTCTTTTTTAATGAGTCAGTTCTTCCCATCAGGTGGCCAAAATATTGGAGTTTCAGCTTCAGCATCAGTTCTTCCAATGAATATTCAGGACTGATTTCCTTTAGGATGGACTGGCTGGATCTCCCTGAAGTCCAAGGGACTCAAGAGTCTTCTCCAACACCACAGTTCAAAAGCATCAGTTCTTCGACACTTAGCTTTCTTTATAGTCCAACTCTCACATCCATACATGACTACCGGAAAAACCAAAGCTTTGACTAGACGGACCCTTGTTGGCAAACCAATGTCTCTGCTTTTTAATATGCTGTCTAGGTTGGTCATAACTTTTCTTCCAAGGAGCAAGCATCTTTTAATTTCATGGCTGCAGTCACCATCTGCAGTGATTTTGGAGCCCAAAAAAACAAAGTCTGTCACTGCTTCCCCATCTATTTGCCATGAAGTGATGGAAGCAGATGCCATGATTTTAGTTTTTTGAATGTTGAGTTTTAAGTCAGCTTTTTCACTCTCCTTTTTCACTTTCATCAAAAGGCTCCTCAGTTCCTCTTTGCTTTCTGCCATAAGGGTGGTGTCGTCTGCATATCTGAGGTTATTGATATTTCTCCTGGAAACTGATATTTCCACCTTATCCCTCTTGAATTCCAGTGGGACTAATAATAAAAATGAGATAAAATAGATTAACAGGCAAAATGAAACATTTTAATTCATGCACATGGAGATGCCATAGAAATGGGACCTAAGAATTGGCCAAGGCAAGCAACTTTTATACTTTTTAGATAAAAACAAAACAATAAATTTGTGAAGAAGTGACAGGACAAAGAATTTTTGGTTTTGGATGCTCAGTTAGTGAAGAATCTAAACAGAGTTTGGGCTTGAGGTAGTAAATTAAAGAAGTAACAAGGTTTGTTTAGGATTTGTCTGTTCAGGATTCTTGGCCTGAATTCCTTATCTCTAGGGATAGGGTCTCCTTCTGCCTCCAGATGCAGGGAGGGCACCTTTCACATGAGAAATCTATTTCCTGCTTTCAGGGGGAATGAGGGGAGGTCAAAATGTCCCTCTTATGTTGGCCATTTCTTACATAACTTTATTCAAAATAACCTATATGCTATGAAGAGCATTTTGGGGTGGCCTGCCCTAAGCCCCAGAAATACACA
This sequence comes from Cervus elaphus, assembly GCF_910594005.1. NCBI lineage: Eukaryota > Metazoa > Chordata > Mammalia > Artiodactyla > Cervidae > Cervus > Cervus elaphus. The sequence goes on from NC_057815.1 coordinate 56,122,494, forward strand.
GAATATACCTACCAGAAGAATCAAAGCAGCCAAAAATATTAACACCTACTTTGAAAATTAATAAGAATTTAAATGTATTTTATTATATTTAGCCTCCTTTGGCATTATAATTACCTTTTTATGTGCTTCTTTAAAACTTTCACTTTGAATCATGGACTTTAGAAATGTTAATTAACTATAATTATTATTCTTTTTTGATGGTCAAAGAGACAACATGGCCATTGAGAGCCCTGTTATATTGGCTTCAATGTCCAGTCAGTACTATTTCAAGTTTTTTTGGAAGTATCATTTTCTCAGATATTATGAGTCCTCCCTGGTTTTCCCCTGTTCCAAGACACGGAATTAACTATGCTTTAAAAAGTCTTGGGAACTTCCCTGGTGGTTCAGAGGCTAAGACTCCATGTTCCCAATGCAAGCGGCAGGAGTTAAACACCCTGGTCAAGGAACCAGACCACATGCCACAACTAAGACCTGGAGCACCAAATAATTAATATATATGTATATTTTTTAAAGTCGAGGCTTTTTTAAAGGAGCATAGTAGAATCCAAAATCTGGATATTGGGTGTGCAAATCAATTTGGTAGTGAGTAAAGTTGTTTACAGGTGACAAAGTTGAAAAGTATTTTTCTTCCTGAGTCCCCATCAATTTGCATTAAATCTTTCCACTTTTATCCAACTCTTACTTATTCTAATATATGAATATAATAATTTAATATACATTCTACATCCTTAATTTTTAACTCCTCACCAAATCTATGATTATAAGCTCTTCTCTTTTATAATCTTTATTTGAATCATCTATCACCACTCAGAAGTCTCTTCATGGATGCAAATTTGTTTGCATTCTTTTTTTGGTCTGAAATGAATTTAGGGCTCAACTGTAAGAAAGATTTTCTTAGCTGTTAACATCTATAGCTTGGTTATTTAGAAATGACGTGTGCTCTGCTTCAATTTTGATCCTTTTGGGGGAATAATGTAGGTATAAATATGAAACAAATGAACAGCTTAGTGTTGTAATCAAATAAAATTTGGTAACAAAGCAAATCTGATACATATTTCATGAGTTGTTATTGTGATAATAAGATAATTAACTATGTATGGAAAAGTTTGCATAAATGGTGGTAAGTATACACCTGAAGATCGTATGTCAAAGCTTAGATGTTAGGAGAGCTAAGGGAAGATTGGACATATGAGAGAGATCAGGAAGCTATTCTGAGGACCCTGAACAGTTCTCAAGTGGTGCTCAGCAGCACCCACATGTCGAGACCTTTTCAAGTCATCAGCAGAAAGGACAGGACATCTACCCAACTCTAAGTCCATGAGGGGAATGGTTTACCCACATGTTCTGTGTTGGATTTCAAGTGACTGCCATAATACCTGACACAGAGAAGATGCTCAAAGCTTATTCGTGGAAGGAAGAAAAGAAGGAAGGCATGAAGGAAGAAAAGAAGGGAGTGAATGCTTATATTTCCAGTCATTCCAAACAACTGTGTAAATATATAACAAAGGCAGCACAACTAATTATATAATACAAGCATACCTCAGAGATACTGCAGGTTAAATTCACTTCTGGCTATCACAATAAATCATATACTGCAATAAAGCAAATATGCAATAAAGGAGAGTCTATGAGTGACTATGCAATAAAGCAAATCACATAAATTTTTTGGTTTTCCTAGTGCATAGAAAAGTTATGTTCACACTATACTGTAGTCTACTTGTGCAACAGCATTGCAAAAAAACCCCACTGTACCTACTTTAATTACAAAGTAATTTATTGCTATAAACTGCTGTCACCTGAGACTTCCGTGAGTCATAATCTTTATACAATAGTAAAGAGTAAATAATATAAAAAATCAGTGTTCACATATCACCATAAAAATATAATAATGAAAAAGTCTGAAATATTGTGAACCAACAGACTTGTTCAATGTAAGGTTGCCACAAATCTTCAATTTGTAAAAAGCACAGTATCTGTGAAGTGCAATAAGTAAAGCACAATAAAATGAGGTATACCTGCACTAACTAAGCAAAACTACATCATTTCAGGAAATCCCCCTATGAAAGGGATGTGCGTGTGCTAAGTCACTTCAGTTGTGTCTGATTCTTTATGACCTATGCACTATAGCCCACCAGGCTCCTCTGTCTATGGGAATCTTCAGGCAAAAATACTGGAGTGGGTTGCCATGCCCTCCTCCAGGGGATCTTCCCAACCCAGGAATCAAACCCACATCCCTTACATCTCACAAGAGGATTGGCAGGCGGATTCTTTACCACTAGTGCCACCTGGGAAGCACATGAAACAGACAGACATGACAAATGCCACTGATGGAGCATGTGAAGTGTTTAATGATTAAAAGGGTCCCACCTCCACACAGGAGAGCCTCCACAAATGGTTCCATTTGAACAAAGTGTCCAAAATAGGCAAATCTATAGAGACAGAAAATGCCGTCTCTGCTGGTTGCCTGGGACTTGGAAGAGGAGGGAAGTGGGGAGTGACTCCTAATGAATTTCCCATTGCCATGATGAAAATGCTCTAAAATTGATTGCGTGATGGTAGCACAACTCTGTGAGTATACTAAAAGCTATCGAATTGTATACTTTAAATGGTGAATGATATGGTACGTAAATCTTATCTCAGTAAAGCTGTTACAATAAAAGGGAGGAGGGCAGACTCATGCACACTGGCTCAAGTTTAGAAGATGTCACCAAATCCTCTGCTCCAGCCAAGAATCAATTATAAGTAACCCCAAGACTTCCCTGCTAGTCCAGTGGTTAAGATTCTGCACTGCACTTCCAATGCAGGGGGCCCAGATTTGATCCCTGGTCAGGGAACTGGATCCCACATGCCTCAACTAAAGGTCCTGCATGTTGCAATGAAGATTGAAGACCCCATGTGCCACACTAAGACCTGGCACTGCCAAATAAATGAACTTTTTTTATTTATTTATTTTATTTTTTTTTTAACTTTTTTTTATTTTAAATAACCCCAACCTACATAAATAACCTACAACCCTGGCCAGTATGAAATAGTATTATTTTAATTTGAGGTCTAGTAAAATCACTGTAACCTAAAAAAAGTATCTAAATAAGTGTTATATCCATGAATAAGTATAGAAGTAATGAAAAAGAAATTAAATCCATAGTTTTAACAATTCAGACTTAAATGTGGTTATAGCCTTTGTGAGTATTTTGTTTTCACGTTGCTGTCTGCTATTTGGTGTGTTGGGATGTTTCAGATGTTTGAGGAATTAGTCTTACTGGATTTGTGATTATTACTCGGATTGGTTAGGGGAATTTAAGTAAGTGATGTGGTGATCATTAGGATGGACTTCTCAACAGTCATTCCACTCTGGGATAATTAGTAAAAGCCAACTGGCCATCCCATTCTCCTCACCAGTGACTGGTTTAGGAACAGGCATGTGACACAACTCTGGCCAATGAGATGGGAGTTAAGTCCCCAGAGAGCTTCTGGGAGTTTTCCACAGTTACAAATAAGGGAAGTAAGAGTCTTGCTTTCTCTGAATTGTTGTGTCTGGATATGACAATGTCATTGCAGCAGCCACAATGCTACAAGCCTGTGGGTGGTGCCAGCCCACAGAGAAGGGCAGAACCAAGAGGATCTTAACGCAGTGGAGCTGCAGCCCAGGGGCACCATGCCCGCAGCCCACCCCCCTTCAGGGCGTTCTGTTATTTCCAGCCAAAACAAACATTTTATAATAGGATTTAAGTGTAAAACTTTATTTTGAGAAGCTTTAAAAATTTATTAGTTTTGTCCATTGATTAGGCATATAAATTTGATAAACTGAGCATCAGTTAGACTGGAAGTTGTAGAAAATGTTTCTCTGCACAGAAAGAAATCCCCTGGACTCTGAAGAACCTAGAAATAGTGTGGCAAGGCAAATTGCAAAGAGAGCTTCATACCCTTGATCCTCGTAAGAGAACCTACTGGTAACATGACACATGTCTTCACCTGTAACGTTTATTATAAACTCAGGGAAGGAATCACAAACAACTGATTTCTGCTGGTATCTATAGGAATCACAAACACTGGTTTCTGGTGTAGGGCAAGAAGTTTGAGAGCCCAAAGGAACAGATCACTAGTAGCTATGCTCTTTTATCAACAACCAAAGGAGACTTCACAGACCAGGAGTCCCCAGTTCAAATGCCTTCAGGGCCCAGGCAGGGTCCATACATGAAGGAAAATGAGTGGAAATGAAACAGTAGGGAATGGTGCCCCCATCTACAGGCAGCATCGCTACTCAAACCCAGTGATGCTATGGTGAGGAAATGCAGCTTTATTGTTGCCAAATCTTCCCTTTTTCAAGAAAAGCCAAAAAACTGGACCATGTGAATCATATGAAGTTTTAGATTAGGGCAACCAATTCAATTTTTTAAATATTTATTTGTCTGTGTTGAGTTTTACTTGTGGCATGCAGGATCTTCATTGCATCATTTGGAATCTTCTCGATGTGGCACATGGATTCTCTAGTTGTGGTTCTCAGGCTTGATTGTTGTGGCATGCAGCATGTGGGATCTTAGTTCCCCAACTAGGAATCGAACCCACATCCCCTGCATTGCAGGGTGGATTCTTTATCATGGGGCCACCAGGGAAGTCTCCAACCAATTCAATTTTAAAACACTGTGGGGCCAAATAGAATACCTCTACAAGCTATCTGTGGTGCAGAGTATCAGTTTGCAACCTCATCTGGTAGGTTTAGAGCACGTCCATAGGATGGATATATGTGGAACTGTGCAAACATTTCCTTCTCACAGGAGCTGCTCATATACTGAGATTTGGCGCCACATAGCTGAAAAGATGTAATTCGTAATAATAGCCCAGCAAGGATGAGCTGCAAAATGCACATGCACATTTGAACAAAATAATCTGTTGCATGCGGCTGATCAGTGTCATCTGCTTAAATATCAAACACGAAGACAAAATTTTTATTTCAATCCTTGCCAGAGCCAAATTGGGTATTTATGATTAGTTACCAACATGATCAGTCCTACTAAATTCCTTTATTGTCTTCCCAGATTTTATAAATCAGGATCAGTCATTCACTTGCAACCGAAAAATTAAAAGAGAGAGAGAAAGACTTTGACCACTGACCCAAATGGCACATGAGTCTCAAGAGAGTCTTGTCATACCTCTCTGGAGCTTCCAGCATAGCCCAGCACAGTCCCTGGTCTGCAGGGGTCACACAACAAGCATTCCCTGGTTTCTTGAAGATAAGAGTAAATCCAAGGCCTGTGAATGCCTCTGACTCATAGAAAACTCTGCTCATTTTCATAAGTCTATTTGTGTGTCATTTTTTAAAAACTGTGATATGACACATGGTAGTAGGAGGAACTTAGATATTAAGAACAATTTCCGGACCAACAGACTGTGAAACATTAGAGCAGGTTACAAATGAGGAAGTGGAGGCTCCATCTATGCAGGAAGTTTCCCCCAGTGTAAACGCCTGATTCTGTTGGTCAGATGCTATCACTGGTGACACAGAGGTGATGTTTGTGCAGTGCGTCCCTGCCAGTCTGCTCTTCCCTTTCAGTAACAGCGGCCACTGACCAAGGGTCAACCTGCTCACTATCCTAGGTCTTTAACTTATCCAATCCTCACAGAAACCCAGTAAGATAAATTATCCCCATTTCACAGATGAGGAAATTGAGACTTCAGAGAAATGAAATATCTTGCTCAAGTTCATCCTGTTAAATAAATGGCAGAACCAGGATTAGAACCCACCTCTGTGTAGCTTCCAGGTCTAGGCCATTTCTCTCAGGCCATGCTGCTACAGGTCCCGTGGGCAGAACACCTGTGGCCACCTGTGGGAAGGAGAGACCAAGCAGCAGGTTCAAGCAAGAAGAGCATTACGCAAAAAAGTCATGAGAACTCTGCCGAGACCAAAGAGGAAGCCAGTGTCAGGAAAAGAGAGAAAATGCCAACCGGGGAAGTGACAGAGACATGCAGGTGGTAAGGTCAAGGGGTATCCTTCCAGAAATGAATCTGTAGTGACTTGGAGAGTCCAGGAAGTGAAGAGGGAGTTCCTTTTAAGCTACACCTAGCCTGTGAGCTCAAGCTTGCCAAGCAGCAGACTGGGAGCTACTGACTCATCCGCTCAGATTTTCCTTTGGTGACTCCTAACCTACTAACAGCGCCCACGGACAATTTTCATTCCCACTCCCCCACCAACCTGCAACTTTCTTTGATATAGAGGAGCGACAACACTATTTCCAACAATGATTCTACAATTTAGTCAAGTGCTTATGTCCATATTCAATATACATGTCATCATGTAACTATCCTTCTCTAAAAAACTGTCCCTGTTGTTTCTGCCATGATAGGGCCCAAGTTCTTGGATTAGCATTATTGCTACAATAGAAGAGGGCCAGCTTGAAAATTAGTGGGTCCCTACAGCTTCCATATATTTATATGTTAAGCCAAATCAAAAGATTCAAGGGATTAGATCTGATAGACAGAGGGCCTGAAGAACTATGGATGGAGGTTCATAACACTGAACAGGAGGCGGACCAAAACCATCCCTAAGAAAAAGAAATGCAAAAAGGCAAAATGATTGTCTGAGGAGGCTTACAAATAGCTGAGGAAAGAAGAGACGCAAAAGGCAAAGGAGAAAAGGAAAGATATGCCCATCTGAATACAGGGTTTCAAAGAATAGCAAGGAGAGATAAGAAAGCCTTCCTAAGTGAACAATGAAAAGAAATAGAGAAAAACAACAGAATGGGAAAGACTAGAGATCTCTTCAATAAAATTAGAGATACCAAGGGAATATTTTATGCAAAGATGGGCACAATAAAGGACAGAAACAGTATAAACCTAACAGAAGCAGAAAATATCAAGAAGAGGTGGTAATAATACACAGAAGAACTATACAAAAAAGATCTTCATGACCCAGATAATCACGATGGTGTGATCACTCATCTAGAGCCAGATATCTTAGAGTGCAAAGTCAAGTGGGCCTTACGAAGCATCACTACAAACAAAGCTAGTGGAGGTGATGGAATTCCAACTGAGCTATTTCAAATCCTAAAAGATGATGCTGTGAAAGTGTGGCATTCAACAAGCCAGCAGATTTGGAAAACTCAGCAGTGGCCACAGGATTGGAAGAGGTCAGTCTTCATTCCAGTCCCAAAGGGCAAAGCCAAAGAATGTTCAAACTACCACACAATTGCACTCATTCCACGTGCTAACAAAGTAATGCTCAAAATTCTACAAAGTAAGCTTCAACAGTACATGAATCGAGAACTCCCAGATGTTCAAGCTGGATTTAGAAAAGGCAGAGGAACCAGAGATCAAATTGCCAACATCTGCTGGATCATAGAAAAAGCAAGAGAATTCCAAAAAACATCTACTTCTGCTTCATTGACTATGCTAAAGTCTTTGACTATGTAGATCACAACAAACTGTGGAAAATTCTTAAAGAGATCGGAATACCAGACCACCTGATCTGCCTCCTGAGAAATCTGTATGCAAGTTAAGAAGCAAAAGTTAGAACTGGACATGGAACAATGGACTGGTTCCAAATTGGGAAAGGAGTATGTCAAGGCTGTATATTGTCACCCTGCTTATTTAACTTATATGCAGAGTACATCATGAGAAATACCAGCCTGGATGAAGAACAAGCTGGAATCAAGATTTCAGGAAGAAATATCAATAATCTCAGATATGCAGATGATACCACCCTAATGGCAGAAAGCAAGGAGGAACTAAAGAGCTTCTTGATGAAGGTGAAAGAGGAGAGTGAAAGAGCTGGCTTAAAACTCAACATTCAAAAACTAAGATCATGGCATCCGGTCCCATCACTTCATGGCAAATAAATGGGGAAACAATGGAAACAGTGACAGACTTTATTTTTGGGGGCTCCAAAATCACTGCAGATGGTGACTGCAGCCATGAAAATAAAAGACACTTGCTTCTTGGAAGAAAAGCTATGACAACACAGATAGGGTATTAAAAAACAGAGACATTACTTTGTCAACAAAGGTCTGTCAAGTCAAAGCTATGGTTTTTCCAGCAGTCATGTATGGATGTGAGCGTTGGACCATAAAGAAGGCTGAGTGCCAAAGAATTGATGCTTTTGAACTGTGGTGTCGGAGAAGACTCTTGAAAGTCCCTTGGACTGTAAGGAGATCCAACCAGTCAGTCCTAAAGGAGATCAGTCCTGAATATTCATTGGAAGGACTGATGCTGAAGCTTCAATACTTTGGTGACCTGATGTGAACAGCCAACTCATTAAAAAAGACCCTGATGCTGGGAAAGATTGAAGGCATGAGGAGAAGTGGACAACAGAGGATGAGATGGTTAGATGGCATCACCGACTCGATGGACATGAGTTTGAGCAAGTTCCGGGAGATGGTGAAGGACAGGGAAGCCTGGCGTGCTGCAGTCCATGGGGATGCAAAGAGTCGGACACAACTGAGTGACTGAACAACAATAAGCCATATCACCTTTCCTACTTAACAACTGTGACTGAAGACTTGGTATTTTTATTGCAAAATCAGTCAAAAAATGAGGTCCAGGCCAACTTTGGAGCAGGAGTCCCCTGTAAACTATTTTAAGAGGTGATGTGGGGGACTTCCTTGGTGGTCCAGCAACTTAAGATTCCATGTTCCTAATGTAGGAGGCCTGGGTTCGATCCCTGATCAAGGAACTAGATCCCACATGTCACAACTAAGAGTTCTCATGTCACAACTAAAAGTTCCTGTGTGCTGCAACTAAGACCCAGCGCAGCCAAATAAATAAATAAAATTACCAAAAAACATACAAAAAAATGTGTGATTTGAAGGATTTCCCTGATGGTCCAGTGGTTAAAGAATCCGCCCTGCAATGCAGCGGACATGGGTTCAATCCTTGGTTGGGGAACTAAGATCCCACATGCCATGGAGCAGCTAAGTCCGTCAGCCACAATTACTGAGCTTCTGCGCTCTGTAGCCCATGTGCTATACCTAGAGTCTGTACACTGCAATGAAAGACTGTGCATGACGCAATGAAGATCCCACTGCAACTAAGATCCAATGCAGTCAAATAAATAAACATTAAAAAATTTTAAAAAGATGTGCTTTGGATCCTTCATCCCCTCTCTTGAGAGTTCATTTCCTAAACTCCAGTATGGCCCCAGTAGCTCCAGTCTCTATGTTCAGATAGGAAATCCAAGGAAATGAATACAATCTCAGAGACACAGAAGAGATTCACTGGGCTGGGCTTCCAGCTGCTCAACTATATCTGATATCCAGTTCCTTTAATTAAACTAGAAAATTCCTGGACACACAGGTCTCAAGAAGCAAGAGGGAGCCCCAAACCTGTCCTGCTGATCAGTGCCTTTGGGAAATTCTTTCATTCAGTCCGTACTTTCTTGAAGCCCATTCCCCACTAATTGTGAGGGCAGGAAGAGAAAAATAAACCAGAAATCAAATAAGTAAACAAACCAGAAGGACTTTTCTTTTCTTTCAATGGCCTTAGGTTGGCCAGGTCAACAAATCAACACAAGGACACATCTTCCTGAAATTATTTCTCACCCTACCCTCCCAGGGGTTTCCCAGGTGATTCAGTGGATAAAGAATCTGCCTGCAATGCAAGAGACATGTGTTCAATCCCTGGGTTGGGAAGATCCCCTGGAGAAGACCATGGCAAACCACTCCAATATTCTTGCCTGGAGAATCCCATAAGGTTACAGTAGCTCCTCTCCTGCAAAGAGTCAGCACCACTGAAGCAAATGAGCATGTACCCACCTACCCCTCCAGACACTATGAAAAAAGTTAGAGCTGACTTGCCTATGACTACACTGAAAGCGTAAAGTTCCCCAGTCCTTCAAGAGTTTGGCCTAGGCATTAGCACAATTCTGGGAAGTGTTTGGGATTTTAGGCTCATTCAGTTAACCCATAATCAATTTTTGAGTACTTTCTATTTTCTTTGTGCTGAGTCAGAAATAGTGAAATACCCCCCCAGGATCTGCCCAGGACACAGATTCTGCTCTTTAGCTGCTCAGGGTGCAGTAAAGGAGATAAAGCATGAATTTGATGACTGTAATTGAAGGAAGAAAGTGATACATGCCACAGAGAGAGATAACCAAAGAATAATCATCATTTATATTTGAATGGGGATTTCTGAAGTCAGTTTCCTTATATTATCTCACTTGCTCCTTGACAAACTTGTGGTGGACATCTGCCATGACTCTCATTCAGCATCGTTTCCCCCTTTGGGTTAAATGTACCCTAACTTCTCAGGGAAGAAACTCCACCCACCCACTCTGATCCTGTGTCCTACTGCCAGAACAAGTTTCCCAGGCCCCAGCCAATCCAAGCATGGTGTTCTCCTAGCCATTGGTGACCACCTCAGGGACTCACTCACTGAGGGCAATGAAGTTTCAATTGGGATTTCTTTGTTTTTGGTCACACTGCAAGTTTTGTGGGATCTTAGTCCCTTGACCAGGGATCCAACCCGGGCCTCAGCAGTGAAAGCACAGGGTCCTAATCCACTGGTCATCCAGCGAAACTTCTAGTTAGGACTTCTGAGAAAGAGATTCCAAATTAGTCTGCTAGATTTAGAGCACAAAGACTGTGTGTTCTGGCACTGCTGCCACTCTTTGAACCTGAGCCTGGAGGTGACAGAGCAAAAAGCAGAACTGAAAGGAGAGATACCAACTCTTGATTATATCATTTGAGCCTGGACTTCACCCATGCCTGAAGCCATCTCTGCCCCTCAACTTTTCACTTATATAAACCAATAAATACTGTTTCATCAGAAGCCAATTTGGTTCAGCTATATAAACCAATAAATACTGTTTCATCAGAAGCCAGTTTGGTTTGGGTTTTTCTGTCACTCAAAAGCAAGAGTCACAAAAGAAACTTGAACTCCATGGGGTAGATATTTGTACCTCCATTTTATATAAGAAAAATTGAAGAATTTCCCTAGTGGGCCAGTGGCTAAGACTCTGCACTCCCAATGCAAGGGGCCCAGGTTCAATCCCTGATCAGGGAACTAGATCCTACATGCCACAACTAAGAGTTTGTATGCTACACTTAAAGATCCAGCATGCCACAACTAAGACCCAGCACAGCCTAAGTAAACAAATATTAAAAAAAAAAAGAAAGAAAGAAGAGAAGAATTGAGGCTCAGATCGCTAAAGAGTAGAAGAACCAGTACTTCATACTGCTTCCCTCAGTGACAGAAACTCAGAGGAAGCACAGGTAACTTGAGGCCAGAAGGATCAGCCAGTCTTTGCAGGAGCACCAGCTGAGCCGGACTTTGAAACGCAGCTTGGATTTGGCCTGAAGTGATGGCAAAAGTATTCTGAGTAGTGGGAGGGAGGTTCGTGAGGGAGGGGACATATATATACTACATATATATACTAATAGCTGATATAGCATTAGTATAGCAATCACATTGCTATACGGCAGAAACCAACACAACATTGTAAAGCAATTATTCTCCAATTAAAAACAATTTGTTTAAGTATTTTGGGTGAGGGGTAATATGAAAGGTCATGGATGTGAGAAACTTCAGCGGCACTTGGAAAATAGCAGGTACTTGGGTGTATCAAAAGATTGGGTGTATAGGAGAAGATAATAAGAAGTAGAGTTAGGAACATACTTAGGATCAGAATATTTGGGGAAGAATCTACAAAAATACTAAATCACTATGCTGTACACTTGAAACTAATTAATATTGTAAATCAACTACACTTCAATTTTTAAAAATGTTTGGGGAACTTGACCTCTATCCTGAAGGTCAGAAATTCCCAAACCCCACTGTATTAAACATTGGTTTTAATTAACCAAAACTCAATTTTCACCAGCTTAGTTGTACTAGATCTTAAAGATGAGCTCTACTGACACAGGAAATAAGACTCAAAAGAACCCAGTGAGGAGAAAGAGTTAAATACTTGGCTTTGTATTCCAAAACAGTGTCTAGAAACCAAGACAAGCTGACGGAACTGAAGCAGAACTCACTGCTCACACAAAGGAAAATGCTGGATAATTTTTTCTTAAGATGTATCTGACATTGAAAGCGAGAAAGGGAAATTCGCAGGGGCCAGAAATCAATAGGAACCCAAAGCCATCACGGTAAGCAGAATGCAAACCTGAGACAGGACAGGTCTTAGGGATTAGGGGTGAGATTTTAATGTTGTTATGGCAGCAGAAGATGAGGCCTTGAGCCCTGACAAGATCTGAAATTGGAATAAAAGTCCTATCTACTCCCCACAGAAGGATAGAAAAGCTCTGCTGACTACCCTGGGGAAGGAGCAAGAATGTTCTCCACTGGCCTGGGTCACAGGCAGAAAAGGAATCACCAATGATAATTTGGGACCCCAAGCCTGTTCTGCACCAGTGTGGGACCCAAATTCACATTATCCATCAGGTTCAGGTGACAAATATTAAGCAAAATACAAATAAATTCAACCCTAGACATTATAGTAAAATGGAAGAACATCAAATATAAGAGACAAAATTTAAAAACAATCTATGGAAAAAGAATACCTACAGAAGCTGAATAGTCTTTAGCAGGCCATCATCAACAACAGTAAATGGCAGAAGACAAAGGAATATCTTAAAGCCGCTGATCTATTGAGATGCTAAAGGGCAATGAGAATGAGAATCAGGAGAATGCTGGGTAGCCAAGCAGAGGGATGTTTTGAGAACAGAGCAAGTAGTAACATCAAAGCTGCCAAACAGTCAGGTACGATCGGGACAGGGAAAAGTACACTGCATTTGGCAACCTGGACATTATCATCAGTGGCTTTGACTTAGTGGTTTCAGTAGAGGGATGGGGGACAGAAAGCAGGTGTGAGGAGACCAAATTCAACACAAGGAAGTGAGTTTTTATCTCCCCAAACCCCTTACTTCAAACACATAGCCAGCCATGACATTTAAAAATATAAAAATTATTTTTTTAAAAAAGATACAGCTGGGGACTTCCCTGGTGGTCCAGTGGTTAGGACTGCATGCTCCCGAAGCAGGGGGCTCAGATTCCATCCCTGGTCAGGGAACTAGACCCCACATACCACAGCTAAAGCCCAGGTGCCACAACTTAAGATTCTGCATGCCGTAACTAAGGCCCAGTGCAGCCAAATAAATTAAAAGTAAAAAAAATATAGCTGTACCCTCATATACGTCCATGAGCCAGAAATGAAACACAGTAAGATCAGTGGGGCCCATGTCTCAGGCTTATGGGCTCCAAGTCTGGAAGCTGGAACTGCCAACCCAATTGGCAGTTGGGTACACATTCAGTGACTATGGGGATCAAGTGCTCCCCTTAATGGAGGTTCTGAAACTCATGGCTTGATACCAGAGGCTTATGTCTGCTCCATTGTTTGTGAAAACAACCCAAACAAAACAGCTGGACTCTGGCTTTATTAGTGTCTGGGGAGGTGAGGGCACCTTCCTACCAAAGACCAAGTCATCTCCTGGCCCTTGATCAGATATGACATTCCTAACCTCTGGGGATGGAGGATCATAATCCTCCTGGCTCTATCTAGGTTGAGGGCCAGACAGTGGCATCTTGAGAAGGCATGAAAGGAAAGTCAGAAAAAGAGAGAAATCAAACAAAAACAAATATTCTCTTACTCAAACTATAATTCCAAAACATATGAAAGAACCTACTTGGTGAGAGAGATGGCCTTTGAAATTAACCATCAGATCAGAAATTTTCTCAAATTTCCACTGGAAATTTGTGAAAATGTGTAAAGAGACTTTAAAATAGGATGTTGAAAACGTTCCGAGATGAATGCACACCTTCCATTTCAAGAGGAAATTATTAAGCAAAAACAGACTGAAATGAAACAATATGAACAATAACCAATCAGAAATCCTTGAAATGAAAAATACCCTAGTTGAAATCTAAAAGTCACCAATGGGGCAATTCTCAGTCTTTAGGACACTGCACTTTGACTGCGGAGAGCCTGGGTTCAACCCCTGATTAAGATCTGATCCTGCAAGTCACAGTGCAGCCAAAGATAAACAGCTTTAAAAGGCCATAATAGGAGAAACTCTAGATTGAACACACTCAGAGAGTGAATTAGAGAACTGCAAGAAAGAACTCAGAACTCACTTACAGTATAACATGAGAATGGAAAGTAACAGTAGTTAAAACATGGAGAACAGATTAAAAGGTTGAAATATTCATATAACAAGAGCTTCAGAGAAAGAGAATTGAAAGAAATAGCAGAAAGAGCAATATTTGAAAAGCACTGAGTATTTTTTTTCCAGAATTGAAGAAAAAGTCTTAGGAATGAAAGAAATTTATTTCATTTATTTATTTTTAGTCAAAGCAAGCATGATGTTTAGTTGCAGCATGTGAACCCTTCATTGCAGCACATGGGATCTAGTTCCCTGACCAGGGATCAAACCCAGGCCCCCTGCATTGACAGCGCCAAGTCTTAGCCACTGGACCACCAGTGAAGTCCCTGAAAGAAATTTAGACTCAGCCAAATTATTATTCAAGAGTGTTAGGGGAGTTGAATCTCAGCATATAAAAACTAACAAATTCTTACCCCTCATAGGCCCTTCCTAATGAACTAGTGGATTTTGATTCTAATATGCACATTTGTTCACATTTTAACATCTCTGAAGTCACAATGCATATTACAATCAACTGGCAACTTTTAGTTTTGTTTCCCCTTTTTTAAAAAGCCTAGATTTTTATTTCCTTTAGTCTTCTATGTCCGTATCCTAGTGTATCTTCAAACATTCCATCAGCTGTGTGAATCTCCTTTCAAGCATACTTTTTCCCTTTAGTCATGCTATCTATCCCATCTCCTTGAAATCTTCCCTGGAGCCTTCTGACTGGTTCCAGTGTGAGCTGGTTGTCCTCTAAGCCTGCATCATCATCATCATCTTGGCTTTTTCATTCACCATTGTTTTGGGGACTTCCTTTCCCTCCCTTTCGAGACAAAGACCTGGTCCCCTAGTTCCCATTCTTCCTCTCTTTTGGTTTATCCCATTGTTTTCCTGGAGCAAATTCTCCTGTTATGTCCCAAGAATGCATTGGAAGCAAAATTTTTTGAGACTTTGAATGTCTGAAGAATTTTTTCTACCATCACTTGATAGCTTGGTAGGGTTAGAATTCTACTTAAAAAATATTTTTTTTTCTCAGTATTTGGAGGCATTTTTCCATTGCCTCCTAGCTTTCCATGAGAAAGGTGAGAATTCCAATGTCTTACCTTTAAGGCTTTGTAGAAAATGGTTCTCTCTGAAAGGTTTTGGGAACACCTCCTTGTTCACACTGTTCTGAAATTTCTCCACAGAGTACTAATTTTGACTCACTCTGCGAGACTTTCAGCAGATTCTTTCATGTTATGATGGGACCTTCATCCCAGGTCCAAGTCTCAGCAAGTCCAAAGCCTCATCTCCTGTTGCCATAACAACATGAAGTCCCATCCTGAGACCCATCCTGTCCCAGCTTTGAATTCTGCTCAGCATACTAGCTTTGGGCTACATTTTGATTTCTGCCTCCTGGAAATTTCCCTTTCTTGCTTTCAAGCTGCCTTGGTGACATCATCCTGTCTCATGGTCTTAAAATACCATCTATACCCTGAAACAACTTGAAAATTATATATCCACAACAGACCTCTCCAAACCTACATATTCAGCTGTTCCGTGATATCTCACTTGTATGTCCAACAGAAATCTCAAGCTTAAAATTCCAAAGTGGAATTACTAACAGTTCTACTAACCGTGCCCCTCCCCTAGTCTTCTGCTTCTCAGTAAACAACATTCTTCCAGGTGCTCAATTTGAAAACCCGAGTCACCCTGAACTGTCTGTCTCACACCTGCATACAATGCCACCAGCAAATCCTCTCAACTCTACTTTCAAAACACATCCAGAAACCAATGAATTCCTCCCATCTCTGTTGCTAACACCTAGGTCCAAACCACCCTGTTGTCTTGCCTCAATTACTGAAATAGCTTTCAATTCAGTGGTGCTGGACTTTCACTTTGGTGCCCTCAGAGAACTTCAGCTCCTATATTCATGCCCTTGAATGGTTCCTCCCTTCAAATCAAAGCTGGCCCTATACCTGCTTTAAATAAAGAGAATGTGGCAAAACTGATGCTGAGCCAAAGTCTTTAGAAGGCTTTCCAGCTTGTACTCCTACACTTCTGGAAGCCCTGCACCGCCACGTAAGAAGTCTGGCTACCCTGTTAGAGAGGCCACATGAAAAGAGGCAGAGGCTACCAGACCATCTGGAGGGGAACCAAGGAATCCAGCCAACAGCAGGAGCCAAGCTGCCCCAGACCTGTGACCCCAAATGTTGTTGCAGCCAGACCCTGACTGTGAGCACACGTGAGTGAAGGAACCACATGGGACATTTCAGGCCCAGCAGAAATTGGTAGTCCCGCTGTGCTTTGTCCAAATTCCTGGCCCGCAGAACCATGAGTGACAATAAAAGTTTGTTGCTTCAGTCTCTAAGTGATGGGGTGGTTTATTTTGCCCCACATACAATCTAAACTCTAGCATCCCTGCTTCCTCCTTCACACGGCACCCCTCCCCACTCCTTCGGCTGTTCTCCACAAAACAGCAGGAGAGATCCATCTGAAATCTAAACGAGGCCCTGTCACTCCTCTGCTCAGAACCCTCCAGTGCTTCTCATCTCACTCAGAGTAAAAACAAAATCTTTAAAACAGTCTATAAGGTCTCAGAGGGTGGCAGACTAGGGCCAGTGGGCCAGACCTTTGTACTACAGAAAAAAAAAAGACTTCGACACTTTTTAAAGGTTGTTTAACATTTTTAAAGGAAAAATATGTGATAGAAACCATATGTGGCCTGCAAAGCTTCACATATTTACTATCTGGCTCTTTACAGGAAAGTCTGCCAAACCCTGCCTGTCACAGTCTGGCTCCTTGATGACTCTTGGTCACTCCCTTGGCTCATCTAGCTCCAGGCCAACTCCTTGAGAAGTCTGCAGTTTCTCGCAGTCACTCCACAGCCAGGCGTGCTCACTCCCTGAGGCCTTTGCTCCTGCTCTCTCCTTCGACCCTTTCTTCCCCAGCTAACTCTTCTACTTTCCTCAGGTCTTTACTCAAATGACCTTCTCAGAAGGGCCTTATCTGATCATGTTATTTAAAGTTACAATCCCCCTGCATATATGCCCCACGTCTCTCAGCTATATTTTCCCTTATATTACATATCACCAACATATACTTTTAACTTTTTATTGTCATTGCTTATTTCTTATATTCTCCAAAAGAAGAGTAAACAGCATGTGGACAGAAACCTCTGCTTTTCACTGATACATTCTCAGTGCCTAAACCTATTCCTGGTGCATTGTAGGTACTCAATATATATTTCATGAATGCCCTTATGAGTCACAAAAACCACCACTGTCTTCTGTTTTCTGTGTAGCACTTGCTCTAAATGCCATATTTAGGGGTTTACCCACCAACTCATGACAGTGGGAACTGCAGAATAAAGCTCAACAGATATCAACTATCCAATGTAATATTTTAATCAATAAATAAATATACCTCCCATGCACCTTTCAAAAGAAGGAATGGGGATTGAGGAGGTAGAAACACAGTAAGTTGACAATCTTCTCAAGAATTTTTGCTTCTTGTAAATAGAAATGGAGAAATGGGATGACTGACAGAGTAAATATGATCTAGGGAGGGTTAAAAATGGGGATCCAAGGCATAATCAGATTAACACAGTCAGTAGCATAGCAGAAAGTTCAGTTCAGTTGTTCAGTCTTGTCAGACTCTTTGCAACCCCATGGACTGCAGCATAGGAGAAAGGAGGGGATTAAAGAAGTAGATTTCTTGATGAGATGAGGGCAAAAAGATGTAGAGCGTGGAGAAGAGGTTGACTGGTTATGGGCAAGATCTATCTTTTCTAGAACAGAAGGGAAGAAGGAGCAGACTGCAGCAGAGCTTAAAGACTTGTGGATGGGAAGATGAGGTAGTTCACATATCCTGGCTTCACCTTCGTGAATGAAGTGTGGGAGGTGAGGCTATCAGCTGAAACTAAGGGGTGAGCAGGATACTGGAAGTTTGAGACGAGAGAAAAGTTAGAGACCGTACTAGAGAAATGTGAAAGGACAGCCAGGCAGTTGTTGAAGGACCATCTGGAATCTGTAATCATATATTTAAACAAAAGCAGTCAGCCCAATTGGTGCTTTCTCTTAAGCATTATCCAGCTAGTTGGTTGCAGGTGCAGAAAAGACAATTGTTGTTCAATCACTAAGTTGGTCCAACTCTGCGACCCCATGGACTGCAGCACGCCAGGCTTCCCTGTCCTTCACTATCTCCTGGAGCTTGCCCAAGTTCATGTCCATTGAATCAGTGATGCCATCCAGCCATCTCATCCTCTGTCAACCCCTTCTCCTGCCTTCAATCTTTCCCAGCATCAGGGTCCCTTCGAATCAGTTGGCTATTTGCATCAGGTAGCCAAAGTAATGGAGTTTCAGCTTCAGCATCAGTCTTTCCAATGAATATTTAGGATTGGTTTCCTTTAGGATTGACTAGTTTGATCTCCTTGCTGTCCAAGGGACTCTCAAGAGTCCCAAACTCATGTCCATTGAGTCGGTGAGGCCATCCAACCATCTCATCCTCTGTTGTCCCCTTCTCCCCCTGCCCTCAATCTGCTGAGTTCAATTACAGTGACCATAGTAAGGCAGGGGTTATGACTGTGTTATGATTCAGACCAGGAGCATCAGAATTATTGAAAACTGGTAAGAAATGTAAAGTCTCAGTCTTCATTCCAGATGTCCTAAATCAGAAACTCAGAAGGTAGGGCCCGGCAGCCCTTCAGGTGACCCTGATGCTACACCCAGTCAAGTTTGAGCAGCACTGCAATAAAGGGAAAGAACAAGCGACTTCTCTGATGGTCCAGCGGCTAAGACTCTGTACTCCCAATCCAGGGAACCCAGGTTTGATCCTTGGTCAGGGAACTAGATCCCGCATGCTGCAACTAAGAGTTAGCATGCCGCAACTGAAAGATTCAAATGCCACAATTAAGATGCTGTGTGCCCCAACTAAGACCTGGTGTAGCCAATAGATTTTTTTTGAAAAAGGGAAAGAACAAAGAGATCTGACAGTGTTTATAAGGGAATAATTAAATGGCAGACTAGAGAGTCTAAACTGGAAAAGAAAGGAAGTAAAGGCATGAGGGACTGACCAATAATGATAAAGTAATGAGGCTCAATGGCTTAGAATATAATGTAAATAACCATAGTATGGTATATTCATTTTCTATTGCTGCCATTACAAACTACCATAAACTAAGTGGCTTGGAAGGTTTCCATGGCAGCCCTGTGGTAAAGAACCCGCCTGCCAATACATGAGACACGTGTTGGATCTCTGGGTCAGGAAGATCCCCTGGAAAAGGAAATGGCAACCCACTCCAGTATTCTTGCCTGGGAAATCCTATGCACAGAGGAGCCTGGCAGGCTACAATCAAGGGGGTCACGAAGAGTCAGACACTACTTAGCAACTAAACAACAATAAAGTGGCTTGAAATAGCACCCATTGATTATCTCATAGTTCTGTGGGTCAGAAGTACCAGTACAACATGGCTCAGCTGGGTCCTCTGCTCAAAGTATCAAAAAGGCTGCAATCAATGTGTTGGTTGGACTGCATTCCTCACAGGAGATTGTAAGGAAAGATCTGCTGAGATTATACAGGTTGCTGACTAAATTTAGTTCCTTGAGGTAGGAGGTATGCAACGCAAAATAGGAAAACTTTTGAGGTCACCTCCTCCTGCAGGCACACAACTATTTACACAGCAACTATCTGTGAGAACGTGCTGACAATCAGCAGAAAAGATTTTTCACCACTAAAAGTGGTGGGCTTCCTTGGTGGCTCAGATGGTAAAGAGTCTGTCTGCAATGCAGGAGACCTGGGTCCAATCCCTGGGTCAGGAAGATCCCCTGGAGAAGGAAATGGCAAACCACCCCAGTATTCTTTCCTGGATAATTCCATGGACAGAGGAGCCTGGCAGACCATAGTCCATGGAGTCCATGGAAAGAGTTGGACATGACTGAGCAACTAACACTTTCACTTTCTTTCAAAGATATAAAGAAGGAACTATGATGAGATAGGTAGGAGGGATAGAGGCACAGTATAGTCGAGACCCACACCCCCAGGGAAGTGACCCACAAAGGGAAAGATCATCACAATTGCAGAAGTTCTCCCCAAGGAGTGAAAGGTTCAAGCCACACATCAGGCTCCAGAGGTCCTGCACCAGAAAGATGCAGGGCTTGTGTACAAAGAACCAGAGAACTGTGGGCACCAGAAACTCTGTTCTCAAAGGGCACGTGCCAACTCTCACAAGCTTTAAGCTCCCAGGCAGAGACAATAATTTTAAAGGATCTTGAGTCAGATCCATGTGCGAACCTCGGAGAGCCTCCTGGAGAGACAGAAGGCAACTAGGACTCCCCCTGGGGACACAGATTCTGACCACCACCAACTCTGAGAGATTGTTCCATCATTTAGACACTAGTTTGGCAAGTGATTTTTTGGCATACTCTCTCTAGTTTATTAGCCCTGTGAAATTACCCACCCACCAGCTGGCCAGCACCAGTCCTTGGGACCGCCCCACCCTCCCACCTGAGACCACATAGCCTGCCCACCGGGTCCTACCCCCACAGTCAGCAGGCTGGCACCAGCCCCAGGCCACCCCAGGCCATGCCGCCAGTCACACAGGACTCATCCCCCCCACCACTGAGATTATACAGCCCACACAGGGGGTACCCCTAGAGCATTCAGTTCTGGTGACCAGAGGGGAGTGTGCTGCTGGGCCCCATAGGACGTCTACATAAGGACAGTTCCCCAAGAATGGAAAATGTTACCAACCTACCCAATACATAGAAATAAACACAGAGAATCAGGCAAAATGAGGAACAGAGGAATAAATTTCAAACTAAGGAATAAAACAAAATTCTAGAAGAACTAAGTGAAATGGAGATAAGCAATCTGGGTAGATAAAGAATTCAAGATAGGGATCTCCCTGGTGGTTCAATGGCTGAGACTCTGAGCTCCCAATGCAGGGGGCCAGGGTTTGATCCCTAGCCAGGAAACTAGATCCCACGTGCTGCAACTAAGAGTCCGCATGCCACAACTAAAGATCCTGCGTTCTGCAAAGAAGAATGAAGGTTCCCAGGTACTGCAACTAAGACACCATGGAACCAAATAAATAAATATTACAGAAAAAAAAAGAATTCAAGATAATGATCATAAAGATGCTCAGTGAACACGATGAGAAGGATAACAAAGACTCAGAAAATATAAAGGAACAAACAATAACTGAATAAAAAATACACTAGAAAAAAATCAACAGTAGATTAGATGATACAGAGAGATAGATCAACAAACTAGAAGAGGAATAGAAATTACCCAAGCCAAAGAGAAAAAAAAAATTTTTTTAATGAGGATAGTTTAAGAGACCTCTGAGACAACATCAAGTGTATGAACATTTGCTTTCAGGGTTCCCAGAAGAAGAGAGAAAGGGGGCAGAAAATTTATTTGAAGAAATAATACCTGGAAATTTTCTTAACCTAGGGAAGAAAACAGGTCCAGGAAGCACAGGAAGTCCCAAACAAGATGAACCCAAAGAGGGTCACCAAGTCACATTATAACTAAAATGGCAAAAATTAAAGATAAAGAAAGAATTTTTAAAGTAGCAAGAGAAAAAGCAACTAGTTACATAAGAACTATCATAAAGCTTTCAGCTGACTTTTCAACAGAAACTTTGCAGGCCAGAAGGGAGCTGCCAGACATATTCAAAGTGATGAAAGATAAAAACTACAACAAGAATACTCTAGCCAGCAAGGCTATCATTCAGATTTGCAGGAGAGATAAAAGAGTTTTACAGACAAGCAAAAGCTAAAAAAGAGTTCAGCAGCACTTAACTGGCTTCACAAGAAATATAAAAGGGACTTCTCTAAGCAGAAAAAATCACAAACAGAATTATGAAAATTACAAAAGGAAAAATCTCATTGGAAAAGGTAATTATAAGTAACGGTGGTAGATCAAAACTTACAAGGCCAGTAGGAAGGTTAAAAGATAAAAGTAGTAAAATCACCTATATCCACAATAAGTAATTAGAGGAAAGGATATGCAAAACAAAAAGATATAAAATATGATGTCAAAACAGGGGGGTTTTAAAATGCAGGGTTGTTAGAATGTGCTCAAACTTAGATTAACAACTTAAAATAATCATGTATATTTAAAGGTGCTTATATATTAATATGAACCTCATGGTAACCATAAATCGAAAACTTATAACAGATACACATACACAAAAGAGAATAGAATCCAAACATGACGCTAAAGATGGTCATCAAATCAGAAAGGAGGAGAGCAAAAGAAGGAAGCTACAAAAAAGAACTATAAAAACAGTCAGAAAACAATTAACAAAATGTCAGTAAGTACATAACCTTTTACTATATGGATCACAACAAACTTTGAAAAATTCTTAAAGAGATGGGAATACCAGACCACCTTAACTGTCTCCTGAGAAATCTGTATGCAGGTCAAGAAGCAACAGTTAAAATTGCACATGTAACAAAGGACTGGTTCAAAATTGGGAAAGGAGTACAGCAAGATTTAATACTGTCACCCTACTTATTTAATTTATACGCAGAGCACATCATGTGAAATGCTGGGCTGGATGAATCACAAGCTAGAATCAAGATTGCTGGGAGAAATACCAATAACCTCAGATGAGGTTACATGCAGACAACACCACCCTAATGGCAGAAAGTGAAGAACTAAAGAGCCTCTTGATGAAGGTGAAAGAAGACAGTAAAAAAGTTGGCTTAAAACTCAACATTCAAAAACTAAGATCATGGCATCCAGTCCCATCACTTCATGGCAAATAGAAGGGGAAAATGTAGAAGCAGTGACAGATTTTATTTTCTTGGGCTCCAAAATCAATGGCCAGTGACTGCATCCATGAAATTTAAAGATGCTTGCTCCTCGGAAGGAAAGCTATGATAAACCTAGGCAGTGTATTAAAAAGCAGAGACATCACTTTGCCAACAAAGATCTATCTAATCAAAGCTATGGTTTTTCCAGTAGTCATGTACAGATGTAAGAGTTGGACCATAAAGAAGGCTGAGTGCCAAAGAAACGATGCTTTCTAATTGCAGTGCTAGAGAAGATTCTTGAGAGTCCCTTGGACTGAAAGGATATCAAACCAGTCAATCCTAAGAAATCAACCCTGAATACTCATTGGAAGGACAGTTGCTAAAGCTGAGGTTTCAATACTGTGACCACCTGATGAGAAGAACCAACTCATTGGAAAAGACCCTGATGCCGGGAAAGATTGAAGGCAGGAGGAGAAGGGGACGACAGAGGATGAGATGGTTAGATAGCATCACCAACTCAATGGACATGAATTTGAGCAAACTCTGGAAGATAGTAGAGACAGAGGAGCCTGGCATGCTACAGTCCATGGGGTCACAGAATTGGACATAAGATAGCAACTGAACAACCACCACCACATACCTATCAATAATTACTTTAAATGTAAACGGACCATATACTCCAGTCAAAAGACAGAGTGTGACTAGATAGATAAAACACAAGACCATATACATATTGCCTACAAAAGACTCACCTCAGATCTAAAAATACACACAGAAAGAAAGAGAGATGATTGGGTAAAGATACTCCATGCAAATAGAAACAAAACAAAAAATCTACAGTAGCAATGCTTAAACAAAATAAACTTTAAAACAAAGACTGTAACAAGAGACAAGCAAACACATTACATTATGATAAAGGGATAGATCCAAGAAGACGACACAACCATTATAAACACATGTGCCCAACATAGGTGCACCAAATATATACAGCAAATATCAACAAGAATAAAGGGAAATTTTGATAGTAACACAGTAATAATAGGAGACTTTAACATCCCACTTACATCAATAGATTATCCACAAAGAAAATTATTAGGGAAACTGTCACTGTTTGCAGATGATATAATACTATGTACAGAAAATTCTAGATGCCACCAAAAAACTTTAGAACTAATAAATGAATTCAGTAAGATAGCAGGATACAAAATTAATATACAGAAATCAGTTACATTTCTGTACAATAACAACAAAATCTAAGAAAGACAAATTAATAAAACAATCCCATTTACAATTGCATCAGAAAGAATAAAATACCTAAGAATAAATCTAACCAAGGAGGTAAAAGATCTTTACTTGGAAGACTGTAAGACACTGATGAAAAAAATCAAGCATGACATAAACAAATGCAAAAATATACTATGCTCATGGATTGGAAAAATTAATATTATTAAAATGACCATACTTAGACCACACTCTCTAAGGCAATATATAGATTTAATGTAATTCCTATCAAAATACTAATGGCATTTTAGTTCATTCTAGTTCTAGTTCACAGAACTAGAACAAATAATTACAAAATCTGTATGGAAACACAAAAGGCCCCAAAGAGCCAAAACAATCTTGAAAAAGAGGAACAACGCTGGGGGTATCATGCTCCCTACTTTCAAACTATACTACAAAACTACAGTCATCAAAACAGTGTGATTCTGGCATAAAAAGAGACAAACAGATCAACGGAACAAAATAGCCCAAATATAGACTCACACTTACATGGGCAGTTAACCTACAACAATCCCAGGTGGCGCTAGAGGTAAAGAATCTGAAAACCAATGTAGGAGACCTAAGAAATGGAGGTTTGGTCCATGGGTTGGAAAGATCCCCTGTGGAAGGAAATGGCAACCCATTCCAGCATTTTTGCCTGGACAATTCCAAGGACAGAGGAGACTGGCCGGCTACAGTCCATGGGGTCGCAAGGAGTCAGACATGATTGAAGCAACTTATCACCGGACAATATACAACAAAGGAGGCAAGAATATACAATGGGGGAGAGACAGCTTCTTCAATAAATGTTGCTGGGAAAACTGGACTGCTACATGCAAAAGTATCAAACTGGACTACTCTCTTATACCATGCACAAAGATAAATTCAAAATGAACAAAACATTTAAAAATAAGAACTGAAACTTTTATAAAACTCAGAGAAGAAAATACAACCAATATATTCTTTGATATAAATAGTAGCAATAATTTTTCAGATATATCGCCTCCAATAGGAGAAACAAAAGCAAAGATAAATGAGATTACATCAAACTAAAAAGCTTGTACACTGAGAAGGAAATGATCAACAAAATTAAAAGACAGAAGGAATTCCCTGGTAGTCCAGAGGTTAGGATTCTGTGCTTTCACTGCCATGGCCCTGGGTTCAATTCCTGGTCAGGAAACTAAGATTCTGCAAGCTACATGGCACAGCCAGAAAGAAAAAAATGAAAAGACAGACTCTTAAATGGGAAAACATGCTTGCAAATGATACATCCTATAATGGATTCATATCCAAAGTAAAGAACTCCTGCAACTCAATATAAATAAAACCAAACAACCCAATTAAAAAATGGACAGGGGCTTCCCTGGTGGCTCAGTATGAAGAATCCACTTGCCAGTGCAGGAGATACAGGTTTGAGCCCTGTGCTGGGAAGATCCCACATGCCTTGGAGCAAGGTGGCCATGCACCACAACTACTGAGCCTGTGCTCTGGAGCCAGCAAGTTGCAACCACTGAGTCCACGTGCCCTACAGCCTGTGCTCCACAAGAAAAGCTACTGCAGTGAGAAGCCCAAGCACCACAACTAGAAAGTGGCCCCCATCTCTGCAACTAGAAAAAAGCCCTCAGAGCAACAAAAAACCAGCACAGCCAAAAGAAAAAAAAAAAAAAAGCAGAGGACCTGAACATTTCTCCAAAGAAGACATACAGATGGCCAACAGACACATGTGAAGATGCTCAGTATCACTAATCATCAGGGAAATGCAAATAAAAGCTATGAAATATCATTTCACACCTTTCAGAATGGCTACTGTCAAAAAGATAACAAGTGTTGGTGCGGATGCTGAGAAAAGGTGGACTGCTGGTAGGAATATAAACTGGTGCAGTCCTATGGAAAACAGTATGACATTTCCTTCAAAAACTAAAAATAGAACTACTATGCTTGTGTGCTAAGTCACTTCAATCATTTCCAACTCTTTGCAACCCCATGAACTGTAGCCCACCAGGCTCTTCTGTCCACGGGATTCTCCAGGCAAGAATACTGGAGTGGGTTACCATGCCCTCTCCCACAGGACCTTCCTGACCCAGGGATCAATCTCACGTCTCTTACATCTCCTGCACTGGCAGGCAGTTCTTTAGCACTGGCACCACCTGGAAAGCCCAGAACAACCATACAAGACAGCAATTCCATTTCTGGGTATTTTTTTCAAAGAAAATAAAAACACTAATTTGAAACGATATATGTACCCTTATGTTCACTGCAGCCTTATTAACAATAATCAACATAATAAAAGCAACTTAAGTGTTCACTGATTGATAAGTGGATAAGTAAGATGTGATATATATATTATGTATATCACATATATTAATACATATATATATATATATATATATATATACACACTCACCATAAAAAAGAGTGAAACTTTCCCTCTGTGACAGCAGGGATGAATCTAGAAGGTATTATGCTAAGTAAAATCTCAGAGAAAGACAAATACCATATGATTTCACTTATATGTAGAATCTAATCAACAAAACAAAGGAGTAAACATATAACAGAAACAGACTCAAAGATATGAGAACACACTGGTGGTTGCCAGTGGCTAGGTGGGGTAGGGGTAGCATGAAATAGGTGAGGAAGATTAAGAGGCACAAACTTGCAGTTATAAGATAAACAGGTAATAGGGATGTAATATTCAGCATGAATATCATCAATATTTTAATAACTCTGTAGAGTGACAGTAATTAGATTTATCATAGTGATCATCTTGTATAAAAATATCATATCACTATGCTCTACACCTGAAGCTGATAAAATATTGTAAGTCAATTACACTTCACTGTTAAAAAAACAAAAAAAAACACCTCAGGGACTTCCTGGTGGTCCATGCTTCCACTGCAGGGGCCACAGATTCAATCCCTGGTCAGGAAAGCTCTGCGTGCCACAGAGTGCAGCCAAAAAAACCAAAACAACAACAACAAAGAACTCAGTTCCCTATGGTTGAAGGACTCAGGTCCCCATTCCTTACTAGCTGCCAGGCAGGAGCCTCTATAACTTTTTAAAACTCCTGCATTCCTTTTGTTATGTTGTCTCATCCATCCTCCAACCAGCAACAGCACATGAAGTCTTCCTTAAATCTCAAATATCTCTGACTGCCCCTTTGGCCACATCTCTTCTGCTTTACACTTTTGGTTGTAACTCCCTCTCTCCACCCAGGGAAAGTTTTCTGCTTTTACAGCCTCACGTGATTAGGCTGGGCCCACTTAGACAATCCAGGATAACCTACCAATCTTAAACTTCATACCTTTTCTACATCTGCAAAGTCCATTTTGCCCTGTATAGTAGAATATTCACAGGTTCCAGGATTAGAATGTGAACATTTCTGGGGGACCTCTATCCTGCCCACAACAGCATGGAGTAAGCACAACAGTGAACTGGAGAACTGGAAGGGGGAGATTTTGCAGGTGGTGAAGATTTTCGTGGTAAGATCTCAGGTGAATCCACAAGAGTAGTAAGGAATAGAAGAAATGTCACTGATGACAAGAAAGTCACAGAATTGAGGGACTTCCCTAATGTTCCAGTTGCTAACACTCTGGGCTCTCAATGTAGGGGGTTACCCAAGTTCAAATGGTTGGGAAGCTACATCCCACATGCCACAAGTAAAAAGATCCTGCATGCCCCAACTAAAGGTCCCATGTCCCCATATCTTGGGTCACAAATCAAACCTCAGTAAATTCAAGGAAACTGAAATCATATCAAGCATCTTTTCTGACCACAATGGTATGAGACTAGATATCAATTACAAAAAAAAAAAAAAACCTGTAAAAAACACAAACACATGGAGATTAAACAATACATTTCTAAATAACGAACTGGTTACTGAAGAAATCAAAAGGGAAATCAAAATATTCCTAGAAATAAATGACAACAAAACATAACAACTCAAAACCTATGGGATGCAGCAAAAGCAGTTCTAAGAGCAAAGTTTATAGCAATACAACCCTACCTCAAGAAACAAGGAAACCATCGAACAGACAACCTAATGTTATACCTAAAACAACTAGAAAAAAAGAACAACAACAAAAAAAATCCCCAAAATTATCAGAAGGAAAGAAATCATAAAGATCAGAGTTGAAATAAATGAAAAATAAATGAAAGTAACAAGAGTAAAGCTTAATAAAACTAAACGCTGGTTCTTTGAGAAGGTAAACAAAATTGACAGATCTTTAGCCAGACTTATCATGAAAAAAAGAAGAATCAAATCAACAAAATTAGAAATGAAAAAGGAGAGGGTACAATAGACAATGCAGGGATACAAAGGATAATAAGAGACTATTATGAACAACTATATGGCAGTAAAATGGATAACCTGGAAGAAATGGACAGATTAAATAGAAAAATTCAATCTTCCAAAACTGAACCAGGAAGAAATAGAAATTATGAACAATCCAATTACAAGCACTGAAATCGAAACTCTGATCAAAAATCTCCCAAAAAACAAAAGCCCAGGACTAGATGGCTTCACAGGTGAATTCTCTCAAACATTTAAAGAAGAGCTAATGCCTATCCTTCTAAAACTCTTTCAAAAAATTGCAGAGGAAGGAACACTTCCAAACTCATTCTATGAGGCCTGATACCAAAACCAGACAAGGACAACACAAAAAAAGAAAACTATAGTCCAATATTACTGATGAACATAGATGCAAAAATCCTCAACAAAATTCTAGCAAACAGAATTCAGCAACACATTAAAAAGCTCATACACCATGATCAAGTTGGGTTTATTCCAGGGATGCAAGGATTCTTCAGTATACACAAGTCAATCAATGTGATATACCATATTAAAAAATTAAAAAATAAAAACCATAGGATAGTCTCAACAGATGCAGAAAAAGCCTTGGACAAAACTCATTTATGTTTTATGATTAAAACTCATTTATGATTAAAACTCTTCCAAAAATGGGCACAGAAGGAATCTAACTCAACACAGTAAAGGCCATATATGATAAGTCCACAGCAAACATTATTCTCAATGGTGAAAAACTGAAAGCATTTCCCCTAAGTTCAGGAATAAGACAAGGGGGTCCACTCTTATCACTATTATTCAACATAGTTTTGGAAGTCCTAGCTACAGCAATCAGAGAAGAAAAAGAAATAAAAGGAATCCAGACCAGAAAAGAAGTAAAGCTCTCACTGTTTGCAGATGACATGATACTATACATAGAAAACCTAAAGATACTATCAGAAAATTACTAGAGCTAACAAGTGAATTTAGCAAAGTCGCAGGATACAAAATCAGTACACAGAAATCACTTGCATTCCTATATACTAACAATGAAAAATCAGAAAGAGAAATTAAGGAATCAATCCCATTCACCGCTGCAACAAAAAGAATAAAATATCTAGGAATAAACCTACCTAAGGAGACAAAAGAACTGTATACAGAAAATTTTAAGACACTGATGAAAGAAATCAAAGACAACATAAACAGATGGAGAGATATTACATGTTTCTGGGTAGGAAGACTCAATATTGTGAAAATGACTATACTACAAAATGCAATATACTGATTCAATGTGATCCCTATCAAATTACCAATTGCATTTTTCACAGAGACAGAATAAAATATTTCACAATTCATATGGAAACACAAAAGACCTCAAATAGGTAAAGGATTCTTGAGAAAGAAGAATGGAGCTGAAAGAATCAACAGTCCTGACTTCAGGACTGTTATACTACAAAGCTACAGTCATCAAGACAGTGTGGTACTGGCACAAAAACATACATACAGACCAATGGAACAAGACAGAAAGCCCAGAAATAAACCCATGCACCTATGGGTACCTTATTTTTGACCAAGGAGGCAAGAATATACAATGGGACAAAAGCAGGCTCTTCGATAAATGGTGCTGGGAAAACCTGGCAGCTACATATAAAAGAATGAAATTAGAACACTTCCTAACACCATACACAAAGATAAACTCAAAATGGATTAAAAACCTTACATTTGTAAGATCAGAAACTATAAAACTCTTAGAGGAAAACATAGGCAGAACACTCGACGACATAAATCAAAGCAATATCCTCTATGACCCACCTCTCAGAATAATGAAAATAAAAACAAAAGTAAACAAGTGAGACCTGATTAAACTTAAAAGCTTTTGCACAGCAAAGGAAACTATAAGCAAGGCAAAAAGACCACCCTCAGAATGGGAGAAAATAAGAGCAAATGAAACAACTGACAAAGGATTAATTTCCAAAATATATAAGCAGCTCATACAACTCAATACCAGAAAAACAAACAGCCCAATCAAAAAGTGGGAAAAAGACCTTTAGAGAAATGTGAATCAAAACTATAATGAGATATCACCTCACACAGGTCAGAATGGCCAACATCAAAAAGTCTACAAACAGAACCCCTAGCTTCTCACAGGGATGGAGCCGGAAGAAGGGACACCCTTGTGGCAGCTGCAGAAGCTTCCCACAGAGCAAGGCCTGCAGCTTCTTCACAAAATAATTGATGGCATTTGTGGCCGAATTTATCCTCTCTACCAGGATTATCACAGTGTTTGGGATTCAACAGAATGGATGCATGTTCTAGAAGACCTTACCACCTTTTTCAAAGCTGTAGTTGGTAAAAATTTATCTGATGAAGCGATATCTCAGCAGTTGAGTCAGCTGAACCCATCTCACCAAGAAGCTATCACGAAATGCTTAAAAAGTAGGAAAGATGAAATCAAGCAGACTCTGTTGGAAGAAATAGTTGATGTTTCCTCTGCACAGCTATAGGATTTTGATTGGCAGTTAAAGCTTGCACTTTCTAGTGACAATATTCAGTTCAGTTTAGTTCAGTCACTCAGTCGTGTCCGACTCTTTGTGACCCCATGAATGGCAGCACGCCAGGCCTCCCTGTCCATTACCAACTCCCAGAGTTTACTCAAACTCATGCCCATCGAATCTGCGGTGCCATCCAGCCATCTCATCCTTTGTCGTCCCCTCCTCCTCCTGCCCCCAATCCCTCCCAGCATCAGGGTCTTTTCCAATGAGTCAACTCTTCACATGAGGTGGCCCAAGTATTGGAGTTTCAGCTTCAGCATCAGTCCTTCCAATGAACACCCAGGACTGATCTCCTTTAGGATGGACTTGTTGGATCTCCTTGCAGTCCAAGGGACTCTCAACAGCCTTCTCCAACACCATAGTTCAAAAGCATCAATTTTTCGGCAAGATTGCTACATTACAAATGCCACTTTTAAACCTTCAGATAGATGTAAAAAAAAATGGTGAAGTCAAGCCATATTCTGTTGAAATGAGTAAAGAAGAGCTGAAGAATCTAATAAATTCCTGGCAAACAGCTAATAAGGTGGTCCTGCAATTG
This sequence comes from Cervus elaphus, assembly GCF_910594005.1. NCBI lineage: Eukaryota > Metazoa > Chordata > Mammalia > Artiodactyla > Cervidae > Cervus > Cervus elaphus. Next base: position 56,153,939 of record NC_057815.1, read on the forward strand.
AAATAACTGGAAATGACGAATAGCAACATTATCAGATTCCACTGATACAACTGATACACAAAGAGAATACCATGTGTTCAGAAAATCTGAATGGCCAGTTGAGAAAGCAGCAGTGTTAAGATTACAAATACAATAATTTATCAACTATCCTAAGGAAAAGGAAATGATATGGTTGACAGGAAATGCATAAAAACATGAAAGATGAAAAGGCTGTAAACACAGTTTATATTTTCATAATGACTGGTTTGCTTCATTTATTAAATATTTGAGTAATTTTTATAGATACAGTTTTATGGAAAGTTAAAAATAGGCTCTAAAGTAATGTAAACATACAAGCACAAATATCTTGAATATTGTTTAAAGAACTATGTGAATAGTGAGGATGCTTATTATGGATATATATGGTGGTTAATCTGTGATATTTTTTAAAAATAATTTTTAAAGTATGTATAAGTTGCATGTAACTTAGGAGATTCCACGTTTTTCTCATATTTCAAAGGAAAAGTTATAAAATGTAAAATTTTATAGAGAAGCTCTCTAGACTTGAATGAAGGGAAAAAAACTAAATCTGGGTGAAAAATTTTGAGTTTTGAATTCTAGAACTAAAATCTTATACTCAAGCATAGATAAAAGTGAAAATAACACTGTTACTTCTGCATTTTTGTGTCTGTTCAGGAGACTATGCTCTGATAAAAAGAATATGTGTCACCGTATAATGAATACCTTACTATTCAGATATCAGCTAAGACTACATAGGTCCCTATTTGTGGTAAATTCTTAACTTAATGAAGTTCTGGATGTTAAAACTTCATTGGAAAGTAAACCATTTTTAATTTCAGTGACCTTTAAAAACAAGCATTCTGAGCAAATAAAAATATATTATCTTTAAAAAAAAAAAACCTCTACAAACAATAAATGCTGGAGAGGGTGTGGAAAAAAGGGAAACTTCTTGCACTGTTGGTGGGAATGTAGATTGATACAACCACTATGGAAGATGGTATGGAGACTCCTTAAAAAACTAGGAATAAAACCATGATGTGACCCAGCAATCCCACTCCTAGACATATATCCTGAGGAAACCAAAATTGAAAAAGACATATGTACCCCAATGTTCATTGCAGCACTATTTACAATAGCTAGAACATGGAAACAACCTAGATGTCTATCAACAGATGAATGGATAAAGAAGTTGTGGTACATACACACAATGAAATATTACTCAGCCTTAAAAGGAACGAATTTGAGTCAGTTCTAATGAGGTTAATGAACCTAGAACCTATTATACAGAGGGAAGTAAGTCAGAAAGAGAAAGATAAGTTTTGGCTACTAAAGTATATATATGGAATCTAGAAAGATGGTACCAAAGAATTCATTTGTAGGGCAGCAATGGAGAAACAGACATAAAGAGGAGACTTACGGACACGGGGAAGGGGAGGAAAAGGTGAGATGTGTGGAGAGAGTAACATGGAAACTTACATTACCATATGTAAAATAGATAGCCAATGGGACTTTCCTGTATGGCTCAGAAAACTCAAACAGGGGCTCTGTATCAACCTAGAGGGGTGGGATGGGGAGGGAGATGGAAGGGAGGTTCACAAGGGAGGGGACATACGTATACCTATGGCTGATTTATGTTGAGGTTTGACAGAAAACAACAAAATTCTGTAAAGCAATTATCCTTCAATTAAAAATAAATTTACAAAATAAAAATAAAGATCCTACATCCCACAATAAAGATCGAAGATCCCTGCATGCCACAACTAACATCTGACTCAGCCAAACAAATAAATAAATAGAATTGAGGTCTGGGTGTTGGATGCTGGAGTCACTGAGAATAATCATCCAGGAGGGATGGAAGCAAAGGCTGTAAACCCAGAACTCATGTTCTCATTAGAAGGCTTTAGTATCATTGAAGCCATCAGAATTACTTAAGGAACACTGTAAACATGAATGTTCTGGAGTTATACTCTAACAATCCTGTATCATAATCTTTGGGGGTAGGACCCATGCTTCTGATGATAATTAGAATAGGAGCTACCACCACAGGCAAAAAGAAGCCATTCAAAATTTTAGTTGGGAAGCTGAGGATCAGAACTGTACTTTCAGATAATGGTCTTTTAACTAGGCTTTCAACAGCTATGCAGGTATGGACAGTTTAAGGGCATCAGTTTAAGGGGATCTTTGACTTCCATATGCATTGTTGCCTCAAACTGAAGTAAGGATGCACCTTCCATGTACACCATCATGCCTATTGTCTATCCCCACTACAGCTTTCACAACTGTCCTTCTCTTTACGAAAAAATAAAAAGTGTATTACCCACCCATCCTAAAAGAGAGAGATACCTTAAAAAGTCATCTTTTAAAAGAGGTCACCCAGAGTAGTAGGCTTAACTCTTGCCATCTCCTGTTTCACCACTTCTAATTTACCTTGATTCATGGACCTAACATTCCAGGTTCCTATGCAACATTGCTCTTTACAGCATCAGACTTTACTTCCGTCACCAGTCACATCCACACCTGGGCATTGTTTTTGCTTTGGCTCCATCTCTTCATTCTTGCTGGAGTTATTTCTCCACTGATCTCCGGTAGCATACTGGGCACCTAACAACCGGCACAGTTCATCTTTCAGTGTCATATCTTTTTGCCTTTTCATACTGTTCATGGGGTTCTCAAGGCAAGAATACTGAAGTTATTTGCCATTCCCTTCTCCAGTGGACCACGTTTTGTCAGAAGGCTCCACCATAACCCATCCATCTTTGATGGCCCTACATGGCAGGGCTCATAGTTTCACTGAGTTAGACAAGGTTGTGGTTCATGTGATCAGTTTCATTAGTTTTCTGTGATTGTGGATTTTCATTCTTTCTGAATCAGTGAATTAATATGGACTGGAATGGGCGAATTTAATTCAGATGACCATTATATCTACTACTGTGGGCAAGAATCCCTTAGAAGAAATGGAGCAGCCCTCATAGTCAACAAAAGAGTCTGAAATGCAGTACTTTGGTGCAATCTCAAAAATGGCAGAAGATCTCTGTTCGTTTCCAAGCGAAGCTATTCAATATCACAGTAATCCAAGTGCCCCAACCAGTAATGCTGAAGAAGCTTGAAGTCGAATGGTTCTATGAAGACCTACAAGACCTTCTAGAACTAACACCCAAAAAAGATGTCCTTTTCATCACAGGAGACTAGAATGCAAAAGTAGGAAGTCAAGAGATACCTGGAGTAACAGGCAAACGTGGCCTTGGAGTACAAAATGAAGCAGGGCAAAGCATAACAGAGTTTTGCCAAGAGAACGCACCAACATAGAAAACACCCTCTTCCAATAACACAAGAGAAGACTCTACACATGGACATCACCAGATGGTGAACACCGAAATCAGATTGATTAAATTCTTTGCAGCCAAAGATGGAGAAGCTCTATACAGTCAGTAAAAACAAGACCAGGGGCTGACTGTGGCTCAGATCATGAACTCCTGATTGCCAAATTCAGACTTAAATTGAAGAAAATAGGGAAAACCATTAGACCATTCAGGTATAACATAAACCAAATCCCTTACAATTATACTGTGGAAGTGACAAATAGATTCAAGGAATTAGATCTGACAGACAGAGTGCCTGAAGAACTAGGGATGGAGGTTTGTGACACTGCACAGGAGGCAGTGATCAAGACCATCCCCAAGAAAAATAAATGCAAAAAGGCAAAACGGCTGTCTGAGGAGGCCTTACAAGTAGCTGAGAAAAGAAGAGAAGCTAAAGGCAAAGGAGAAAAGGAAAAATATACCCATCTGAATGCAGAATTCCAAAGAATAGCAAGGAGGGATAAGAAAGCCTTCCTCAGTGATCAGTACAAAGAAATACAGGAAAACAATAGAATGGGAAAGATAAGAGATCTCTTCAAGAAGATTAGAGATACCAAGGGAACACTTCATGCAAAGATGGGCTCAATAAAGGACAGAAATGGTATGGACCTAACAGAAGCAGAAGATATTAAGAAGAGGTGGCAAGAATACACAGAAGAACTGTACAAAAAAGATCTTCATGACCCAGATAATCACAATGGTGTGATCACTCACCTAGAGCCAGACATCCTGAAATGTGAAGTCAAGTGGACCTTAGGAAGCATCACTACGAACAAAGCTAGTGGAGGTGATGGAATTCCAGTTGAGCTATTTCAAATCCTGAAAGATGATGCTGTGAAAGTGCCGTACTCAATATGCCAGCAAATATGGAAAACTCACCAATGGCCATGAGACTGGAAAAGGTCAATTTTCATTCCAATCCCAAAGAAAGGAAATGCCAAGAATGTTCAAACTACCACACAATTGCACTCATCTCACACGCTAGTAAAGTAATACTCAAAATTCTCCAAGCTAGGCTTCAACAGTATGTGAACCGTGAACTTCCAGATGTTCAAGCTGGTTTTAGAAAAGGCATAGGAACAAAATAGATCAAATTGCCAACATCCACTGGATCACTGAAAAACCAAAAGAATACTAGAAAAACATCTACTTCCACTTTATTGTACTCCAAAGGCTTTGATTGTGTAGATCACAACAAACTGTGGAAAATTTTTTAAGAGATGGGAATACCAGACCACCTTACCTGCCTCCTGAGAAATCTGTATGCAGGTCAAGAAGCAACAGTTAGAACTGGACATGGAACAACAGAAACTGGTCCCAAATTAGGAAAGGAGTACATCAAGGCTGTATATCATCACCCTGCTTATTTAACTTATATGCAGAGTACATCATACGAAATTCCAGGCTGGATGAAGCACAAGCTAGAATCAAGTTTGCAGGGAGAAATATCAATAACCTCAGATATGCAGATGATACCACCCTTATGGCAGAAAGTGAAGAAGAACTAAAAAGCCTCTTGATGAAAGGGGGGGGGGGAGTGGACGGGGCTCCAAAATCACTGCAGATGGTGACTGCAGCCATGAAATGAAAAGACGCTTGCTCCTTGGAAGAAAAGCTATGACCAAACCAGACAGCATATTAAAAAGCAGAGACATAAAAAAAAAAAAAAAAGCAGAGACATTACTTTGCCAACAAAAGTCCATCTATTCAAAGCTATGGTTTTTTCCAGTAGTCATGTATAGATGTGAGAGTTGGACTATAAAGAAAGCTAAGCGCCAAAGAATTGATGGTTTTGAACGGTAGTATTGGAGAAGACTCTTGAGAGTCCTTTGGATTGCAAGGAGATCCAGTTAGTCAGTCCTAAAGGAAACCAGTCCTGAATATTCATTGGAAGGACTGATGCTAAAGCTGAAACTCCAATACTTCGGCCACCTGATGCAAAGAACTGACTCATTAAAAAAGATCCTGATGCTGGAAAAGATTGAAGGCAGGAGGAAAAGGGGATGACAGAGGATGAGATGGTTGGATGGCATCATCAACCTGGTAGACGTGAGTTTGAAAAAGCTCTGGGAGTTGGTGATGGACAGGGAAGCCTGGCATACTGTAGTCCATGGGGTCGCAAAGAGTTGGACACAACTGAGCAACTGAACTGATCGTAGGCTTCATGTCTTACCCTTTTTAACACATATTTCTGCTAAGTTTGAAGCATCACATTTTAAATGAAGTGATTTGGCACATATTGAGATGTTCTAATTTAGATATAATATAGAACTGGCACAAATAATGATGGCCAGCTTTATTCCTTCTTACATCTCCAGGCAGCTGTGAAAGAATGTATTTCTTCAAAGATAGAATCCTGTGAGAACAAAGCAAAGAGAAGTTCAGCAGCAAATACCTGAGAATAGCAGCACCTTATATCATCCATGTGCAGGATCAGGGCAGGGCTCTCTGCTTTTTCTAACCATTCGATATGGACCTAGAAATCAGATATGTTTACCACGGGGAAATACTACAGGTTTATTGCAATTGAAAAGTTCAGACTGATGGAATAATTAAATTGATAATATCTGGGTTTGCTGATATTTTTTATATGACAGACATTTCCCTTAAATTGAATAAGCCATATCTGCAGCTCTAAGGTTTTAACAAATTATACTCAAAGCCCATAAGAAAAAAAATCACATCTTATTTCTTTTAATTATATAGTTGACCCTTGAACAAGATTAGGTGAGCCAACTCCCACCCCTCCCACATAGTCAAAAATCACATTGTAAAGTTGTGACTCCCTCAAAACTTAACCACAGCCTACTACTGACCAGAACCCTGACATATAATGGCCAACTAACACATATTTTGCATGTTATATGTATTATATACTGTATTCTTAAAGTGAGATAGAGCAAAGAAAATGCTATTTAAGAAATCTTAAGGAAGGACTTTCCCAGTGGTCCAGTGGTTATGCCTACGTGAGGATAGGCACAGTTTAATACCAGTTTTACACGTCATGTTCTACACGACGAATACTTACATGATGATGATGACACAAAGACATCTTACACAGTTCTTACTGAGCAATTATTAGACTTTCATACAAAGACACTCACGCACAAAAGCAACAGATAAGTTTATTAGCTAAACTGCATGATGGAAGTGTATCATCATTAAGGTTTTCATCCTTGTCATTTTCACATTGAGTAGGATGAGCAGGAGGAAGAAGAAGAGGGATAGGCCTTGCTGTCTCAGGGTGGCACAGATGGAAGAGGTGGAGGAAATGGAGGGGAGAGGATGGGAGGCACGCTCTGTAACTTATTCTGGAAATACTACGTAATTTCTATCTGATGCTTTTGCCTTTTCATTTCTCTAAAAATGTTTGTGTGCAGGACCATTCTTTCTGCCACCATTTTCTTTATTTTTGTTTTTTATTTGGCCTTGTCAGATTTTCATTGTATCATATGGGATCTTTCGTTGCATTACACAGCCTCTCTAGTCTTGGAGCTAGGGCTTAGTTGCTCCGGGGCATGTGAGATCTTTAATTCCCTTGTGGTGGTTTAGTCACTAAGTCATGGCCGACTCTTGTGACCCCATGGACTGCAGTCAGCCGGGCTCCTCTGGCCATGGAATTCTCCAGGCAAGAATGCTGGAGTGGGTTGCCATTTCCTTCTCCAGGGGATCTTCCTGACCCAGGAACTGAACCTGGGTCTCCTGCATTGCAGGCAGATTCTTTACCAACTGAGCTACGAGGGAAACCCCTTTAGCTCCCTTACCAAGGATCAAACCCACAACCCCTGCATTATAAGGCAGATTCTTAACCACTAGCCCATGAAGAAAGTACCAAAAGCAGTCTTAATTAATCGGAACCCTTCTGCCAGACTGTCTAATGTCAATTTGTTTTCTGACACTGCTTCTTCTGCGTCTTCTTCCTCTTCGTCTGACACTGGCTCAGAAGCATTCATCTCCATCAATTCATCTTCTGTGAATTCCTCTGGCATGGTGTCTATTAGCTCTTTCATTTCTCCAAGATCCATATCTTGAAACCCTTCACTCCTCTACCTCTCCTGTCATATCCACAATGTCTTTCATGATTTCCTCGATTGGCTCTGTCATATATCCTGAGAAGTCATGCACAACTTCTGAACACAGTTTTCTCCAGCAGGAATTTATTGTTTGGGGACTGATGGCTTTCACAGCTTTTTCCATAACAATGATGGCGTCTCTGATGGTATAACCCTTCCAGACTCATGATGCTCTATCAGTCCTTTCCAGAATACCATGTGTAATGAACCTTAAAAGTTCTTATGACTCCTTGCTCCACAGGCTGAACTACAGAGGCTGTGTTTGGGGGCAAGTAGACCACACTGACATCATTAGTGTGGAATTTGTAGTGTTCTGGGTGGCCATTTTCCCGTATCAAAGGAACTTTAAATGGCAGTCTCTTACTGGCGAGGTGTTTCCTGACTTCAGGGACAAAGCACCCATGGACCAAATCCAGGAAAAGGGCTCTCATTGGTCAGACCTTTTTGTCGTACAACTGAAAGGCTGGCAGCTGGTGTTCATCTTTTATCTTTGAGAGTCAGGGGTGAGCAGCTCTATAGATAAGGACCACCCTGGTCACAAACTGCACTGCATTTGTATAAAACAGTAGAGTTAGCCTTTCCCTGCCTGCTTTAAATTCTGGTATTCTATTTGTATTCCTTACTTATAAATGTCCTCTGTGGCATTTTTTTTTTTTTTCCAGAAGAGGGCACTTTCATCTGCATTAAAAATCTGTTCAGGTGGATATCCTTTCTCTTTAATGATTTTCTTAATGGCCTCTGGGAACCTGTCTGAAGCCTCTGATCAGCAGAAGCTGCTTCTCCCATTGTCTTGATAGTTTTAAAGCTAAGCATGCAAGCTCATCACTCTGTCATGTCCAACTCTTTGCGATGCTGTGGGCTGCAGCCCTCCAGGCCCCTCTATCCATGGAATGTTCCAGGCAAGAATACCTGAGAAGGCTGCCACTTCCTCCTCCAGGGGATTTTCCCGACCCAGACCTCAAAAACCCTTGCCTCCAGCATCTCCTGCATTGACAGGTGGATTCTTTACCACTGAGCCACCTGGGAAGTCTTTTCAAGCCAAACTTCTTTCTAAAATTCTCAGAATATCCCTTGTTGGCATTAAATTCTCTAGCCTTCTCTTCACCTTCCCTTCACTTCACTTTGTCATGTAATGACCACTTTTTCTTGACTAGTTTATAGGTATGCCTTTCTTACAGCAATCCGGCACCCACATAAAAGCTGCATTTTCAATACAAGATAAAAAGGTATTTCACAAAAAGTGCAAGGTTTTCATTCCTGCAAGCATAGCTGCAGCAAATGGGCTTCATGAATTTCCTCTTCTTTCTTTTTGCAATAGTCCTTACGCTGGACTCATTTGTCTTGAAATGGTGAGCAACCGCAGCTGCAGATTTCAATTTACAGTACATATCAAGCAATTCAACTTTTTCTTATAATGTCATGACTTTTCTCTGCTTCTAGGGAGCACTTCCAACATCACTAGCAACACTAGCAACATTGTATGGGTCCTACAATGTTACTTAAGGTTTACGGTACTGCTTTAAACACAATGAAAGTTATGTAAGAACCACTACAGATCGCTTACTGTAACATGCTATTTACTGGGGAGAGCAGTTAAGTAACTGCTCATGTGGAGATGATTAGCCTCACAAAGCCTTGTAAGCAGATACAACACTTGAGCTCACTGCAACAGCAACAGGATGTGGCTATGAAATTATTACAGTAGCACAGTATGTACCACAGTTAATTTATGCAGCTATGATTTAATACTGCATCTTCATGTTTGTTTACATCTCTCTGGCCTTCCAGTGGTGCCATGGATGGACTCTGTTTGTGTACCTAAGTTTTGATACATTTTAACTTTTCATAATAGATCCGTGTAAATTTTATGGTAATAAATGGCAAAACAGACTAGTAACTACATATATTTTATGCATTCATGACATACCGAACTTTCTAAAAATGTTTCACTGTTTCTGAGCTATGTGTTTTGTCTGAGGGTTTTCTCAAATTATCACAAATATCAAAAAATTTCCAATACATTTATTTAAAAAATTCTGCATATAACTGGACCCACGCAGTTCAAACTCATGTTGTTCAAGGGGGAGCTGTATTGCAAGGTATATTAAAATTAATTTTTTATGTTCCCAATTCTTTCTGAGGGTTTGGGGTCAAATAAAATGCCGCTATCTGAAGAATAAAATACATAAGTAATATTAATATTAATTTGTTAAGTCTTGGTAAAACCTTTCTTGGTATGTTTCCCAGGAATTAAGTGAATGAAACTAAGTGGGCAACAGTTCTTTTGAAAGTTAGGTGGTTTCCAACTCTTTTGCTTTCAACAAAACTGAAAATTGAGGTGTCAGCTGATAGATTGTTAAAAATAATTTTGATAATAAATTGCTATGTGATTTCTGGCATTTAATTCAGAAGGGGCTCAAATAATTGAGAAAGTCTACAATATCAAAACTCATTTCCCCGCACACACCAACAGTCAATCATTGACAAAGGAGGTAAGAATATACAATGGCAAAAAGATAGTCTCTTCAGCAAGTGATGTTGGGAAAGCTGGACGGCTGCACATCAATCAGTGAAATTAGAACACACCCTTACACCATACACAAAAATAAACTCAAAATGGCTTAACAACTTAAACATAAGACGTGACACCATAAAACTCTTAAAAGAGAACACGGGTGAAACATTCTCTGACATAAATCATACCAATGTTTTTTTAGGTCAGTCTCCCAAGGCAACAGAAATAAAAGCAAAAAACTTAAAAATGAGACCTAGTCAAAAATCACAAATTTTTGTATAGCAAGTGAAAATTGCTCAGTCGTGTCCAACTTTTTGCGACCCCATGGACTATACAACCTATGGAATTTTCCAGGTCAGAATACTGGAGTGGGTAGCCTTTCCCTTCTCCAGGGGATCTTCCCTACCCAGGGATCAAACCCAGCTCTTCCACATTGCAGGCGGATTCTTTACCAGCTGAGCCATAAGAGAAGCCCAAGAATACTGGAGTGGGTAGCCTATCCCTTCTCCAGCAGATCTTCCCGACCCAGGAATCGAACCGGGGTCTCCTGCATTGCAGGCGGATTCTTTACCAATTGAGCTATGAAGGAAGCTCCTTTGTATAGCAAAGGAAACCATTAAAAAAAAAAAAATGAAAAGACAATCTATGGACTAGGAGAAAATATTTATAAATGATGCAACCAACAAAGACTTAATCTCCAAAATATACAAACAGCTCACACAACTCAATAACAAAAAGCAAACAACCCAACCAAAAAATGGGCAGAAGACCTAAGTAGCTATTTCTCCAAAAAAGACACACAGATGGACAGTAGGCACATGAAAAAATGCTCAACATTGCTAATCATTAGAGAAATGCAAATCAAAACTACGAGATACCACCTTCACCAGCCACAGCGGCCACCATTAACGTCTCCAAATAATAAATGCTGTAGAGAAAAGGGATACCTCCACATTATTGGTGGGAATGTAAACTGGTGCAGCCACTAAGGAGAACAGTATGGACGTTATTCAGAAAACTAAAAATCGAGTTGCCATATGATCCAGCAATCCCACTCCTGGACATATATCTGGAGAAAACTATAATTCAAAAAGATACATGCACCCTTAAGTTCATAGCAGCACTTACTATAGCCAAGACATGGAAACAACTTAAATGTTCATTGATGGGTGAATGGATAAAGAAGACTTGGTACATATATACAATGGGATACTACTCAGCCATTGAAAAAAATAAGTGAAATAATGCCATTTCGGGCATTACTTCTCTTTCTTGTTGCCCTTGTCTTTTTGTCTCCACCAGCGCCAGGCGAACAGGCCCAGCAGCCACAATGAGGAGCAACAGGAGGACGAGGCCTGTGACAGTGCCCACCCAGTGCCGCCCTCAACCCAGGGCTGGGCTGATCTTGGAAGAGGGATTCAGCTCTCCATCAAGAGGGCAGCTGCGGGTGGAGGCAGGGGCTGAGCCAGGGAAAGCCCACTTGCTCTTCAAATCGCCTCACCCTGGGGCCTAGACTCCTCTCATCTTAGGAGACCCAGGTTCTGGTCTTGGCCCTGTTCCTCAATCCCTTCAACCTCACCTGTGTGTGTCTAGATATTCTCATTCTAAATGAAAGTAGGTCAGAAAGAGAAAGACAAATACCATATGATATCGCTTCTATGTGGAATGTAAAATATGACACAAATGAACCTATCTACAAAACAGAAATAGGCTCACAGATAGAGAAAACAGACTGTGGTTGCCAAAGGAGAGGGTAGGCGGGGAGGGAAGGAGGGTGGGACTAGAAGTTTGGAATTAGTAGATGTAAACTGCTACATGTAGAATGGATAAACAACAAGGTTCCACTGTACAGCACAGGAAACTACTACATTCAATATCCTGTGATAAACCATAATGGAAAAGAATACACATATATAACTGAGTCACTTTGCTGTATGGTAGAAATTAACACAATATTATAAATCAACTATCAGTTCAGTTCAGTCACTCAGTCGTGTCCGACTCTTTGTGACCTCATGCACTGCAGCAAGTCAGGCCTCCCTGTCCATCACCAACACCTGGAGTTTATTCAAACTCATGCCCATTGAGTTGGTAATGCCATCCAATCATCTCATCCTCTGTTGTCCCCTTCTCTTGATGCGTTCAATCTTTCCAACATCAGGGTCTTTACAAATGAGTCAGCTCTTCGCATCAGGTGGGCAAAGTATTGGAGTTTCAGCTTCAACATCAGTCCTTCCAATGAACATCCAGGACTGATCTCCTTTAGGATGGACTGGTTGGATCTCCCTGCAGCCCAAGGGACTCTCAAGAGTCTTCTCCAACACCACAGTTCAAAAGCATCAATTCTTTGGCGCTCAGCTTTCTTCACAGTCCAACTCTCACATCCATACATGACCACTGGAAAAACCATAGCCTTAAAAAAAACAAAAAAAAAAACCATAGCCTTGACTAGACAGACCTTTGTTGGCAAAGTAATGTCTCTGCTTTTTAATATGCTATCTAGGTTGGTCATAACTTTTCTTCCAAGGAGCAAGCATCTTTTCATTTCATGGCTGCAGTCACCAACTGCAGTGATTTTGGAGCCCAGAAAAATAATGTCAGTCAGTTTCCACTGTTTCCCCATCTATTTGCCATGAAGTGATGGGACCAGATGCCAAGATCTTAGTTTTCCAAATGCTTAGTTTTAAGCCAACTTTTTCACTCCTCTTTCACTTTCATCAAGAGGCTCTTTACTTCTTCACTTTCTGCCATAAGGGTGGTGTCATCTGCATATCTGAGGTTATTGATATTTCTCCCGGCAATCTTGATTCCAGCTTGTGCTTCTTCCAGCCCAGCATTTCTCATGATGTATTCTGCACGTACGTTAAATAAGCACAGTGACAATATACAGCCTTGACTTACTCCTTTTCCTATTTGGAACCAGTCAGTTGTTCCACGTCCAGTTCTAACTGTTGCTTCCTGATCTGCATACAGATTTCTCAAGAGGCAGGTCAGGTGGTCTGGTATTCCCATCTCTTAAAAAATTTTCCAGAGTTTGTGATCCACACAAAGGCTTTGGCATAGTCAATAAAGCAGAAATAGATGTTTTTCTGGAATACTCTTGCTTTTTTGATGATCCAGTGGATGTTGGCAACTTGATCTCTGGTTCCTCTGCCTTTTCTAAAACCAGCTTGAACATCTGGAAGTTCACGGTTCACACACTGTTGAAGCCTATCTTGGAGAATTTTGAGCATTACTTTACTAGCGTGTGAGATGAGTACATTGTGTGGTAGTTTGAACATTCTTTGGCATTGCCTTCCTTTGGGATCGGAATGAAAATTGACCTTTTCCAGTCCCATGGCCATTGGTGAGTTTTCCATATTTGCTGGCATATTGAGTGCAGCACTTTCACAGCATCATCTTTCAGGATTTGAAATAGCTCAACTGGAATTCTATCACCTCCACTAGCTTTGTTCATTGTGATGCTTCCTAAGGCCCACCTGACTTCACATTCCAGGATGTCTGGCTCTAAGTAGACACCATTGTGATTATCTGGGTCATGAAGATCTTTTTTGTACAGTTCTTCTGTGTATTCTTGCTACTTCTGTTAGGTCCATACCATTTCTGTCCTTTATTGAGCCCATCTTTGTATGAAATGTTCCCTTGGTATCTCTAATTTTCTTAAAGAGCTCTCTAGTCTTTCCCATTCTATTGTTTTCCTCTATTTCTTTGCACTGATCACTGAGGAAGGCTTTTATCTCTCTCCTTGCTATTCTTTGGAACTCTGCATTCAAGTGGGTATATCTTTCCTTTCCTTCTTTGCTTTTGGCTTCTCTTCTTTTCACAGCTATTTGTAAGGCCTCCTCAGACAGCCATTTTGCTTTTTTGCATTTCTTTTTCTTGGGGATGGTCTTGCTCCCTGTCTCCTATACAATGTCACAAACCTCCGTCCATAGTTCATCAGGCACTCTATCAGATCCAGTCCCATAAATCTATTTCTCACTTCCACAGTATAATTGTAAAGGATTTGATTTAGGTCATACCTGAATGGTCTAGTGGTTTTCCCTACTTTCTTCAATTTAAGTCTGAATTTGGCAATGAGGAATTCATGATCTGAGCCATAGTCAGCTTCCAGTCTTGTTTCTGCTAACTGTATAGAGGTTCTCCATCTTTGGCTGCAAAGAATATAATCAATCTGATTTCAGTGTTGACCATCTAGTGATGTCCATGTGTGGAGTCTTCTCTTGTGTTGTTGGATGAGGGTGTTTGCTATGACCAGTGTGTTCTCTTGGCAAAACTCTATTAGCCAATAAAACAAATTTCTTAAAAACTCCTATTCTCATTTACTTATTTTTGTGAACAATGTAACATTTAACCACCAATACACAGACAAAAGCATAGGGCCATCCATCTCATTAACAAAGACATTTTTACTAAAATTTTTTTCATGTTTAATAATCATTTATCATAATTTAAAACACATTTATATTGCTCTGACCAATTATGTACTACTAATAATTATGATGCTAATTCAGCCCAGAAGAAATTTAATTTCTATTATCTGATCATCTTAGGAAATATTTTTTAAACTTCAATTAATATTTTTTTTCTTGTTGCAGAAACTAATAATAATCAATAAAAGACTATCAAGGATAAAAATATGTTATATCAGGATAAAATTCCATAGAGAGAAGTACAATGGATTTTTCAAGTTTAAGGAAAAGACGCAACATAAAATTCGAACTTTAAAGGACTTTTTTTTTTAATTAATAATAGTGAGCATCAAACTGCCATGGTATTTAAGTCCTATTGATACACTTTTAAGGTTTTATACCAGTTTTAAATGTCAATATATGCAATAAGCCATAAATTACATCCTTTGAAATTATTTAAACTTATAATACAAATTCTAAACATGATTTTGGGAAATACAGAAGCTCAAACGTCTGAAGACTGCTGGCTGAAGACAACATCAGGAAATACTTGCCGATAGTAGGTGTATTCTCTACCTGGTGGTTCAGTCGGTCACAAATCTGCCTGCAATGTGGAAGACCTGAGTTCAACCCCTGTGCTGGGAAGATCCCCTGGAGGAGGGCATGCCAACCCACTCCAGTACTCTTGCCTGGAGAATCCCCATGGATAGAGGAGCCTGATGGGCTGTAGTCCATGGGGTCGCAAAGAGTCAGACAGGACTGAGCAACTAAGATTAGCACAGCACACCAGGTGTATAAATGAATCTCTGCTGAAATAGCAGCAAATTTAAGACCCTGAGGCAGAGAGACCAAGAGGAGATTGCTACCATAATCCATTCACTTCTTATATTTATTGATGGACTGGCCTCTCTGTTCTGGGACGGTACTATGAACTGGAGATCAAACAGCACCCATGGTCCTGCCCTTGTGGAGTTGACAGGCCTGGAGAAAAGCAATGAGGCCCAAACCAAGGTAGTAGTATCAAGGGTGGAGGTAAGGGGACAGATGTCAGTATTACTGAAAACTTGCTGGTTTATCTATATGTCTGTGTCTTTATTGTGTATCTTCCTTTAAAAAAAAAAATAAGACCAGCTTGCTGAAACTCTAAGTCCAAATATTGAAGGTGCAGATGGAGGGCCTCCTTGAAACTGAGTGCTTTTATGACCCAAGCCCCACCAAAGTTTTAAATAACAAAAATAATTCCTGCTCATTTTAAGAATTCAAGTAAAGTCAAATGTAAAAGTGAACAGTTAGACAGCATATTAAAAAGCAGAGACATTACTTTGCCAACAAAGGTCCATTTAGTCAAGGCTATGGTTTTTCCAGTAGTCATGTATAGATGTGAGAGTTGGACTATAAAGAAAGCTGAGCACTGAAGAATTGATGCTTTTGAACTGTGGTGTTGGAGAAGACTCTTGAGAATCCCTTGGACTGCAAGGAGATCCAACCAGTCCATCCTAAAGGAGACCAGTCCTGAGTGTTCATTGGAAGGACTGATGTTGAAGCTGAAACTCCCAGTACTTTGGCCACCTCATGCAAAGAGCTTACTCACTTGAAAAGACACTGATGCTGGAAAAAACTGAGGGCAGGAGGAGAAGCGGACGACAGAGGATGAGATGGTTAGATGGCATCACTGACTCAATGGACATGAGTTTGGGTAGGCTCCAGGAGTTGGTGATGGACAGGGAGGCCTGGCGTGCTGCAGTTCATGGGGTCGCAAAGAGTCAGACTCGACTGACCAATTGAACTGAACTGAACTGAGCCTCTTTGTCCCATTCAATCTCATTTCTGTAAAAAGATAGTTGTTACAAAATGGGATCAGTTCTATGATGCCAGACCCCAAGTGGAGGAGGATGTAGACCAGATCAAAGACGAATGGGTCAGACTCCTGTGTCATGCTGTCCTGGATCCAAATCTTTGCTTGCCTTGAAGGTCTAAATCAACATGGCAACTTATGCACACATGGACACACTCAGGACTGTAAAAGATGAAACTGTGACATGGTTTATGTTTCCAGCTGGCTCTGACTCCAGGGCCCCAGGGTATCTGTCTGTGTGTAGCCCCTGCAGGCCGAAGCCTAGTCCCCATCCATATCAGTCCTTTCAGGGACTTGCATGTTTGAAAATCCCACTCAGTCTCACAATTGGTCTCAGCACTGCTTCCACTGGTCAACATGTCCTGCCCCAGGAGTTGACCTGCTGCAGACAGTTACAGGGAGCAGGGTAGGGGGCAGTAAGCAGGGTCTCAGCCTACACAGCTTCCCTGAACAGCTGTTTGGGAAACTTTGGAGTTCTGATCCTGTATCTGTGCCTGCTTGACTTAAGGCAGGCCCAGACGTCCCCAGCAGCAAAAAAGCAAGCAGATTTGCCAAAGGAGTACCAGCCAGTTCAGTTCATTCTGCTTTCATTTTTCCCACCTATGAGGTGTTTGGCAGCTCAAGTTAAGTGTTGGTAACCCTATGAGACTGAGACAAATGCCCTGCTCAAGGGATACACTAGCTCTTTCATTTACTTGGACACTTCACCTTTTAACTCGGGAAAGCTCTGGCAGGACACAGCACTGCTTTTCTCCACATTTTCCGTATTGCAGGAATGGAGAAAGCATTTGATGAAAGATTGAGCAAATGAATGAATGAATAAATAACTACATGGTTTCTGTAAATTTCAGTTTTTTAAGTCTGTCACTTTTAAAATATGCTTCCATTCCCTGTCTTGATTCAGGACCTCATAATCTCTTACCTGTACCCTGCACCCAGCCCAGAAAGAGTCTCAGCATTATCCCTATACCTGCTCTTGGCATCTTCCATCACTCCATTTCAGCTTTACCGTCACAGTGTGCCTTGGAAACCATCTGACTCATTTCATTATGCTCTAAATTCAACCATTCATTCATTCAACAAACATGTATTGAGGGACCTCCCTGGTGGTCCAGTGGCTAAAATTTCATGCTCCCAATGCAGGGGGCCCAGATTCGATCCCTGGTTGAGGAACTAGAGCCCACATACCACAACTAAAAGTTCAAAAGCCACAACTAAGACCCAGTGCAGCCAAATAAATAAATAAAAAATTTTAAAAATATGTATTGAGCATCCACTATGTTCGAGGTACTGCTCCGGCTCCTTGGGACACATCAATAAATTTAAAAAGACAAAACAAAGATCAGTGCTCTGCAAGGGCTCATATTTGAATAAATATGTTATATCATATGTTATACTATAAAAAGTTAGATAAAAAAGAAAAAGAAAAAAGCAAGGAAGCCAGCATAAGAGCGCAGGGTAAAAGATGCTGCCAGGAGCTATCCCACTGAGAAAGTGAGCTAAGTGAGCTGAGCAAAATCTTAAGAAAGTGGGGAAACAAGACAAGGAGAATAGCTGAGAGAAGGATGTTCTAAGTAGAGAGAACTGAGGCAGGGTATGTCTGACATGGCTGAGGAACAAGAAAACCCTGTTGCTGGAGCAACGTGAATGATGACGGGAACAGGAGGAGCCAGAGAGGCAGTCCTCTAGGTCAGATCACACAGGACTTTGTCGGAGGGTCTTGAGCAGGGGGATTTGCTCTGACATGTTTGAAAAGAAATCCTCTGGCTTCTGAATGGAGGACAGACTCCTGGAGGTGGGGGTGGATTTAGAAGCAGAGGAAATTGCAGGAGCTACTGCAGTAAGCCAGGCAAGAAATAACTAAAAGTGCCTCTGACCAGGATGGCAGCAGTGCAGGTGGTGAGCAGTGTATGGATTCGATTCTGGATATATTTTGAAGACAGAGCCGTAGGGATTTCCTGACAGGTTGGAGGTAGGAGGTGAGAGAAAAAGAATGACTCGCAGGCTTTCTTTAGTCTGAGCGATGGAAGAAGAGCACCCTCACCAACTGAGGCAGGGCAGGCTGTGCGTAGAGCAGTGTAGGGGGTAAGATTAGATGTTTGCGTGTGGACACACTGTCCTTGGGTTGTCTTTTAAACTTTTAAGTGGAGATGTCAAGTAGACAACTGGATAAATGACTAGGGAGAGAGATCTGGGCTGGCTCTCTCCTGGCTTCCCATGCTTTAAATATGGAGTTCACTGACATCTCCAAAATCAGCTGACTTGTCCCTTAAGCTGCAATTTCTTAAATTTCATTGCCTACTTGATTTATTCATTTAGCTTTCTAACAGGTATCTCAGATTTAATATGTCCAAAACTAAGTTCCTAATTCCCTGACTCCCTCTATAAAACACAAACAGAAGAACAAACAATAAAAAATTTTAAATATGGCAGTTCCATTCTTCCCATGCCCCTGCCTCAGAGCCTTTGCACTGGTGTTTCTTCTGCCATGAAAGCCCCCTCCCCAGAGTTGCAAAATGGTTGCTCTTTCACCTCCTTCATATCTCTGCTTAAATGTTACATCAGAAAAAAATCTTCCCTAACTACTCTACACAAAAACAGTACACCTAATCTCCCTCACCTGGCTTCATTTCTCTCTGTTGCACTTATGATTATTGGACAATATAATACATAGTACTTAATATTTAATATATATGTTTATTGTATGTCTCCCCTAACTAGAATGTGAGCTTCGCAGTAGCACAGACTTTGTTTTGTTCACTTCTTTATCCTCAGTGCTTGGACCAGTGCCTGGCAGGTAGTAGACATTCACTAAATATTTGTGAGAGGAAGGAAAGAGGGAAGGAAGAAAGGAAGGCTGGCTTCTTTGGAGCTTAAGGGTTCAGCATGACACCAGAAATTGGCTGGAGAAAAAAGACCTCAGCACAAACTCTTGAACATGGCATAACCACCCCCCGGCCCCACCCCACCCCACCCAGACCCTCAATAACTTGAAACCCATGAAAGCCTACAACAAAGGGAGATGGTGACATACGCTTGTGGGGTGGAACAGTATACAGCCATTAAAAACACTAATTATGAAGACAGTAAAATGTTTATAGTATGTTAAAAGTAGCAGACTGTGAAATAGAACAGTTCTCAACATATAATTACTGTGTTGCTATAATTACAGCAATGCAAATGTGCGCACACAGAAGAGCTGACGTTTAAAACAAAATAAATTACTGTTAGGCCTATCAGTGGGATTGTGGGTGGTTTTGTAATCTTTCTTTTTTTCCTTTACAATTAAAAAAAAAAAAACTCTTGTATTCTTTCTTCCTTAAAAGGAGCACGTTTTAACTCCCTGGGCACACTGGCTGAGGAAAATCCCAGCCCAGTGAAGTCAGCACCCAAGTTCCCCCAGAGACTCCCCTGCGTGGAGGAGGGGTCCTGGGCCGCCCCTGCACTGAGGGCTGCCCCAGAGGCCGAAACCCAGGGGTAAGTGAGGCATAGAGCGTTTGCATGACTAATCCAGGAAAAAAAACCCACCGGAGACTTATTTCTATTTAAGCACAGAGAAATGCAGAAGTAGATCTACGTGAACCTAATTTGTCCTTAAAACGAAACCAATTGTGCCCCTGAGGCTTTTTTGGGGGCGGTGGGAGGGGCTTCTGTAAGGAGAGAAAGTCAAGTCCAGGCTGTAATGACCCTCACTGGAGAACCAAACACTTCCACTGGGGTCCAGATTCGTGGGCCTGGAGTCGCTCCTCAGGGGAACCTCCGTGTTAGTGCCAAGAGGTCTGAATCTGGAAACCCACTGAATGTCAAGCTTTTCATAACCAAACTAAGGTTATGTACATTGGTCATCATAAAAGCTACCGAATTCTTAACTAGAAAAAGGCACATCACCCCCCCAAATTGGAAACAATTTCAGGGTTGTCATGGACTCCTTAAATCCTAGACAATCTTACTTGGCCCTGTACCCCAGATTAAAAACTCCTGCTGCATCTGCTACATACATTGTGTATGACGTGAACATTCTTTTTCATCTGTTGATACGTTTGTGATTAATAAATACAAATAAATAAGTACAGATTAATTTAAAAGAAATACTGAATTCAGAGACGCTGTTGTTGTTATGTATGTTCTCCAAAGAGACAGTAAACGCCCCTACAGGTCCAGAAACACGTTAAAAGAGGTCTTCCATCCCAGGGGTCCCCTATCCCTGCAGCAAGGCTGAACCCCCAATGTCCCTTCTAAGAGTGGGTCCTGCTGTCTCTCGCTGGTCCCGGGGCCCAGGCATTGGAAGGCGCCTGTGCTTTTCGGGGTTTTTTCACGGAAATGCTGCAACCGCTGGTTGGCTCACCTGTATTTTAAGTTTTACTCTCCAATTATCACTGGGTTTTCCGGACGTAGACTGTCAGCCAGTGTCTAAAAAAACAACCAGCACGGTCCTGAGCGCGTGGCGCAGCCCTCGAGGGCGCTGCGGGTGAGCGCCCTGGGGAACAGCCCTGACGCGCCCGGGCGTAGGCGGCCTCCCGGCCGCGGCCAACCGCGGAATGTCCTGCCCGCGAGCTCCCCCGCCTGGGCGCGCCGGGAGGCCCGGCCGAGACTAGGGAGCGCGCGGCGTTCCCGCGCGGAGGGGCGCGCCGTCCGGCCCCGGCTCCCGACAGGCCTCGGCGTCGGGCTGAGCGGCGCCAGGCCCGAGACGCTGCGGTTCCGGGACACCCTCCTCCCCGGCGGCTCGCTGACCGAAGGGAGACCGTGAGCAGAGGGGCGCACGCGCCAGCCTGTTCCTCATCGCTGACGACTCCAGGACGACCCCCCTCCCGGCTCTCTTCTCCTTCCCTGAGATGCCCCAAAACCTGATTTCCACTCTGGCAACCAAACTTAGCTGATTCGAGCATCTCCGGCCTGACTCAGTCCGGGACTCATCCGACAATAGCATCTGGCACACGTTCTGTATGGATGCGTCTGCTGAATAAATAAAATATTTTATTTTTCATGTTTGAACGGTGTCTGCTTCAACAACATTTCAACAGTGAGCTCCTTGTTAGGAGTGGGTACAGTCCTTGATGTGCTGAGCAGGATGGGGGGCGGCCGAGGAAGTGGCGGGGCGGGGGGGTGGCGGGGAACGCAGGAAGCTGCTGACTGGAAAGTCAGCTCCTAGAACCTATGCGGGCGCAGCGCCGGGTGCAGCGGAATTCCGCGCAGAGGGCGAGAACCACGCGCCCTGAGGTCACGGAACTGGAAAGACAGATGCTAAAGGGAGAGCCCGAAGGGGGCAGTTACTACCCGACAGCCGGGTACAGGCCCAGCTCTTAGAGGCACTAGAGACGTGGGATTGGGGAAACCTGAGACTCCAGGAGACCTGGACAGGAGGAGAGGAGGAGGCCGGTCAAAAGCGCCCCAAATCCTGCAGAAACAGAGGGACACATAGCAGCCCCCCCCACAAGACACCCCACACACACACGACACCCCCCCCCCCACACACACACACACCCGGGCTGCGGGCTCAGGGCAGATTCTAGGCCCAGCCCCAGGATTCTTGGGTCCTGTGGGACCAAGGCAGCCTGCAGGGGGCAAAATGTTCGTTTCTACTGCTAGGCTGGGACTGAAACCAGAGCCAAAAATAGAAGCTGAGATCAACTGAAAGGAATGAGGCTGAACAAACGTGTGAATGTCTAAAACCCTGATGTGACACATAGTAAATTAATATTCCCAAACACGGGTGTAAAACGGGATTACTTAGTGAGGAATGCTCGCATACATGAATGAATATTTGGAGGGAAAAAAAAGGAAGTTCTACATTATACATTAAAATAAACTCTATGTGGATTAAAATTCTAAATATTTTAAAGAACGTCATAGAAACACTATATTAAATAGGATAAATAAAAAAAATAATAAATAGGATAAAATAGATTTATGGGTAAATGTCAGCATTCCCAAAGGTTTGAAACAAGAGAAGAAACTGCAAAGGAAGACTAACATTCAAAAACTGGACAGGATTTTTATTTTTATTTTTTTTATTTTTTATTTTTTATTTTTTTTGGGGGGGGGGTGCTTTCCTGTACGAACCGGACAACCTGCTAGACAAATTCTAAAAGAGCTGTAACACTTGGACAGGATTTTTAAAAGAAAAATGTTTACACAAAACAACAAACAGAAAATCCCTCAAACGTATAAAATTTTGTTTAAATATATATCTAAAACACAAAGATTCCAGTAACTCAATTTACAAAGAAGTATGTAATTCAAGAGGAGAAATAAAATTAGTACACAAGTATAGGAGGAAATTTTCATTGTTCCAGATAATCAAACACGGTAAACTTCAAACAACTTTGAAAAATATTGCATCACTATATTGTACACCTGAAACTAACATAATATTGTAAATGAATTATACTTAAAAAAAAAAACTTTGAAATAGCACCATACATCTACTAAAGTTGCAGAAATGCCATAAAATTGTAATGCATGATGTTAGCAAAGCAATATAATAATGCTCACAATAATACATTGAATACTTTAAAAATTGATTTGTTTTATATACATCTTATGACAATGATAAATTCATTAAGCTGAAGTAATATGGTCAAATATATGTTATTTTATCTTCACTCAATTAACAAAACCCTTAACTTCAGTGGAAAGTGACTGCAAAAAGATTGCTTCACCCCATCCTTTTCCCAGAGCTGGAGTTAGCCAGACGTAAAATGCCACTTCTTCATTTTCACTACACTCAGTCTGCTGCAAAATGAAGTATCTAATGATATGAATTAAAGTACTGCCACAGTTTAGGGAAAGGATCTTCAAAGTAAAAGCAAAAAAAGATCTTGAGTTAGTTTATTTGCTTTTGTGGTTTTAAATGCCATCACTATGTTAATGATTCTCAAAACAGATCCCTAACCCCAACCTCTCCCCTGAACTTCAGACTCAAATATTTGTCTGTCCTTCTGACCTCTTCAAATGGATATCAAACATAAATGTCCAAATCTGACCACTTGTTCTCCATCTCTCCTTCTCCAGATACACACACACACACACCACGCACATGGCTGTTTTTCTAACAGTCTTCATCTCAGTTAATAGCAAGTCAATTCTTTCATTTGCTCGGGCCCCAGACTTGGAGTCATCCTTGAGTCCTTCTCTTCCCTTTAAGTCTGAGTCAGATCATGCCAATTCTCTATTTAAAACTTACCCAAATCTCTCCATCTATCATCATCTGTAAAAGCTGAGGTGCTCACTGTCCCCTAAAGCCCTCCCCCACATCTCTGGCCTTTTCTCTTCCTCCTCTCCCTTCCCATGACCCTTGGTTAGACTGGCCTCCTTGCTGTTTCTCAAACACACGAGGCACATGCCCACCTGAGGGACTTATTTCCTCAGCCAGGAAGGTTTTCCCCTCCGTAGTCTCACATGATACATGCCCCACTTCCTTCAGATCTTTACTCAGAAGCAAAAACAACTTTCTCAGCGAGGCAAACAGAAAAAAACCTCCCTGCTTTGGATTTTTCTACTTTATCACTATCTAAAGTTATGTAGGGAATTCCCTAGTTAGGACTCTGTGCTCTCACTGCCAACAGCCCCAGTTCAGTCCCTGGTCGGGGGGACTAAAATCCCATAAGCCTCATGGGGTAGCTAAAAGTAAAGTATATATGTGTATATATACATATACACATATACGTGTGTGTGTGTGTGTGATTCACTTGTGTATTTCATTTTTGTATGTGTCTCTCACTTGTGTATTTGGTTTATTATCTATATTTCCTTAGAACATAAACCTCTGAGGGCAGAGATGATTGTTTTGTTCACTATGTATACACAGTGCCTGCCACATAATGGACACTGGATAAATGTTCCCTGCATAAATGAGAGAGGGAAGGGAAAGCAGGCAATATTGTACAATGTGGTAAAGATCAGAAATGGGAGGGAATATTCTCATTAACAGAACACTAAAAACAAACCAAAAAAAACCCAAAAAACAAAAAAACTAGCTTAGGGGGATTATTAAGAATACAGATGTAACAGTGCAAAAGGTTCAGCGTGTATGTGTGCTTAGTCACTCAGTCGTGTCCGACTCTTTGCGATCACATGGAATGTAGCCCGCCAGGCTCCTCTGTCCATGGGGAGTCTCCAGGCAAGAATACTGAAGTGTTTTGCCATGCCCTCCTCCAGGGGATCTTACCAACTCAGGGATCCAACCCGGGTCTCCCGCATAGCAGGTAGATTCTTTACCATCTGAGCCACAAGGGAAGCCCACAAAAGGTTCTACAAAATATAAATAGGTGTCTGTAGATATAAAGAACAGACTTGCAGAGACAGGGTGGAAAGCAAAGGTGGGACAAATTGAGGGAGTAGCATTGACAAATATATACAACCATGTGTCAAACAGATAGCTAGAGGGAAGCTGCCATATAACCCAGGAAGTTTAGCTCAGTGCAAGAATACTAGAAAAAAAAAAAAAAAAGAATACTAGAATGGGTTGCCATGCCTCCAGGGGATCTTCCCAACCCAGGGATTGAACCTGGGTCTCCTGAATTGCAGGCGGTTTCTTTACTGCTGAGCCACCAGGGAAGTCCCAAAGCAACCCCTGCGTCTGGGGAGTGGGGGTAGCTGCCTTAGGCCCTTCCCCTGAATCAGTCACTGGGCTGGAAGATGGGCTTTCTCTAACTGGTTGACAACACACTGCTGGGGCTGGAAGTGAAGTCAATCCTGACTGAAGAGCATGGCTTCCCTTTAGAAAAGAGAGTGGCATGAATGGGGCGTGGGGACCTGTCACAGGATCCATGACAAAGGAATATCCGCTGAGGGCTGGGATGTGGGAGATTATTGCCTGCTTCTATTCTGATGCAGTCTAATTACCCATCCCTTCACCAGGGCCAGGTCTTGCAGAGACTCCCAAACAACACCCACATATTTTTGTTGGGAACCTGGTACAAAGCCCTAAATTGTACATCAAGTTGCCTTGGGTCTTGGTCTGTACATCATGGAGACCACTCCAATCATGGTCTCCTTTGGTCCTGGTCAATCAGTCTCACTGTGTCTCACTCCCTCCTTGTCATCCCAGGCTAACTCCCATGAAATGAAATATTCCCTGCCGTATGGTGGGCAAGAAGTGTCACAGCCATCCGCAATTACAACCCTCCAAATGTGAATTTCTGAGCCATGCCGACAAGCCCCACCACTCCACATACTAGGAACTTAAGGATGTCATAATCATCAGTGATTACAACCCTCTGGTGTGACCTAAGGGAATTTGAGAAGAAAAGAATATCTTTGTAAAAATGCAGGGTGCTGGCCCCAGATAGTTGAGATGCATATGAAAGGAATGACTTCAATAATCCCAGACTCTTGCATCTTGCACAGAAGAACGCTAAAAGCTTTAACTTGATATCTGATTTACCTTGCTTAACAATAATCTTTGATGTTCAGACTGCTGACCCCCTTTGTTGCAAACATATAGCCTGATGCCCTTTCCCACCTCCTTGGAGCAGTCTGATGGGGCTACTGAGATGCTGTCTCCTGGGTTTGGAGTCCTAAACATTCCCACCATATAAAGCACTCTCTACTTTCAGGTTGTGACTAATTTTTAAGTTAATACACCCAGAATACAAGTCAATCCAGCTACCTGGCTCTTCCCATAGTCTTGGTTGATGCTGCCCTCTGACCTTCCTGCCAGTACTCTCAGTCTCCTGAGCCTGTATCATCAGCAATCTTTTTTTTTTTTTTCACCTGCAGTCTTTGTTCACCTACAGAAAGGAGCTCCCTCCTCTTTCTACCTTAACTGAAATCTGACTGGGAACATGGCTTCCCTTGCTGATCTCTTGAGAGATGCTGACTCAATCCCGTTGCCCATCTACGACGGGACAAGGAAGAGGGTGGTCAGCATCTTTCCACCTCCCACCACCTCTTTTGGACCTTCACTCTGCTTTGAGTCTCCCTTCATTGGCAACACCATCTTTCCGTCTCTCAACATTCACTGGGAAATACTGGCATCATCATAAATACCTTAGTATCTCTGTGGATGATACATTCTCCATCTTAATCTTAAAGTCTCTGACTCTTGTCTTCACTAACCTTTGTTCTTCCTCCTGCTTGAGCCACTGATCCCCTTGGTCATACTCTAAGTCTTGTTACTTAGAAGGGCTACACTCTATGATAAAACCCCATTGTCCAAACACAGCCATACTTGTAACTCTCCTCTTATCTCACCACCTCCTTTGTCTCCTTATCCTTCTATCTTCTTGTCAACACCGATTGCTAAGCAGTGGCAGGGAAAATTCCATTGCCCTGTGGACTGGGGCCAGGGTCTCCAGTTTCAGCCCCCTGACGTCTGGATTCTCTACCCCGTGTCTGAAGTTGCTCTCTCCAATGTCACGAGACTTCTGTATTGCTAAACCAGAGGGACACTTTAGTCCTTATCTAATTAATCCCCTTCTCTACATTCCTTATTCTTGACATTCTCTTCTACTGGGGTTACTGATACACCTGTCACCCCTCATTTTCTTCCGTCTCCTTGGATGCTCTCACTAACACCTTTTCCTCCCTCAATCCCATAAATATTGTTCTTTGGGTTTACTTCTCTCATTTTATAAATTCTTCTTAGATTCTCTCTCTTGAGGCCTAAGGTTTCTTTTCCATGACCATGGAAATGCCAATGATGCCCAACCTAAAATTTTGACATGAACAGATAGGTGATCACCCATTGGATATTGCCACCAGTGTGCCCCCCAGGGACTTCCAACTTAACATGGTCAAAATTGAACTTTCTGTTCTGTAATTTGAACCCTCTTTCTCTTCACTAAAGCATCATACTCTGTGTGAAATGGCAGAGTCAAAATTAAGATCAGCAGATGCTCCCACTCAGCAAGAGAACATAGTGTACAGAGGGGAATCGTGTGCAGGAGCAAGGGGACCTTGATCTATAACTGCAGCACACCCACTTCCTCATCTCAAGTGAGATGTTGATTATTATTTCTGAGCAACTTCTCATGGGAGAGACCAAACTTCTTTTCATATATTACATATGTAGTCTCACACTCATGCAAAATATATGTGCTTTGAGGGGATCTATTTATGTTCCATTGAGAATCATTCTTTCCAATCAGGAATCTCACCTGCTGCTTTGTCTGTGTGGCCAGATTCCTGGCACATTTTGTTTGTGTAAAGGTGCTTTTTCAGAGGGTGAAGTGGGAAGACCCATGAGTCATGCAGTACAGAGCAGGGTCTAGGTGAGTAGATATGATAGGGACAGAGTAAAAAAGGACAAAGTAGATGATTAAATAGTTAATCCCACTTGGGGGTTGTGCAGGCTAAGTCACTTCAGTCGTGTCCAACTCATTGCGACCCTGTGGACTCCAGCCTGCCAGGCTCCTCTGTCCACAGGATTCTCTAGGCAAGAATACTAGAGTGGGTTGCCATGCCCTTCTCCAGGGGATCTTCCCAACCCAGGGATTGAACCTGCATCTCTTTTGTCTTCTGCATTGACAGACGGCTTCTTTAGCACTAGCACCACCTGGGAAGCCCATAGGAAAAAATATGGGGGACCCCTGTAAGTTAATGATCACTCAAGAAAGCAGGTTTGCTTAACCAGAAAACCAAGCAGGCTTGTTTAGCAACAAAACCCTGCAACAGAAGCAGAAGACATGCCCAAAACAATAAAACAATGGTGGCATGAGCCCCACATCCTGCCCAGTGAGCTCACTAATTTAATGATCCCTAGGACATGCTCTCTGCACACATAAAAAAACAATAATTTGTGGACCTAACTTGACCATATAGGGACAAGAAAACTCCCCTGCTCAACCTGGAGGAGGAGCTGATGATGGAACCATGATGTCTACTCAAGAAAAACAAAGAAGGTCTTCTCCCCCTCCCCACTTTTCCTTTGATTATAAAATTGTAGCCCAATACGTTCTCAGGGTGTGACATTCTCTTGCCCACCCACTCTTAAGGCTCACAAGCTCTCTATTCTGGGCTTCCCTGGTGACTCAGATGGTAAAGAATCTGCCTGCAATGCAGGAGACCTGGGTTCAATCCCTGAGTCTGGAAGATGCCCTGGAGAAGGAAATGGCAGCCCACTTCAGTATTCTTGCCTGGAGAATTCCACGGACAGAGAAGCCTGGCAGGCTACAGTCCATGGGGTTTATTCTAATAAATCACTTCTTATCTATCACTCTACCTCTCGCTGAATTCTTTCTGCACTAAGACATAAAGTACTATAGTGCCAGAGCCCACGAAATGACACCAAATGATATCAGATAGAGTGCATTTGTCTGCACAGTTAAAAATGAGTTTTGCTGTATTGCAGATGTTCAGCTTCCTATGAGAAGAGGCTGGGTCAAACGTGAAGCTAAAAGCAGACATCCTCTGAGGAAACTCCAGGAAAGTGCCTGGCTGTCTGGGTCTCCTATTCTCTCCCGAACTGTGGGCTCTCAAAGGCAGCTCCCAGGTCTTTATAGGATTGAAAGTTTCCTAGAAGGGCAGATACAAGCTCTGGTCATGGAGCTTTTAAAGGGGGTGCAGAGTGATCTGAGGTCTGAGAATGAAGAAAGCTTTGGATAAGATTAATTTAATCTACTCAGTTCGTCACCCGTGTAAGAGAGACCTCTTGGAGTGTGATGCAAGAAACCAAAAACTACTTTGAGAAAGAAAAACAGGGTTGTGGGGCTTGTTGGAAGGATAACTGTTTCAACAGCAACTAAACTAGAGGAATGGGAGGGAAACCCTGAGTTTGGGTCTCAGTCCCTGGTAGCTCAGCTGGTAAAGAATATACCTGCAATGCAGGAGACCAGGGTTCGATCCCTGGGTCGGGAAGATCCCCTGGAGAAGGAAATGGCAACCCATTTCAGTATTCTTGCTTAGAGAAGTCCATGGAGAGAGGAGCTTGGTGGGCTACAGTCCATGGGATCTCAAAGAATCAGACGCGACTGAGATATTAACGCTTTCACTTACAGATATAACTAGAACTAAGGATTCAATGTCTGGTTCTCTCTGCATGCTGACTTTAACTTTGCCCACTAAGCAGACCGGGCTCCTCAGGGAGGCTGAGTGCCAGTAGCTCCCTGGCCTCTTACCTCCCACCTGCCCGCCTGCAGAGAGGGACTGGCTTAGTCTCTCTCTGCTCTGAGAGGGGATCCTGTCCTGGCTTGGGTGGTGGATTGACTTCCATACTGAAACTGAGCAAGTCCGTTAGTGGCCTTCCCAGTGCCAGACACTTCTGTGTTTCCACTGATGGCCTCTTGGGAAAAGAGGCTATAGAAATACACTGTGACCTCCTAGGCCCTCCGTGTGGAACAAACAACAGGTCCCAGCAGTTCATGTTTGGGGAAGTAATGAATGCAGAAACAAAGACTGCACAGTCAGGCAGGAGAGTAGTCGTAAGTTAAACAATAAATCAGTCACAGGGACCCATCCCTCAACCCCACCCCACCCACCACCCCCTGCCTTCACTGTAGAAAAAGTAAAGATAAGTCTGATGCACATTCTTAAGTTATTTTGCAGATACTAAACCCCCCAACTAGGGACTTCCCAGTGGTCCAGTGGTTAAGAATCCACCTGCCAGTGCAGAGGACGCTGGTTCAATCTCTGGTCCGGGAAGATCCCACATGCCATGGGTAACTAGGCCTGCGCACCACAGCTATGAAGCCTGCACACCCTAGATTTCATGCTTCTCAGTAAGAGAAACCACCACGACGAGAAGCCCACACACTGCAACTAGAGAGTAGCCCCTGCTTGCCACAACTAGAGAAAGCCCACTCACAGCAACAAAGACCCAGGGCAGCCAAAAATCAATTAATTAATTAATTTAAAAAAAATACCAGGTGGAGGAAGCTGACTGCCTGTTGACAACCAGCACATAGCCCCCAGGCCAGCTTGACCCAGAAAGCTGTTGATGTTGACTCCTAAGTATAATACTACCCTGTTACCTCACCACCAACCAATCAGAAGCATGCACACAGGCTGATCCCTCACCCTGAGAGCCACTCTTGCATCCTGCCTTTGAAAACCCTTCCCCCAAAGCCATCCAGGAGCCTAGGACTTTGGAGCAGGAGTGGTCCCTTTCTCCTTGCATAACACTTGCAATAAACACCGTCCTTTCCTTCACCATGACCCAGCCTCCGTGGATTGGCTTTGCTGCATGGAAGGCAAGCAGTTCCAAGTTTGGTCCCATAAAAATACCACCAGTGACTGGGCTATGAAGGGATGTGAGAGCCCTCTTGAGTCAAAGTGTCTTTCACAGGATCAACCAGCTGTGCCGAGGAGATGATTCCCAAAGTACAGACCCACTCGCTGGGTAACTACCCCGTGTAATAAGGACACTTCCCAGAACAGAAAATGTATTCAGTTCAGTTCATTCACTCAGTTGTATCCAACTCTTTGCAACCCCATGAACCACAGCACACCAAGCCTCCCTGTCCATCACCAACTCCCGGAATTTACTCAAACGGACATTACAATTACAATACTATAATTAGGGACATCTCTGGTGATCCTGTAGGAGAAGGCAATGGCACCCTACTCCAGTACTTTTTTTTTCCATTTATTTTTATTAGTTGGAGGCTAATTACTTTACAATATTGTAGTGGTTTTTGCCATACATTGACATGAATCAGCCATGGATTTACATGTGTTCCCCATCCTGATCCCCCCTCCTACCTCCCTCCCCATCCCATCCCTCTGGGTCTTCCCAGTGCACCAGCCCTGAGCACTTGTCTCATGCATCCAACCTGGGCTGGCGATCTGTTTCACACTTGATAATATACATGTTTCAATGCTATTCTCTCAGATCATCCCACCCTCGCCTTCTCCCACAAAGTCCAAAATTCTGTTCTATACATCTGTGTCTCTTTTTCTGTCCTGCATATAGGGTTATCGTTACCATCTTTTAAAATTCCATATATATGCATTAGTATACTGTATTGGTGTTTATCTTTCTGGCTTACTTCACTCTGTATAATGGGGTCTAGTTTCATCCATCTCATTAGAACTGATTCAAATGTGTCTTTTTAATGGCTGAGTAATATTCCATTGTGTATATGTACCATAGCTTTCTTATCCAGTCGTCTGCTGATGGGCATCTAGGTTGCTTCCATGTCCTGGCTATTATAAACAGTGCTATGATGAACATTGGGGTACACGTGTCTCTTTCAGATCTGGTTTCCTCGGTGTGTATGCCCAGGAGTGGGATTGCTGGGTCATATGGCAGTTCTATTTCCAGTTTTTTAAGGAATCTCCACACTGTTCTCCATAGTGGCTGTACTAGTTTGCATTCCCCCCAACAGTGTAAGAGGGTTCCCTTTTCTCCACACCCTCTCCAGCGTTTATTGCTTGTAGACTTTTGGACAGCAGCCATTCTGACTGGCGTGTAGTGGTACCTCATTGTGGTTTTGATTTGCATTTCTCTGATAATGCCACTCCAGGACTTTTGCCTGGAGGAGTCTTGTGGGTTGCAGTCCATGGGGTCGCTAAGAGTCAGACATGACTGAGCGACTTCACTTTCAATTTTCACTTTCATGCATTGGAGAAGGAAATGGCAACCCACTCCATTGTTCTTGCCTGGAGAATCCCAGGGACGGGGGAGCCTGGTGGGCTGCCATCTATGGGGTCGCACAGAGTTGGACACGACTGAAGTGATAGAAGCAGCAACAGCAGCAGCAGCTGGTGATTCTGTGGTTAAGAATCCAAGCTTCCACTGCAGAGGGCATGGGTGTGATCCCTAGTGGGGAAACTAAGATCCCACAGGCTGCGCAGTGCTGTAAAAACAAAAACCAAATGCTATAGTTAAAATACAGGCAGCCACCTCTAGTAAGCATTACTATGTCCTTGCTAAGTAAATGTTTTTCAATCCTTACCCAAAGCACAGTCAAACAGACTTAACACATTGCCCATGCTGAGTTCAAGGGCTAAAACACATGGGGACATGGCTGAGCCTCTCTGCTTGCTCCGTCATCCCTCTCAGGCCAGTCAACCGCCCTCCCTCTGCTGCACTTCTGAGGCCTCAGCCCCTCTCATCTCTCCCAAGCTGCCCATGTCTTTTCACAATCCACCCTCCATATTTCCTTCCCTGGCACCATCTTATCTCTGAGTTGCTCTCTTTTTTATTATGCCCAAAGGAAGAGCCTCGACGTCGCCTCCATTCTTAATGCTGCTGCTGCTAAGTTGCTTCAGTCGTGTCCGACTCTGTGTGACCCCATAGACGGCAGCCCACCAGGCTCCCCCGTCCCTGGGATTCTCCAGGCAAGAACACTGGAGTGGGTTGCCATTTCCTTCTCCAATGCATGACAGTGAAAATTGAAAGTGAAGTTGCTCAGTTGTGTCCAACTCTTAGTGACCCCATGAACTGCAGCCTACCAGGCTCCTCCATCCATGGGATTTTCCAGGCAAGATTACTGGAGTGGGGTGCCATTGCCTTCTCTGTATTCTTAATGCAAACAGATGTAAAGCTGCATCTGCTCCAGTTTTTCAGAAGGAGCCTTGGTGGTTGAGGAAGAATTTCCTTCCCAGTGCAGAGGAAAGCGGGAGGAGCAGTCCCATCACAGGCTCCGCATCTGGGCCTGGGTCTCTCCCTGGATGGAAGGGATTCTTTGGCCTCCAGATTGCATGAGCCAGCATACGTGTGAGCTCACAGAACCAGTGTAACACACTAACTCTACACAGCTGACAACCAGTGAAGCAGCCGAAGGGAGTGTGCCAGGCTGATCTGAGCCAGAATCCAAGCCTTCTACCTATGGCTTGCAGCTGAATTTGGTTTTCTATGCTGCAATTTGGTTTTAGATTTAGCTCTTATTCACCTTCTAGCCTCGTTGGTTAGGATTTCATTTCCGCCTTTCATTTTAGCCTTTCCCTAGATCCCTCCCCGCCAACCTGCTTGGCAAGCACTCTAGTCAAGATCATAACAGCACTATCACAGGGGCTCAGCTGCAGATATGCGTCCAACTCTAGAGGAGGAGGCTGCTAGGTCCTTCCTGGCCCTCTCTGGACACCAATGAGTAAGAAAGGAAGAGAAGCAGCCGCCCTTGCCAAAGGGGAGGAGATGCTTATTTCCAGAGTACAGGCCTGCCCTCCGCCACCTGCTCCAAGTCTTGTCTCTGCTGGAATGGCTCAGCATTCAGGGACCAGGAGCTAGGAAGCGGCATGTGGGTGGCAATGCCTGAGCTCAGGCACATGGTCTGGGCACAGAGGAGGCAGTACCAGGAGCACTGGAGGCAGGAGGATGATACAGAGGGCAGGAGGAAGAGTGCCTACAGCTGGCCTGCTCCTGGAGCGGACAGCAGGAGCAGACCCTCCAGGTCCTTGCCAGAGGGTGGGGCTCGGGAGAGGCTGAGGTTGCAACAGTGATCTAAGCTCTTCTCTTCTTTTCCCCCCACAGTTGTTGTAGCTCATATTTCTTGACTGACAAGACCTAGGACCTATTATTTATTTTTCTTTCATTTGTTCATTTATCATTATTTTCAACTCTTCTGCACAAGAATAAACAGAAATCCATATTTCTTAGCAGTTTGTCACAGAACTGAAAACCCAGAAAAGGAAAACATTGGCAGGCGGATTCTTTAGCACTGAGCCGCCAGGGAAGCCCACTCCCCTGGTTTCTATCTCCAATTTCTTCATTCAAAAATAGCATGTTTGGAACTTCCGTGGTGGTCCAGTGGTTAAGACTGTGTGTTCCCAGTGCAGGAAGCACTAGTTTGATCCTTGGTCGGGAAACTAAGGTCCTGCATGCAGCACAGCGCAGTAAAACAAACAAACAAACAAAAAAGCGTTTGTGACATCATAGCAATAGTGTATGGTAGACAGGAAAACAAACTGCACAGTCTAATTATTGTCTAAAGGCTTACCAGGCTAAATCTCTTGAGCTGTTAATAAAACTGTGTGGTGCTAATCATGTTCAGCAGAATCCTTTCTGGAACTGTTGTGTCTGGTGCTTAGCACAAAATAACCACTAGAAAATTGATGCTATAACATGTAACCAGAAAAAACGCGGCAGGCCAGGAGAGGTTGCTGAGGAGTCTGCGGCTGTCACCCAGGAGTCTTGACCCAACAGGAGCCTTAACGAAGGGATTTATTAGGAACCCTAGGATCTTTGGCATACATTCAAAGGAGTGGGTTTATTATCAGAAATTTTAGGGCCCACAGATATGATCACTGGGTAAGTCCGCAATTCAGCTGACTAAGCCCCATTTGTACTAACTACAGATGTTAAAAACATTCAACATTTTTACACTTTATTTTTTCTGATTAAAAAATAAATGCTCATTGTTTAAAATATAGAAGGTTCAGAAAGAAAAAAAGGAGTGAGAAATATGCATAATCTCACCACTCAAATGACAGCCATTGTTAGGCCTCATTCTTCCAGTGCTTGAAAAAAAAATGCCTTACATACAATTTTGCTTCCTTTTTTTTTTCACTTTAACATTATAACTCATACATTTCCCTCAGTCATAAAAAATTCCTTGAAACTTTGCTTTAAATGGCCATATGTGGTGGTGGTTTAGTCGCTAAGTTGTGCCCGACTCTGGAGACCCCATTGACTATAGCCTTATAGTATACTCTTCATATATTTCCCTCATTTAGAAAGAATGCAGTGGAGTGGGTTAGTATTCCTCCCACATATGTTTATTTGTCCATAGGCATTTTCAGTTCATGGGACTCTACTATTGAGACTTCAAACTGGAATTCTCCTCTCCCATTTCCTTCATTCTCCCCCATCACTTTTAAGCTTGTCTCATCCACATTCTTCCTCTGCTCAAAGGAATTGCTATGAATTCGGCTAGTAGTTCAGCCAAACACTTCAGGCTTAAACACTGAAGCTTTGAAGCTATGTCATCTGGGAAATCTGTTTTACCTCTCTAAATATCATGTGTAAAGTGGGGATTTTGTGTAGAATTCTTATGAGGATTAATGACATTATGTATGGAAAACATTTAGCTGATCAGTACACAACAGCACAAGATCCAAAGATTCCTCTCTAACTATTCGGCCCCCTCCTCCCTTGTCGTGCATTTTCAGCCATGTTTCTTAAAAGGAATTTATGCTTGCTGTCTCTACTTGTCCATCTCCCATTTATACCTCACTGTAATCACTTCTGCTCCCCCTCTATTGACACTGCTTGCCAAAGATCGAATAAATTTCAGATGCATTCAAAGAGCTTCGAGTTGTTTCTTAATCTTTTCTGCCTATAGGCACAGTCAACCAATTTCTCCTTCCAAGTTCTCTCTTGGTCTCCATGACTCTAGAGTCTTCCCAATTTTCCTAATTCTCATACTGATCCTTCCTACTCTCCTTTGCTGCCTCACTCTGCCCTTTAATTAGTGTTGCTCTCAACTTTCATGTGTCTGGAAAAAAAGCACAATTCTTTGCTATGAGGTCTGAGTTGGAACTCTGGCTCTCCTACTTAGCAAACTGAGTTCCTAAGTTACTTAACTACCTGAGCCTCCATACTCTAGTCTGGGGAAAGAGAACTCCTCTCCTGGATAATCAGTCTAAATGGAGTCATTGTACACTGACCCTTCCTTTCCCATGGGTGTAATGAATCAGTAGAACTGGAATTCCAGACTTAGAAACTAATTTCCTACCTTAAGAATGTCAAAACTCAAAACAAAGAATGTGCTCTTCAAAATATTTATTAACCGTATAAAACTAAACAATACGAACTATGATATAAATGTTCCTTTGAGGCACTTTTCTTCATGGGCTGGACTGGCCGAGGTTTCTTAGACTCTTAGTTTAGTGAAGTCTGGACAGAACATGTGCTCTTTTGCTGGTAACTCTTCCTAGGGCATACACAGATATTTTTCCTTACTCTAGGAGACTTCTGAACTACATTGAAAATTAGGGTCATCTGCCACGAAGAAAAAAAGAGGAGGCCTCTCAAAGTTTCTGAAGGTTAAATGTTGGAAGAGGGGCAGTTTCAATGATGTCTTGTGTGCATGCGTGCTCAGTCTTGTCTGACTCTGCAACCTCATGAACTGTAGCCCACCAGGCTCCTCTGTCCATGGGATTTCCCAGGCAAGAATACTGGAGTGGGTTGCCATTTCCTCCTCCAGGAGATCTTCCTGACCCAGAAATCAAATCTGCATCTCATAAAAATCTACTTTGCTGAGCCTCTGAGAAACACCTAACAATACAACCAGGTTTGCAGGACAAATGTCTAGATCTGCACACTCTGCAGTGATGTTTTTGACAGTTATACAAATGCCTTCAAAACACTGATGGAGGCAGTTTCCTCCAAATTCCTAGTTCCAGGGCTTCAATTATGATTTTCAGTGTCCAAAACAAATAATAAATTTTAAAAACCAATATCTAAAACACTTCCACAATTCCTTTTGATCCATCCTCTTTGCTGATTGCTTTATTGACCTTTAATAATTTCACAAATATAAGTATCTCAAGGATGCAACAACTCTAATCTGTTGGCTAGTCGGTGAGACACTTTGTGGATATGAATTAGAGAGGAAAAAAAACTTTCAGGCAGGATGCTGCTGCTTAATAATTGGGAGACAGTCAAAGCGTCATCCAAACCCAGCTGTTATCAATTAAGTTCCATTTCTTGCCCTCTAGAACAGCGTAAAAACCGAAGTTTGAGAACTGGCTCTTCAAAAGGCATTAGTTCATTAATTCAAGGGGATTGCCTTGGATTCTTGGCAGGATAAAGATAAGACAACTGTGTCAATTTGTAATCAACTGCAATATATGATTCCTCCTACCCAACTGCCTAGTCAATATTTTAAAATTTTCCTCCTCACTAAAGTTAGCTTTCCAAAAAAGTAACTTTATAAGTGTTAAATATCTGTCTCAAGCAATAACAGACCTCTGCATTTTAAGTGATTTTTCTGGGAAGTTTCAATTTTTCCATGTTAGCACTTGCAGTTTTCCCCAATACTGATGTTATGCTAACAAATTATATTATGAAAAGTGTTCAACATAGTGTTCCTGATGAAATCCCATCCCCTTGTTTCCATCCATAGGCCTCCTAGTTCAGGCCCTCCTTAATCTCACCGATTTAGTACAATGGCTTTGAAACCAAGCCAAACATAACTGTCATGGTCCATTCTCTTAATCTGCTACCAGCATTTTCCCAACAACTGCATATCTTGCAGTTGTCCTTTGAGCCTTCCCTTCAACACAGCACTAAACAAATTTTATTGTCATTTTGTGTTTACATGAGTCTTCTGTATTTTATCTTGAGTATCTAGTGGACAAAGACCATTTCCTTGGTCTACCAGATAGCACAAAAAAGGTACTTAACGTTAAGTATCTTATACCGAATACGAGCCCAGCTCTTTTATCAGCTTTCAGATAGCCTAAGAACTCTCTTTGAAAAATCAGACTTTTTTTACTACTCAATCAACTACCCTTAGACAATGTGAAAAATCTACCACAAATCCTGATGAAAAACAACTGATTTTTTCTTTGAAGCTAGTGCACTAGAAAAATACACCCTAATGACTTAGTGAGTGATGCTAATAAACACCAATTATTATACTTCTTTATAGCTTTGTCCTTAGTGGCTAAAATGTATTACCTGCTCCAGCCTATGTAACTTTAAGATTTCCTGTCTCCCACACCTATCAACTTAAATATATCTATTTTTTCTATCAACTCCTCTCACACTTCTAAATTGCGCTTAAAAGCTAAAATAAGGTTTTTAGAAACGCTTATAGCAAAAATAAATGGACCCTAATGAAGAAGTGATGTATGTACCCATGATGAAAAAGCACAAGGATCTTGTGACATCTATTACCTGCTAAAAGGCCTTCACTACTAATTCTGTCAGAAAAAGGTGTGTATAATTAGCACTGTTAATCACTTAAATTTGCACTATCAATTCTAAAATCTAGTCCAGTTTAGTGAGTTAAAACCCTCCCCACTTCAAAACTCTCTTCTGTCACTCAGTTCAAATTAAAGTTGTAAGTCCTATCCATTACACTAACTTAGAGCTATTTCAAACCACATTATACATTTCTAGCAGGTCAAATGCATAATGTGCAATGTGATATAAAGATGTTATCTATGACAAAAAACATCCAAGGTTGACAGGTAAACTTTTCTTAAATCTCAAAATGTAACTAATGTGGAGTAAAACAAAAGTGAAAGTCACTGTGTCCAACTCTTTGTGATCCCATGGACCATGTTATTCTCAAGGCTAGAATACTGGAGAGGGTATCCGTTCCCTTCTCCAAAGGATCTTCCCAAGGATAGAACCCATCTCCCACATTGGAGGCAGATTCTTTACCAGCTGACATGAGGGGAGCCCAAGAATACTGGAATGGGTAGCCTACCCCTTTTT
Source organism: Cervus elaphus (assembly GCF_910594005.1). Classification (NCBI taxonomy): domain Eukaryota; kingdom Metazoa; phylum Chordata; class Mammalia; order Artiodactyla; family Cervidae; genus Cervus; species Cervus elaphus. The sequence goes on from NC_057815.1 coordinate 56,192,423, forward strand.
CTCCAGGGGATCTTCCTGACCCAGGAATTGAACCAGGGTTTCCTGCATTGCAGGTGGAGTCTACCAACTAAGCTACAAGGAAGCCCAATGTGAACTAAAGCTCATCATTAAATCATGTTTCATACTCTATCAAAAATGTGTCCTCTGTCTTTAGTACTTTAAATACATTATATTCAACATTTTAAAATGTAGTGTTAAAAAAAATGTAGTGATAATGGAGATAAAATAGTAGAAAACAGGCACCACAAAGATTCACACAATGAAGGTAAGCTCAGAGTGACTTTTAATATGCCAATCAATGTTAATAAAACACAAGTCAAACAGACAAGTGCAAACATGTTTTAAAAGAAAATAGAAAAACAAACAACAGACAAATTCTATTTTTTTTTTTTTTGCAACATCTGTTAGCCAGTATTATTAGTCAAATGGCTAATCACAGATAAAATATATTTTGTGAAAAGCTTGGGATAGTCAGAAGTCATTCTGGCATTTCAAACAGCTATGTACAGTATCACCAAGATTAGTTTATATACACAAATATTGAAGAGAAACCGGGAAAAACATTTAAAAACAGACTAACAATACAATCAGGTACAAAACTTGGGTGGAAGGAGAACATTTTTTAAAAAGTCAGAGAAGAGTATTATCAGGAAAAAAGTACAAAACCAGTAATAATTATACTACATTAATACAGCATTCCAAAGGAGAGGAGGGAGGTGCATTTCTCCAATGCACTAGCTTCAAAGTTCAAAGGAAAAAAAGGCAAATAGCTACTTTCATCAAGAGCAGCTATATATTTCACATAATTGTTTTAAAAAGAAAGCCTATTAACAACAATGATTGTTTAATGCTACAATTTTACAGCAAAGACAAAACTAAAATAGCAGCAAATTCACAAGGCAGTACTTCCACAGAATTATCATTCCATGGTTCATGCAATGCCTACAAAGTGCTCCCAGTTGGATATACAAGTTTAATTCACAATTTAGGAAAAAAAAAAAGAAATATAAGATTGACACACAGGTACATTGAAAGCTGAGGAGTACTGAGCCTCTTAGCATTTCCCTTTTCAAAGGGAGAACAGGTATGTAATAAAGCCCTTGAGTCCTTTTTTTAACAGGTCACTACAGGAAAAGATACCTTTTATTACAATGCAACAGCAAACCATAAGCAGCACACCACCACAGTGGTTAACCCTGGAAAGGCTGGTGTAACATCCAACAGTGACTGACATCCTACAGAAAACAGACTGCTAAGACTAGACAAAAGCCTGATAAAGCACTGGTCAAAATACAGCTTTCAACTGTAATTCACAAATAAGTCCTAAAAGGTATTTCAGTAAAACTACTGACACCGATTGAAAAAGGAATTGCTAACTGGATTCTAGCAGTGATTTCAACCTAGCTTTCTCTTGTCACAGTTTTTTTGGGGGGAGGTGGGTAATGAGTAGTTCAGTATATGGTAAGGCTGACAGAGCGGTTCATTTTCTTTCCAATAAGTCGAGATGTTCTATTACTCTGGGTGGTGGACCTGGTGGCCATCCGATCAGTGAAGAGTGCTCTTTCCTCGGCTGCAGCTTTTGCCATCTGTGCTTTCTTGAGTTCTCTAACAACATAAAAATAGGAAACAAGACTTTTCACCCACTGCTATTAATCCCAGAAAGGGATCCTAAGAGGCCAAATACAAACTACATTATCAGCTGGGAGATTTTTGTGTGCCATCATTACTCCAAGACACAATTAAGGAGAGAAAAAAAGATAATATTGTGAAAATCTACTTACATAAGAGACAAAAGGAGAATTCTTCTTCCTCTTTATATGAACTATGCTGGCTATCAAACTAATGGCAAAAGAACCTTTAAGTATTTCAAGTCAGTTTTATTAGAATAAAAATGGTAGCAATAAAGCAAATGAATTAGATAAACACTCCAACCAGTTTTCCAAAAATGTCAAAGGTCATTCAGATCAAATGTGAAACTCATCTAACCTAATTGACATTAACTTCATCCTTTCATAAAAGTAAACAGAACATTTCGAGGAGAATGTCATTTATGACAAGAGTTTGGAGAGAAAAAACTGATACTTGCTCACTTTAGTTTTTGGGACAATTTGGGCATAGGATTATCACCACTTTCAAATATATGCAGTTTAAAAATCTTTTAAGTCCATAATTTCAAAGTTTAGAAACAATGCCAATTAATAGGTCAAATACCAAGGCAGAAGTCCCCAAACTTTAACCATATAACATGCCAAGCCACTTTATTCTTCAATGATGGAAAGTATAAATCATTTCTAATTAAAATCTGAGAATAAAAATGAGAAATTAAAAACAAAAGCCCCACCACTTACTTCTGCAAAAGTGAATTTTTGAACTTTTCAGCATTCAATTCTATTCGTAATTGTTCTGCACTCTTCCTCGAAGCAGACAGCAATACTGAATGCTTTACCAGTGCCATTGCTGAAGGTCTTCTCTCTGGATCTGGATGAATCATAACCTTAAAAAGAGAAGTAAAATTAACACAAAGATATGCAGTTTAATAAAATACTGAACTGTGTAAATAAAGTGCTTCACATATAAAATGCTCACTTTTAGCAACTCTGTAAATTCTTGGGAAAGCACTTGTGGAATCCGAGGTAATCTACCCTGTCTGATTTCATGCCATTGGTCTCCATTTCTGGGAAGAGGCTCAGCACCAGCGGCACAGACCACCGTGAGGGCAAGGGCAAAAATATCTGCTTTCGGTAGATGAGTATAGTTCTGTAAAATTAAAGGAAAAAAAAGTTAAGGGAATATAAAGATGGCCAAAATAAAGTAAGATTACACCTCAATGATGATTTGGGTGAGAAATAAGACTAAATTAAAATGTCCACTGATACATTTAAATTTAGGACATATTCAGAGAACAAGCTAAATTTGGGGAGATTATAATTTTTTTAATGACAAAGTAATATACACTCTGGGGCTTTCCTGGTAATTCAGTGGTACAGAATTCGCCTGACAATGCAGGAGACACAGGTTTAACCCCTGGGCTGGGAAGATCCCTCAGAGAAGGAAATGGCAACCCACTGCAGTATTCCTGCCTGGGAAATTCCGTAGACAGAGGAGCCTGGCGGGCTACAGTCCATGGGGTTGCAAAGAGTAGGACACGACTTAGCGAATAAACAACAATACACTTTGGGGTGGGATGGTAAACACATTTCTAAAAGTATTCAGGTTATTTCTAAAAGGCCTCCTCTTTATCACCAGCCTCACTCAACTCTCAGAAGAAACCACCTCTAGGGGCATTCATATGAAAATACAAACATCAACAAGTTAGAAATATGCATATACATATACGACACAAATATACATAAACAGAATAGTGTCATACAATTCCTTTGTTCTAGTTTTTCTATTTCTATTCAAAACACTTATGAAGAAATATTTTATAACACGGTTTTTGAAATAGTATTATGGGGCTTCCCAGATGGCTCAGATGGTAAAGAATCTGCCTGCAATCCAGAAGACCTGGATTCGATCCCTGGGTCAGGAAGTTGTCCCCTGGAGAAGGAAATGGCAACCCACTCCAGTATTCTTGCCTGGAGAATTCTACGGACAGAGGAGCCTGGTGGGCTACCGTCTATGGGGTCACAAAGAGTTGGACACAACTAAGTGACTAACACACACTTTCACATTATTAACTGTATGCCATACTTTATTTAATCATTCCCTTATTGCTAAATATTAACATCATTCTCAATTTATTTGTATATGAATATTTCTTTAAGAGAGACTCTCAGAAATGGAAATTCTGGGTCAAAGGGGATGTGACTCTAAAATGTTGACAGATATTAACACTTTGATCTCCGAAAAGACATTGTCATTTTAAAGTTTCACCAGTAATGCGTGGAAGCTTCTTTTTCACTGCAACCCCACCACTGTTGGATATGATAAATCTTTGCCTTTATTGATTTTTGCTAGATTAAATACCCCAACAAGCTAATAGTTTACACTTTCTATTCTGTATTACCTTCCTACTGGTTATTAGCTTAAAATTTCAGTACATCTGCATTTATACTTTTCTAGCAGCTGACAGTAAGTGTTACAAAGCAAATGACTTAAAAAGAAGAAAAACTACCTCCTGTAAAACTTCATTTGCAAGAAAACGGCTATCACCCTCTTCAACTTGTGGACTAGAGATCCTTGTTACATGCCCAAGGTCACCTAGAAGTGTTGAAAAAAATACAGTCAAGAATTAAAACAAAAGAGCCTCTATTTTAAGGAAATAATTTGGTTACTTTTCTTTCTTACCTATTTTAAACATAACTTTGTTGGATGCCCAGTCATCTTCATCTCCTTCTTCAGAGGCAGCATTTGGGATTGAAGTTCGAGATATGAAAATATTACCTGTCAAACAGTTATTTAGGTAAGCCATACTAACAATTAATAGAATCAAAGTTCACAAACAAGTCATACAACAGAATCATTCAGAAAGAGCTTATACATATAGACTATGTGTTCTAGCCCAAACCCAGCGAGAATGAAAGGGGACTGTATTTTCTAGAAATACATTTTCTGGTCTAGCACTGGTCCTTTAACACTTGAAAACCACTGCATTAGACTCTTGTCACCTACACATTGATCTTCAGCAGTTCTAATTACTTAGAAATAATGCAAAGGGCAATTAACATACTAATTCATGATGCTACTGAAGCACAAATTTTAATCTAATGCTACAAGGCTGGTGTGAAAACAAGTCATGCAGTTATTGAGTCTGGCTGACCATACAGTATCTATATCCCAAACAGGTTTTGTGGTTCACTATTTCTACTGTACACAAACTTTTTTTTCATCTAATTCAGGTAAGTTTACATAAACATAAGCTTCAGCAGCAAACTTTATTTTAGTAGTTTTATCAATGTTACATTCACTAGTGTCTTTTCAATTTTATTTTACAGGACAACTTATTTTATGGGGATATTTGTAAATTTAAAACTTCACATGCCTAAAAAAAAACAACAAAACTTTACATGCCTTAGTATTTTCAACTTTTGTACCTGTAATGTAATGGTCCCCTGTTTGTATAACATTTAATACAAGCTATGAGTATGGGGAAACCTCAGTGATCCACATTAATTGCAACCATTTCAAACATAATTTTTCCTTTTTGAAAATAAATGTTTTAATAAGTTGACATATAAAAATTCTTCATATAATTCATATAATTAAGTTGTGAAAAATGATTTAAATCACACAGTCCATGGGGTTGCAAAGAGTAGGACACGACAGCGTAGATTAAAAAAAGAACCTCAATAATTCAATTTAAAAACACTCAGCCTAAAATGTTTACTTAAATCCATCAACCTTTTAGTTGGGCTTCCCTGGTGGCCCAGATGGTAAAGAATCCACCTGACAATGCCTAAAAACACCTAGCCTAAAACGTTTAACTTAAATCCATCAACCTTTTAGTTATAACTTCTAAATTAAAAGATGGAAAAAGGAATTAGCTAAATGATGCAAGGAAGCAACCAGTCAAACCCAGAAGAAAGGAAATCTGGCAAGACGTCTGTATTATTATTATTTAAGTAGGGGAAGGGTAAAACCTAAAAAAGAAAATGGATTTACCCTGATGTAAGGCATGGTTCTGAAACGGACACGAGTTTGGGTGAAGCAACTACTAAGGACTTTGGTCAGCTGGGAAAAATTTTAATATGATCTGGCCAGTAGGAAATTATTGAAATGGAAAGGCAGTGACAGCGTCTTTTAAAAAAAGTTCTAAAACAGTATGTACCTTATGATGTTATTTTTGACGACAGGGATTTGCACTAAAATGTTAGTGTAGGATTCACTTGCATCCTTTTTTAAACTCAAGATAATAAAAATGCATGTACCATTTTGTTTTCTGAACAAAACGGTAATAACAATAACCCTCTTAGCCGCACAAGCATTAATTTAAAAGTACAGATCTAGATAGCCTAGTACAAGAGACAGGCTTTAAACTTGAGTTCTTTTAGTCTCCCATCAGTTCCACTCTAAGACTGTGGTTCCCATAAGTTGCAGAACATTTTTTTTCAGCTTTTAGTAAAAATGAGCTTATTATTTCAGATCTTTTGGGGGTAACAAGGGAAGAGGTGATGGGAAATGAAACACTACTACTAAGTAGGTCAAAAATCTTTTAAAACTAAAATAAAATGTACACACTGCTGTATTTAAAATGGATACCCAACAAGGTCCTACTGTCCAGTACAAGGAACTCTGCTCAATGTTATGTGGCAGCCTAGATGGGAGGGGAGTTTGGGCAGAATGGATACATGTATATGTAAGGCTGAGTCCCTTTGCTGTCCACCTGAAACTATTACAAAATTGTTAATCAGTTGCGTGCTGCGGTTCATGGGGTTGCAGAGTCGGACAGGACTGAGCAACTGAACTGACCTCCAGTATAAAATAAAAAGTTAAAAAAAAAAACTAACAATGAAAAAACATAGCAAAATGTTTATGTTTCCATATTGTTTTAATGAAGTCATTTATTCTCTAAAACCCTAAAGAACATAGGTCAGAGAATCTGTAATACTTACTAGGCTTTATATCCATGTGAACCAAAGACATTGAATGAATATACCTCAAGCCCCGGCCAACTTGTAAAAGGAGATCCTTCAACTCTGCTTCTGTAAAGTAACTCATACTTCTGTAATTTTCACTTATGGCATCGGCTAGACTTCCACCTAACAAACACAAGAAAAGTTAGAATTTTCTTCTTTCTGAAGTATCATTTTTCTTTACTGTATGACTAGACGCAACCAAGAAAGTGACATTTTACAGGACCTATTCTCTTCAACCTGCTTGTGAAATCAAACTTGTATTTATTCTTTCAATAGCTAAAACACTCACATGTGTACAAACTATAATATAAAGTCTCTGTCTTATCAATACATACTCTAGCAACCCACCTGGTTCTCTTTCCCAGAGTAATGTTATGAATTCTTTTCAACTCCTTTTTATACAAGCAATAACACATTTTCATTATCTTGAAGATCATTCTTTATAATATACAAAGACCACTCCTTTCTTAGGTATACAGAATTCCATTGCATAATTGAATGGTAATGCACTAACCAATCCCCTAATTGATGGACATTTAAAAATTATTTCCAAGCCTTTAATACTACAAACTATAATCTCAGGAATTCACACATATTGTTATCTCCTACAAACAAACTTCTGGGTCAAATGGTATATACAGTGTAATATACACATTCATTGTGTGTAAGAGACACTATTTTATTACATATAGGATAAATTCCTATAGCTGAGAGGGCCATTTCCATTTACCCTACAAAATAGCCTTGTACAGCTTTTCACAGTATCGATGCTAAGACTTGATCACCTCTGAAAGCTCACGTAAAATACACTCAGTTCCTGATTTCAAAATGGCTAATACTTAAAATCTGCTAGCATAAGCTTATGTATATCTGGGGATTTGGAAGACAAATCTGGATGATTACACACAGACAGAGTGCCCTTTAGAGAAGGCTGTACCAAATCACACTTCCATGCTTAATGTACGAGAATACCTATTTTCCCACACACATAACAACAGAGTCTACAAATTTTATAAGTAAAATCCAGTATCTTAGTATAGTTTTAATTTATACCACTCTTACTATGAAAAAGAACAAACCTGCTTTTATAGAATCAAACCAATCAGCTAATTTGTTTATACTGTAAAAAACTTTAAGCTTATACTTCCTAAGTTTTATTAAAAACTTTGTTTATACTCTGTCTCAGAGGAAATGAGGAGTTATGTTTAAAAAATAAACAAACCACTTCTGTTTAAAGCTTAGCTGGGAATAATAAAACCAGAAGCAAGGTAATAAAATCTAGGTCAATGATATACTACTCAGAAAAGGAGGTCCTGTAATTTGAACAAGTCTAAACAGCAAAAACATCAAATGTGTGGTAAAAATAAAAGTAAATCAAACACCTGTATAGTTTAGGATTAGGTATATTCTCCGAACTTAATTTGTACAATCTTGAACTGTGGGAAAAAGAGAGCTCTAGAAGGGAGCAGGTCAATAAGCTTTTTGGGATATGTGAATTTGAAGTCCTAGGTCAAGTTTACCAAGAAATAATATGGCTGCTTTTTAATGGGTCTAGCAACTACAGCTGGGCCAGTTACTTCTATCTTGCTGCTGAAAGGGTAAGAAAGGTTAGAAGAGCAAACCATTCATCTGATATTTCAGGTTCTCCCCCGCTATCAATTAACATTTTTCTACACCTGCTTATCAAGAGTAGAAATTCCGTCTATCACCAAATCAAGAAAACAGGCTCAAAATGCAAACAACTGTTTGTGATAAAAAATCAGTTAAGATAAAGGATATCAGTTAATCAATACTACAAATGAATGATAACAGAATCCATCCCTGTGAAACTACAGAAAAGGATCTAAAGACTAGGTCTATTAGGACATTCAAGGGTTTATGTGGAGAAAATGGTGGAAAACGAAAACAGAAGAGTTCACAAATATACCTAGATAGCCTCGTTTTCTTTCATCTACGCAAAAACACCAAAGAGGCTGTTCTATTTTACACAAGTCTGTTTATTTTTGAAAGACCCATATTCCTAAAGTGCTTTAGACTGCTCCAAAATAATAAACTATTTCAAAAGATTATTTTATAATCTAACTTTATTACAGGACAGGGTCTTTGTAATCTGAGAGGGTAGCAAAACAGCTTATTCTCCTCACCCAAATTCCAGGCCCAAGCCAGTTATCTCAAAATCAACTAAATAACACAACCACGTATTTGGTAGGTTGTTACAAATTTGTGATTTCTGGACTGTGGCTGACAGCAAGTCACATCAACAAGGTGAGAGGTAGAAAGAAACTAGGAGATGGTGTCTAGCAAATATGGAAGAAAGAAGGTATTATGATCAAGTTATACTATTAGTAAGTGCAGTAACTAAAAAACGGAGGTTAAGCAACAGAATAGTCCACAAAGCATAGTGACAGTTACATAAATATTTTGATGATATGAATAGAAACATTTCAAGAGATGTGTGAAACCAGCAGCAATGCTGCATACTGAGCAATTATATTTTTTCAAGGGTGTAGAATAAAATGACAACTCAGTGAGAAGTCAGGTATGAGAAATGGATCTTCTACATCTGTTTTGTTCATTATCTTCCAAAACAGAAAACTTGATCTACTACTTATTTATAATAAGAGGATTATACCACTTATTTATTCACAAGCTATGAAATGGCTGGTCTTAGGGGAAAAAATGAGAATCAACAAAAATAATCTTTGCTACTCAAGTGTTCAATAAATTCTAAATTCTCTAATATTCACTGAAGATGTACAGAAATAAAAACCCATCATATACAAAATTTTAGGTATAAAATTTAGGTATAATACCAGATGTGTAAGAATCAGAAGTGAGGCCAGGACTTTGGCAAAGATTTAGTGAAAAAGGAAGGACCCAGGATGACTGTTGATAGACCTGCTGAAATTAAAAACCATATAAAGGTCCAAAGTTAAACCTTTATAAATGCTTTTTTGGGGGAGGCAGGGAGGAAGGAAGGAGGCAGGCACAGCTAGGGAATTAAAGAGAATAACTCTCTCTTTACAGAAACATTTCAGTGGATTCTAGCGGTAAACGAAGGGTGGATAGATGGTAGGGGTAGCAAGATTCAACAAATGGCTGAATTTATATCAATGGAGAGTCACTGTCATTTTATAAGTAACCATTATCAGTTTCAGCAGCACATAAAATGAAATGCAAAGCAAAGGCTAGATACAGGGAGCTTGGCTTACTAACTACTATATCCCTCCCACACACTACGCTAAGTGCTAGGAATACCAAAATATATATGGCAAGACTGCTATCCTCTCAAGAAAATCAGTTTAATTTGCGTAACAGACATACAAATAATATGCATGGTTCTACTATCTAGGTAGAAAGAACAAGGTTTTCAATCTTATCTTCCAGGTAAGAATAACTTGCACTTCAAATTCATGTCAGGCTTGTGATCTTTGAATTTATAACAGGTAAAAGATATATGAATTAGAGCAAGACTTCAGATAAAAAATAAATTATTTCCTTGGTGTTCGTTTTCTTGAGCTTACACATTTACAGGGGAACCATTACTCACCGTTACAATATTCATTCTGTATAAGCATATGATCATCTTCTGCCCATGCAGAGAAGTAACGAACTACATGAGAATGTTGCCCAAGCACTGCATGAGCGTATACTTCTCTCAAAGCATTCTGCCTAGAAGTTTGAGATTAAGAGAATCGTAAATCATTTTTATTTAAGATAAACTGAGTTAACTTATCTGAAAGTTCATAAGAGAATCTTGACTTCTGGATCTATCATTCATTATGCTGAAGAACAACTTGCTTAAGAGAGAGGAGGATTAAAACTCTGTATGAGATTTTCCCAAAGGCTTCCATTAAAGAATCTGGAGTAGGAAATGGCAACCCACTCCAGTATTCCTGCCTGGCAAATTCCACACAGAGGAGCCTGGTGAGCTACCGTCCATGGAGTTGCAAAGAATCAGACATGACTAAGCACACATCATGCCATTTAAGAATGTTAGAAAGAAGGAATCTTGCTGGTCCTATGATTCAGGGAAGATAAAATTCTACTCTGTGAATTCATGGATGCTATTAGAAATAGAAAATTTAAGTTAGGTTCCAAGATCAGACTCCTCATATTATTCTATCAAATCCAATAAAAACTAATGGGGAAAAAATTAATTAATTAATTAAAAAAAAAAAACTAATGGCACAAAATGAAATGGATCAGATTTAAATCATTATAACTTCTCAAATATTAGAGGTTAAATTCAGTGACTGACCACCTAAAACCTTAACATTTCTAACACCATACTGATGAACAAAAGAGCAAAAGACAAAATCTTTAATACATACTCATCAACAGAGCCGGCCAATGGCTTTTTTGATCGCTTTATGGCATAAACGCATCCATCCAGCCTCTTCACACATTTAAACACAGAACCAAATTCTCCAGAACCAATCTTCTCTAGCTCATGAAATTCTGTTGTATACCGAGACTTCATATTGCTTTCAGTAATTGTAATTCTCTGTAATAAAAAGTGTATCCATATATATATAATATAAAGGTATGAAAGTGATTTTTTCACTAAGGTGATAACACTATGAAATTTAAAAATTTTATCTTGTTTTAATGCTTATTTAACTTGTATATATGGGCTTTCCTTGTGGCTCAGTTGGTAGAGAATCTGCCTGCAATGCAGGAGACCTGGGTCAATCCCTGGGTCAGGGAGATCCCCTGGAGAATGAAATGGCAACCCACTCCAGTACTCTTTCCTGGAGAATTCCATGGATAGAAGAGCTGGGCAGGCTATACAGTCCATGGGGTCCAAAGAGTCAGACATGACTGAGTGGCTTTCAACTTCAACATGTATATATGATAGCTTGTTAAGTAGTAAACAAATATCAAAACCAATAAAAGGAAAAAAATTTTTAAAAACCAATAAAAAAGAAATCAAAAGCTACTGACTTTAGCAGGTCTTGTTTCATCTTCAAACTCATAATCACTGGCTTCCATGTCTTCACCACAGGAACTGAAAAATATTATTTTTTCTATCAATATATTTGACAGATCCATCAACTAGAGATCCAAAACTATCTGATAGATATATAGCAAAATGAAAATTTAATGAATGAAAACCGAAAAGAAAGCATTTACTTTTGTAATGACAAGATACAGCCCAAGTGATGAAAATGTTCCTGTTTAGATATACCACCACCACCACACATATCAAAATTAAAGCCTTTCTAAATCAACTTTCTCTGCTTGCCTCATTTTGACACCAGCAGATGTACTAGAATTTATCTAGACTTTTTCTTTCTTCCTTTCCCACGCCACTCTTTCCCATAGCTGATTCCTGAAAATTGCTAGTAATGGAGAAAATTCTCGGCCCATAAACTTCCAAATTATTTGGTTGAAATTAAATTTTAAGTATGCCAAACCAATCTTGGGTGGTTGAGGAACCAAACTGTTGAAAATAAATAACGTACTCATTCCAATATGCTCTCTTTCTTCTACGACACTGTCCTGAGGAATGCAGTAACAGAGAATCTGGAGTAAAAGGATTAATATTCACTTGAGGAGTCTGTCGAACGTCAAATTCCCTTTTTCCTGATTTTTCTGTATCCATGAATAGAGAGCCACCTCGGAGTTTAACAGAACTGGAATCGATTCCTCGAGCTTTGGAGAGCAAACTCTAGGAGAGGAAAATAAATGCTTAGGATTCAAGCGCTATAGATAGCCTTCTCAACCTAATTTTGAACAAGTCTTTCTCCTGGCTGAATGTGTAGGTCAAAGCAACACACCAACCCTTAGTTAATCTTTCAAGCAAAATAGACAGTGGTTTACTTAGGAGCCTGAAGCTGGATACTAACCACCTTTCCTGAAAAAGTCACGTAAAACAGGACTCTAACCCTAAAAGGAATATGAATGAAAACTAAAATTAAGTTCACTCTAGGAGCTAAAAGTTAAGAAACCTTTCAATCCATCTAAAAATAGAAAGCATTCTGGGAGTCCCATAAAAGCTCCCCTCCCCCATCCAAGTAGGGCTTTGAAAGCCACCTCCATAGAGCTCCTCCCCTCAATTCCAGACTTGCCTTGGGCAAGTCGGCCAATAAAAAGTAAGGCACAAAAAGCACACATCTCCTGAGGTTTATGACTAGTAGTCTGGACTGAGACTCACTTTAAAAGGTACATTTTCCACATTAATCTTTTAAGTTCGATACTGTCTGAATTTCGGGAAGTGTCTGCTTTGAAATCTGCTGTTACTTCTAAAGTTCTACAAGTGGTAATCTGCATACTCACTTGCCACTCAACACACAGGTGCTGAATACCTACTTCTTTAAGAGACATTATCAATGGTATGAAAGCCTGAGGGTCCAGGAGACAATATCCACGCTGGTTTTTTACAGTTGGACCTTCCTAATCCAGACACTTCGACTGATCAAACTCGGGAACTGCAAACCCAAGGGTGTAAACAAACGCTTACCAAATAAAATATTCTTTCCGGAAAGAGGCTTAAACGCTACCCCGAGTTCTATACGAGCCTTTTAAAGACTGTAAATACTTGAAGGCCAGCCTTTTCTCCCAAGTCGAAGCGCAGTCTCCCTCTGTATCTCAAACTTTCCCCCAAAAGGCCACCTGATACGAAACGATAAGTGCATTTTTTTTTTTTCTAAACCGAACTCCTGCGTGCGCCGCCCAAATTACAGGACTGATCACTGCGTTTAAAAGGCACCAGATGGCTGCGGCGCTGAGGAGTGTCAGATGGCCGGGTCAGCACCACTGGTGCATCCTTCCAAACCGCGTTATCGGTGGCACACTCCCTCCTGCCACGCTCTGGGCCGCCCCGACTCGGCGGGCGTTAAATCGTCAGCCACCTGGACGGTGCCGATCAGCCCCTTTGAAAGATGAAGAAGTTCCAGACGAGGCCCATTGTTCAGTTACATAATCTTAACGGACAACTGCTGGGCAGGGCCCAAAAAAGGGGCTGCCAACTTTTTTGTTACGGCGCCGGAGAGCGAGCGGGGGTGAGGCCGGGCGGTTATGTAACCGAACCCAGGCAGCGCCGCGCTCCGCTCCCGGCGCCGCGGCCTTTTTAAAAGGCTGGGCCGGCGCGGGCTCTGGGCGCCCCGGCGGCCGCGTCCTCTCACCTTGGGGGTGTGCGGCGTGTCGAAGAGCCGCAGCTTGCGGAAGGTCTTGTGGGGCGGGGTGCCCGGGTAGTCCGGCAGCGGCGAGCAGGCGCCCTCTCCGGCCCCGCGCGCCCCGCAGCCCCGCGGCGACGCATCCCCCGGGCCGCCGCAGCGCACTGGCGAGAACGAGCTGCCCAGAAAGTAGGGAGCCGCCGGCGACTTGACCGGCGACGAGGAGCCAAAGCCCTCCTCCTCCCACGAGTCGCCCTCGGCCCCGCCGCCCGCCGCGTCCGCGCCGGGGCAGGCGCCCCGCAGCAGCATGTCCTCCTCCAGCTCCCCCGGGCTGCCGGGGATTGTGCCCGGAGAGCGACGGCGCTCGGGCCCGGGCTCTGTGGGGCTCCTCGCGGGCGGCAGCGGCGAGTCAGGCTCCTGAAAAGCCGAGTCCTCCCCGGTGCTGTGGCCGCTGCCTTCTTCCTCCTCTTCTTCCTCCTCCTCCTCACAGTCGCTGCAGGGCGAGAAGATCAGCTTCTGCCGCAAGGTGCAGGAGGCCGCGGCGCGGCGGGGCGGCGGCGGCTGTTGCCGGCTCAGGAAGCTCATCGCGCCCCTGGGGCCGGGGCGGAGGACCGGAGAACCTGAGCCCCCGGAGTCCAGGGCTCGGCCGGCCCAGGGGGCGGGTCCGCCACGTGCGACGGGGCGCGCCCGGTGGCCGCGGCGGCGGCGGGCCTGCGCGGCGCCGGCAGCGAACGGCGGCTCCGGGACGCTCTGGGCGGCGGCCGGCGGGGGAGGCGGCAGCGCGGGCTGTCCGGCAGAGGCGGGGCGGCCCGGGCGCTGAGTCTGGGGTCTCCGCAGGTCCAGCCGCAGGTTCGGGTTCCGCGGCTTCCCGCGACCGTTAACCACGTGAGCGCCCAGTGCACCAATCCCCGCCCAGCCTAGGGTTTGAAAAAAATGGAGGGCGCGACGTAGCCCGCTGGGGAGGGATCAGCTACGCGATTTTGGCGCGAACTCGCTGGCTCCGCCCCTCCCTCTCGGCGCCGGGCCTGGCAAGGGCGGGCGCGGCGCGGCGGGCCTATGAGCGAGCGGGATGCCTGGGAGCTGGGTCTGGCGCCTCCCGGACTGGGCCCGGCAGGGGACCTTAGGCGGCCCTCTGGGAGGGGCAAAGGTTGAGGGCTGAACTCGGCCGAGCCGAGCGCCAGCCTGGACCCTACATCCTCCGCGCTCTTACGACTCCTCGGAGGTGGAGCTGGACTGGCGGCTGGAGAGCGCCTCAGAGTCCCTGCGGGTCGTGGCGAGCAGGAGACCGCCGTGGCCCTTGATTGCTCCCGGGGGAGACTGACCTTAACATCCCGCATCCCTTTGGTTCCGGCCCCTGGGGCGCATGGGCGTGGCTAAGGGAATTAGGTTCCCAAGTCGAGGTCTGACCGGGGAATGGTAACTCCGGCCTCTGGACTGAAGTGTGTGCAGTTGGGTTAGGCCGACACCAAAAGTCGGAGGAGATGGACACTACTGAGCGACTGAACTGACTGGAAGTCAGAAGGAGGAGACTCGAGTTCTCAGGCGAGGTCCCTGATTGCAGGGCGGTCTCTGAGCCTCTGTTTCCCTCCAGAGAGGCTGTTATGGGCCGGAGTGTCTGCAGCGAGGGGAGTGCCCCCAGACCGCGGTCCTCTTTGCCATCCGCGCTGCCCACCCCCCCCCCCCCAACTCGTTCACAGTAAATAAAGCAGCTCCACACTCGGTCCCAAGCACAAAACCAAGTGCCCACCACGCGGCCACGGTGTTTGTATTTGTTTGCCAGCACGTGGGCAAGTGTTGGCAAAACAGATCGGCTTAGCTTGTTGCAAACTTCAAAGCACCTTGAGAAAAAATTTCTCTAGTACTCCCGTCAAATTGTGATTTATCCGTCCCTTATTGTCGAAAACAGAAGTTTCTGACAGTTTTTTCAGTTGTAACCCCCTAATGAATCTTCTTCCTTCTCTTGTTGTTTTTTCTCCGCTTTGTTTTTTATTCTTTAGGATACATTCAAAGAAGTAGGAATTACTGGGTCAAAGTATATAAACTGCCAAATTGCCCTCCAGAAAAAAAAAATTACATTCTCACTGGCAGTGGATTAAGTACACCCTTTGAGAATTCTGGACATCAGTGGGTATTTAATGTTTGTTGATGTAATTTTGTTTTGATTCATATCACTGGACAGTTTTCATAGGCTTATGGCGCTTCATGAATATAAACACTTGACCATATATGCTGTTCTAACACTTTTAAAAAGTTAAAACTTAAGCTGGGTTTTTAATAATGGAAACATCTTAATATTTATCACATGGGAAATTCCCTGAGATTATATAACTGAAGAGGCAGTGAAGAGTAAACAGTCATTTTCTCCAAATATTTGCTGATATTTCTTTTTTTGTGTTAATCCAAACTTAATTTTAAGCTAAGACATGAACTCTACTATTTTGTATGTTTCAAGGAGTGCCATTCTCTGAAAAACCAAGGAGTGGTTTTTAGCACCCTCCCAAATGGCAACCCACTCCAGTATTCTTGCCTAGAGAATTCCATGGACAGAGGAGCCTGGTGGGCTACAGTCCATGGGGGTCACAAAGAGTTGGACGTGACTGAAGTGACTTAGCACTCCAACACCTCTTCTCTCCTAGTGAGAAATATAAATTCTTTGATATGGATAGTTGACATTTTCTCAATTTCATGTGAAGTATAAATAAAAATAACTCTGTAAAACTTATACTATGTTGATCTGTAACATGAATTGTATGTAAAGCAGTGTGCTTCCTAAACACCTCTGCCCCCAAATTTTTTGCCCCAAGCCTCTCCTATATAAAGAATTCTATATATGCTGTTTCTACCTAAGCAAACTCATGCTGCCTCCCACCCCCTTCACTCTTTCATAACATCCTGCTTCATTTCCTTAACAGGCTTTTATCTATCTCAGAGTGTGTTGACTGTTTACTACTATTCCATTCTAGGAAATTAGGTCCTTGAGTATAGGGACCTTTCTTTTTGTTTATTGCAGTATTCTGATATGGCTTCAGTTCAGTTCAATCACTCAGTCGTGTCCAACTATTTGCGACCCCATGGACTGCAGCACACCAGACTTGCCTGTCCATCGCCAACTCCCAGAGCTTGCTCAAACTCATGTCTATTGAGTCGGTGATGCCATCCAACCATTTCATCCTCTGTCGTCCCCTTCTCCTATCTTCAATCTTGCCCAGCATCAGGGTCTTTTCAAATGAGTCAGTTATTTGCATCAGGTGGCCAAAATGGAGCTTCAGCTTCAGCATCAGTCCTTCCAGTGAATATTCATGACTGATTTCCTTTAGGATGTACTGGTTGGATCTCCTTGCAACCCAAGGGACGCTCAAGAGTCTTCTCAAAAAAAAAAAAAAAAGAATCTTCTCCAATGACACAGTTCAAAATCATCGGTTCTTTGGCGCTCAGCTTTCTTTATGGTCCAACTCTCACATCCATACATGACTACTGGAAAAACCGTAGCTTTGACTTTGTGGACCTTTGTCGGCAAAGTAAAATGATATGGCTTAGGTGCTCAGTATTTTTTGAGTGATAATAGGACCCTTACTTACATATTTATTGATTGGTTTATTTTATCTCTCAATATTATTAGTTCATATGGTACAGAAGTCTCCCACTTAACCTTGCAACCCCCCTACCCAAGTCCTCTTCCTGGAGGTGAAAAACTCTTCTAATATTCTTTGTTGACTCTTAACCTTGCCACCTCTCTGCTTCCCTAAACTGGGATGTTCTTAAAATCAACTGGGGCAAAAAGGGTGTGGGTTCCCATTGGGAAGGGAAGATTTCTTGGTTCACACCCAGGTCCTCACACAGAATAGGAGAGGTAAATTCCCACCAGATGTATAGGATGACTGGGGAAAAGACGGAATTTTTTTTTTTTTTTTTTTAAGTATCGTTAAAAGCGATACTCAGGGCAAAAACCCTTTGACTTTCTCCACTTCCATGTAAAACAGATATTCCCTGCTCCAGACTTTCCACCACACCCTGCGTGGACTATGTAACACCCTTTGTTTACTTGTCTGGCTTCTCTCCTAACCAGGGCTGAGATCAAGTTTTATTTATCTTTAGAGCTGCAGAAACCAGCAATGTGCCTTGGCTCCAAAAAAGGTGCTTAATAAATGTTTCTGGAATAGTTAAAATGTAGTGTTCTTTAGAAAACAAAGCTGCCAAAATGAGGAAGAAACCCAGGCCCTGTCTCCTGCAGCTGAGAACATGGCACAATGTTATAGGTTTAACTGCAGCAATATCCTAACTGAAATTCTAAATGATTGTTCCGATTTTTTAAATTTCATGCTCTTCAGAGTACAGCGCTCACTGTACTGAGAGACGGGGTTATGCCCACCTGCCCCAGGGCATATCTAATTCAAATTTCCTGCTCTTTCCCTACCCTGTGTTGTTTTTAACTGTAGTGTTACTAGGCAGCTTTTGCATCTTGTGGTAATGTTGTAATAACTGAGTAAAAATCATGCCTCTGGGAGAACAAACTTAACCTGTTTCTCTCCTTTACAATGATGATTTACCAAGTAAAAGACTTTCATTCCACTGTTATTGGCCCATTCACCTGCCTTAGCCGCAAAATAAGTCTCCTGCCCTGAAAATTTATAATTGAGAGTCCTAAATCACCTTCTCAAATACTTTTAATATATACAGCACGTAAATATACATGCATATTCTCGTAAACGTAAGCCGTGAACTTTTGAATGAAAGGTCCTTGAGAACTAGGAACTAATTTTTCACAGTGATGTAAAGTCTCTAGGAATGTTTCTTAAGACTAGCCTGAAAAAAAAAAAAAAAAGACTAGCCTGCTTTTACCCACAGCTGAATCCTTTCTAGCTTATGCTTTTTATTCTGGAGAAATAATTTTTTCTAAAGACAAGCCTACTCTAGTAGATATCTAATTTTTTTTTTAAAGTCATGTTGGTCAAATCTGTTTTTCACTTAAAAACCAAATAATATGCTTGAAAAATTCAACTGTCTTTCTTTATCTTCCTGGTGTCTTTACCTGTCCTCTTCTGCTGGTTCTCTCAGCAAACTTCACCTCACTTCAACCCAGCTCTAACTGTTACCAACTGCCATTTGGCTCCAGAATCCAGTTCTCAGGCTAGAATGTGATAACCCCTACCACTGCTCCCATTTTACTTCTCAGGTGTAGTTTAGATTTCTGTACTTTGTCACTTGCCTTAATACCCTCTGATGGATGACATTGTTTGACCATTTCACCAAGTGTTCATCAGCTCACTCTGATACAGAATAACCAAATCCAGTTCCTCCTTAGTTGTTCAGTAGATTAAATGGGAGACTAGCATTGTCCCTTACAAATAGTGTTCAATAAATCTTGTGTGTACTTTTAATTATAGCAATTTTTTTTAGAGATTTTTTTATGTGGACCATTTTTTACAGTCTTTATTGGTTTTGTTACAATATTGCTTCTGTTTTTATGTTTTGGTGTTTGGGCCACAAGGCATGTGGGATCTTAGCTCCCCAACTGGGGACTGAATCTGTGCCCCCTGCATTGGAAGGCAAGGTCTTAACTACTGGACTGCCAGGGAAGTCTTTAATTACAGCAGTGTTATTTGGCTTTAATCAGTAAATGCAGCCTATGATTCCTGGTGTCCTCAAAATAAGTTTGTCTGATGTGAAAAACTTAGGACTTCCCTGGTGGCTCAGAGGGTAAAGAATCTGCCTGCAATGCGGGCAACCTGGGTTCAATTCCTGGGTTGGGAAGGTCCCCTGGAGGAGGGCGTGGCAACCCACTCGAGTATTCTTGCCTGGAGAATCCCCATGGACAGAGGAGCCTGCCAGGCTACAGTCCATGGGGTTGGAAAGAGTCAGACATGACTGAGCGACTAAACACACAATGTGAATAAAGAGTTAAGTCTGTGTACAGCCAGTGAGGATGATCAAATCAGAACAGAGATAGTATTGATAAGAACTTGAAAAATGTAGCTAGGAAAGAGTGCCCAGTTGAAAGCTTGGATTTTAATGAAATGAACATACTTTATTTTCATGCCTAATTAATCTTTAAGGATTACCAACATACTCTTTTCATTTATCCTTCTAACAATTATGTAAGATCAACAGCAGATTCCATTACATGCAATTATATCAATTATATAGATTATGTACAAAAAGTTTGAGGATCTAAAACTCTCATTCAGTTTATCTTTGGGCATTTCAACACTGAAAAGACCGTGCTAGGGTACTTAAAAGTTGTATCTGGGGAATTCCCTGGTGGTCCAGTGGTTAAGACTCAGGAGGTACAATCCTTGACCAGGGAACTAAAATCCCACATGCCTTTCAGCACAGCCAAAACAAAAAGAGAAAAAAACAATTGTATGTGTACATACACAAAACCTCTGCTATAACCAGTTTTGTTAGTGAAAGAAGCCTTCAGGCCTACTCCCAGTTATCTAAGCCTTTACATAGCCCCTCTAATCTTCAAAGACTTGATAGTCCACTGCACTCAGTAAGGCCTGTGGCAATAATACTAACTTTAAGACATTTCCCAAGAGACAATACTGGCCACTGGACATATCATTCCTAGATATGAGAGGAGTTCTCAAACAACATTTAAAATTATAGCTCTGTGAGGCAGCCAAAACATCATGCTTCCTATTTGCTATTTTAAAATTCCTTTTTACCAAAATGGAACTAAGTAGTTCCATTTTCTCCAGTATTGTTAATACTTGCAAAGAGCTGCTTTTCTCTAAATTCGTAATGAGTTTCAGTAACTAAAAAGGTCACATCACAGGAATCTGTTTATAAACAGGAGGGATCATGAGTGAGTGACTAACAGAACCCCAGTGCTAAGTACACAGTCGAGTAATTGATTAATTGCCTCTCCTCCTGGGTTAGTGACACACACAGGAAATGATCTGGAGAACTACAGGACTGCCAGTCTCTGCGGCCACACTGTGATTAGCTGAACCAGCTTTGTTCAGATTACTGCAGCACAAAAGATGTGATGACACCTCTCCAGTGAAACAAGGGGCCCTGTCTCAGTAGGAGAGGGAAAGGAGATGAGGCAGACACCCCTTGCTGGTCTTTTGTGTGGCAACAGGGGTGTGTTTGGGTATTGCTATGTTTTGATGACTCAGTGGTGAGTCAGTTTTAAAGTTCTGTAAAATCCAGCTTAGACTGGATTGAGAGATGAGCTCATCTAGTAGCTAGCTGGGTGGAGAGTACCCAGTAGTACTAGGTACGATCAGCTGATTGGTGGCATAAATATGTACATGGAAAAAAAATACCCATGAGGGTGAATTAGTTCCTGAATGCAGAAATCAACCCTACCTGGCATCTTCTATTGGGTGTGTGCCATGTTCAAACATGATCCATGTCCTACCTACTGCCCCTTACCTTTATACGAGTCAGGGTATGAGAAATATCCTAAGTGCCACAAAAAGCTGGGGTGCTTTGGAGGGAGCTGGGAAAGCTATAGTGCCAGCTATATATGGCAGGCACTGAGCCAGATGCTTTCCATATTTATCTAATCTTTATAGGAATCCTCCAAGAGAAGTATTTTAATTCACATTTTACAAATGAAGAAAACGAAACCCAACTAGGTTAAATGCCTATATCACATAGTCATAGAGCCGGTATTACTGAGACTG
Organism: Cervus elaphus; assembly: GCF_910594005.1. Classification (NCBI taxonomy): domain Eukaryota; kingdom Metazoa; phylum Chordata; class Mammalia; order Artiodactyla; family Cervidae; genus Cervus; species Cervus elaphus. Next base: position 56,213,759 of record NC_057815.1, read on the forward strand.
TGTCACTACTGACTTCAAGACTAGCTTTTTTGCATGTGACGGTGATCTGGCTGTGACATCTATCACCCCATTAATCACCAGGGTTGACTCAGCTGATCTGGCTGGCTAGGCCAGTGTCCCCATCCTGCCTCACCCCTTCACATGTGTCCCTCCTCAAGCTGCAAGCTCAAGCTCGTCGAAAAGGGTATTGGAATAGTTGCTCTCCTCTGCTAGAACCTTCAAACAAACTCTCAGGACTAGCTCTTTGTACCTCGACAAGGATGGGATAAGGTGAGGGTGAGAACGAATTGGGAGACTTGCTGAAGACAGGGTCACAGGACCCCACCATGGGCAGTGTGCTGCTAGAGTCTGGACAGCAGGATGCGGTGGAGGGTCATGGGTGTCAAAGACAGTCATATTTGGCACCTCTGCCTTTTTGTTATACCATAAAACCCACATGTATTTTAAATTCTAAAATCAAGAGGAAAGATTACAAAGATTGATACTATGGTGTGTTGCAGAAGGTTTGGAGAAGCTCATTCCTGTCCACTATGGGGGTGGGTGTAAATTGGTACCTTTTTAAAAGACCATTTTGACTGTTTCTTCTGCAATTTAAATATTGATCATCTTTGACTCAGCAATGCTACTAAACCTTTATACAGGTCTGCAAAAATATGTAAAATAATGTTTGTTCTTTAGTCGCTAAATTGTGTTCGACTCTTTTGCGACCCCATGGACTGCAGCCTGCCAGGCTTTGAACCTAGGTCTCCAGCATTGCAGGTAGATTCTTTACCCTCTGAGTCACCAGGCAAGCCCCAGAGGGTTGGTGGGGAGGTGCTATTTTAATAGGGTGATCTAGGAAGGCCTTTTGAGGAAGTGGCATTTGAGCAGGAATCTGAATAAAGTGAGGGAATCAGCCAAATGGAGATCTGGAGAATTGTGTTCTAGGTATGGTGTATAATACCAAAAATTGGGAAGCCACCCAAATGTCCATTAAATATTAAGTAACCACAGTTTGCCAAATGATGAGATACAAAATGAAAAATGAAAAGATATCTAAGATATAATTTTTTAAAAGATTGCAAAACTATATAACGATTCCACAAACCACAGTTTGCCAAATGATGAGATACAAAATACAAAATGAAAAGATATCTAAGATATAATTTTTTAAAAGATTGCAAAACTATATAATGATTCCATTTTAAAAAATTAGCCTACAGTAAATATATTTACTGTGGTAAATATATTTACCATCTGGAGAAATATACAAATTTATAAAAAAATCTCACTTCCAAAATGCCTGGGTACCAACTAAAGAGAGAGCCAAGAGAAAAGCCGTAACATTGCTCTAAAACAGGATGGGGCAGGTGGAATATGGCAGAGATTCTGCAAACCCATACCCTGCTTTTTCTGACATCCTGTATCTCTCCACTCTTTCTGGTCACTGATGATGCCCCAGCCCTCCTTCCATTTCCTCGCGTCCCCGCCTCCCTGTCTCCCTTCTCTGGCTTTGCTCTTGGGGAAGGAGCCTGTGCTCCAGTTCTCTCAGCCTGGTTATTTCACTTGGACTGGTCTTCCGGCCGGTCTCAGACAAGCAGCTCTGTGTTCTGCCTGCCATCTATGGTGAGTGCTGATAAGGAAGGGGCTTCCAGGATTCCTCTTGATTTATTACAGGCTCACTTCTAAGTGCAGAATAAAAGATTTTGTCCCTAGTAACCAGCTTCGGAATTTAACTGATCCAGGAACTCAGATTGGGGCATAAGATAGCTCACACATGCTCCTGCCAATTCTGACTGGATCACCCGCTTTGCCATCAAAGCAGGTTTTCGAAGCAGCCAAGTCTTGTGTTTGATGCCTGTCCCCACTCCCACCCACCATGACCAAGCTCTGCTGACTCTCCAGGGCCTTGTGTGTCTGTCTGTATGTTTATCAACCAGTAGTTAGAAACAACAAGAGCACAAAAATATGGCAAGGATGAAATAAATACACAAACTATGTTCTATCCTCCTATATTACTTGTAACAATTTTTCAGTTGATTGTTTTGGATTTCTAGGTAGACAATCATATATTTGGTCATTCTGTCCTTCTTACTGGTATTTTTTTTTTTTTTGTCTAATTGCATTAACTAGCACTTTCAGGACAGTATTAAGTAACAGGAGAGGTGTTCAATGGCTGGTTAGCTCAGTTAGAGCATGGTGTTAATTATAGGAGAGGTAGAAAGTATCCCTGTCTTGCTCCTGACTTTAATGGGGCTATTAAGAATAATAGTTCCAATTTGCCTTGATTCATGGACCTAACATTCCAGGTTCCTATGCAATATTGCTCTTTACAGCATCAGACCTTGCTTCCATCACCAGTCACATCCACAACTGGGTGTTGTTTTTGCTTTGGCTCCATCTCTTCATTCTTTCTGAAGTTATTTCTCCACTGGTCTCCAGTAGCATATTGGGAACCTACCAACCGGGGCAGTTCATCTTTCAGTGTCATATCTCTTTGCCTTTTCATACTGTTCATGGGGTTCTCAAGGCAATAATACTGAAGTGGTTTGCCATTCCTTTCTCCAATAGACCACATTGGTGAATACAGCCATGAAATTAAAAGACGCTTACTCCTTGGAAGGAAAGTTATGACCAACCTAGATAGCATATTATTATTTTTTTTTTTTTTTAATTTTTTTATTAGTTGGAGGCTAATTGCTTCACAGCATTTCAGTGGGTTTTGTCATACATTGATATGAATCAGCCATAGATTTACACTTATTTCCCATCCCGATCCCCCCTCCCATCTCCCTCTCCACCCGATTCCTCTGGGTCTTCCCAGTGCACCAGGCTGGAGCACTTGTCTCGTGCATCCCACCTGGGCTGGTGATCTGTTTCACCATAGATAGTATACATGCTGTTCTTTTGAAACATCCCACCCTCACCTTCTCCCACAGAGTTCAAAAGTCTGTTCTGTATTTCTGTGTCTCTTTTTCTGTTTTGCATATAGGGTTATCGTTACCATCTTTCTAAATTCCATATATATGTGTTAGTATGCTGTAATGTTCTTTATCTTTCTGGCTTACTTCACTCTGTATAAGGGGCTCCAGTTTCATCCATCTCATTAGGACTGGTTCAAATGAATTCTTTTTGACGGCTGAGTAAAATTCCATGGTGTATATGTACCACAGCTTCCTTATCCATTCATCTGCTGATGGGCATCTAGGTTGCTTCCATGTCCTGGCTATTATAAACAGTGCTGCGATGAACATTGGGGTGCATGTGTCTCTTTCAGATTAGATAGCATATTAAAATGCAGAGATATTACTTTGCCAACAAAGGTTTGTCTAGTCAAGGCTGTGGTTTTTCCAGTAGTCATGTATGGATGTGAGAGCTGGACCATAAAGAAAGCTGAGCACCGAAGAATTGATGCTTTTGAACTGTGGTTGTTGGAGAAGACTCTTGAGAGTCCCTTGGACTGCAAGGAGATCCAACTAGTCCATCCTAAAGATGATTAGTCCTGAGTGTTCATTGGAAGGACTGATGTTGAAGCTGAAACTCCAATACTTTGCCCACCTGATGCGAAGAACTGACTCATTTGAAAAGACCCTGATGTTAGGAAAGATTGACGACAGGAGGAAAAGGGGACGACAGAGGATGAGGTGGTTGGATGACATCACTGAGTCAATGGACATGAGCTTGAGTAAACTCTGGGAGTTGGTGATGGACAGGGAGGCCTGGCGTACTGCAGTCCATGGGATCACAAAGATTCGGACATGACTGAGTGACCGAACTGAACTGAACTGAATAAGTTTTTGGTTGATAAGATATGTATATATGTACATGTGGACTTGATTTATATCTACTATATTAGAGAAGTATTCTTTTGTCAGAATATTTGAGGAATGAATATTCCATTTTACCCCATTTTTAACATTTCTCTTAATTAGTCTTTTTTCTGTTTTCAATTGTGTATGTGGTTAAGTAGATTAATAGATTTCCTTCTATTATGCCACTCTATCCTTCCTGAAATAAATTATTGTCAAGCTGCTTTCAAAATATACTGTAAAATTATGTTCATTTAGGCATTTTGCATCTATATTTATAAATGGAACTGAGCCATAGTTTTTCTGTCGTACAATCTTTATAAGATTTTGGCTTCATAAAATAGTGGAATGTTTGCTTCTTTCTCTGTGCTTCTTTTTTTTTTTTTTTCAGTTCTACCACTTTATTGCTACGAACCCATCTCCCTCCACCTTTGTGCACACATGCTCAGTCATGTAACCCCATGGACTGCAGCCCGCCAGGCTCCTCTGTCCATGGACTTTTCCAGGCAAGAACACTGGAGTGGGTTGCCATTTCCTTCTCCATCTCTGTGCTTTTGAACAGCTTTAATAGTATAAGAATGGTTGATTCTGTGAAAATTTGAAAGAAGTTGCTCATTAATGTGTCTGGGTTCAGCATTTTCTCTTTGAGCTTTTGACAGCTTCTGTCCATGATTATTTGTCTGTTTAGATTTTCTACCGTCTCTGAGTCCCTGTTGGTAATTTATATTTCCTTGAGTATTATCCATTTCTTTCAGATTTTAAATTGTAATAGGGCCAAGTTTTCACTTGTATTTCTCATTATTTCCTCTTACCCATGCTTATAAGCCCTTTCTCATTCCTAATTTGTATATTTATATTTTGTCGTCCTTTTTTTTGGCTGTGCCACAAGGCTTATACAATCTTAGCTCCCCAGCCAGGAATTTAACCTGGGCCCTTGACAGTGAAAGCACAGGGTCCTAACCACTGGACCACCAGGGAATTCCCTATTTTGTCTTTTTTTTTTTTTTAATCATTTTAGCTAGTGGTTTATCAGGTTTGTTTTTTTTTTTTTTTTTGGTTTATCAGTTTTATTGTTTGCTTTCCTCCAACCTCAAAGAACTAGATCTTAGACTTATTAATCAATTGCTTTTTGGCTATTGAACTAATTCATTTTGCTTTTATTTTTATTAATTTCTTCCTTTTGCTTTCTTTAAATTTTGCTTTGCTCTGACTTTTTTCCTCTTCTAATTTCCTATGTCATCTGCTTTGTTAATGAAATTTTATTTTTTCTTCTTTAGCAATAAGTGTGTAAGGTCATGAATTTTCTTGTGAATACAACTTTGGCTGTGTTCCATAAGTAATGTTTCATTGATTTAGTTTTAAAATAATCTATAATTCAGTTTTTCTAACTTTATATTGAGGTATAATACACACCCAGAAAAGCAAACATATCAAGATATGTACAGTTTGGTGAATATTCAGAAATTCAACACCCAGATTAAAAGGACACGGACTTTCCTGGTGGTCCCATGGTTGAGTCTACCTTGTAATCCAGGGAACAAGGGTTCAATTCTTGGCCCAGGAAGATCCCACATGACACGGAGCAAATAAGCCCGTGCACCACAATTACTGAGGCTGGGCTCTGGAGCCTGTGCCCTGCAACAAGAGGAGCCACTGCAGTGAGAGGCCTGTGCCCCACAACTAGCGAGTAGCCCCGGCTTGCCGCACCTAGAGAAAACCCTTACACAGCAATGAAGACACAGTGGGCCAAAAATAGCCAAAATAAAATAAATAAAATTAGAAAAAAAAAGAAAGAAAGAAAACATTACCAGTACCCAGAAGCAGTTATATAATTTACAGGGCCCAAAGAGACATGAAGATGCAATGTTCCAGTTTTATTAAGAACTGTAAGGTGGTGACAGCAGAGCTTGAAATCCACTGTGGGGTTTTTCAAAGCACAGGGTCCTATACACACGCCCCTGAAGCTGGCCCTTCGAATCCCCTCTTGGCTCTTCCTGTCCTCAGCCCCGCTCCCTACCACAGGTAGTCAGCGTCCTGACTTCCAATAGAGAGAATAGTGTGGTCTATACTCTTGCGTCCAGCTTCTTTTGCTCAACATTAGATTTATGAGGATCATTCATACTTTCACATGCAGTTGAAGACCATACATTCTCACAGCTATATGCTTAAAACTACTTATAATTTAGTTTTGGTTTGTCACTGATTAAAGAGTCATTTAGGAAAGCTTGAAAAGTTTTCCTAGGGATTGAGTGCTAAGTTCTAACTTCCTAGTTTCAGAGGTGGAGCTAGAAACAGGCTCTTCTTCTGAATGAGTAAATCATCACCGCATATACAGTATGAGTAAGCTCCTCCTTTTCTTCTGATACCCAGTAAAGAAGAAAAAGGAAGAAAGCTAGCCAAAGAAGGTAGTTAAAGGTTTTATTTTATTTTATTTTTTTAACATTTTTTAAAACATCTCTAGAGTAGTAGCAGCTGCAAACCCTGGCAACAAGGTTAGAGCCTACTTTTTAAAAAATGTTTATTTTGTTTGTGCAGAGTGTGGGATATTTTTAGTGGTGGTATGCAAGATCTTTAGTTGCAGCATTTGAACTCTTAGTTATGGCTTGTGGTATCTAGTTCCCTGATCAGGGATCGAACCTAGGCCCCCTGTAGAGTCTTAGACACTGGACCATCAGGAAAGTCCCCAGTCAGAGCCTACTTGTTAGACTCAAATCCAAGGGTAGGGCAGCAAAGGGCATTCATCCTAATGGTTGCTAAGAACGTTGGGTAGGAGCTTCAGCACCCTATTGCATCCAGTCATGGTTGACTCTGGGGACCTGACCTGGGGTCTGCCTTTGAGTGAGCAAGTGACTTTTTCTGTGAAGATGTAGGAAAGTGGCCCTGTAGACCTTCCTCTGAGACTGCAGGGTGATAGTGGCAGTGGTGGTTTAGTTGCTGTTGTGTCTGACTCTTTGCAACCCCATGAACCGTAGCCTGCCAGGCTTCTCTGTCCATGGGATTCTCCAGGCAAGGATACTGGAGTGGGGTAGCCATTTCCTTTTTTAGGGGATCTTCACAACCTAGGGATCGGATCTATGTCTCTTACATTACAAGTGGCTTCCTGCATTGCAAGCAGATTCTTTTTTTTAAAATTTACTTATTTATTTTAATTGGAGGCTAATTACTTTACAATATTGTGGTGGTTTTTGCATACATTGACATGAATCAGCCATGGGTGTACATGTGTTCCCCATCCTGAAAAAATATGGAACACTTCACTAATTTGCATGTCATCCTTGCGCAGAGGCCATGCTAGTCTTCTCTGTATCATTCCAATTTTAGTATATGTGCTGCTGAAGCGAACACTGCAAGCAGATTCTTTACTGCTGAGCCACCAGGGAAGCCCATGCAGGGATGCAGGATGCGACTAATAAATACTGCCAACAACCTGCCCATACATTAATTAGGACTGGGCTGAGGAGTGTTGAACATTGGTAGAATAAGTGACTAGTACTTGGGACCCATTAGGCCTGGCAGAGATTTGCCCTGTAAGTGCAGGCTTGAAAACAATATTTAGTCCTCAGCACCTTCTAGTCACAAGAATTGCAACTGGCATCTCAGAACTAAATCTCAGATGTGCTCAGAAGTATTTCCTTGGTCAACACTGGTTATAAAGCCAGAAGTGATTGTGAGATTGAGTCAAGAGATAAAACTAGTCTCCTAAGTCTGGTGTGGGCATTTCCTTCTAATGCAGTGGTCCCCAACATTTTTGGCACCAGGGACCAGTTTCACAGAAGACAATTTTTCCACAGACCGGGGTAGGGTAGGGGTGGTTTCTAGATGATTCAAGAGAGTTACATTTATTGTGCACTTTATTTCTAACCTAATGACACCACTGATCTGAAAGGGCATAGCGGTCCATAGCCCAGAGGTTGGGGACCCCTGTCCTAATGTCAAACGCCATGACCTGAGGAGGCAGTCAGGGTTCTTCTCTTCCTATTACTAACCCTGTTTTCTCCTAGCATGAAATGACTTCCTTTAAGATTAGAGAAAAGACTGACCTCATCCACCCACAGCCGGTTGCTTCCTTCCAGAAGGAAGTGGTGAAGCCGCGTGTAGATGTTAATTGCTCCCTGAACCTACTCAGTGCCTCCTGCTGGTGTCTGACCCCAAGCCTCACCAGAGCCTTTCATCTCTTAGCTAACTGCTTTCTTTTTTATTTTAATATACCCACAAGGTTTCATCAGCTTCATAATAGTGAAGATCACCTTTGCATACCAAAAATGGTCCACTTTTCTGTTGTTCCTGATTTTCTGTTTCAAAGAACATTCAGTAATTTCAGAATGTTACAGAAGCTCTAAGGCATTGGGGAAACTGCTTAGCTGATGAGTTCTGTCTGGGTAAAATGTCTGGTGAGTGTAAGAGCTGCTCCCAACTGGGACCTACTGCCCTCCCAGGGTCCTCATAGGCACAAAAGTGCCATCACTTGCTTGGAGAAAAAGTTCCCTATTTAAAAAGATAAGGCAACTCCCTTGTGGCAGCAGAGATTTTACCTTTTTCCTTAGAAATTGCAGAATTTATCTGGAGGGCTCTGGGACTGAGTCTGCAACTCAGATTAGAGCTGTGTTTCCATATCCTTCCTTATGCAGATGGCCTTCTGGACAGATAAGTGAAGGTGCTGTGTCTTCTTTTTGGATGCCTCCTGTATGTCCAGGGAAACTGCAGAAAGGAAGCAAACTAGGAGAAATTTAGGATTGACATTAGAGCAAGAATCCTATTCTCTGTCATTCAAAAGCAGAAAAGTGAAAAGAAAAAGCTTTTGCCAGGTAATTTTCAGCTTAACTATTCATGCAATTATCCTGATTTTTGAGCATGCTTTATTCTCGCAAGACTTGCTGTCTTTCGATTTTAGCCGAGTTCTGGAAGCAACATGAAATTTCTGCATGAAGGATTGAGGACTCTTTGTGTCTCTCAAGGCAGGTGAGCTTAGAAGCTAGAGGTGATCTGCTTTGCAGGATGTCTAGAATTCTGTGGAAGTAGAAATCCCCAGTTACCCTATGGGAGTCCATAACCTAAAAAGTAGAAGCATATGATATATTCCCCAAACACGAGTCACACCTCCTGTGTGATAGCAAAAAAAGAACTGAAGAGCTTTCCTAGGCAGGGCAGGCTGCATAATCTGCGAGGCTTAGTGCAAAAAGAAAAAGAAAATAATGGGGACTCTTGGTCAAAAAGCAGGAGAAAAAGGGCTGTCAAAGGTATACATAAAGTCAGACACAGAAGGACGAATAGCGTGTGATTCCACTTCTGTGAAGTACCAAGTGTAGTCAGAGTCATAGAAAGAGAAAGAATGGTGGTTGCCAGGGGCTGGAGGGCGTGGGGAAGGGGAGTTTTTAATGGGTATAATTTCAGTTTTGGAAGATGAGAAGGTTTTGCAGATGGTGTTGATGTTTACACAACAGAGTGAATGTACTTAATGAACTGCACACTCAAAAATGGTTAAAGTGGTAAATTCTTTATTATGCATATTTTAGCCTCCACCTCTCGCCCACATGCGCATAAGAAATACATTTTTTTTTCCTTCTTTCACAGACTCTTATGACTTGTCATGGTGTTTTTTATTTGCTATTTAATGTCATCCTAAGTAAGGAAAAATTAAGACCTAAATTTTTAGCATCAATTTTACTCTTCATTTTTATTTTATGCAATACCAATTTTAAATGAAAATGTCTAAAGGTATTTAACTTGTACTTGGAATCATTGAAATTATACAACTTGAATTTTGTGTGATTCCAGGAGGTTACCTTGAGCTGGCTAGAAGAGAAAAACAAGAGCCAAGGTCTGGAAAAGTGGAAGGAGGAGGTGAGGATACCCCTGGCACAGAACCTGGAGAAAGAGCCCTCCAGGGTATAGGACCTCATGGGTGCCTGAGGGGGTGGTCTCTTTGACTTAATAGCTGCCAGCTTCCCCTTCCCACAGGCCTGCCACCCCAGCCCACAGCACACAGGCTACTGCCAAGCATCGTTAGAACTCAGAGCTGGGATGAGGTCAGTAGGTGGGGTTGGCCGCCACCATGCCCCCAACACCCACCTTCCTGCACTGGCACCAGACCCCTGCCAGGCAGGGGAGTGGCAGGAGAACCCATCCATGGCAGCCGTAGGGAATGTGACTGCGTAAGGCCAGGCTCCAAGGACCCCCCCAGTCCCCCCCCACCCCGCCCACCACCGTGCCTGCCTGCTCCATTGTTGGTCCCAGGAGACTTGACACAAAATCAAAGATAAAATGATTAAGAATTTTAAGACTGCAACCACAGTGCATTCAGCCCCAACTGCAGGGCTCTCAACAGTGCTAGTCACACACCCTGTTCCTCAGGCCAAAGAAAAGAGTGTGTTTGGCTGGAGTATTCTTTGAAAGACCCCCTCATCCCTGAAGGAAACCTAGTTAAGTGCAGAAGTGCTGACAGTGGAGGGGCTGAGGCAGCCTCGCCTCGCGTCCCTCCAGTTCCCTTTCCTTTCTTTCTGACAAGAGACCCCAGCTCCGCCCCTCTCCTTTCAGCTTCCCACTCCCCACCCACGGTTGGTCGACTGGTCTACAACTTGTCCGAGCCAAGAAACACGGGGATGTAAATTCCTTGGGATGAGACATGGAATCCAGCCCATGTCAGCTCTGAGTGCACAGTTTCCCAAGTTCCCTAGTCCCAGGGCTGCCATGCAGGAGTGCAGGATGTGAAACTGTCCATTAGTTTGCCCGATGACCTGGGGGTGAAGTGCCCGGGCACAGGGAGAAGTGTGGCCCTCTGGGTGGCTGCCACCTGTAGAGGATTGAGGAAGCCGAATCCTTTTATTTCCTAAATTGGAGCGCAGACTGTAGCCAATGTACTTTCTCTTTGTAGTGGCTTTAAGTTGTGTCTGGGATAGAGTCGGGGGTGTTTTTCTTGGACTGAAAGGCTTGCCTTGAGCATCGTCTGGATCATATTGCAGAGTTATGCTCCAACTAGCTACATCTGCTAAGATGTACCCAGGGGGAGTTCCCCGGCGGTCCAGGGGGTAGGACTTGGCGCTTTCAATGCCATGGTGCTGGGTTCAATACCCGGTCGGAGAACTAAGATTCTGCAAGACTCGTGGAGCAGCTGGGGAAGAAAAAAAGATGTACTCTAGTTTCATCAAGTATCTTGGGGAGACTCTTCAACTTTAGCAGGCTGAGAAGAAACCCCACACCAGCTTTACTTGCAACTCTCAGCGCATCAGCTGGAGTCTTCCCTTGGGGGAATACACTATCTATGCTCCTGAGGTCCCTTCCCAGGAAGTCAGGGGACAAACCAGCAGCACCCCCTGCCCTATTCTCTGGTGCTATTAGGAAGGCATTTTCTTTTCAGCTGAGGGACAATCAGGCCCACCAGCAGCATCCAACTCAGTTCTGTCCAATCCAGGCAGAGGAGCTGGGGTGAGGGATGAACACCCTCAATTCTAAACAGAGGTAGGTGAAAGGCAAAGCCTAGGGAGGCTTGGGTACTGGTTCACAGTAGACCCAGCTGGGCTCAGCAGAGCAGCTCCAGGTTGGCAGCCAGTCCCTGGAGGGAAGAGGAGTGGAAAGTGGGAGCACAGTTCAAGATCCTGTTCTTCATCTATCCCACCCCTAACCCCGCCCCTGCCCCATGCTGACCCCTCTGAGCCTCATCTGGGAGTTGTGTATTTAAATGTCTCTGTCAAGAATGGAGACTGAGACTGTGGGTGACTAAGACCTTTCTAACATATATCTTTGAAGAGCTTTGAAGGGAAGCAGCCAATCCCCCCTGCCCAACCCTGCCGGGTTTCCCATTTCAAATGATTAAGTCATGACCCTTCTTAGCAAGACTTCAAAGAACCTGATCAAAGATAACATTTATATTAAATAAAACAGCACATTTTTTCCTTTTTACTGTAAAGCTTGAAATGAAAAACAGCCCTGTTTCAGCTCTCCGGCCAACAAAGCACGGTGAAAACAGCAGAGAAGTGATCCTTACAGGACAACCCTCACACACCCTCCCCCTATCTTTTTTGGAACTCGGTGGCCCCTACACTGAATCTCTTAACATTAAAGATGCTTTTTTCAGGTGCTCATCAGGTCACTGGGCAATCATAAATCCCCACCAAAGCTTGGGACTTCCCTGAAGGTCCAGTGGTTAGGGCTCTGCACTTCTACTGCAGGGGGATGGGTTCGATCCCTGTTTAGGGAACCAGGATTCGGCATGCCACCAGAAATTAAAAAAAAAGAAATCACCAAAGCTCATATACATAGTCTCTGTCACAAGTTACCATCTGAGAAGGCAGTTTTGGTGTGGTGAAAAAAAACACCCTGGATGTGGGAGTCAGTCTGGCTTCTCAAGTCTTTGCCTTGCCTCACCACAGTCCTGGGCAGACACAACTTCTTTGAACCTTCAGCTTTCTCATGTACAAACAGAGGTATTAAATCTCATATATCTCACAAAATCCTGTTATAAGCAGATGAATATGTATGGAAAAGTACTTATTGTGCTTGATACATAATATACTCTCTCTATATATATATTTTGTATTTTAACCTATTACATTAGTGTTTTCTACAACTCTTCCCCCCACCCCATACCAATTTAATGAAACAAATATAAAGGTAACATTTTAAAAATTGCTGTATTCAAAATTAATAATAAACTTTAGGGTAAATAAGCTTTAAAATAAAAGTACATAAGCAAAAATAAATAATTTACACCAACCCACTAACCTAATTTTCAGAGTAAAGCCATTTCCAATTACAGCACTATTATCCCGGGCTCCAGCCTGTGGTCAAACTTTGATAGTTCATTATTTTTAAGAAACAGTAACGAAAAACTGAACACTCAGGAAATCATCTTTAACAAAACCGAAGTACTGGATTTAACTTTTTAATTTTAAATAAACAAACTTTGTAATTTTATACATAATCCAATGTAATGCTAATATAATTAGCACTTCAGCTTGCACAGCTGGTATTTAACAGGGGTGGAAAACTGTAATGAATAGTCTTCAAACCGTGAGATATTTAATACAAATAAAAATGGACAAGTATACAGTAGAACAAAAACTGCAGACACTCTACTAGCTGAGGGAAATATCTGAAGGCTTTACATCCTTTATTATCCATGATGGCTTTTGGAATTATGATTGTTTGACGTATAGAACCTTTGACATTTTCAATACAGCCTTTATTTATTTTTTTTTTTCACAGTAAGTTAAAAATCCATCATAAGACTCCATAAGACTTCACTGGTCTTGCACGTAGACTCTAGGAGTCTGCAATCTGATAAAAGAGTAACATAAAAAATTACTGTATTGCCCTAATTTCATACTTCCTTGTACACAATACATCAGTTTGGGAAATCTATTCCAAGGGTTATATACACAAAAGTGTCAAGAATAAAATGTTCTCCACTCTTGCATAAAAATGTGTACAGTGTTTCGGGAATGGAAAATTTCTAATTTTCCTGGGCCCGGGCTTCATGGATCTCTGCTGCCTGAAGATGAAAGGCTTCTCTGGCTTTATTGCTCCATTGTTCTGAGGATTAATCATCTAACCCTGGCGTTTCTCCTTGCTGGATCCTGGATGCTATTCTGATGGCTTCTTCCAGAGATGGCTGTTCTCCAAGCTGAAACAGGAACATACACATAGCCACAGTCAAGATAATGCCAAAGAAATATAATATGCCAGAAGTAAAATTTCTCTCTATAACATCTGGGCTTGTTAAAGTACTAATGCTCACCCACAAAACACAAAAATTCCTGCTGGGGAGAATAATGCAGTTTCTTTATATGGGATTTTGATAAATCTTCACACATGCAAGGAACAAAATGATTATCTTATCTGTTCTGTTTATCTTTTCTGTTGGAGATAAGAGAGCTTCATGAGCCTTTAGCTTCATGCCCATAAACTAAATTAAAACCAACAGCTGGCATTTTCCAGAGTGCGTTCTAACCCTTTTCCGAGTAAATATCTTAAAACAAAAAACAAACTTCCCAAGGAAAGGTAACCTACACCTCACATTCTAGATTCTCTGAATGCAGTGACTTCCCAGAGAATGTATTCTTCATAGTCTTCTGACATTCCCCACCATAAAATACAGCTGTTGTGCAGGGACTTTTTTGAGGACTAACTTGGGAGTCTATGTTTACAGGAGGTTCATTTCCAAGGAATAACTCTTAAATGCTTTATAGAATCCTGCCTAATTAAGCTTTTTTTTTTTCTAATTAAACTTTTATTCTGACAGTAAAGATGGTTGGTCAGGTACACACAGGGATGTATATACCAGGAGCTTTATACTTCTTGTTATAAATTCCCCTAGAATACACAAAGATAGTAGCAAGCAAAGTTTTAGTCTCTTTGAGTTTATTTCAAACACAGCAATTTCCTTAAAGGAGCTAAGTACTGCGTATTATTCTGCGCCCTGCCTCTGTGAATGTTACGCATCAGAGAACAGTGACAAGGCTGGGGGCTGAACAGACTGCTGTCCACAGAGGACAGCTGCCATGGTACTCACCTGGACTGCGATCTGGGTGCCATTGGATGTTGCCACTAAGGTCAAAGGTCTGGTTTCTGTGGTTACTAAGTGATGGCTATGCTGTTGGTGCCCCATTTCTGATGATGCAGTGTGGAATGCTGCCAAGTCCTGAGCCACAATTGCAACCTTAAAAAATACACAGAAGAATTAAAACTATGATTTAAATAGGTTAAAATCCATTTAATGCAAGGGACTGTCTTCAAATTCAAAAGCTAATCCTCCCTTCTGACCATAGACTTATAGAAGCTGAAAGCTGGAAACGACCTTACATATTGTCTATGCTGAACTCCTCTTTTTTTCCTCTTTTTTGTTTTGACTACACCACCCAGACTGTGGGACTTTAGTTCCCCTACGAGGGAGTGAACCCGGGACCTCAACAGTGAGAGCAGAGTCCTAACTACTGGACCGCCAGGGAATTCCCATGGACTCCTCTTTGTTGAGGAAGTTGACACTCAGAAAGAAGGGACTTATCTAAAGTTAAGAAGCAAGCAGATAGCAAAACAGGATAGAGGACACTGAGAAAGTGGATTCGCTGTCAGGTTCCATTAAACAGAAGAGACGTGACTGTGCCTTAGGGCACAGTCTAATTCTAATTCCCTAAGCAGCTGCCTGGGAAGTTACACACGTGGATTAATTTATACCTCAAATGTCTATTTATTTTATTTTTTTCAAATGTCTATTTATTCCTGAGTTTGGATCAGTGGTAGATACACTATTTTCTCCTGTTTATCTGTTGCACTAAAAACTAGATTTCCATTAACCAAAAAGGACCTACTATATGACACAGAGAACTCTGCTCAATGTTATGTGGCAGACGGGATGGGAGGGGAGTTTAGGGGAGAATGGATACATATTTAGGTACAGCTGAATCCCTCTGCTGTTCACCTGAAACCATCACAACACTGTTTGTTAATCAGCCATTCCCCAATACAAAATAAAAGGTTTTAAAAAAATTAGATTTCCGTTAAATTTTTTAAATTAAACAAAAAAATTAAAAATAAAAATAATTTTAAATAATAAAAATATTTTAAAATTAAAAATAAATAAAAATAAAATTAGATTTCCACAGGGAATTCCCTGGTGATCCAGTGGTTAGGACTCACTCTCACTGCCATGGGTCTGGGTTCCAGCCCTGGTCAGGGAATTGAACTAAGATCCCAGCAAGCTGCACAGCATGGCCAAAAAAAGAAAAAAAAAGATTTCCATTAATTGGGAAAACAAAGTACCAGGAACATTACTACACAGCATGAGGGATCTTAGTTTTCCAACCAAGGACTGAACCCATGACTCCTGTAGTGGAAGCGTGGAATCCTAACCACTGGATTACCAGGGGATTAATTCCCAGCAACATATTTTGTCACAGTCACTTCCTCTTTTAGACCCCACGGAATCTTTCCAACCTGTTCCTGAAGTATCTAGTCAGAGTGGTTAAAAGTGCTTTTGTGGCTCTTAAACTATGAATGCAGCTTTTTCTATGTAGATAATAACAGAAAATAGCATCAACTACATGTCATATGATATTTAAGAATTCTGTTCAGCCAAACTTAGAGAAAGAATAGGTTAAAAACTGAAATTACTATTTTACTTGGCCATTAATCTAGTAAGAATGCTAGATTTTAGTGCTAATAGATATTTAGCTTGGATCAATCCCAGTATTGGTCCATAGTCCAGCAACAGATTTTAGTCCAACAACAGGGGAGTAGCTTATATTAGATTAACCTTTCCTGCAGGTAACAATCATAAAGTGTAGAAAAAATATGAAAAAGCAACCATCTGAAGGCATTGGTGAACGGTGAAAAGCAGGCAGGAAATGGAGGGGATTCTCAAAAGGGAACCACACTGGGTCACATCGGTTTCAACAGTTTTTCCACTTGAGGGCAGTCACCAACCTGAACAGCATAAGGCAACTTATGGTATCAGATAATTAAGTCCAGGGCTGCCAGGATGGCTATTTATTGAAAGGGATATCCTAGAAAGGAGAAAACCAGAGGGAGGGGGACCCCCCAAACCTGTATATAAGTTCCTCTCAATTCTTTAAGACCTCAGAACTGCAAATGTATTGGGGAGGTGTCAATAAGTCTGGAATAAAGCAGCAGCTAGAAGGCTAAAAAGCTGAGAAGAGGATTCAGTGATACTCACTACAGGGCAGACAGAATTTAGAATTTCAACCCCACCACGTTTAGAAGATTACCTCAGGCTTTCCACTGAAACCTTAAGAGCTACACTTTAGGAGTAAAGACTATGTCCCAGGACTAAAGGTTCACCCTGAGACCAAATGGCAAAACCAAAACAAATCTACCTTAATAAAGTACAAACCCCAGCCTCCACATGTAACTTAACTACTTGATAAAATTAATATTCTTCAGAGGAAGATAACCAAATTAAAAATCCCCATAATGTATCATCCACAATATCCAGAATACAATAAAAAATTACAACACATGAGAAGAGGAAAATGGAACCCAGAGTCAAGAGAATATGAAGTTAACAGAAACAGACCTTGAGATGACCAATATGTTGTGATTAGCAAACAAGGACTTTAAGACAGTTACTATAAATACGTTAAAAAGCTTATGGAATTCACACAAGGGGAAATCTCAGTAAATAAATGAAAACTATAAAAAAGTAAATTCTACAGTCAAAAATGACAATATCTAAAATTATCTAAATGGGCCTAATAAAAGATGGGTAAAGATGGTGATGTCAAAAGAAAAGGTCAGTGAACTCAAAGATAGAGCAATAAAAATTATCTATCTGAAGAACTAAGAAAAAAAAAGAATGCATCCCCAGAAACTTGTGGGAAAACACCAAGTTAATATACATATACTTTAGAGACCCAGAAATAAAACAGAAACAATGATGTAGAATAAAAACTTTTGATGAAATAACAGCCTAACTTTCCCTAAATTTGATAAAAACACTAACACCCTCCCCTACAAAAAACATTACTATATAATGTTTCATAATATTACGTATGTTGTCTTATAATTACATATAAGAAACCTACCAGATAAATACAAAGAAGACCACACCATAATTACATTGCTAAAAAGCAAATATAATTAGTCTAGAAAATAGCCAGAGGAAAAACTGGTGTATCATATACAGGGGAACAATCATATGAAGATGGCTGATTTCTCATCAGACACAATGAAGGACAGAGACAATTTAAAGTGCTGAAAGGAAAAAAAACCCCGCCAATTCTGTATCTAGCAAAAATATCCTTCAAGACAAAAATACGTTTCAAACAGAAAGGTGACATAACATGTTTTCAAATAAGCAAAACCAGAGAATTTGTCACTGTAGATCTGCACTACAAATAATGCTAAAGTATATCCTTCAGGGGACTTTCCTGGTGGCCCAGTGATAAAGATTCTGCCTTGCAAAGCAGGGGACACAGGTCTGGTCTCTGGTTGGGGAACTAAGATCCCACATGTTGCAGAGCAACTAAGCCCAAGTGCAGCAGCTACTGAGCCCACATGCTACAACTACTGAAGCCTGCTCACTTTGGAGCCTGCACCACACCAAAGGGTCCATGCACCACATGGAAAGATCCTGTGTGCCACAACTAAGACCCGACACAGCCAAAATGAATTAACTAATTTAAAAAACAAAATATATCCTTCAGGCCAAACGGATGTCATATGGACACTCAAATCTACAGAAAGGCATAAGAGGCAATGGAAATTATAAACCAGCAGATAAGTATAAAATATTATGTTTCCCATCATCTTGTAACTTACTTAAAAGATTAACTGCTTATGCTAAAAAATAATATTGCACTGCGGGGGTTTTAATATATGTAAATATAAAATAAATCACAGCAGCACAAAGAGTAGGGGCATAAATGAAAACACACTGTTTCAAGGTTTTATGTAAAGTAACAATCTTCAGTCTAAGTAGACCACAATAACTTAAGGATGCACATTTTAATCCTTGGGGCAACCTCAAAAAAGTAACAGAGAAGGGTATAATTATGAAGTCATTTGTGGAATTAAAATGAAATATGTACACACCTAATAACAGCATTTCAAAAACCTGGAAGTAAAAAAAGAAACAACTAAAAGGGAGACAAATCCACAATCATAATTGGAGATATCAATTACTTTTTCTTAGTAACTGATAGAACAAATATATCAAAGATTAATAAGGTTATAGAATATTTGAACACTATCAACCACCTGTAACATGCTATACACAACAAGTGCAGAACACACATTCTTTTCAAATACATATGAAATACAATAGGAAATCAATGAAAGACAAAGGGAAAACAAGTCTCAAATTTCAAAATAATAATATCTTACAGAATAGGTTCTCTGACCATAACAGACTTAAATTAAAAATCAAGAAAAACAGGTATCTAGAAAAGTACCAGATATTAAGAAATTATCAGGGCTTCCCTGGTGGCTCAGATGGTAAAGAATCTGCCCACAATGTGGGAGACCTAGGTTCAATCCCTGGGTCAGGAAGATCCCCTGGAGAAGGAAATGGCTACCCACTCCAGTATCCTTGCCTGGAGAATCCATGGACAGAGAAGCCCGGCAGGCTACAGTCTAACCTCGCAGAGTCGAACATGACTGAGCAACTAACATTTTCTCTTTCAAGAAATTAAACAACCTACGTGCAAATTAAAACCACAATGATATACCATTTCACATCCACTAGAATGGCTAAACTTTTAAATAGCAACAACTCAAAATGTTGATGATATGAAACAAATAGAACTATTGTGAGTGGGAGTGTGAGTGGGGTCAAACCACTTTAAAGAACTGCTTGACACTTTCATATAAAGTTAAATATAACTCTACCCTATGACTCAGCAATTCCACTAACAGGTTATTAATCAGAGAATGAGAATATGTGTCTACAAATAAACTTGTACTAGAATTTTTACCACCATCTTAATTCATAATAGAAAAAAAAAACTGGAAGCATCCCAAATATTTGTTCATCAAGGGGGGAATCTATCAACAAATTGTGATACATTCCTAACCACAGAATACTGCTTAGCAAGAAAAATGAAGGAACTCATGTTATAAACAATAACATGGATAAATCTCCAAAATGTTATGTTAAAGAAAAAAACACAAAACAAGACAGTTCATACTCTGGCTTCACCATGCAAAATTCAAGAATAGACAAGATAATACAATCAGAACAACTTGGTGGAGACTGACTGGACGGTGTCCTAAGAGAACGTTCTGGGGTGATAGAAAAGTTCTAGGTCTTGTTTGGCATGGGATGGGTGTGTATTAACAACTCACTAAACTGTAAACTTAAGATCTGTGCAGGTGGTGGTCTGGTGATTAGGATTCTGTGCTTTAAACTGCCAGGAGCCCAGGTGTGATCCTTGGTTGGGGAACTAAGATCCTGCAAACCACATGATGTGGGGAAAAAAAAAATCTATGCATTTCACTGTATATAAATCTTACTTCAATGAAGAAAAAAACAATTGCAGGCTAATATGAAAAACATGTTCAACCTCACTAATAGAAAAGTTAAAGTAAAAATATAACTTATCTCTTGCTTGTGAATAATGCAAATGTAAAAAACAAAATCCTCAATGCTACCAAGAGTACAGTGAAATAAGAATACTTTTAGATCCATGGCATAATTATTAAAGCTCTCCAGGAAAGAATTTGGCAATATTCTTTTTAGAAGAAAGTTAAAATAGTTCATACCATTAATCTAATAATTCCACGTCTAGAATTTGTTTCCCATGAAAATAATCAGAGCCTTGCAGAATAATCTGTGTATGTGGAATGCGTTAATACATGATGGTATATCCTGCACTGCAGGCAGATTCTTTACTGCTGAGCTACCGGGGAAGCCCTATAGTATATCCATTTGATGGATTATTTTATAAATATTAAAAATCCTTTTAAAAGAACATTTAATTGATATGAGAAAGTGCTCAGGATATAGTGTTAAGTGGATGACAAACATACAAAATTGTATTATAATCCTAACTTTGTTCACACATGCATATACACAGAAAACAAGATGAATAGTCCTAAATGTTGAGACTAGTTATTTTAACTTCAAGGGATTATAGCTGATTTTTAGTTTGTCTTTATTTTCAAATTCTTTTGCGTACATACCTTTAAGTGGAATTACCGGATCACATGTAAATCTATGCTCAACTTTTTAAGAACTGCCATGTTGATTTCCATAGGAGCTACATTCCCATGAGCAACGCACAAGAGTTTCAATTTCTTTATATTGTCCCCAAATTTGTTATTTTCTGTTTTTGGATAAAAGTGAACCTAATGGGGGTGAAGTGGGGTCTCACTATGATTTTGATTTGTATTTTCCTAATGATGAATGTATGGATGTGAGAGCTGGACTGTGAAGAAAGCTAAGCACCGAAAAATTGATGTTTTTGAACTGTGGTATTGGAGAAGACTCTTGAGAGTCCCTTAGACTGCAAGGACATCCAACCAGTCCAAGGAGATCAGTTCTGGGTGTTCATTGGAAGGACTGATGCTGAAGCTGAAACTCTAATACTTTGGTCACCTCATGTGAAGAGTTGACTCATTGGAGAAGACCCTGATGCTGGGAGGGATTGGGGGCAGGAGGAGAAGGGGACGACAGAGGATGAGATGGGCTGGATGGCATCACCAACTCGGTGGACATGAGTTTGAGTAAACTCCGGGAGTTGGTGATGGACAGAGAGGCCTGGCGTGCTGCAATTCATGGGGTTGCAAAGAGTTGGACACGACTGAGTGACTGAACTGAACTGAATGACGAATGATGTTGGATACCTTTCCATGTGCTAAATGACCATCTGTAAATCTTCTTGGAGAAATGTCTATTCAAGTTCCTTGCTCATTTTTAAATTCGGTTGCTTGTTTTTTTTCTTGATGAGTTATAGGAATTCTTTATATAGTCTATTTTTCCCTTTGTAATATTATTTTTATTATTTTAAAATATATTCTAGATATTAATTCCTTAGCAGATATGTGACTTGCAAATATTTTCTCTCATTCTATAGACTGTTTTTTCACTTTCTTGGTAGTGGTTTTTGATGCGCAAGTGATTTTAAATTTTTTTGTTTTTTTTGGCTGTGCCTCGCAGCTTCTAGGATTCTCAGTTCCCTGACCGGAGACTGAACCCAGGCCATGGCAGTGAACGGCTAGAATCCTAACCACTAGGCTACCAGGGAACTATCAAGTGTTTTTAATTTTTAAGAAGTTCAATTTATTTTTTTCTTTCATCTCCTATAATTTTGGTGTCATATGTAAGCACTAATCTAATCCAATTTTTTTTTTCTTTCACTGCCTGTGTTTCTGGTGTCATACATAAGAAATAAGATCATGAATACTTTTGCCTGTTTTATTCTAAGTGTTTCATAGTTTTCACTCTTAAATCCATTTTGAGCTAATTTTTATATATATGGTATAAGGTAAGGGTCCAACTTTTTTTTTTTTTTTTTATGCATGGGGATATATTCAGGTTTCTCAGCATTTGCTGAAAAGACCTTTCCCACTGAATGGTCAAATTCTGATTGTCAAAACATAATTGATATATATGTGAGGATTTATTTCTAGACTCTCTTATTTTATTCCACTGAGAATGCAGACTACTTCTGTAATCTGAAATTAACTAAAATAGATAGAAAGCATTGACTCTTCAGTCTATATACCTGCTAACCAGGCTTCCAGAGGCACCTGGAAAAATAAGTCTGAGAAATACAATTACCTTAGTTACACACACACACACACAGACTTAGGGAAGGACTGACTACTTTCTTCCCATGTATGAAAAGAAATAGTTATTTAAGTGTTACAGATAATTCACGGCGGTGGGGGTGGGGTGTGCAAACAACCCAGTGGATGGCCAACCTTGCCCAGGGGCCTACACGTAGTTACAGCAGGAGTCAGCGCAGCAGCAGGTCCGCCAGTGAAACCCCCTGCTGTGATATCCCGAGTCGCTGGAAGCTGCCTGGCTTCATTCTAGCCCTCAAAGCCTTCTCTCTTGAGAAATTTTCTGGCCCACAGGCTGCAGATAAGCTACATAAGAATGTTTAATTTAGGATCACTATCTTTCTAGACCTGCAATTGTAACTCATACCAGGTATATTTACTCAAGCTGGGCTATAAACCCATCCAGGAATCTTAGAGCCATGGACATGACTGCAAAGCGATTAGGTGGGACCATTGCAAAACACAGCCTAGCGGTTACATTTTTTTATTTGTTTTGGCATAAGGAATAATTAGCAAACAACAAAAATGCATGAATCTTGGGTGTTATGTTCAGTTTTAACAGATACAACCGTGAAACAGCCACTTAAAACAAGATGTTGAACAGTTTCTTCATATTGCATTCCATCAATTTCCTGCCTGAGCCCAAGCAGCACTTTCTGATTTCTACCATCATGGATTTGTCTTGTGTGTTCCTGGATTTCATTCATTTAAGTGGAATCATATGGTATGTATTCTAGATGGAATTGTTGAGTCATAGAGCAGAGGTATGTTTGACTTTATGAGAAACTGCCAAAGAGTTCTCCAAACTGGTTGTATTATTTTTTTTTCCCATTTAATTTTATTAGTTGGAGGCTAATTACAATACTGTAGTGGTTTTTGCCATACATTGACATGAATCAGCCATGGATTTACATGTATTCCCCATCCCGATCCCCCCTCCTGGTTGTATTATTTTACACTCTCACTAGAGTGTTAATGTCCTAGTTGCTTCATTTTTGCCAGTGTTTGTTTCTATTAGTCTTTTTTATTTTAGCCACTTCCCTGTGTCTGAAATGGTATCTTTGTGATTTCAACTCGTATTTATTTGATGACTAAAGATGTTGAGTACTTTTTCATGTTACTGCCTTTGATGTATCTTCTTTTGTGAGGGATCTGATCAAATAAGCAAGCAAATGATTTGCTCATTTATAATCTTTATTTATTTTGCTCATTTTTAATGAATTGTTCATATTATTCACAATACAAGTCCACTATCAGATAAAGTATGAACATTTTTTTTCCAGTTCAGGGCTTACCTAATCTTTTCCTATATGTGTCTTTAGTTCAGTTCAGTTCAATCACTCAGTCATGTCTGACTCTTTGCAACCCCATGAACTGCAGCATGCCAGGCCTCCCTGTCCATCACTAATTGCTGAAGTCTACCCAAACCCATGTCCATTGAGTCGGTGATGCCATCCAAACATCTCATCCTCTGTCATCCCCTTCTCCTCCCGCCCTCAATCTTTCCTAGCATCAGGGTCTTTTCAAATGAGTCAGTTCTTCACATCTGGTGGCCAAAGTATTGGAGTTTCAGCTTCAACATCAGTCCTTCCAATGAACACTCAGGACTGATATGCTTTAGGATGGACTAGTTTGATCTCCTTGCAGTCCAAGGGACTCTCAAGAGTCTTCTCCAACACCACAGTTCAAAAGCATCAATTCTTTGGTGCTCAGCTTTCTTTATAGTCCAACTCTCACATCCATACATGACTACTGGAAAAACCATAGCCTTGACTAGACAAACCTTTATGGACAAAGTAATGTCTCTGCTTTTTAATATGCTGTCTTGGTTGGTCACAATTTTCCTTCCAAGGAGTAAGCATCTTTTAATTTCATGGCTGCAGTCACCATCTGCAGTGATTTTAGAGCCCCCAGAAATAAAGTCTGTCACTGTTTCCACTGTTTCCCCATCTATTTGCCATGAAGTGATGGGACCAGATGCCATGATCTTAGTTTTCTGAATGTTGAGCTTTAAGCCAACTTTTTCACTCTCCTCTTTCACTTTCATCAAGAGGCTCTTTAGTTCTTCTTCACTTTCTGCCATAAGGGTGGTGTCATCTGCATATCTGAGGTTATTGATATTTCTTCCGGCAATCTTGATTCCAGCTTGTGTTTCCTCCAGCCCAGCGTTTCTCATGATGTCCTCTGCATATAAGTTAAATAAGGAGAGTGACAATATACAGCCTTGACGTACTCCTTTTCCTATTTGGAGCCAGTCTGTTGTTCCATGTCTAGTTCTAACTGTTGCTTCCTGACCTGCATACAGGTTTCTCAAGAGGCAGGTCAGGTGGTTTGGTATTCCCATCTCCTTCAGAATTTTCCACAGTTTATTGTGATCCACACAGTTAAAGGCTTTGACATAGTCAATAAAGCAGAAACAGATCTTTTTTGAAACTCTCTTGCTTTTTTGATGATCCAGCAGATGTTGGCAATTTGATCTCTGGTTCCTCTGCCTTTTCTAAAACCAGCTTGAACATCTGGTTCATGGTTCACATATGGCTGAAGCCTGGCTTGGAGAATTTTGAGCATTACTTTACTAGTGTGTGAGATGAGTGCAATTGTGCAGTAGTTTGAGCATTCTTTGGCATTGCCTTTCTTAGGGACTGGAATGAAAACTGACCTTTTCCAGTCCTGTGGCCACTGCTGAGTTTTCCAAATTTGCTGGCATATTGAGTGCAGCACTTTCACAGCATCATCTTTTAGGATTTGAAATAGTTCAACTGGAATTCCATCACCTCCACTAGCTTTGTTCATAGTAGTGATGCTTCCTAAGGCCCACTTGATGTCACATTCCAGCATGTCTGACTCTAGGTGAGTGTGAGTGATCACACCATTATGATTATCTGGGTCATGAAGATCTTTTTTGTACAGTTCTTCTATGTACAGTTCTTCTGTGTATTCTTGCTACCTCTTCTTAATATCTTCTGCTTCTGTTAGGTCCATACCATTTCTGTCCTTTATTGAGCCCATCTTTGCCTGAAATGTTCCCTAGGTATCTCTAATATTCTTGAAGAGCTCTCTAGTCTTTCCCATTCTATTGTTTTCCTCTATTTCTTTGCACTGATCAGTGAGGAAGGCTTTCTTATCTCTCCTTGCTATTCTTTGGAACTCTGCATTCAAATGGGTATATCTTTCCTTTTCTCCTTTGCTTTTCACTTCTCTTCTTTTCACAGTTATTTATAAGGCCTCCTCAGACCATCATTTTGCTTTTTTGCATTTCTTTTTCTTGGGGATGGTCTTGATTCCTGTCTCCTGTACAGTGTCAAACACCTCCATCCATAGTTCATCAGACACTCTGTCTATCATTGTTTTTGGTAAGCAGAAGTAATTTTGAAGAAGTCCACTTTATCCAAAAAGAAAAAATTTTATTGTTAGTGCATTTTCTATCCTGTCTATGAAATTTTTATCCTAAGGTTACAAAAACATTCACTTTTCTTCTAGAAGCTTTATGATTCCGATTCCTGTATTTCAAGGTGCAGAAGACTTTCAACTTTGTTCTTTTTTTCAGGACTTTGCATGTTCTTTTTAGGTCCTTTGCATTTTCATATAAATACTGGAATTGGGTTATATATATCTTCAAAAATGCCTTCTAAAATTTTGATTGTGATAGTACTGAATCTATAAATGAATTTAGGAAGAATAATAGCTATGAATTTTGACAGACCCTTTCACTGAACAGGGTACAGGAGCTGCAGTGAAACTCAGCATTGTCTTCAGCACAGCACAGCAAGTTTTTGTGTGCGTGTGTTGTTGTAATGTCTTCAACATTATTTATTGATTTATTTGGCTGTGCTCGGTCTTAGCTGCAGCATGCAGGATCTTTTTTTTTTTTCAGTTATGGCATTCCCAATCTTTAAGTTGTAGCATGTGGGATCTAGTTCCCCAACCAGGGTCCCTCTTTGTTGGGAGCACAGAGTACTAGCCACTGGACCACCAGGGAAGACCCCATAACAACAGTTTTTAAATGTACTAACCAAAATCATTTAAGATAAATGAAAAATAAAACTACAAAGAGATATGTAAGATTTGGTACCACTGTGCTGACCATCAAAAGGGGAGGAGGCACTCTCAAAGGCTACAGATAGGAATGTAGATGTGTACAACCCTAAGAAAGGAAGTTTGGCAATGCTTATCACAATTACAAATGTGTATGTCTTTTTGGCCAGCAGTTTTACTCTAGGGATTTATCTAGTAGCAGATATATTCACACACATAAAAATCCCATGTGCACAAGATTGTGTGTTGTCTGAAACAGCAAAAGACTTTAAATAAATTATGGCATGTCCATACAGTGGAATATGATATAGTTTAGAAAAAGAATGAGAGAATTCCCTGGCAATCCAGTGGTTAGGACTCTTCACTTTCACTTCTCGCGCCCAGGTTCAATCCCTGCTTGGCAACTAAGATCCTACAAACCATGTGGCGCCACCAGAATTACCAAAATAAAAAGAAGGAATAGGAAAATTCCCTATATAAAGAAAGAGAAAGATGTCCTAGATGTATTATTAAGATTAAAAAAAACAAACAAGGAGGTGAAAAACAGTATAGTGTTTACTACCATATAAAGGGTGGGGGAAGATGATTGTGTGTGCGCGTGTACTCTTGTGACCCCAGGGGCTGTTACGGGGATATGCAAAAGTCAATCCTATTTTACACATGAAAAAAAACTGAGACTCAGAGGACTGTGTTGCTAAGAAGCTTTAAAACTGAAATTCAATCTGAGGTTTATGTGCTTAACCACTGGACTTCCCAGGGAACGTGAGTGGTAAAGAACTGTCTGCCAATGTGGAAGATGTAAGAGACATGGGTTTGAGCCCTGGAGGACATTCTTGCCTGGAGAATCCCATGGACAGACGAGCATGGCGGGTTACAGTCAATAGCGTTGCAAAGAGGCACACACAAACTGAAGTGACTTAGCATGCACAATATCACACCATACATCTATGACTAACAATTTTGATATTGATATGTGTACTGATTGAGATAAAAGAAAAAAGCAATTACCTGCTGCCCTTCTGTACCCTCCGCAGTAACCATAGCAACAGAATGTGTTCCTGCTGAGGAAATGACTGCATCATGAGCAGGTACTGTGATGGGCGTTCCATCCTGTGTTACCATTGTAATGGTGTTGCCAATGGCCTGCATGTCAGCTTGAGATATGTTGACCTGTAACACAATGCATTTTAAAGTCAAGCAATGTTTCTTGCTTTCTCTGGTCAATTTTATTAAGGACTGGGCCTAAGCCTCCCATGGATTCCCAGGTGGCTCGGTGGTAAAGAATCCGCCTGCCAATGCAGGAGATGCAGGTTTGATTCCTGGGTCAGGAAGATCCTCTGGAGGAGGAAACGGCAACCCAGGCCAGTATTCTTGCCTGGAAAATTCCATGGACAGAGAAGCCTAGCAGGCTGCAGTCCATGGGGATGCAAAGAGTCAGACATGATTGAGCATGCACACATGCAAGTCTTGTATAAGTCTACTCTGGGAGCAGATAAGCATTTTACAATGGAATAAACTCTTTCAGAAAGAGATCATCAGAAAAACAGTATTTCTTAAATATGTTTTCCTCCTCTCCATCTCTACTGCCAGTTTAGATTTCTATTTTTCTCTCATCTAATTTTTGGCAATAATACAACTTCTTTCTAGATATCTAACCCTTCCCTAATCATCCTCTACCTTGTCACCTTGCTAAAAAACAAACAAATTTCATTATGCTCCCTGCTCAAATCCCCAGTGATGCCCTATCTGTCCAGAATAAAACTGTTAGTAAATTTGTTTAATCTTATATGCCAATTAGTGGACAAAGAGTACTGTGTAGAATTAGTGATGTCAAAAGTGAGGAGGAAAGGGATGAATGGGATGGTCCAAGTGCTCTGTATGTTTCTATCCTGAATACACTCTGCTTCTAGCTGACACTGGCTATCGATAACATTAAGAGTTATCGATTCAAAGGGCAGATTAATCATGGGAGGTAAAGTTCTGAAAGAGATGGGTAAAAAGAAAGTTCTCCATGGAAGAGGCAGTATTGGAGGATAAAGAACCTCATGCATCTATTTCCACAGGTATTAAGACAACAAGTCTGAATTATTTTAGGATAGTGGCATATAGGAAACAATGACAAGTTTGACTGTTGAACAACAACTCTTATATCGCTTTTCCTAGGGAAGTCAAGACAGCTTCCTATTTATTAATTGTGAAGCTAGTTAAGTGAACTCCCATGATTCCAAGTAGGGAGAAAGTCACACCCTGGAAATTCTACAGGTTTACCCATCACTGACTTGCTCAGATCTTTTAATGATGTCCTCGTCACCTCAGCCAAACCTCTGCTCATTTCTCAATCTTATCTCCTGGATCTAATTAGCCACCCAATCTATCCCAAGTTTCACGTGGACCCGTTACTTTTCACTGTGTTTCTGACCTTCATCACCTTACCTTTGAAAGATACCCAT
This sequence comes from Cervus elaphus, assembly GCF_910594005.1. Taxonomy (NCBI): domain Eukaryota; kingdom Metazoa; phylum Chordata; class Mammalia; order Artiodactyla; family Cervidae; genus Cervus; species Cervus elaphus. Next base: position 56,242,269 of record NC_057815.1, read on the forward strand.
AACACCACCTGAATTCTACAGAGTGACAAACCTTCTCCTTTACGGACCTCCTTGCATGTAGTCTCTTTCAGCAAGAAAGACTCTCTTTCTTCAGGAGATCTAGCACTGTTCACAAGCTAAACTCTAAACTTTGTGCCCCAATTCAAGGCTTTCCTCAACTGGGACCCAACCTACCTTTCAAGCCCAGGCTCAGAGAAATATTATTTAATGTGTCTGGCTTTTGGTGGGTACTTACATGCTGAGTCCCGTCCTGGGATATGAGTGTAACCTGTTGACTCAACCCAGACTGGGTTACTGTGGCTACTTGTGTAGATACAACGTCATCCCCTTCTACACCTGTAACATACGTGATCTGGGACCCTTTAAGAACATCTTCACCTTGACCTGTTTAAAACAAATGAATCATTTATTTGATCAACCTACCAAGCTGTTTAGAAAACAGAGAGAATATTTTAATTATTATGGAGAAACTGACAAAAATGAAAGGGCATATGTACTGAATTCTAAATCATGAAAATGATTTCTAACACCTCCTGTTGATCTCTCCGCCTGCTCTTTTGCAAAGCCAAACCAAATCCAAGCAGACGGAACTAAACTTTCCCACATAAAGAGTAACTATTCTAATTTTGAGAGACCTTGCTTACTCCCTTAGCTGGCATAATTATACAACACTGTCCATGTGTGTTGGGGTGAGGAGTGGGGGAACTGCACAGGGAGACTAACTAGCAAGTAACCCTTCTAACACGGCAAATATGAGCCAAGTTCTTGCAGTCACTTAAGAAGCTGTTAAAAATGATAGGACAATCTTCATAAATATTAACCCCAAAACCAGAATGGTGTGTAAACACAATGTACTAAGTTACTTACTCTTTAATGAGTGACTGATTACAAGTCATCAGTACACAATGACATCACTGTGTAAAGACAGTATTATCTGGGGTAAGGTTAATAATTTCATAAGTGACTGAACAGGAACTCCCACCCAACTTTTTATTTCACAAAAAATCAGCAAGTAAACAGCAATTTCAACTGTCCATTACTGCCATACTTGGCAACCAGTAAGATTCCTTATCCCTCTATTCTATTGCTTTCCACATCTCATGAGGCCAGAAAAAGGGTAATTTTTTTTTTAATTCAAAGGACTTTATACGCTAATTTAAGAGTACTTCTCAAAGTTATGGTTGATGCCTGCACTCATACGGCTATGGTCATCATGGTGTAATTCCTATGACACTCATTATTCCATTTCTTTTTGTTCTGTTCCATGGCTTCCAAGGTGGTTCAGTGGTAAAGAATCCACCTGCCAATGCAGGAGATGTGGGTTTGATCTCTGGGTTGGGAAGATTCCCTGGAGGAGGAAATGGCAACTCACTCCAGTATTCTTGCCTGCAAAATCCCATGAACAGAGGAGCCTAGTGGTCTACAGTCCAAACGGTCGCAAAGAGTCAGACACGACTGAGCACACACACAAGACACAGGCAGATGAGCTTCTGAGGTGGCGCTAGTGGTAAAGAACCCGCCTGCCAATGCAGAAGACATAAGAGATGCAGGTTCGATCCCTGGGTCAGGACAATCCCCTGGAGAAGGGCATGGCAACCCACTCCAGTATTCTTGCCTGGAGAATCCCATGGACAGAGGATTCCTGCAGGCTACAGTCCATAGGGTCGCAAAGAATCAGACACAACTGATATGACTTAGCATGCGCGCACAGCCATTTATTATACTTATTATACCATTACTCCAATGGGGTTCAAAACGTAGGGGATCATATGGGAGAAAAGGAACACAAACCCATTCTTTTTCTTGGAAAAACAATCTTAGTTTAATTTTTTTTAAATAAAATGTATATCATAGGTTATCTTCTAGAACACAAGAAATTCTGACAATCTGAAATGTTAACATTTAAGGAAGACTGAGGAAGATTAAAAAGGGAACAGTCTTAAACCCAAGTTTGACATCATTAAAGTCTACTTCATAATTGCAAGGATTTAGCAGCAAATGTTAACATCTAACCAAGCACACTTACAGTGCTTTGGCTAGAAAATAGCATAGCATTTGAGAGTAAAGGAATTGTTGGGAAGTTCCTGATGGTCCAGTGGCTAGCACTTGGTTTCACTGATGGAGCCTGGGTTCAACCCCTGGTCAGGGAACTAAGATCCTGCAAACCTTGTGACATGGACAAAATATTTAAAAAAGAGTGAAGGAAATGTTATTTTCTTACTGATGCTGCTGCTACTGCTATGTCGTGTCAGTCGTGTCCGACTCTGTGCGACCCCATGGACAGCAGCCCACCAGACTCCTCTGTCCCTGGGATTCTCCAGCCAAGAATATGGGAGTGGGTTGCCACTTCCTTCTCCATTGCATGCATGCATGCTAGGTCACGTCAGTCGTGTCCAACTCTGTGCAATCCTATGGACAGCAGCCTACCAGGCTCCTCTGTCCAAGAGATTCTCTAGGCAAGAATACTGGAGTGGGTTGCCATTTCCTTCTCCGTATTTTCTATCACACGACTAATATCTGAAAAGATAAATTAGAATTACAGGTAATTATTTGAGTAGATAGTGAATGATCTGTTATTTTCCTTATTCTCCAACCATTTTTTCCCCCTACCTATATGTTTTTCAATCCTTTAATATTAGCTATAAGATTGGGTAAGAATGTTTTAATTTTAAAACTTACTTCATTTAGGAACTACTCAATGAAACAGGACAATATATATGTTTTGTTCTGTTTCAGAAAAACCTATTTCATTTTACCTATTTAACTATGCTGTGTTATTTAACTGAAATCATAGAATCTAATTCTCTAAGATATTTTTCTCAAGAGTTTATCCTTACTGAAATGATATGTTTTTGTCTCCCACGACACTACTGAATAGACATGAATCAGCTAAGAGTTAGTTATTTGGGAATGCTTCACCACTCTTGATCAAGACCAACATTCTAATACACCCAAATAGTCTAGCTGCCCCTGCCCTGCCGTGCAGCCTCACCTCACACCAACCCTCCCAGGCAGAAATGCCATGCTGGCCAGGCTTCTTTCAGTCTCTCCAATTTACTTGGCTCTCTCCAACCTCAGGGCTTTTTGCATGTGCCGGTCCCTCCATCTGGAACATTCTCCTGCCTCTGCTCCCCGTTTACCACCCCACCCCCCAAACCTTGCACATCCCTGCCTGTACACCGAGTGAACCCATGATCTCTCCAAAAATCACTTCTTCAGGGGAGTTATCTCTGACCTTAGAGACTAGGTTAATTTCCCCTCTTATACATTCCAGAGCATTAAGTACCTTACTTTGATAGCAATTATTGCAGTTGTAAATGGTATTTTTGTGCGACTATTTGAATGAAACTTTATGGTTAGAGACAATGCTTTCAATCATACATTATGCTCATAACTGTTGATTTTCAAACACAGACATAAAAATACTGGGAAAAACCCTTACCTGGGGGAGGCTCAAAGAAGGCTTCCTGCTCCTCCTCGATGGGCTCTGTGTCATTGTGCGCTGTTCGTTTGTGCATGGCCAGTGTGGAGATCTGCTTGTATGTCTTCCCACAGTGATTACAGTTGTATGGTTTGGAGTGAGTGTGAACAACATGATGTTTGTACAAACTGGAATATTCTGTAAACCTTTTGTCACACCCAGGGACTGTACAAACATATGGCTTTTCCCCTAAGAAAAGAATGGCACCGGGAAAAAAAAAACAATTTTCAGTTATGAAGGCATAATCATTCCATACCTTCTAGGAGATGGACGGGGAATGAAGGGGGAGGGAAACCACTAGTAGCAAAAATACATAGTTGTCAAATCCCTTTCTATCCTGCTGTAAGGCACAGTATAAGAAAAGACTCTCTGACTATGGTTTCAACTTGCCTCAAAAGGTGGTCTGCACCCTGAGTCATACCCCACACTTGAATACCACTTTTTGTTTAATTTCAAGAGATGTGAAAAATAAGGATGGAGATAGTTACTGCCCAGCTACAAGCTTTGATGAGGACTTTCCAGGCAATCCAGTGGTTACGACTAGGCAGTGATACTGCAGGGGGCATGGGTTCGATCCTTGGTTGGAGAACTACGATCTTACATGCCACATAAAGCAGCCAAAAAAAAAAAAAAAAAGCATTGATGAAACTGTTGTTGTTACTTATAACTAGATAATCTAGATATCATCAGTGATACTATATTAATAATGAAAATAATAAATGTAGGGAATGCCCTGGAGGTCTAGTAGTTAGGAGTCTACACTTTTACTGCAGAGGCCCTGGGGTCAATGCCTGGTCTGGGAACTAAGATCCCACAAGCCACTTGGTACAGCCAAAAATAATAATAAAAATAATAAGTGCAATTATTAGTATAATGTATGTAGCTTACCCTAAGGGTTTTATAAGGATAAAAAAGAAACATTTTCTAAAGAGTGTATGAGACATAGTCTGGACACATATTTCATATTAACTTCACTTGACTTCTTGTAACCAATCAAAAGCTATTAAATATTCACTAAAAACAATTCAATGCAAAGCAATTCTTTTCCCATGAAACAGTTTGAGAATAATACAGGCAGTGTACATATTTTTAGAACTTTTCATTATAGAAAATTTCAAACATACACAAAAGTATAGAGAAACAGTGCAATAAACCAATCATCTAGCTTCAACTATCAATTCATGGCCAATACAGTTTCAATTATTCACCACATGTTTGCCCCCTCTGAAACAACTCCATGTACATTCCATCTCATCCATAAGTTATTTCTGACTGTATAAAAGATGGATGCTTTTTACAAAGAACAAAATTACCAATAATTATTTAATATCACAATATCTAGACACTGTTTGTATGTCGTGGGTGGGGGGTGGTGCCGCAGGGAATCTAACACTGCAGGGGGGTGGGGTGGGTGGAAGCAAACTAGAACAAATTAACCTAATCATAGTTTAAATGAATGCTTTTAACCACTTAAAAGAGGTATGGGGGCCAGGGTGAGGGAGAAGCAGCTAAAGTAACTCATATACACAGTATCTAATAGTCTATCTTGGACTACCCTGGAATAGGGAAAACTACAAACAAATATTTAAGTCTTCTTGGTAGGCTTGTTTATTGTAGTACTATGGGCAAAATGGGGCTTCCTTGGTGCCTCAGACAATAAAGAATCTGCCTGCAATGTGGGAGACCAGGGTTTGATCCCTAGGTTGGGAAGATCTTCTGGATAAAGGGATGGCTACTCACTCCAGTATTCTTGTCTAGAAAATTCCATGGACAGAGGAGCCTGGCAAGCTACAGTCCATGGGGTCCCAAAGAGACCCCACTGAGCAACTAACATTTTGAGAGGCAAAACAACTTGGAAACTATTTTAGACATAATAAAAGACTGAATAATGAATAAATGTATAAATGCTGTTGGAAGCGAGAGCTCTGACTATGGAAGAAGGAAAATGCAAACATGGAATGTGAGAAGAAAAGAAAGAGCTCTGTGGGATGAACTGGAATTGGAGGTACTGGTGTGAACTCAGTCTCTAAAATGTGCTTATGTGTGTATACACAGGCATATCCTACTCTGTCCTCATTTTACACCTTCTGAGGGTAACTCCATCTTTTTCACGGTTCTAAACATGGTAAAGCTATCCTCAAATAGTGGTTCTAAACACAGTAAAACCACCCACAAATAGTAAAATCACTAAGGTAATCTGTAATATACATCTTAGACATTAAGTATTTGAGATTGTGTCTTGTCCTCTGCCCAGCCCACAGGTTGGGTTGAAGTTTTTACCTTGGGGAATGGTTGTGGAGGAGACATGATGAGGGCAAGACCAGGAAGGAAAATGTCAGGCAATTCCAACTCAGAGAACCAGCCCTATTCATATTCAGGCTTGAGCAGTAACTGCCACTAAGTGGCACCAAACCACAGTCAAGATATAAATAAATTGGGGGGGGAGCAGGGGTGGCCTTATTTTTTTGGTTTTGTCTTGAAACACTAGTTTTTACAATTGAGGTATAACTGACTTACAATGTTACATTAGTTTCAAGTGTATAACATAGTGACTCAATAATACTATGTATTACAAAATCATCACCATGATAAGTCTGTCAACATACCAAGTTACTACAATATTATTGACTATATTCTCTATGCTGCACATTCTAGAACTCATTTATTTTATAATTGGAAGTTTGTACCTCTTAATCTCCCTCACCTATTTTATTCATCCACCAATCCCCTGCCCTCTGACAACTACCAGTTTTGTTTCCTTTATCTATGAATCTGTCTTTATGTTTGTTTATTCATTTGGTTTGTTAAAGTTCCACATGTAAGTGAAATAATACAGTATTTGTCTTCCTCTGTCTGACATCTCACTTAGCATAATACCCTCTAGGTCCATCCATGTTGTCACAAATGGCAAGACTTCATTCTGTTTTACGGCTGATACTCTACTGTAGGTATGTATGTAAATGTATCACACTTACCCATTCACCTATCAATGGACACTTAGGTAGCTTTCATATCCTGGGTATTGCAAATAATGCTGTCATAAACACAAGGGTGTATATATCTTTTTAAGTTAGTGCCTTAGTTGCTTCATTCAAATACCCAGAAGTGGAATTGCTGGATTGTATGGTAGTTCTGTTTCATTTCTGAGGAAACTCCAAACTCTTTTCTGTAGTGGCTGTACCAATTTACATTTCTACCAACAGTGCAAGAGGATTCCGTTTTCTTCACAACCTTATCAACACTTGTTACTATCTTTTTTTTTGATAATAGCCATTCTGACAGGCTCGAGGTGATATCTCATTGTGGTTTTGATTACCATTTCCTGGGTGACAGCGATGTTGAACATCTTTTCATGGAGATATAAATGGATCTGAGTTGCACTTTAGAGCTCCCTAATGGCTAGCTGCAGTCTCAACTGGGTCGGTCATCTGATCATCCTTCCAAAATGGACCGCATTTTACACAGCTGAGTCTTATGCTCCACTTATACATAATGTGGGCTTTTATTGCACTATCTACTTGATAATCATCAGCCAATCTTTTCTTCCAACCCAGACCTACTTCCTGGGTCAGGACAACATTTACAACTACCTACTGGATATCCTTGAGGGGGTTTCCCTGATAGCTCAATAGATAAAGAATCTGCCTGCAGTGCAGGAGACCCGGGTTTGATCCCTGGGTTTTAAAGATTCCCTGGAGGAGGAAATGGCAACCTACTCCAACATTCTTGTCTGGAAAATCCTACGGACAGAGGAGCCTTGCGGGCTACAGTCCATGGGGTGGAAAGAGTCGAATACGACTTAGCAACTAAACCACCACTGGATATCCTTACTTTAGTGACTTTTAACCATGTATGCATTTAAAAGACCTGGAGGATTTTTAATATATACTGATACCTGGGCCTCACCTCAGTAAAACTATGTCAGAATCTTTGCAGACAGGATCTGTGGAATCAGTCTATTTTAAAAAGGTGAATCCGATGTACAGCCACATTTGAAAGCACTACTCTACCTGCATATTCCAAAGATCATAATGGCCAAACTTAACGTAGGCATCCCTCTTTGTGGTTGTTGTTTAGTTGCTATGTCGTGTCTGACTCTTTTGCAACCCCATGGACTGTAGCCCGCCGGGGTCCTCCATGGGATTTCCCAGGCAAGAATATTGGAGTGGTTTGCCATGTCCTTCTCGAGGGGATCTTCCCGATCAGGGACTGAACCAGCATCTCCTGCATTGCAGGTGGATTCTTTCCCACTGAGCCACCTGGGAAGCAGGCATCCCTCTGACTGTAATCTAATTTGCCCATAAAACATGTTGAATGGCTAACTTTCAGATAATGAGTCTATATTCCATTACTTTAGATGGGAAAAATAGTTTTCCCAATTCATCTAAAAACCCCAACCATTTTCCCCAAATATTACAAAAAGGCTCTTAACCCACCAAGAATGTCTGCATAATATGAAGCACTTAAAACACCATTTATCTAATTATTAACACTCTGAACTCAGTAGCATGTATAAATTTGTGTGTAATACACAATAATAGCATAGTATCAAACAGGAATTTTGTTTTCTTTCTACACCACAAACACGTACTGTAAGTTTAAAATGAAATCTCTTAAAAATATTTGGCCATGTGATGCAAAGAGCCAACTCATTGAAAAAGACTCTGATGCTGGGAAAGACTGAAGGGAAAAGGAGAAGGGGGCGGCAGAGGATGAAATGGTTCAATAGCATCACTGACTCAATGGACATGAATTTGAGCAAACTTTGGGAGATAGTGAAGGTCAGGGGAGCCTGGAGTGCTGCAGTCCAAGGGATTGCAAACAGTCAGACACAACTTAGCAACTGAACAACAAATCTTAAAGACAGATAGAAAGGAATGCAGATTATATTAGCAAAAGACAATTTTTTTTTCCTAATCTACAGCCTTCTTTTCCAGGCCTCTGAGGTTTTCACAGGATATTCTACTTTCTTAGGAAACACAAATAATGTAGGCAAGATGATGGCAATAATGTATAATAAAAAAAAGTAATGTATAATATACAATGTGAGTATAAGATATGACTGCATCAGAAACATGACTGCAGTGTATTCTATGTTCTCTCATTTAGATTCATATGCAACTTAAAATCTTTTCCTTTTATAGAAAAATGCATGTATCAAGTGGATTCATTACAGTGGGGTTTCAATTTGAATCAAATTATGAGTAAAAATTTTATAAACCATAACAGCAAATATACAGATGGTAGAGTTCAGGTGGTGAGGGAAACCCAGAGAGCTGTATATTGCAAACCCACACTATTATCTTCCCTTCCCAACCTGGTCTTCTTCATCTTAGCATTATCACTGAACCTATCACACAAGCTAGAATGACAAGTTCTTCTCATTCCTCATGACTAAGTTGGTCATCAGGTCCTTTGCTGATATCTCTTCAATATCTTTCATTTTTATCCTTCTCCATCTCACTCACTTCAAATATTCTAATGGCCCTTAATCAATCTCCTTGCTTATGGCCTCATCTCCCTTTAACGTCTTTCTATAGCATTGACAGAGTAATTTTTTTCTAAAAAAGTAAGTTTTCTTTAAATCTTCCTTCCTCTCTATCCATAGCAGTATCCAAACTTATTAATGTTCCTTTCTCAAAGTAAAGGGATTGCTATAGATGCCTGAAAATATTTCCAGAGATATCCAGGGGTCTGTAGAATGTAGCCTGAGAAATACTATCTTACACAACTAACACTCCATTCTAAATGTCTTTTAATTTTGAATTATTACAAGTTTACTCTTAATATGAGTAATAAAAATAATGCATTAAAAATTTCTTATAAAACTAATGTATCCTCTCATTCTCCTCTCCATTCCCATCAAAAATACAACCACCTGAAACTAATACAAAATTGTAAATCAACTATACGTCAACTATAAAAAAATACAACCACAAAGCAGAACATCAAATTACAAGCTTTTGTGCGGTAAATGGCACCATCAAAAAAGTAAAAAAAAAAAAAAAAAAAAAAAGAACAGGGGAAAATATCTATAAAAATTGGATTGTGGTGATGGTTGTACAACCTCGTGAATATACTAAAAAAACAATGAATCATATACTTTAATGGATGAATTGTATAGTGTATGAATTGTATCTCAATAAAGCTGGTAAAAAATATATACATAGATACTCTGCAACAATTATGCCTATTACCCCTCCCTAAATCAACTGCCCTTGACAATGTTTTGTCTATCTCTGCATTTCTGATGCCTAGCAGGGGAACACACAGCAGACATGCAATAACTATTGCATAAATGTAACTGCATAATTACATTACAATATTGCATAATGTATAAATGCTAAGGTGAAGTTTGTTCAAGTTACGTAATCCACTGCTGTGGCTGGAAGGGGGGAAGAGATTCCTGCAAATGGTTTATGGGAGAGGCAGGAGTTAAAAAACTGAGCCTTGAAAGACAGAAGACCAAGAACTACAGACCGTTACCTGTGTGTATTCTCACGTGGTTTTTATAATTGGTTGCACTGGCAAATGCCCTCCCACATCCTGGTTCTGTGCAGTAATAAGGTCTTTCTCCTGTATGTGTCCTAATATGCACTTTTCTGATATTTGATGTTGTAAAAGACCGACCACAGCCTTCAAAGTGACATTTAAAGGGCCTTTCTCCTGAAAACACAAAGGGAAATACATTAAATGGTGCAAAAATACAGATAATTAAAATGTCTTATCCTTCAATTCTGCTTAGGATCATTCATGATCAGACTCTATAGCCTTTTCGTATTGAGCTTCCCTTTGTTTTTCTTGTTTTCTTTTTTTCTGCAAACAGCATTGTCTACTCCAAACGTAAATTTACACAGGAAAATCTGAATAGTATTCAAAACTCATCACCGATTACATGACTTTCCAAGACGGGAGTCATCCAGAAAGGCATATACTAAAAAATGAACTGAGATAAGCGACAAAGAACTATATATCACAAAGAAATACAAAAGAAAAACAGAGTCAAGCATAAGGATTAAGTTAGAATAGCCCTGGAATACCCTAAAAGCTTATCTCCTCCTTTATTTATTCTATAACACTTAAAGAAAAAAATTTTTTGTCTTTTTAAAATCTAGTGCCTCATACATAATATGCATTAAAAATACTCACTGAATATATTATTCTCAGGAGCTTAGAAACACCTTGTTATTGTTATATTTCATATAACAATAAGAGCATGAATGAAATAGAAGCAGGGACCTACAGCTTTGTTCTTGAACACTGTAAAGCCGATTTGGAATCATATTTGAACTAAAAGTTAAACGCTGATGAGAAGAACCTCCATGAAAACTTGCTAAACTATCTCAGAATACTTAGAAATATCTGGGGACAAAGTGATAAGATTACGTTTAAAACATCTGCAGTAAAATCTCAAACTAAATGACCTTGTGCTATCAATATATTACTTAGTCAACAGCTTATAATAGCATCTCTTATCAACAGTTTCTGAAAGTCTTCCAACTCTGATCCAAGGCAAATAACTACCTTTACAACACCAATCCGCAAATAATCAAATACAGGGACAGGAGGGGAGGGGAAGGGAGATTTGAACAAAGTACCCCTTAGGGAAAGGAGAGAAGGAATTTAAAGGGTAGGAAAGATGATCACAAGAAAGGAACAAGCCTTTCTTTCTGTGGGGCTGTAAGGACGTCAGATTCTTTTCTTTTTTTAGAAGCAGCTTAAAGCAGGAGAAGCCATGCTAAACTGGGAAGAAATCGGGTGCCTTAGGTGCTGGTCTCAGCTGGGCGACTAAGTGGACGTACAATCCTAGGTAATTAAGCCTGTTGCTCAGATAATTCCTAAAAACTGAGAGGGTTGGCAATCTAGGGCCACTGCTAATGTTTTGGAACACGGAACCCACTGAGAATCTAACTTACAGGCCCTCATCCTGGAAAAAACGAATATGCACAAACGGCAAACTACATGGAGTTTCATGAGTTTAAGAGAAGCCCTTGATACTGACTCCCTGAAGCACTTCTGGAAACCACGTCCCCAAGTCCCTCCCTGCAGATGAAGAACTCCTGGCCTAGATAGAGTATTTCTTCACACCAGTACCTGTATGAGTCCTGATATGTTTTTGTAGATCTCCTGAAGTTTTGAAAGATTTGGTACAATTATCTTCTGAACACCGATATGGCTTTTCTCCTGTATGAGTTCTGACATGACTTTTTAATCCGTAACCTTTAAGAAAAATTTCAAAGAAATTTAATTATACAAGACTCCTGTAAGCATGCCTACTGAGATTAAGCTATTGAAAAATACAGTAAACACCAAGGATATAATAATAGGCAAACACAACAGAATAACTATTAAACAGGTATTAGAGCATGCTAGCTCAGGACTGTCCTGCTGAAAATTCAACAGTTTCATCTCTGACTAGAAGAAACTGTGTGTTTCTTTTTTTAAAGTGTCCCCATCTTATTATATGTGCATTGCTCACACTCCAAAATCTTAAAGCAGAATGGAGGCATGGAGTGAAGAACAGGGCGGAAGTCAGGAGGCCTGGCACCAGTCCTGGCCCTGCTGCATGTGTCCCAGGGCAGGACCCATCCCACTGCTAAGCCCCAGATCTTCATGGTTCCTAGAGTCTGTCCTAATGTTAAGCTCTGAGTCAGTGTTAATGCTCAGCGTTTGTGTTTCTTGCTAAAAGAAAGAAGTGTGTGGAGTGAAATATGAACACAGTAGGCAGAAAGAAACAGGTCTGAGGAGAAAAATGAAAACACAAAGAGAACAGACTAAATGGGACAAAAGGCAGAAAGGGAGAGACTGGAAAACTAGTCACTGCATGCCCATTAATTCAGACCAAGGCAGGCGGTCAGTTCCTTCCTCTGACCTGTCTCTGCTTGACTCCCGAGTGGAACCAAGAAACAAAGCTCAAGGTTTTACCTGTTGCAAATGCTTTCCCACAGCCTGCATGCTCACACTGGTAAGGCCGGTCTCCTGTGTGTGACCGCTCGTGGACCTGTCATTAAAACAAAAGCATGAGTGTTTCCTCGAGGCACTCTGCAGGAAGATGGTCTCCACAAAGACTTCCTCCTCGCCCCCAACTGCTGAATTATATTGTTGCTTGTATATTATTTTTGAAAGACAGAAGGTAACTTTTCTCAAAAACTACTAATTCTCAATATAGACCAAATGCTGTATATTAAGATGTACTCATTTTAAGTAAGAGATTGGAATACTGGAGGTGTGAGCTTTTCTAGAGTGCTCAAAGGTGTTTGTATGGAACATGTACCTGTTGAGAGCTAGAAGTACAAGGAAACACTATACAACATAAGGTTAAGAGTGTGGAGGCTGCTGCTACAGGGGCCTTGATCTGGAGCAAGGCTTCACCACTGACTAGTGATGTGACTGTGGCATCTGCCTTCTCTCAGCCTCAAAGTTCTCTCTGTAAAACAGGGGCATACTAATACCTACCACAGAGGGCTGCTGTGACAAATGAATACTCATGATAATGCCCAATATTTACTGAACTTTTACCACGTGCCAGGCCATACTCTTCAGTACTTTACAGACACAGAATTAACTTACTTAATTCTCACAGCTACTCGCTGAAGGAGGTATATAATCTTTATGGTCCAATATTACAGATAAGGAAGATGAGGTACTAAGAGGTCAAGTAACATGTCAAAGTTACATACTAATAGACAGCAGAGATGGGCTCTGGGGCTGCTATTCCAAATATGCTAAATGCACACGTCCTAACACACTGTAAGTTATTCAATAAAAGTTAACTATTATTTTTTATGAGTGATGGTATATTGTGTTTAGCTTCAATCAAAATACTTGGCCTATGTATTTGACAAGACAAATCAACACCAACTTTTGCTGGATTGAGCAAATCACTGTTAACGGAGTGATTACATCCACATCTCCCATATAATTACATAAATTTCACATCTGAGAAAAATTTATTCAAATATGTAGAATACCTATCATGTGCTATAACATATGCTGGACACTAGGGAGACAAAGATGAAGAAAGCATAGTCCTAGTCCTGAAAGAGTTTATTTCGAAAATCTGCATAGGTTTTTGTGTGTATATGAGTATGATCATTTTATCTCGATAGGTGGGGGAGAACAATGGTGTCTGAATGTTACAAGTATATCAAATTGGCGTTTAATGTCCTGGATACCCTCATAACTAGACACAGCCTTCTTTCGTATATACCTTCAGATGGTGAGCTGTTGTATACAATTTTCCACATCCATCATAGCCACATCGAAAGGCCTTCTCTCCACTCTGTTGAGATTTAGCAGTTACTCTTGTTGCATGTCCTTGTAAGACAATCTAGATGAAACAAAAAGTACAATTTAAAGTATTTACACAGAAATAAAGTAGATGAAGTTACAATTTTCAGGAAAAAAAATATAAAATGTGGGTTTCCAGACTCAGGTCATTATTTTCATCCTGAGCCAGTTGGGTTAATTCTGTTATGCGGCTGAAGTCAGCAGCTCTGGAAGAAGTCAACAGGAGATCCACAAGGGGGCACAATCAGCACCCAGAGATTGTAAACTGAAAACAAGCGGGCAGCATACATTGATCCATTGTATGCAGCTGTTCCTTGACATACTCCAGTGAGTGTGTCTGTGTATTTTTTTAAATATTTAAAATTTTTGAAATTTTAAAAATGATATTATATTTATATATACACATATACATATAATAATATTTTTGGAAATATAATGTGCTAAGTCACTTCAGTCATGTCCGACTCTTTGCGACTCCATGGACTGTAGCCCGCCAGGCTCCTCTTTCTATGGGATTCCTGAGGCAAGAGTACTGGAATAGAGTGCCATTTCCTTCTCCATTAAAATACAGTATATATGTAAAATAATGCTTTTAAAAATATATATATATATTGGTACATATGTTCTAAAAACAATGTAAAAGTCGTTTTCAATTTCAAAAGTAATGAAAAAGAAGGGGTTAGATCATCTGAGTCACCTTGGGAGACATCAGAATCCATATGATGCTAGTTTGTGGGGAAAAAAATGGCTCAGATGGTAAAGAATCTGCCTGCAATGCAGGAGAGAGACCCAGGTTTGATCTCTGGGTCGGGACGATCCCCTGGAGAAAAGAATGGCTACCCACTCCAGTATTCTTGCCTAGAGAATTCCATGGACAGAGGAGACTGGCAGGCTACACTCCATGCGGTTGTAAAGAGTTGGACACGACTAAGCAACTAACACTTTCACACTTTCAGTTTAGAAAATCACTTCTCTGGAACTGAACACCATAAGACTTTAAACAATTGCACTGATGTTAGAGGTTTTTTTTGGAGAAGGAAATGGCAACCCACTCCAGTATTCTTGCCTGGGAAACCCCATGGACAGAGGAACCTGGTGGGCTACAGTCCATGGGGTTTAAAGGTTAGACACAACTTAGCAACTAAATCGCCACAGAGGTTTTTTAAAGATGATGACCTATTTTAGAAATTAAGTTACCATGAAACTTGAAGAATGACTTTCTACTTTGTGGGCATGTGGTGATGGTGCTGCCACATCCTATCTGTGCAGACTGTCCTACTTGGCTCAAAAATAACTCTGCCAAAAGCCATTTTATACTATAAAGATTTCAAAATAATGGAGCAAAGATCATCATGACTGATGAGTTACAACAGATGCTAAAAGCTGAGAGAGAAATCTGAAAATAAAAGACACAACAAAGTGAAACAGATGACTCTACTGGCCTTTTTTCAAAGAGCTGTTAGAATCTCTTTTGTTTCTATTTAAAGAGAACTCTCAGTTCCAAAAGAGGTTCTGTCACACCCCATATCACTTGCACATCAACATGGAGTTTTGGTAAACAAAAATTTCATAAGTATATTTTCAATTGCCTGGTGCTTTTTATTCCTATTCCTATTCTTTTTTCTTTTTATATTTATAAACCCTGCATCGAAGAAAATGAATATGCTTCATGGAATCTGATTCTGGTATCAGAACTGATAATTTTATTTATATTGCTAAATATATAAGCTTCTGAACAATGAGTGTTCCCTCCATCTTCAGGTTCCACCTAGAAATTTTTAAAAATCTGCACAACACTATGATTTAATACATTTCATTTATTCATAGGATATATTTACATTAAATAAAGTTTTCTAGGGTAGATAATTTTAAAATTTTATTTACCATACTGTAAGGGACAAAACAACTTTTAAAAATCATTCTGCTCTTTGGGAATGGTCAGGTCCTCATCATTCTAAGTGGGAACGGCAGGCCTTCATCATTCTGAGCAATGATCTACTACAGCAATACACACTTAAATGGTGGCGGGTGGGAGGTCAGGGTGTGGAGGAGCTACAAGGGTTGGGAGGACAGAAGAGAGCCCCGCATTAGAGGGTAACAGTATAGAAGATGTGGTTCAGTCTTTACAAAACAGACACGGATGGCTATACAGAGTCCGTCTTAGGTTTTTCCTTGTGACTGTTAAATCAATTAAAAAACAAGCAGTGGGAGAGGGAAGGAGAGGGTGAGATGTATGGAAAGAGTAACATGGAAACTTACATTACCAAGTGTAAAACAGATAGCCAACGGGAATTTGCGGTATGGCTCAGGAAACTCAAACAGGGGCTCTCTATCAACCTAGAGGGGTGGGATGGGGAGATGGGAGGAGGTTCAAAAGGGAGGGGATATATGTATACCTGTGGTTGATTCATGTTGAGGTTTGACAGAAAGCAACAAAATTCTGTAAAGCAATTATCCTTCAATAAATAAATAAATAAAAATCAGAAGAAAAAAAAAAGGAAAAACCAAGCAGTGGATCTCAGTGTTATTGCTGAATTACAAGCTAGTAATTATCTATGTTCATGTATTGCGGTATATTAATAAATGTTGCAGGGCACAATTTTCTAAATAAAGGTAGGCTTACGTTGTTAAAACATCTAGATAAAAATTGGGCACACTTCCTAATGGGTGCAAGCTTGAAAGTATCTTTACCAAAAAAAAAAAAAAATGATATAATTCCACATCTTCTCTGCCTAGGAAATTCCATCCTTCTAAATCTATGATGCCTGTTCTCATCATTCCAAACAGAGCAGATTCTTCAAATCCTCAGCATCTCTGTAATATTTAGCTTGTATCATGGACTTGGCACTTGATGCTACTGTCTTATTTTAAAGAATTTGTATTTCTTTTTCTTCCCTATTAGCCTAGCAGTTCCTCAATGTCAAAGTCTATATCATATATGCCGTCATACCTCACAGTGCTAGGTAAAGGGTTTATACCACTAACTATATGAGCATAATTCTAAGGAACTAAAAGTCATTTCAGTCAGTCAGTTCAGTCGCTCAGTCATGTCCGACTCTTTGCGACCCCATGAATCGCAGCACGCCAGGCCTCCCTGTCCATCACCAACTCCTGGAGTTTACTCAGACTCACGTCCATTGAGTCGGTGATGCCATCCAGCCATCTCATCCTCTGTCATCCCCTTCTCCTCCTGCCTCCAATCCCTCCCAGCATCAGGGTCTTTTCCAATGAGTCAACTCTTCGCATGAGGTGCCCAAAGTACTGGAGTTTCAGCTTCAGCATCAGTCCTTCCAATGAACACCCAGGACTGATCTCCTTTAGGATGGACTGGCTGGATCTCCTTGCAGTCCAAGGGACTCTCAAGAGTCTTCTCCAACACCATAGTTCAAAAGCATCAATTCTTTGGCACTCAGCTCTCTTCACAGTCCAACTCTCACATCCATACATGACCACTGGAAAAACCATAGCCTTGAGTAGATGGACCTTTGTTGGCAAAGTAATGCCTCTGCTTTTTAATATGCTATCTAGGTTGGTCATAACTTTCCTTCCAAGGAGTAAGCATCTTTTAATTTCATGGCTGCAGACACTATCTGCAGTGATTTTGGAGCCCCCCCCCCAAAAAAGTCTGACACTGTTTCCAGAATCTTTTGGGGGGGGGTGTCAAAAAAGTTCTAGAATTAAAACTGTGATGATCACTGCTCATCTCTGTGAATCTACTAAATCCACGGAGGTGCACACGTTAAACTGGTGAATTGTATAGTACGTGAAATATATAGTAGTAAAATTAAAAGGAAATAAATGGTAATTGGAATAAGAAAATTTCTCTTATTTGCAAAAACCAGAAGAGTCTCTATGAATCCCATAAAAAGTAACTATTATTTTTAAAATTTCACTATTATTTTTTCTGATTATAATAGTAACACATATACATTGGGGGAATTTGGTTACTATAGCAAAGAGTAAAGAGAAAAAGTTCAAGTGAGCTGTAATTCCAGCATCCAAAAAATAACTGTTAATATCTTGGTTTCTATTTAGCATTTTTAAAATATATATATATGTTATATATATATTAGTGTATAAGTTTTATTTTAGCAGAACTGGAATTAAGTTTTACACAAATTCTAAAGGCAGAAATTAATTGAACATGGGACTCCAAATCATCAGAAAAGAGTTCTTCTTGCTGTTTCCTCCTCTTCCTTTCTAAAAGCACCAAGGAAGTTTATCATCTCCCAGGTCTGAAAGATCAAGCCCAACAGCCCACACCTTCAGACCAGGTGGTGGCAGCACTTTATACTGGAAAGGCCCACACCTGAATCTTTTCTGTTATTCCCTCCTAGGCCAAGCTTTAATTCTCGCATGAAACAGATTATCAGAGGTTTGGCATTTAATTTAAGTAAGCCAAAACAATGAAGTTAAGACTGAATTTAAAACCTGTTAGGGGGATTCAAACTGTATTGCAAAAATGTACTTGTTTCTGCTCCTATCCTAACGTCCACACTGTATGCTTCAAGAGCTCAGGGGTGGTGACATAAGGGGCAGAAGCTCCAGTTTTGGAAGAACTACTGAGGACTTCAAGTCTCTGTCAGCAGGGCAGAAGTGAGGCTGGTAACAGAATTTTTTATTTCTAAACCAACTAAAGTCACTAGCATTGACATGTTATGAGAATTATTAGTAAATGCTATTTGCAACAGAACTATTTCCACTAGTAGCTCTAATTATTCAAAACAGACCTGGCATAAGGGCATTCTTGCAAAATACAGTAGGATGAGTACCCACAGCAACACCAACTAGCAAAAGGAACCTCTTAAAAGAAAACCATTGAAATAGCAATGCAATATAACATACAATGGGCTTCCTAGGTGGCTCAGTGGTTAAGAATCTGCCTGCCATGCAGGAAACTTGGGTTCGAACCCGGGGTCAGGAAGATCTCCTGGAGAATGGCAACCCACTCCAGTATTTTTGCCTGGAGAATTCCATAGACAGAGAAGACTGGCCTGCTATAGTCCACGGGGTTGCAAAGAGACACGACTCGGAGACTAAACAACAACATCTGGAAAAATCTCCAAATAGCCAAGGGACACACAGTCAAAAACCCTTTTTATCTCCATGTATAGAATGTTTGAATGGAATGGGAAGCCTCTCCTTTTTTACTGGAAATGTTTCCTTATAAAACCCTTTATCTCTCAATCCCAACCAACATTTATCTTTTCAGTTCTCAAACTATTTTATTCTTCTTGGAACTTGCTTTGTCTACCACTCTTTTCTTATCCTATTTCCATACTAACTTCCCTTTCCACCCACCTCTGACTCCACCATGGCAGAAGTTCTGAAATAATAAATGTTTGACAAATGACTGGTTAAGTACCTACTTCAACAATGATAAATGATATGGCCCCTGCCTTGGTAGGGCTCTCTTTCTAGCTAGTTAAACTGTCCTATAAATGAAGGACAATAATAGAATATAATAATTGCTATCATGGCAGTCCACACAAAGTTCTACAGGGACAAAATTCAAAAGCTGGGAGAACTGTGGGTTAGGGCAAGCTGTCTACAGAAAAAATCTGGAGGTTGAAAAAGAGGGGTGAGCAGAGAAGTCCAGGCAGTAGGAATAGTATCACCAAAAGTATGAAAGTACGTCTGGAAGAAATGGAAATTTAATATAAGAACATTATATTATTTTATCTATATAATAGAATACCATAAAAAAGAAAGGGAAGTTTAGGCCCACATTTGGGAAGAGTTTTAGGTGTCATTCTGAAGTGTGAACCTAGATAATGAAAGTAAAAGAAACTAAAAAATTTAAAGCAAGGGGTTGACCAAGATCAGCTCTGTGTTTCAAAAAAGAAAACTGGTAATGGTGCAGAACACAGTGAAAGACAAAAGAGGCAAGGAGACTAAAACAAGTTTGTATAATCATAACTATGGAGTGATGAAAACCAGTCCAGGACAATTGACTAATGGAACAACATACAATACATGATTCTGTGGATATTTTAAGGACAAAAATGGACAGAATTCAAAATTCAAAAGCTAAATTAATAAACTAGACTTATAACAGGTATTTAAGTGGTCCTTGTAAACAGAAAAACCACCTGATGTGTTATATCACAAGGGAAATGTCTCAAGGGCCATTTAGAAGCTATTATCAGTGAATACTAATTAGCTTCTAAAACCATTTACAGAAAATGACTTCATTACTACTTTATGCTTAATATATGTTCTGAAAATTAAGAGATAACCTTAGCTCTGCCATAAATTCATTATGTGACCTTATGCAAGTTATGTAGGGCCTATTTGCCTATCTGTACCACGAACATTTTATGGCTGATTCATGTCGATGTATGGCAGAAACCAATATAACACTGTAAAGCAATCATCCTCCAATTAAAAATAAATAAGTTTTTAAAAGGAACATATTATGTGAAATCAGTGATATTTTTCCTTTCTTAAAACTTTTTTTTAAGGAGGCAAACTCCTTTGTCAGATGAAATCTCATCCAGCATTCATTTATACAGTATAAATCAGATAAAGGCATTCTGGGCTGCTGCCGACAGAGTTTATGTAGTTGTAGAGTGATAGACATAGGACAGAGGATAACTGGTACCTTTTGCTGCCTGGTTCAGTAAAATTCAATTTACAATAATGGCCTAATGCACACGGCAGATACAGTTTTTATTTTATGCTCTATATAAACTTGTATATTAGGATGTAAATATATTCCTTGGGAGAACAAAATGAAAGCAACCAGATTTTAAAAAGTATGTTCTCTTTCAAGAAATGAATACTAGAAGTATGGCAACAGAGGGACCTTTAGGGAACCATGGGACGTGTCAGCATTGCCAGGAAGATTTTAAAAAACAAAAAAAATCTTCACTGGTTTTATACAATGAATACAACAAGGTAGTGGTCCTTCAGTTTTTAAAAAATTTACTGAAGGACAGTTGGTTTACAATGCTGCGTTAATTTCCGCTGTACAGCAAAAATGATTCAGTTATACATATTGGGTTGGCCAAAAAGTTTGTTCAGTTTTTTCCGTACACTGTAACTAAAAACCTGAATGAACTTTCTGGCCAACCCTATATCTATAGATATATTCTTTTCCGTTATGATTTATCACAGGATAATGAATATAGTTCCCCATGCTAAAGCAGGACTTTGTTGTTTATCCAGGTCCTTCACTTTTTATTTTTATGTCTCTTTACTTTTTGGATTTCTAAATATAAACATGAAACCATGATTACTTAAAAAAAAAGTATACAATAGCTATCTATAGAGTAAGATAATGGTCTTCATTTGGGTTTAAAAAAAAAAAACCCACTAAAAATAATACATATTTTTTTAAATCCTGGGTTCCATCCCAGACCTACCGATAGAATCTCTGAAGTTGGTCTTGGGTTATTTTGCAAAAGTCCCACAGCTCAAACTCATGCTGGCCTTTGATTAATAACCAGTGATCTAATACATTTCTTTAGGAATGAAAAAAAGAGCCTAAGAAAAGCAAGATTCACTTGCTCAAGATCACATAGCTAGATAAAAGTACTGAATATACTTTTTTTTTTTTTTTTGGCTGCCCTGCACAGCGTATGGGATCTTAGTTTCCCAACCAGGAATCACTTCTGTGCCCTTGCCCTGAAAGTGCAGAGTCTTAACCCACTGGACTACCAGGGAAGTCCCCAGAAAATATATATGAAATGTGATCCACATTCAAACTGCCTATACTAAGTGGATTTTGTGGTAATTATCCAACCCATGTACTGGGAGAATCTGCCAACCTAGCCACAGACCTTGATAATCAGGGAAGATGGCATACCTAAGACTGACCAATGAGGTATACCTTGTATGGCCTGGCTTAAAAGGTGAAGCTGAGTCCACAGACTCTCCAGGGAAATCTTGACGTGCTTGTGGGTGGTAAACCTGAATGGCTGTGGTGAAACCAAATGCACACTCAAAGAAAATGCAGAGGAAGCCTGTCTGCGGAGAAAAGAAGGGAGCAGAGATGCCATGGAAGAGGGCAGAAGAAGGAAAAAGGAGTGCTATCAGCCTCCAGTCCTGATTCCTTTACCATTCTGGTTCCTGTGAAGTACAGCTGTTCAGCAGTTCCAATTCTTAATTTCTTATAAGATACGTTCTTCTTACAACCTATCTCTTTTTATCTTGAGCTAGATTGATGGGCTTTCTGTGTTATCTAGCTATTAGAGCTTTGATTGATTAAAACCAAGTCAGGGAATTCCCTGGCAGTCCAGTGGTTAGGATTTGGCTCTCTCACTGCAGGGGCCCTGGGTTCAATCCCTGGTAAGGGAACTAAGATTCCACAAGTTCCATGGTGTGACTTAAAACAAACAAAAAGCTGCCAAGTCAAAGGACTCTGATCTCCAATATAAATAAAACTGGTTTTTAATGAAGTCAAAACTCATGGAAACCATGAACAAGGGCCTTGGGTTCTTATAGAACATGTAAAGGCATCAACAATGTTGCATAATGCCTACACATATACAAATTATGTTCTCATGTATTACCTAAAATACTAATCAAATGAAACTCTCATTTGGTCTTCATAACCCTACGAGATGAGTAAAGCAAAGACTGTTATTCTCATTTAGCTAATAAGAAATCTCAGATACAAAGAAATTAAGTCATTTGCTCACAGTCACACAGCTACTACACAACAGGATGGAAGCTTGACTCAGACTTTTTTAAATTACAAATTACATGCTACTTTGATACCATACTGTTGCAGCATGAGGGTAATGACAACAGTTACAGCCTCCTCAAAACACATCATCCCATCATCCTTACAGCTCTTACAACCAAACACGTGGACATCTTTAAATAGATGAGTTTTTTCACATTGAGTACTACTGACACTGTGAACAGAATAATTCTTTATTGAGGTGGGCTGTCCTATGCCTTGCAGGATATCTACCCAGCAGATGCCTGACACCTGTAACAACCAGAACTGTCTTCAGACACTGCCAAACGTCCTCTAGGGGCAAGACCACCTTCCCTTGAGTGCACATGCTTTCAATACTCTAGGTCTTTGTTGTCTTATGAAATCTGATTTCAAGTAAGAGGTCAGCTCAGTAGCACAACTAGTATGCTTATGTTATAGGTGAAAGAAAAAGCTCTACACTATAAACATCACAATGAAAAAAAACTAAAGCTTTAAAACAAGACTATAAAAAAAATTTATTGTGTTAGGTACAGACCTCTTTAAAGTTCAGCCAGGCACAGAGTTACAACCTCTTAAGCAACTCTGGCAGAACGCCGATAGGATATTTTGACCTTTTAATACCATGTACTTGGCCCTCAACCTTAACTATGGTACACAATTATTTTAGAGGATGGAAGATTCAGAAACTTCTTATATAGCTTTTAACAGACATATGAGTCACAAATACAAACCACATATATAATTTAAAATGTTCTAGTAACTACACTTAAAAGTGAAAAGAAATAGGTGAAGTTAATTTTAGTAATTATTTTATCTAATATATCCAAAATATTATCATTTCAACATGTGGTCAATAGGAGACATTATTAAGAGATATTTTACATTCTTTTTTCATTAGAAGTCTTTGAAATCTGGTATTATTTTAGACTCACAGCACATGCCAGGTGTGACTAGCCACATTTCCCATGCTCAGCAGCAACAACATGCTCAAGTTAAAAAGTGTGGCCCTCACAACTACTGAGCCTGTGTGATGTGACTACTGAAGCCCAATCACCTAGAGCCTGTGCTCCGCAACAGAAGCGGCCACCACAATGAGAAGCCTGTGCACCGCAACAGAGTAGGCCCCGCTCACTGCAACTTGTGAAAGCCCAGGTGCAGCAATGAAGACCTGAGCAACCAAAAATAAATAAGTACATTTTTAAAAAGTGTGGCCCTGAAGCGATAACTTTAGGAATTAAATATGATAAAAAAAACTCTTGGAAGAATTAAAAAAAACAAAAAATCTGCTATGAGACAACAGTCAACAAAACATTAGAACTGCTAAGAACAAAAAGTAGCAGCATTAAAGCAAGAACATACGACAATGATCATACAAAGTCCAAGAACGCCCGCTCACACAAACACCTACCCTCAAACAAACACAAAAACACAGAAATTCAAAACAGAATCTTGAATTTTGACTTGTAGGGCTTCCCAAATGCTTCTGTGACTCCTCTGTACTTAACTACAGTACTTGTGGAGGCACTGACCGCTGCTCTAGGTGATTAGCTTGGTAAGGGACAGCCAATGACTGGACCCAAGGTGAGCATCTGAATCACAGGCAGCCGACCCGGGGCCATCTGCAGCCCAGGAAGCTGTCTGGTAGAAGAGGTAGAAACAGCTTTGACCAGAAGGAACAATGATAATTAGCTAGGCTGGACCCTCTCTCTAGAAGCCGAAACGGGAAGTATTGAAGGAATCAATTATAAGCAAAAGAAACAAAAAGACATAACAACCAAAGTAGCAAAGTTTAATCACAGTAAGGGTGAAGGCCCAGAAAAAGGATTTACAGACTGCCATGGATGGGGCAGACATAAGACCACCTGGTCTCCATAATTGCCTTGGACTCTAGAACACAGGCTTCATCTGGATTTCTGTGATATTTCTACTTCTTTAGTGCCACTTTCAACCAGATCATAAATTCTGAGACCTGAGGTAGCTGGAGAAAGCTGCTGCCGAAGGCACACTGTTTTTCTGAACTGGTAAAAATTTCCCTAAAGAGGTACTAAGTTCCCAATTCTTGCTTTCATCCTTAGAAGAGTCCAGAAATGCTGAGAGAAAGAGATTCAAATATAAAAAAGTAGCCTTACACACCTGCATTTTTTTCTCTTGCTCATTTTCTCCGATTATTCCGGAACCTGTTACACCTTCACTTCCATCAATGGACACCTATAAGAATAAAATAAAGTTAAAAAAAGTAGGGGGGACTTTTAAACTATATAAATGATATAATTTCAATACAGGGAGAAATCACAGCCCTTCTGATGTAAAACTTAAGATGTTCCTTCACCTTTTCCAATCTCTAATGTCTACTTCATAATCCATAAGCAGTTCCATCTATATACCTCATTGTTTCTTTTATGGCACTCATCCTTGAATTTTTTTCTGTGTGAATTACCTGCTACCCATTTCCCTTCTATAAGCTCTTACTTCATTCCTTTATTTTTATTCAAATATTTCTTTCTACCCTTCACTTCTTTAGGATAAATGCTGACCTTCTCTTTGATGCTGTCTCATTTTGACTTTGAGATTTCTAGTTTCTTTTTTTTTTTCTTTTAAAGAAAGATAAAGAAGCTGAAGCTCCAGTACTTTGGCCACCTGATATGAAGAGTCGACTCACTGGTAAAGATCCTAATGCTGGGAAAAACTGAGGGCAGGAGGAGAAGGGGGCAACAGAGGATGAAATGGTTGGATGGCATCACCAACTCAATGGACGTGAGTTTGAGCAAACTCCAGGAGATGCTGAAGGACACTGAAGCCTGATGTGCTGCAGTCCATGGGGTTGCAAAGAGTTGGACATGACTCAGTGACTGAACAACAACAAAAGCAGCTCTACCTGGGATGTTCTTGACATTGTAAAATGCTATACCTTTGCTGCATACTGTTCCAAAGCACTGATGGTGTCGGGGTCAATGGCGGCATCCCCAGTGTGCAGACCTGCCACTGTCCCATCAGCTTGAATTGCCAGGATGGTGTCAGACTGTGGGACTTGCACTGCATGGTGGATGTAAGCTGTGGTGCCATCTTCCAACTGAACTGCCTGTAATGCACTCTGGTCATAACTATCTGAGGGAGTGGAAGAGAATGGCATTAAATTAAAGGTAGTGTGATAAACAATTACATGTTTAAAGGAAGCAGGGAATGAAGTTTTATTGAGCAGCTACTATGAGCAGGGCCCATGTGCTTTATGCGTGTATTTCACTCAATCTTCACAAATATTCTCTGAGGTGGGTACACTTATCACCCTATTGTACAAATGGCAAACTGAGGCTTAAAGAAGTAAAGATACTTTCTTAAGACCCAGGAAATAAAAAACTAACAATTAATAGTCAAAAGCATTATGCAGAGAAACTAGGATCTGAACTCATGCCAATATGACTCCATCATGTTTTTTTCCCTCTAAATAACCACACCAAGATGCACACAGAATTGTTAAATAATAAATCTAGCCAATTACAGTGAACCTGTGATCAATTTCCACTGCTAAAGAAAAAAAAAGTCAGAGTTTACTTTTCCTCAACTTTAATAAATTTACTTACAAATTAAAATATTCTAAATTTTTAAAAGTTTCTTTCTTTGTTTTCACAACTAAACAGTCTTTTAAAATATTTACAATCATTCGATAATAAAATATTTTATAAAATAATAACAATAACTAATATTTATTGAGCGTTTACTTGGTGACAAATATTGTTCCAAGTGCTTTAGATGTTTGTATATTGTCTTTACAACTACCCTATGATGAGGATGTATATTATAATCTTCATTCCAGATGATGAAACTGAAGCACAAGAAGGGTAAATAATTTGCTCCAGGGCACACAGCTAAAAGACAACAGATCCAGACTGGAACCCAGATAGTCTGGCTGCAGAGCTGTGCTCATTACTCCTATGCATTTCACCTCAATCCCCTGATCTTCCCTACACAAAGTTAATACGCATGAACATTTTACCATATTGATTTTATTTTATTTTTTTTACCATATTTATTTTAGATAGTTTTAAAATTTTTATTTAGTTTTAAGGACCAACCCAAGGGGCAAAGGACCTTGCTAAAGACAGTACCTTTAAAAGGAAAAAAAATCCAAAATTTAACTTTCAAATGTTTCAATTTCATATTTTAAAAGCAGCCTCTATTTGAAGTCTTCCCAGGAATCAGGGTTTTGCTAGTCCAAACTGCTACTGGACAACTCAAATCATTAACAGAGTTTGATCAGACTGTGCCAAAATCTGCCATCTTACATTTGAGAGAAGAATTCTTCTTTTACATAACACCATTTCAGCAACTGAAGGTCTTATTTTTCCCACACCCCATTTCTCCCTTGTTTTATTCAAATGTTCAGAGCTAATTTACCTTTGGAGGTATGGTGAATAAATGCTGTAGTTCCATCTTCTAACTGCACTGCTTGCCCATCCTCTAAACGCAAACTGTCCCCTGCTCAAAAACAATGCTTACATTTAGATCCCATGTTATCCAAACATATTCTGATAATTCAGCAGCAAGAGAGTCAATAAACCATTAAACACATCATACAAACCTACGCTTGCTTTAAGGATCCTTGAATATAAATAATTTCAGCAAAGCTGCTCTGAATAAGTGTTTAAAGGTAAAAAATATGTTTATAATACCTGAGGAATATATACCAGGGGATAAGGAGAATTGACAGGAGGGAAAAGAAAGAAGAAAATAAGAAGACATGTAGGATTTAGCTCAACTAATAGAAATATTCATTTAAAACTGTTGCCCATTTATCTCCAGAGTACAGTCTAGTAACTTCTTTTATATTATGTCTGAGAGAAAGTCTCAAGTTAAAATAGTCTTTAGATCCTCTCTTTGACATCTACCCATCTCTCCTTTCAGAAGGAGGACTAGAGATCGGGACCAAGTTAAAGTAGTAAGAGGCAGCTGGAGGCAGAAAACACTGAAGTATGGGAATCAGGAAGGTTAAGTGAGTATCAAATACTTACTAGTTTTAGGTATGGGTACATGTTGAACATAGGCAGCAGAACCATCCTCCAACTGAATGACCTGACCATCTATGAGTTTTCCATCTAGAAACAAAAGATTTAAGCCAATAAATTAGGACAAGCAAGAAATTTAAACTTCATACAATTTCAAAATGATATCAACTATAAAAACATACACTACTTAAGATCATGTTCATCTTGCTTCTTCCCTCAATGTTCTGAGGCAATTCAATAACACATCCAGTGATCCTACAGAAAGCAGAAAATCCTCCCTCAGCCATCCTTCCTCCCCTCCAATTTTCAATTAGTTTCAATTTTGAATTAGAGGAAGAATGGCTCATGATAGCAAGCTACATGAGTCAAACCTCCATATACCTTTCAGAGCCACTTAGGAATAGGGACCCTGACCACAGCAAAGCTACAACTGGGAAGACAGAAAGACATATCAGTGCATGAGAGGTTAGTTGTCATTCTTATCCTTGGGGGCTACAAGTCCCTTGATTATGCATAGGTGTGCTCAGTAGGTTTCCATAAAAACAAGAAATTTAAGAACCAGGCTATTTCTTGGAGCAAAGTAAACACTGATTTAGAAACAATGTAATAAAAGCAAAACCAAAGGTCTATTTTTATGCATATTTTGTAAAAACATTAAATAATAATTTAAAGTGCTAAAGGTCTTACTGATAATAGGTCAAGGAAACTAACCTCTCCCTTTCCTCACTAATTCTGATAGCCTAGAGTATTTTCCAAATATCTCAAAAGGTTTCCTCAAATTATCAAAACAAAATTTAAGTTAAACTGAAATGACTTAAAATTACCACATGCAATATACATTATCTTTAGGAGGGGTTAGGAAAAAGTTATAATTGCTAGGTATTCCAACTCTGAGGTTATGAATTGCTGGTAATAACCAATGGGCTGTATATGAAGCACATACCTTTAGAATTGTGCTGTATATAAGCAGTAGAACCATCTGCAAGTGTTACTGCTTGCAGGCTTACACCTTCCATGTTTTCTAAATTGTCACCATCTATTACAAAACAAAAGGTATTTTCTTTAGATAACTATCATATGTGCATGCTGTTTAAGTTTTTAAGTAAAAATTAATCAAAAGGCAGACTGCTTAACTTAGACTCAAATGGACTTTCTTATAGCATTTACAAAAAAATATTTCCATGCCCTACTGTACCCAGCATCCACACCAAGGTAAAAATGCTCATAAAAAGGCTTAGCTTTGTGTTGCCTTTAGCTAAGGGAGGAGGAACAAAGTTATTACATTTTTTCCATTTTCCCTTAAGATAAATATTTCCAAACCCACAGGGTCCCTTCAAACAGAGCTGCTCACCTGCCACAGTCACTGCCTCTGTCAGGCACAGGGTAACATGCTGGGCCTCCATTCCTCCTCCAGGAAACTCTGTCATTCCCTGAGAATCCCGATTTATCTGGGCTAACAACATTTTCTACCTTGAAGAAAAATGCAGGCATTGAGAACAAAAAACAATGTATTTACAAAATAAAATCTACAGAGAATATTTATGAACTACAAAAAACTGCCAAGGAAGTTATAGAATGTTTTGAAATAAGCTGGAATTTCACTTAATATGCAGGGTAAGATTATTAGCCCAAAGTCCAGAGCATGCTTTTAATAATTCATCAGAAAATTACTGAGCATACTGACAAGTCTTGCCCATCAGTTCTGTACCATGTCTAAAACTCCTGTAATTAGCATTCTTTGGGTTTAACATGGTTGAATATTCCCACTTAGAATCCATGAATGTACTGAGTCCATTCTGTGGACAATCTTCAGAAATCTATCCTGAATCTGGCCACTTCTCACAAGCTTCACCTCCCTGATCCAAGCCACTACCATCTCTTACCCTAAGTTGTTACTGCAACAGCATCGTAATTGGTCTCCCTGCTTCTACTGTGACCTCCTTCACAGTCTCCTATCAACACAGCAATCAGACTGCCCTTTTTGAAGGGAAAAGTTAGATCTTGTCTCGCTTCTCAAAACTCTTTGATGATTTGTCATCAAAGTAAAGCCAAAAGTCCTTATGCTAGCCTGTGAGGCCAATGATCTTGCCCCCATTTTCTACTGCTCTACATCTCATTCATTCCATTTCAGCAACATCAGTGCCCTTGCTTTCCCTCTAACATAGTGGATGCTCTGCTGCCTCAGGACCTTTACATTTGATGTTTCTTCTGCTTGAAACAGTCTTCCTGGTATCTTCATTATTACTCTCTCGTCTTCTTCCAGTCTTTGTTCAATGGCACCTCAAATGAGAGCTTCCTTATTTACCTCACTGCAAACTGTATCGCCAACCCTCAATGATGATACACTCTATCCTTCTTCCTTCCTTTATACTTCAGCACAGTACTAATAAATTGACATTACATGTATTTACTTATTTTGTTTGTTTCTTATCTATTTCTCCCTCTACTAGAATGGACAGGGATTTTTATCTGCTCTCTGCTGACTAAAGTGCCTACAAAGTACCTGGCACATAGTACACAATAGGTGCTAAATAAATGGATGCATGAATGGCTCTTTAACCAATCTTCACCATAACCCCCTGCCTCCCTTTTCCCACCTCCAGGTCCCATAACTTCTGTGGGCCTTGAGTTGTCTCTAACAGAAATTGTGATAATTTAGCTGCCTTAAGCCAGGGAACTGGACAACAGCATCTCTTGAGGACTTTTTCAGGTCTAAAGATCTAATTTCAGCTGTCAGTATTTAAAAGGGAAATATACAGATATTAGTAACATTTTACAATTGTTTAGGACTAGAAGATTTTCATTTTATAAACACTATAAACTGCACCTTCTTTGGATTAAAGCCAAGGACTATGGTTTAGACTCACAGAAAGCCAGTCAAGAACTGACTTCTCAGGGATTCCTGAAATATTTATAATCTATATCTGTTTATAGAGTGTATGGAAACTTCAATTATTTCCTTGCTACTTCTAAGGACTAACAGAGAAGCCTCAAAATAATAATGGTACTCTGCTATTAAGCTCCCTGATGAGTTTAAGATTGGGACAGGCTCATTTTCAGAACAAGTACTGTCACCATACAACAGAAATAAGACAAGAAAATGGAAGGGAAAGCACCTATAAAAATGTAGTAAGTACTGTATAATTTTTACAGTATACATCTAGATAGTGAATTTTGAAAAAGGCAGATTACAAGTTAATTTGGGTCATGATACTAAAAAATGTCCATTTGACCATAACTCAAGCATTTGTCCTTTTCATTCAATTATTTATAAATCTCCAAATAACTACATCAACAGGTAACTGATAAAAGTTCTTTCTTGTCTGAAAGCTGGTAAAGTGTTAAATTTCCTTAGGAAGGCTTCAGCACCTGTAGCTTCTATCCTAATCGAAAAAAATGTACATTAACTCAAAGATGAAGAGTCAGCTGATTCCTGGACACAAATTGCTGGCAAATACACTTGGTGGTAAAGGATTCAGAAGAGATCAAATGTGTACTACCACTGCCAGAGATAATAAGTGATGTCAGGTCACAGCCCATCTTATTCTCAAAAAGACTCCGTGATACAGCTAATGCCCTTTGTTAGAAAATGATCAAATGGGGGAAAATATGATAGTGAATAAATGAAATAAGCTAGAGTTAAAACACTCTATAGTTACTCACACCATATTCACATTCATGTCGTGATTGTGCATCAACATTTTCAGATAGTGTGTAAACAGCATGTGAGAGGGGCTTCCCAGGCGGCTTGGTGGTAAAGAACCCACTTACAACGCAGGAACACGGGCTTGATCCCTAGGTTGGGAAGATCCCCTGGGGAAGAAAATGGCAACCCACTCCAGCACTCCTGCCCAGGAGACCCCGTGGACAGAGAAGCCTGGCGGGGCTGCAGAGAGTTGGGCACAGCTGAGCACGCACAAGCATGTGAGATACACACACATCTCCAGAAAGGGCCACCTTGCGAAAGGTAGTCAATTTCCTGTGCTTTAATAATGAATCGTGGACCAAAATCAGACACAGGGAGGCTGTGGTGGGGCACAACAGGAATCTCAAAGGAAGACATACGTAAAGTGATAAGTTCCTGCCTTTCCGGAAGATACTGATGAATATTAACATAAGAAAAGAGAAAAAAAAACACATTTATGAAGTGCAGCACACGTTATATCCAGAATAAAGCATTCCTACAACTCAACATCAAAAAACAATAACCCAAATTGGACAAAGGACTTAATAGAAATTTCTTCAAAGAAGATAAATGGCCAACAAAGATGAAAATATGCTCAATATCACTAATTATTGAGGAAAGGCAAATCAAAACCATGATTAGATATCACCTCACACCTGTAAGAATGTCCACTACCAAAACACAGGATAAGTTTTGGCAAGGACATGAAGAAATTAGAACCTTTGTGCACTGTTGGTGGGAATGTAGAATGGTGCATACATGAATGCTCAGTCATGCACTTATCATAACACTTATCACAGTATACTCTAATTACCTTTCTCCAGAGCAGAAGCAGTGTGTTTATAGTACGTGCACACGCGCTCAGTCTCTTCAGCTGTGTCCGACTCTTTGTGACCCCGACTGTAGCCTGCCAGGCTCCTTTGTCCATGGGATTCTCCAGGCAAGAATACTGGGGTAGACTGCCATTTCCCACTCCAGGGGATCTTCCCAACCCAGGAATCAAACCCAAGCTTCTGGCATCTCCCGCGCTGGCAGGCAGATTCTTTACTACTGCTGCTGCTGTTGCTGAGTCGCTTCAGTCGTGTCTGACTCTGGGCGACCCCACAGACAGCATCCCACCAGGCTGCCCCGTCCCCGGGATTCTCCAGGCAAGAACACTGGAGTGGGTTGCCGTTTCTTTACTACTAGCAGCTGCTATTAAAAACAGTATGGAGGAAATTCCCTAGCAGTCCAGTGGTTGGGATACTTTGCTTTCACTGCCAAAGGCACAGGTTCAATCCCTGGTCAGGGAAATAAGATTGCCACTCCACAAAAAAAAAATAATAATTAAAAAAAAAGATAAAAACAACAACAACAACAAAAACAAACAAAAAAGACTGTTACTCCACAAGCTGAGTGGCACGGCCAAATAAATTTAAACAAAATAAAAACAGTATGGAGATTCCTCAAAAAATTACAAATAAAATTTTACCATATGATCAAGCAATCCCACTTCTGGGCATATATCCAAAGGGATTAAAAGCAGACTCTCAGGAACTTCTCTGGTGGTGCAGTTGTTAAGAATCTGTCTGCCAATGCACGGGACAAGGGTTTGATCTCTGGTCTGGGAAGATCCCACATGTGGTGGAGCAACTAAGCCCGTGCACCCCAACTGCTGGGCCTGTGCTCTGGAGCCCGGGAGCCACAACTGCTGAAGCCCAAGCACCTGGAGCCCACACCCCACAAGAGAAGACACCGCAACGAGAAGCCACACAATGAACCAGGGAGCAGCCCCCACTCATTGCAACTAGAGAAAAGCCCTCATAACCACGAAGATCCAGTACAACCAAAAATAAAAAAATAAAGATAATCATGCTTCCCACATTAAAGAAAATTAGTAATTAAATACTTGCTGATTTCATCCCCTAAAAAAAAAATCAGGGTTTCCTCAGTGGTTTGAGTCTACATCAGACCAATATTTTAAAATGTGAAGCCCTTAGATATCTCAAATTTGGTGTAAATTGTGAGATACAATTATTACCATGAATTATTATGAAAATATAAATCTAATGGTTTAGGTATAAGAGTAAGGACTTCAACTAAAAGTAATCTTTATTATAGTAAGAAATGATACAAAAAGAAATCTAGATTAACAAATCCTAAAGACTTTTTGCATGAAGCTACAGAAACCAGACTCATTTGAAAAGACCCTGATGCTGGGAAAGATCGAAGGCAGGAGGAGAAGGGGGAGACACAGGATAAGATGGTTGGATGGCATCACCAACTCAACGGACATGAGTTTCAGTAAACTCTGGGAGTTGGCGACGGACCAGGAAGGCCTGGTGTGCTGCAGTCCATGGGTTCACAAAGAGTCAGACACGACTGAGCGACTGAACTAACAGAAACCAGACCTTCAGAAATTGTCAAACTCCAGTTCTAACCTCAGGCTGGTTCCACCTACACACTTACCTGAGAAGTCACACCTTTCTATTACCTGGTCTTAATTACAAATTTTCCTTATAAATTCACTAATATACAAAGTGCTTCTTCATTTAAGCATGGTCATTTGTGCTGCATTTTATGACATCTCCTACCCTGGAATGAGGAAGTTTCTTAGTATAGCCAACATAAAAATAGCAGGCTATTCTGTAACTTTGTAGTTTGCTGATTCAGTTACACTGCTTTGATTAACCTTTGTGGAAAACTATCTCTAAATCTCTTCAGTTTTATTTAAATATTAATACACCCAGGGAGTAAGCATGTTCCATGGATGCAATGTAATTCAGTTAAGCACAGAGTAGTTAGAACGTGCTAATAAATGACATAGTTTTCATAGGCTGTACAGAATGCTAAAGAGTAAAAGGGAGGGACAGAGTTTATACTACCAATTTTAAAGACGTAGGATATTCTAGTGGGTGGGTGAAATGTTGAAACTTGAAGGCTTTACCAACTTCCAGGAACATTCAGAAATGAAAGATTTACAACAGACTGGCAGGAAGTTGAGATGAGGCCTGGAGAAGTAAAACTAAAATATGTGTGAGAAAAAGCTCTGAGAACAGAGACAAGAATTTAGAAATGGACATATAGGTCTAGTCATCAGAAACATCAATGTTGGTGATGGTCTGTTCTTAACTGAAACACTGATATGAAAAATAACCGAAAAAAAAAATTCTCTCTCAAATCTCAACAATGCGGTACTAACAGCAGGGCTTGATAAGGGCATTCCTGCATAGTTCAGTTTACTAAGCATGCCCTGGCCTGCCTGCACTGAGTCTAGGGAGTTTGAGGAAGTAAGTAGCAGGAGAGAGGTTCTGATATATTCAAACTCCACTTCTAACTGTGATCCTAGGTTGTACTTTATTTCCCCCAAGATAAACACTGTATATGTTAATATTTTATTATTCAAATTGCTCATCTTGTCATAGGTAAGGGAAGCAAAACATTGTCAGACAATTACGAAAATTACACAGAGCACTCCTGACAGACAACCGCAACAAAACAGATCCTTTGTACAAAAAAGTACATGGAATAGGACACTAAACATGGATAGTAAAAACATACACCTCTAGTCAGAAATAACTTTGTATAGGTCTCATATTTACAAAGCATTTTTCAGATCTAAAAGCTTATTTGATGGAATAAAAGTTGTGAAGGGACATAAAAGTTCTTGGGCTATTCCAGCCTCTTCTGAATCCCCAAACCTGTCCAGAAAACTTACATTTCTTTGTTTCCTCATGGCAACTATTTAAATATTTTCCATTTGTCTCAAACCTCCACCCCCTCTTCTGCTATCCCCCCACTCTGTCTCCTTCAGGACTTCAATTAATCAGCCCTCAATGTCACAGAAAATAAGTCATCAGAGGAATTCTCTGCCAATAAACCTCACTCCAC
The DNA here is from genome assembly GCF_910594005.1 of Cervus elaphus. Taxonomy (NCBI): domain Eukaryota; kingdom Metazoa; phylum Chordata; class Mammalia; order Artiodactyla; family Cervidae; genus Cervus; species Cervus elaphus. The sequence goes on from NC_057815.1 coordinate 56,277,266, forward strand.
TGCATTTCTGCACGTTTCTTCCTTCTTCTCCTACCGCATTACTTTCCTACAAGGTAAGACCAATTCTTCAACCTGTACTCTCCATTTCGTCTTTCCTCCACAGGGATTTCATGGACCTCTTCTGTAAACAATTTCCCTCTCCCACAGTTTCTTCCAATCAATAACTTAAAAAACACAAACACAAAACAAAAAAACTCACCTCTGACTCAGCTACTTGTATCTCTTTCCTATCACAGCTAGATTTCCTTAACAGCTGTTACGAAGAATGCTTCCTGATTTCCCACTGCCATCTATCTGATTTCTGTCCCTAAGAACGGAAACTCTCTGGTTGGTCACTGATCTCCATTTTAACATGAAGTTCAATGGCCATTCCTAGGTATGAATGAGAAATGAAAATATTCATCCATCCACAAAGAGACTTATACAAGAATGTCCATAGCAGCTTTATTCATAATAGTTACAAGCTGGAATGAACTCAAATGTCCAACAATAAAAGAAAGGATTAAAAAAAAAGTTGTGATAAATTCATACAATAGAGTATTACCTAGCAATAAAGAGAAACAAACTATATACACATACATAACAGTATGTAACAATAACAGTGATGAATCTCAAAATTATTATGCTGAGGGAAGTAAGATAGTCCATAATATAACTTCCAAGAACACCATAATTAATCTAGTGTTAGAATAAAATGTGATTGCAAGGTTAGGGGGCTGACTGGAAAGGGGAACAAGGGAATTTTCTGTGGTGATGGACATGTTCTATTATCTTGAGTGATGATCATCTGGATGTATACAATTGCCAAAACTCATCAAATTGAAAATAGATGATTATACCCCAAATTTTCAAAAAGTTTTTTTAAATGACCAGACATTATAATATCGTTAAACATTAAAAAAAAAATGTGACGGATACTTTTCTGTCTTTGATACCATGGACCTTTTTCTCTTTTCTAGAATACTCTCCTGCATTGGAATCTACGCATCCACATGCTCCTGGTTTCCTCTAACTTCCTAACCAATCCTTTTCCATTTCTCCGACGGGTTCCTAAATGTTGAGAACCTGCCGAGTTTGCATCCTCATTTGTTCTTTCATTTTATGCACTTTTCCTCTTGGAATATCATATCCATTCCCATGGTTTCAAAGATCTCTATAATTTACAAGTTTTCTAAAATGATCAAGTCTTTCCTCTTAATGGCTCCTGATCTATTTATCTAGCTGCTTGTTGGCCTTGATGACATTCACGGTCCACAGCCACCTCCATCTCAAAACAGTTTGCCATAAAATTCTACTTTTCTATTTTCTACCTCAATGATACAATCACCTACCCAGCAGTCAAATCCCCCTTAATCTCCAACTGATCACCAAAAATGATCACTTTACCTCCTAAATATCTGTCAAATGCATTCACTTCTCTTATTAGGCAGTCTTAATTCAGGCGACCATCACCACTTGGGTTATTACATCAGCCTCCTGAAATCCACCTTTACCCTCCTTCAACCTGATCTCCACAGCACTGTCCTGCTGCTGCTGCTAAGTCGCTTCAGTCATATCCGACTCTGTGCGACCCCACAGACGGCAGCCCATCAGGCTCCGCTGTCCCTGGGATTCTCCAGGCAAGAACACTGGAGTGGGTTGCCATTTCCTTCTCCAGTGCACGAAAGTGAAAAGTGAAAGTGAAGTCGCTCAGTCGTGTCTGACTCTTCGTCACCCAATGGACTGCAGCCTACCAGGCTCCTCTGTCCATGGCATTTTCCAGGCAAGAGTACTGGAGTGGGTTGCCATTGCCTTCTCCGACAGCACAGTCCAAGTGCTTTCAAATCCAATCAGAGCATTTCTCTGTCATAAAAACCTTCAAAACTTTCCCACTTACCCATAAAGTCCAAATACCATGATTGGGGTTCTACTAACTTCTCCAATACAATCATCCTGGTTTGCCCAATACTGACAAGGTTCCCAGGTCAAGGAACTTTCACTTCTGTTTTATTTCTCTGGGGGGAATTTGTTTTTAAAATCGGTATAGCTTCCAGTTCAAGACAGTGGAGTAGAAGGCCTGTGGTCAGCTCTCCTGCGAGAGCACCAAAACTGCAACCAGCTGTTGGAACAACCAACAGGAGGACGCTGGAACCCACCAAAAAGATACCCCACATCCAAAGACAAAGAAGCCACAGTGATATGGTAGGAGGGGCACAATCACGATAAAATCAAATCCCATACCCACTAGGTGGGTGATCCACAGACTGGAGAACAGTAATACCAAAGAAGTTCTCGCACTGTTGTGAAGGTTCTGAACCCCACATCAGGTTTCCCAGCCTGGGGATCCAACAGAGGGACTGGAAATCTCCAGGGAATATGGCCTTGAGGGCCAGCAGGATTTGATTATAGGCCTTCCAGAGCACTGAGAGAAATAGAGACTCCAAGCTTGGAAGGCACAAACAAAATTCTGCGTGCACCAAGACCCAGAGGAGAGGAGCAGTGACCACACTGGAGACTGAACCAAAACTACCTACCAGTGTTGGGAGGGCCTCCTGTGGAAGCGTGGATCGGCATGGGCTCACCACAGGAACAGGGGCACTGGAAGGTCCCCCTTGGCATAAAGTCTCTTGGAGTTCACCATTAAGTCTACCATAGAGCCCACAGATCCCAGGGCTGGATCAAACAACTACCAGGGAGAGTGTCCAACCCCACCCATCAGCAGATAATTGTATTAAAGCTTTACTGAGCAAGGCCCTGCCCACCCGAGCAAGACCCAGCTTTTCCCATTCATCAAGAAGCTGACATAAACCTCTTAGCAGCCTCATCCATCAGAGGGCAGACAGAAGAAGCAAGCAGAAGCACAGTCTCACAGCAGCTATAACAAAAACCATTATTACAGAAAGTTAATCACGATGCAAAAGCAGAAAGTTATGTCCCAGATGAAGGGAAAAGATAAAATCCCAGAAGAACAACTAAATGAGGTGGAAACAGGTACCTTCCAGAAAAAGAATTCAGAATAATGATAGTGAAGATAATCCAGGATATTGGGAAAAGAATGGAGGCAAAGATTGAGGAGATGCAAGAAATGTTTACCAAAGATCTAGAAGAACTAAAGAATAAACAAACAGAGATGAATAATACACTAGAAGGAATCAATAGCAGGATAACTAAGGCAAAAGAACGGGTAAATGAACTGGAGGACAGAATGGTGGAAATCACTGCCACAGAACAGAATATAGAAAAAAGAATGAAAAGAAATGAAGATAGCCTAAGAGACCTCTGGGACAACAATAAACACGCCAACTTTCAATATACCAACATTTGCATTACAGGGGTCCCAGAAGGAGAAGAGATAGAGAAAGGACCTGAGAAAATATTTGAAGAGGTTAATAGCTGAAAACTTTTTGAACATGGGAAAGGAAAGAGTCAACCAAGTCCAGGAAGCAGAGTATCCCAGGAAGGATAAACCCAAAGAGGAACACACAGAGACACACAGTAATCAAACTAACAAAAAATAACGACAGAAATAAAATATTAAAAACAACAAAGGAAAAACAACAAATAACATACAAGGGAATTCCCAACAGGCTACCAGTTGATTTCTCAACAGAAACTCTACTGGCCAGAAGGGAATGGCATGATATATTTAAAGTGATGAAAGGAAAAAAAGAAGAAAAAAATAAAGTGATGAAAGGGAAGAACCTACAACCAAGAATACTCTACCCAGCAAGACTCTTCCTTCACATTTGATAGAGAAATCAAAAGTTTCCCAGATAAGCAAAAGTTAAGAGAATTCAGCAGCACCAAACCAGCTATCCAAAAAATGCTAAAGGAACTTCTCTAGGCAGGAAACACAAATGAAGGAAAAGACCTACAGAAAATAAACCCCCAAACAATTAAGAAAATGGTAACAGGATCATAATATAACCTTAAATGTAAATGGATTAAACGCACAAGCCGAAAGACACAGACTGGCTGAGTGGATGAAAACCTGTGCATATATGCACTTCCACTTACCATATTACCCAAACTAGGATCTAACAGAAAAATCTGTAATCACTTTTTAAAATCCAGATACATATCAGAATTATCTTGAAATTTTTTGAAAAATACAAGTGCTCAGGTATTGCTTTTACCTCCATAGCTCCATGTTTCTAATGAGCAGTCATGTTTAAAAACTGGACTACATGATGAACTTTTATCTAATTTGTTTCACTTTTGATATCTCATATTCAGTGTTCCCATTTCATTTAGCTTATGTTTGCCATCTCCTTTTTTTTGATATTCTTTCCCAAGTCTTTATCAAGTGTAGTAGAAAAGCTTTTGTATACATATATATAAACATGTATACTTTACATATTAAAAATATATGTATTTTTGCCTAACTAAAAAAATTATGACATTTTTATTCCACTTGACTTATGAATAGAATACTAGATTTCTAATTAAAAAATAGATATGCAACAAAGGTTTACTGTATAGCATAGGGAACCATAGTCAATATCATGTAATACTCTATGATGGAAAATAATTTAAAAAATAATATATATTTGTATAACTAAATCACCTTGCTGTGCACCTGAAACACTGTAAGTCAACTACACTTCAATAAAAAAATATATATATATATTATAGAATAAATAATAAAAAAGAAAAAAAAACTGGAATAGTCTTGGGCAAGGGCTTCTCTGGTTAACTCAGACAGTAAAGAATCTGCGTGTAATGCAGGAGACCCAGGTTCCATCCTTGGGGTGGGAAGATCCCCTGGAGAAGGGAATGGCTACCCACTCCAGTATTCTTGCCTGGAGACTTTCAAGGACAGAGGAGCCTGCAGGCTATAGTTCCTGGGGTCGCAAGAATCAGACACAACTGAGCGACTAACACTTTCAAAGGCAAAACAGCTTGGAAACTATTTTAGACATAATAAAAGACTGAGCACTGAATAAATGTGTAAATGCTGTTGGAAGCCAGAGCTCTCATTAAGGAAGAAGGGAAATGCAAATATGGAATAAGGGAAGAAAACAAAGAGCTCTGTGGGATGAGCTGGAATTGGAGGTACTGGTGTGAACTCAGTCTCTAAAATGTGCTTATGTGTGTATACACAGGCATATCCTACTCTGTTCTCCTTTTGCTCCTTCCTAAGGTAGCTATTTTTCTCCAAGGTTCTAAACACAGTAAAACCACTCAAAAACTGGCATGACCGAACAACTAACACTTTTACTTTCAGCAAATCAAGACAAGTTGATCACTCTATCCTTCAGTCTTATTCTAGTACAATCTTACATTCCACATTCCAGCAACACTGATTAAAATTCTAGTAGCTAATGATACTAGTATCATTTAATATTATTAATAATTTAAAAATTTAATAATGATAACTTACTCTTCCAAATTACTATATGCCAGGCATTACTACTAAATCATTTAATCCTTCTAGTAATCCTACGAATTAAGTATCACTTTACCACAATTTTGCAGATGAAGAAAGTGAAACTCAGGTTAAACGATGTCCTTAACTTCACAACATAAGTGGTAAAATCACCTAACCATTTCGCTCAACAACTTTTACATGAGCCCAAAGTATCTCTTCTTGCATCTGGGCTCTGAACAGTGCCATTCATTCCCTCTAGAATACTTTTCCTTCTCTTTGCTGCTGCTGCTGCTAAGTCGCTTCAGTCGTGTCCAACTCTGTGCAACCCCATGGATGGAAGCCCACCAGGCTCCTCTGTCCCTGGGATTCTCCAGGCAAGAACATTGGAGTGGGTTGCCATTTCCTTCTCCAATGCGTGAAAGTGAAAAGTGAAAGGGAAGTCGCTCAGTCATGTTCGCCTCTTAGCGACCCCATGGACTGCAGCCCACCATGGGATTTTCCAGGCAAGAGTACTGGAATGGGTTGCCATTGCCTTCTCCACCTTCTCTCTTTACTTGGCTAAATTCTTCAGATTCCACCAGAAAGTTTTATCTCAACTCCCCAAACTGGGTCTGAATGCTTTACCTGTATTTCCCAAGACACTCTGTCCATACCCTTATCATGACACTTACCACAGTATACTTTAATTACCTGTTTTTCTCCAGAGTAGAAGCAGTGCATTTATAGCATGTACATGTGTGCTCAGTTGCTTCAGTCACGTTTGACTCTTTGCGACCCTATGGACTGTAGCCTGCCAGACTTCTCTGTCTATGGTATTCTCCAGGCAAGAATACTGGAGTGGGTTGCCATGCCCTCCTCCAGGGGATCTTCCCGACCCACAGACCATACCTGGGTTTTCTGCACTGCAGGCAGATTCTTTACTGCTGAGCCACCAGAGAAGCCCATACTTATAGCAACCAGCTACTAAAACATACAATAATATCTAAGGATTCCCCTATTGATATAAAGTATGGGTTATATCTAGGAAGGAATACTTACAAGACATGGTATACAGCGTTATACTTAAGAATAAGGACTCCTGAGCCAGCCTGCTTCAAACTCTCATTGATCACCTATTATCTATGTGACCTTGGGCAAGTTATTAAAAACGCTGTGTCACAGTTTCTCTATTTGTAAAAGGCAGGTACTTCACAGAGGTACTACAAATAAAAATCGCTTGTAACAGCACATGGCATTACATGTATGTTCGCTATTAATGGGCTTCCCTGGTGGCTCAGAGAGTAAAGAATCCACTTGCAACGTGGGAGACCTGGGTTCCGTCCCTGGGCATGGCAAAGCACTCCAGTATTCCTGCCTGGAGAATTTCCGTTGACAGAGGAGCCTGGCGGGTTACAGTCCATGGGGATCCCAAAGAGTTGGACATGACTGAGTGACTAAGCTGCTTATCAGTAGTTTAAAGCTAAATGAGAAGCTAAATGTCTCTGTCTTATTCACCATTTTCACCTACTACATGCACGATCTTGGTTTTCTGACCAGGGACTGAACTCAGGCTCCCAGGCAGTGAAAGAATTGAGACCTAACCACTGGACTGCTAGGGAATTTCCGTCAAGTAGTGTTGCCAGAGGAGGAAAAAAACAAAAAAAAGTTTCAGAGATGTGTTATTCAAGAGAAACTTTCCTCTTGTTCATAATTTTCCTTTTTGAAAATACCTTTACTGAGATACAAATCACATACCATAAAATTTATCCATTTAAGGTGTACAGTCAATGACTTTAGTATATTTAGAGTAAACAAACATTACCAAAACCTGAATTCAGAATATTTTTATCACCAGCAAAAGAAAAGCCTATCTCCCCCTTCCCAAACCCACAGGTAACCACCATTCTACTTTCTATTTCTACAGATTTGCTTATTCTGGACACTTCATATAAATGGAATCATAGTATATGGTCTTTCACGACTGTCTTTTTTCACTTAAACTAAATAATGTTTTCAAGGTTCCTCCATTAAAAACTTTTTTTAAAGCTAAAAATAAAAAATTTCAATCTATAAAAATGCTGAATCACTGTTATACACCCTAAACAAGTAAAATGTAAATCAACTATACCTCAATTTAAAAAAAGAAAAAATTTCCTTATCCCTATGAAAGTTTTTTTCCCTCAAAAAGAAGATAAAAAATAATTTCTAAAGGTTATTTTAAATAATTGACTTAAAAAAAACATATTTACTTATTTATTTTGGTAGAGCTGCCACATGTGGAATCTTAGTTCCAGAAATCAAGAATTGAACTCAGGCCCCCTGACAGTGAAAGTACCAAGTCCTAATCACTGGACAACCAAGGAATTTCTATAAAGTGGTATTTTAGGTACAAAAAAATGTAGTTTAGAGTTAAATGCCTGTGTCTACACATTAATGGATGAGTTATTTCCACAGAGTACAGAGTTCCCACAGTGGCACGGTTTTAAAATAGGATTAAATTTATGGGAAACTGAAAAAAGGTGTATCTCTGTTGTCAACTTTTTATTTCTATGAGAGGGAGGGAGATTTTCAGTATAGATCCATCTTAAAAACAAGATCATTTTGATAATACACTGTCTTACAAAAGCTACCCCTTAAAATGCAAATTAAGCATAGAAATCAGCAATGACACAAACAACTCAACTCTTTAAATAATCACTATGTCCTGAAATAAAGCCAAGAGCAAAAAGACTAAGAACTGGGTAAAATTCTCGAATTAAAAATAAAAACAAGGGCTGCCCTAGTAGTACAGAGGCTGACTCTGAGTTCCCAATGCAGGGGCCCTGGGTTTGATCCCTGATAGGGAAACTAGATCCCACATGCTGCAACTAAGGCCCAGGGCAGCCAAATAAACAATTTAACAAATATATAAAAACAAAAACTATATAAGAACTTCAAAATTAAGTAATGATAAGAACATCAGGACTCAAGAAAGTTCTCCTCAAGTGATCATAAATTGTACCTACATTATATTTAATAACAACTAAACTAACAGTAGAGGGGACTTCATGGTGGTCCACTGGCTAAGACTCCACACCCACAATGATGGGGGCCCTGGTTAGCTCCCTGGTCAGAGAAATCAATTCCACATGTTCATGATGTAACTGAAAGATTGCACATGCCACAACTAAGACCCAGAGGAGCCAAATGAAGAGATAAGTAATAAATAAATGTGATTGTTTATGGCAACATTATGCATAACAGCCAAGACAGAAGAAACCTGAAAGTCCACATCAACAGATGAACGGATAAATAAAAGGCGTTAGTCCAAACAATGAAATATTTGGCAACAAAAAGAAATGAAGTACTCATACATGCTCTAACATGAATGAACCTTGCAAACATGCTAAGTGAAAGAAGCCAGTCACAACAACCCACATACTGTGTGATTCAATTTTTACGAAACACTGGGAACAGACAAACTTGTAGATTAGTGGTTGGGGAAAGAGGTGTATTATGGGGAAATCGGGAGAAACCTAGTGGGTACCGAGTTTCTTGCCGGGAGAACATGTTTTAAAATTTTGGTAATGGTTGCACAACTCCGTGAAAACATTAAACCTACCTAATTACATACTTTAACGGGGTGATTTGTAAAGGTCTGTATACTCTATCAATAAAGCTGTTATTTTTAAAAACTAAAAGGTGGCTATGGAAAAAATGGGCAAAGTATTTGTACACCGAATAATTTCCAAAGTAATCTAAATACACGGGTAAAATTCGTTACTATCTTACTGAAACTTTTGGATGATTTCATTACCAAGTCTCTTACTAAATACTTAATAACCAACTGAAAATATGCGACCAACAAGGGAAAATATTAAACATTGCACAGATTTTTGTCAACTACAACAAAACTACTGGACTCTTACAGCTTCTAGTAAGATTCAGGACAAAGGCGACAACCTCGAAGTTACAATTTTTCACATCTCCAACTAGATTATACCAGCTGACTACAGACTACACTTCCAAAAGCTTAAATTGATCTTAAACTTAAAATCAGTTTGGCAATCATTTTATCACTTTTTACTTAACTTCTTTAATGAGTAAACAATGTTAAAAAAGAAAAAAGCAAAAGGGGAGAGGATATTGATGGACGTTCCACAATAAATGTTACAAAGCAACGAAAAGATTCGTTCACTCTTTTCACCAAAATCGAGAAAACAGAATGATAAAATCAGTTATTTCCAATATTCGATATTAGGCTCATTGACCCCAATCTTTTTTTTTTCCAAGCGAGGGAAACAAGAAATGTGTGCAGGTCTGAGGGGGAGGAAATACTGGGGGCAATCTGCAGGCGGGATCCCAATCGGGCCCTCGGCCAGTTCTGCCACCGGCACGCCAGCCGGGGCCTGGTGCTGACCAGGGCCCAGCGTCCCAGCCCGAGGAGCTTCGCCGCGGCGGCGCCTGGGAACTCGCTCCGCGCGGAGGTCAAGCTGAGAAGCGCCGCCAGGCTCCCGAGGGCTCCACCCTCCCCTCTTTCACTCCCTCCCCTCGGCGGTCCCCAGAGGGGAACAGGCGGGGCGCTACGCGACGAGACTTGGGGGAGGGGGGGTGGTTTGCGTCCTCAGAGAGAAAAGCTCCGCCGCCCCAGAGTGGCGGCCGCGGGTTATTAATAAACTCCGCTTCTGCCCAGACGCAACTACCGCGGCCGGCCGTAGGATCGGCAAGGCCTGAGGTGGAGGTTGAGCAGCCGGAGCCAGAGCCCGGGCCCGAGCGGGCCCGCGCCGCCGCGCTGAGGGCGGCGGCCGGGCGGAGAATAATGCACACTGGGTAAAAACACATTTATATACGAACCTCCGAGAAAATTTTCCAACAATTCCTTCGTCCGACCACCATGCACCAGGACAGGAAACAGCCGCCCGGCCCCCAAGCCCCGCAACCCGCATAGTAGCTCTGAGGCCCGCCCCCAGCCTCCATTGGGCTGTAATTACGTCACTCACTGGACGCTTCCTGCTTGCCATTGGCTCAAATTTAGGCGACGCGAAAGAAGACGGCCTTATCCACGCCCCCTTACCTGACGTCAGCCTCGCCTGGCCTTAGAGCCAGCGGCTGAGTGGCTTACCCAAAGTGCGGAACCAAAGTTCCTGCTTCTGACTGGTTGACAGAACCGCTCATCCCAGCGCGACAACGCCTCGCTGACAAGTGAATTATGCCTATTCTGGGGCCCCAGCAGGAGGCGCCATTTTGTAGCGAGGGAGGGAGGGTGGTCCTTGTGACTAGCCGGGAGGGAGAAGAGTTGAGAGGCGCCATTTTCCCCACAGGGGCTAGGAGGTGGCCTTGGCTCTGCCGGTGGGCTTGCTGGAGCGCGTTCTGGAGATCGGTTGCGCTTTGCCTAGCAATTGCTGAGTGTTGCCCCGTCGGTGGGGTGGGGTGAGACGGGATGCGACGGCTCACAGTTCCCTGGGGGCTCTTGGTGCCAGCTGAGGCCTTTGCTCTTGGATGGAGGTTCTGTTTTTTGAGAGCTGCCGTATCCTTGTCATTGGCTGCCAAGACTACCTTTACTTTTCCAGTCGTCGGGGTATCATCAGTGGTAGGAGGATGAACCTCCTGCCTCAGCGGAAGCTCAGGCGAAGCTCGCCAACGAGGCGGTGGTCTTGGATTCTGCTGGGAGACATTGCGGATGCTTTGCGCTTTCATGTTGATTAAGTTCAAATTTTGAAGTCGTCTCTAATGGTGTCGCTAACTTCTTTTTTTCCCTCTTGTGTGTGTCGCGAATTAAAGTAAAAAAAGGGTCGGGAAAGCATTGAGTGGGTCTCCTTGTACCTATTAAGATTAGATACAAGTTAGTTGTGAAGTTGAGGTAATGTTTCTCGTAGCTCTTAACCCAAACTTTTTTAAGCTATTGGAAATACAAGCCTCATTTGAGGAGTATTCAGTATGTATTCATGTGCTTTGGCAACGAACCTGAGTAAAGATGAGATAAAAGTGGGTAGACTCAAGACTTGTTAAATCGGGCGTTCTAAGTGTAGATTTGAGTTACTAAGAATGAAGAGGATTGTCCCGCTGTAACTTAGAGATTTGTGTAATGCTTACAAAAATTGGAGAAAGCTGGATAATGTTTGATTTAGTGTCTTTCAGGTGATTATGGACTGGCCTCAGGATAATTACAGTGTTTTTATTTATACTTGAGTCTAGTTTCAGATTTTAGCGTTACCTTGTTTTTGGTAGAGAGTGTGAGGAGCAGACTCACCTAACCAAGGTATAGCTGCCTAATTGGTGCCCAAAAGCCATTGGAAGGAAGACTTTTGAGTGTCGTTTGAATACAGATCTTTAGAAGTTTAAAGTAGTTACTATCTTTTATCCCATTATAAGAATAAAAAATGGGACACATAAGATTGGATTAAGTTGCTTGAAACTGCAGGAATTGGCTCATTCCAAACAGTCTTGTTCCCGATGGATAGACTCCTTTTTTCACAGAGTAGAGGGTTCAGATGACAAGTGTTCTAATTTATACTTTCTGTCCCTTCCAGATGTTACATCTATATTTTGTAATCAGAAATGTTATTAAAATAATAATATTTTTATTATTATTTTAAATAATAAAAAATAAATAATAAATAAAATAATAATAAATTTTAAATAAAAATAAATAATAAAAATAAATTTAAATAATAAATAATATTTAAATTCCATAAAATATTATTACTTTAATAACATTTTTATGGAATTTAGTTATTTATTACTGTCATTAACCTTTAGTCTGTTTGTTAAAACACTGTTATACAGAATCTCAAAAGGAAGTTAAAAATCACCCTGTAATTGTGGATCTTGGTTACAGGACATCTTTCTATCCTTAGGACCTAAGTGGTTGTAAACATTGAATGATAATGGTGAATAGGATGCTATAATTCTACTTTAATTGGCAAAGATACACTAATGATATTGTCACAGATAATGTAACTTTGTGTTACAATGTTTACCACCGACTACAGAACGGAGTTCCAATGTCCTAATATTTAGGGCTATCCATAATCCAGATTTCCCCTAAATCACCTCCTATTCTTCATATCTTATTACAATGTAACAAATTAATGGCTTGAAAACATTTAACTGCCAGTCATTGTTAGTCCCCACTGTTCCACAAAGCTGAACCTTTTCACCAGTTTTCTAAACAGGCTAACTTACTTCTGGCCTCCTTCAAAAACTGTTACTATTAGGTTTTTAAAAACATTTAAATCAGAATTTTCTGGAGAATGGTTGATTTGGGCATATTTTCACACCGATGTAACTATTAAATATCGTATGTATAGAAGAAACATGGAAGGAATGCCCTGGCAGTCCAATGGTTAGGACTCCGTGCTTTCATTGCTGAGGGCTAGGTGGGGAAACTAAGATCCCACAAGTCTGGTGGTTCGGCAAAAAAATTAATGCATTCAACTCTTAAAAGTAAAACTATGTCTAGGAAAAGTTGACATTGAGTTACCAAATTATTTCTGTAATAGGTTTATTAATACATTCTCCCCCTAAATTTGTAGATTTTTAAAAACACTGAATAAATCTGCAATTCTTTCTTTCCCCCAAACACTGAGGGCTTCCCTGGTGGCTCAGCTGGTAGAGAATCCGCTTGCAGTGCTGGAGACCTGGGTTCCATCCCTGGGTTGGAAAGATCCCCTGAAGAAGGGAATGGTTACCAGTTTTCTGGTGTTCTCCAGTATTGTGGCCTGGAAAATTCCACAGACTGTATAGACCATGGGGTGGCAAAGAGTCCAACACAAATGAGCGACTTTCATTTCCAAACGCTAAAGGATTTTTTTCTTTTTTTTTTGCTTAAGAATTTAAAAACAAGCTCGTCAGTTGCTCTCCATTGGAAGCTGTAGCTGTTAGATGTGTCACTTATCTTAGAAACTCTTGCCCCATTTATAAAATAAAAACTTACTTTAGGGACTTTCCTGGTGGTCCAGTGGTTAGGACTCTGCTCCCAATGCAGGGGTCCCGGTTCGATCTCTGATCAGGGAACTAGATCCCACATGCTTCAACTAAGACCCAGAGCAAATAAGTATTAAAAATAAAAACTTCACAGTGTCGATTGGGAAGATTTATGAGAATGTAGAAAAAGGTAGCACCATGCCTATCAGAGGTACTTTTCAAATGCTTGATGTTACCTCTCTCTCCCAAGTCTCACTTTAATGCTCAGCACAGTGGTTTCTAAGCACTCTGAAAACTCCTTTGAGATTCAGATTCTTGAATACACTAAACGCATCGCAGTTTCATAGGGCTCATGGACCCAGAATCCTTGGTCTGCAGTATAAACTCATTGTTAATCTCACTCAGCTTCTACACTGAAAACATTAATCAGAGCTTTATTAGAATATACTTTTAGAAGTATATGTTACTTAAAACCTTCCTTTCCAATCTCAGATATAGTTCTCAGTATGTATGCTGACTTAAGCATAGTACTGATAAAACTGGTCATGTTTTGTTAGTGGTTAATTGCAGGACTCCCCTCATTTCAAGTTATTGATAGTAACTCCAGTATGTGCAGTTTTCCATTTTATCAGCTCTACCCATGGACCTGTTAACCCAATTCATTCATTCATTCGTTGTTGAATGAGTCACTAAATCGTGTCCAACTCTTGCCACCTCACAGACTCGACTCTGCCAGGTTCCTCTGTCCATGGGATTTCCCAGGCAAGATTCCTGGAGTGGGTGGCCATTACCTTCTCCAGGGGATCTTCCCTACCCAGCGATGGAACCTGTACCTCCTGCTTTGGCAGGCGGATTCGTTACTGCTGAGGCACCAGAGAAGCCTATTCACTTGTTACATCTTTGAAAATAGCACCTGATAACTGAGCTCCAAGGTTATTAGTTGTGGTTAATGTGTTTGATTTATTTTAATGGCAGGCTAAGAGAAAATAAACTCTATTTACAAAATTTTATCAATTAAAGTCCTTGAAGATTCCAGGTGTCCCTTTGAAACTGGCTACCTCTGTAAGATTTTAGCAATCACTTTTGGCTACTAATTACATTTGCTTAAATCTAAAATCTAACATTCCAGACAAAAAAAATTAAGTTTCATTAATACACATAGTAAGTAGGCTGAAGTAAGTACTTCAGCAGTAAAGAATAGTCTAGAAATGAAACCATTGTTTTTAAAATGATTTTATTTGTCTGGGAGGATATACTCAAGTCAAGGTGAGGCTTTTTTTTTTTTAAGTGAAACTCTTGTCTCCAAATAAGCAATAAGATTGATACCATTTTATAGAAAAGCACTAGGTGCTGTAATTTTGGGAGGAGGCAGAAAAAAAGATGGCTCAGTCTTAAATTTCCAATGCTATATCACACTGAAATATATAACAAAGATGCAACGTTTACAGAAAAAAAATATTTTTAAAGAATTCTTCCTTCTGCTATCCACCCTGCCAAAGTTTGGTGCCAGCTAGGGCTGTCTGATGGGATGATGGGATTAAAAAAATGAGCAGCTAGCTCAAATAACTAAATATTGGTGGGATACAATCTCTAAGACAGTTTTCCCTATATATGGGGATAGCTAGCTCTTTATACTTAATGAATAAACATTGAGTATTACTTTTTAGATAACTTTAAACAAACTTGAAACTGAAAATTGAGATACTCATATACCAGAAAACTCACTTCAGTATACATGCACTTCAGTAGTTTTTAGTATATTCACAAGGCTGTTCAACCATCACCAGTATCTAATGGAAAACACTTTAATCATGCCCAATAGAAAACCTATGCCCATTACACTCACACTCCATTCCACCCTCCCTCCCCACCTCTATCCCAGTGACCACTAATTATTGATTTGCTAATTTTTAATATTTCATATATATGGACTCGTGTGTCTGACTTGTTTTCAAGGCTCACCCACACTGTAGTGTGTAATTGTACATCATTCCTTTTTACTGCTAAATATCTAATTGTATGGCTATTTCACATTTTGTTTACCCACTCACCAGTGGCTATTTGGATTGTTTCCTGCTCTTGGCTATAATAATGCTAGTATGAACAACTGTGCACCAAGGCTTCATTTCTCTCATTATATGTATATGTATACATATAAATACACACACATACGAGAGTGGAATTGTTAGGTGACACTTTTCAACCTTTTAAGGAACCATCAAACTTTTACACAACAGGTATTTTATATTGTACCAACACTGTACAGGGGTACAATTTCTCTTCTTCCTCACCAATACTTGTGATTGTGTACCTTCTTGATTAAACAGGCTAGTAGATAAGAAATACCACATCATGAATTCTAATCTGCATTTCCCTAATGACTAGCATATTAAAAAGCAAAGACATCACTTTGCCAACAAAAGATCGTCTAGTCAAAGCTATGGTTTTTCCAGTAGTCACGTATGGATGTGAGAGTTGGACTATAAAGCTGAGAGAGCTGAAGAATTGATGCTTTTGAACTGTGGTGTTGGAGAAGACTCTTGAGGATCCCTTGCACTGCAAGGAGATCCAACCAGTCCATCCTAAAGGAAACCAGTCCTGAATATTCATTGGAAGGACTGATGCTGAAGATGAAACTCCAATACTTTGGCCACATGATGCAAAGAACTGACTCACTGGAAAAGACCCTGATGCTGGGAAAGATTGAAGGCAGAAGGGGACGATAAGAGGATGAGATGGATGGGTGGCATCACCAACTCAATGGACATGAGTTTGAGCAGCCTCCAGGAGTTGGTGATGGACAGGGAAACCTGGCATGCTGCTGTCCATGGGGTCGCAAAAGTTGAACACAACTGAGTGACTGAACTGAACGACTAGAGATGTTAAGCATTTCCTAAGATACTGGCCACTTATTTCTTTGGAGAAATGTCTAATTGGATTCTTTACCGTTTTTAAATTGGGGTTTTCTTGTTGAGTTCTGAATATAGTCAAGATTAGCAGATATTTTTTCCCATCCTCTGCAGTCTTTTCACTTTTCCAAAGTAACCTTTGAAGCACAAAGTTTTGATGAAATCTAAATCATGTTTTTGTTTCTTGGTCTTTGGTGTTATAGCCAAGAAACAACTAGTTCAGTCACCACAATTTACACCTGTATTTTTTCCTAAGAATATGCCCAGCTGTCTCAGAGCCATTTTTAAGATTCTTTCCTACATTGGTTTTGGGACCCTTGTTAAAAACTATTAAGTATGTGCTAAGTGACTTCAGTCATGTCCAATTGTTTGTGATCCTATGGACTATAGCGCACCAGGCACCTCTGTCCATAGTATTCCCCAGCAAGAATACTGCAGCGGGTTGCCATTCCCTCCTCCACGGGATCTTCTCAAACCAGACATAGGTTCAGTTTCCTATGTCTCCTGTATTGGCAGGTGGATACTTTACTGCTAGTGCCACCTAGGAATATGAAAGTTGCTTAGTCGTGTCCGACTCGTTGCAACCCCATGCAACCCCACTGGAGTGGGTAGGCTTCCCCTTCTCCAGCAGATCTTCCCAACCCAGGGATCGAATTGGAGGCGGATTCTTTACTGGCTAGGCCACAAGGGAAGCCCAAGAATACTGTAGTGGGTAGCCTATCCCTTCTCCATCAGATCTTCCCCACCCAAGAATAGAACCGGGGTCTCCTGCATTGCAGGCAGATTCATTACCACTGAGCTATGAGGGAAGCCCCTGTTGAAAATCAATTGACCATAAACTTAAAGGTTTATTTCTAGACATTCAATTTTATTCCTTTGGTCAGTAGAAGGTATCTATCCTTGGGAATTCCCTGGTGGTCACTGGTTAGGACTCTGTGCTTTAACTGCCAAGGGCATTGGGGAACTAAAATCCCAGAAGCCAAAAGTTACAGCAAAAAAAGAGGAGGGGGCGGATCTATTCTTACTAGGCGATGGCTCGGTGGTAAAGAACCTGCCAACCAAGCAGCAGACTTCAATTCCTGTGTTGGAAGATCCCCTGGAGAAGGAAATGACAGCCCACTGCACGGCAGTATGCTTGCCTGGGAACTACTGACTGAGGAGCCCGACAGGTTACAGTCCATGGGGTGGCAAGAGTCTAACACAATTTAGTGACTAAACAATACTGTAAATGTAATTTTCTTAATTTCACTGCTGCTGTATAGAAATACAACTGATTTTTTGTATATTAATCTTATGCCTTGCAAACAAGCTCTTTGTGTGTGGATTCTTCAGGGTTTTCTGTGACATGAGTCATCTGAGAATACATTTCACTTCTTCCTTTCCCACTGGATGTCTTATTTCTCCCTGCCTAACTGCCCTGGCTAAACCCTTATTGAAAGATTGAAGGCAAAAGGAGAGGATGAAATGGTTAGAGAGCATCACTGACTCAATGGACATGAATTTGAGCAAACTTGGGGAGAAAGTGGAGGACAGAGGAGCCTAGCATTCTGCAGATCACGGGGTCAGAGTCGGACACAGTAACACCTCAACAACAACAATGAACAAAATCCTATATACAATGCTAAAAAGAAGTGGCTACAGGAGGCATTTTTGATCTTAGGGGGAAGGGTTTTTACTCTTTCATTATTAAGTCCATTCGTTTTAGCCTTTCTTTGAGATTGAGGAAATTCCTTTTTGAGTTTATTAAAAGGATGTTAAAAGGGACTTTTAAAAAAGACTCTGAAAAAAAAAAAAGAAAAAAAAAAAGACTCTGGTAGGAAGCACTTAAATGTAGGATTCAGATACCAAGTATAATTTCTATCTGTCACCCATGCTTTTAAGAAAAACTAGAGGGGGAATTACCTCTCAAAAAGTTACTTAAAAGATATTTCTCTCATAGTAACAAAATTCTGGATTTCTAGCTGTATATCTAGTTTCCGTTTGTAAAAACCAAAGTAAAGTGCTATTATTGCAAGGGTGGCCAACCTCATCAACTGTAAAACTCAACTTCAGAAGGGATCAACATTCACCAAAACTTAAAATTACATAGACCAGAACTGACATTTTTATAACTAAGGTTTTAATGTAGTTTTAGGTCATTTATTTCACAAACACTTATGGAATGCTTACTATGCTTAAGTCATTGTGCTAGATCCTCCCAAAGACATGGTGTATATTAATATAATTCCTAATAACTTTTCCTAAATGCTTGCTTCAGGGACTATATCTGGGACTGAACACAGCCATAGTGCTATGGTATGGCCACCCCTGCTCTACACTCTGGTCTCTTCCAGAGGTGAACGTAGCAGTCATTATCCTGATAAGACATGTAGATTAGTAATCACCATTCTGTTACCTGCAGAGAAACAGATTAACATCTTTTATTTAATACTGATAAACGAATAGCTTTTATAAAAATGGATGGCTTAGGTTTACAAAAAAGTGAAGATTTTATGCTAATGTCAGCCATTTAAAAAAGACATACTGAAACCCAAACGAAATCAGAATTAACTTGTATAAATTAAAAAATAAGTTATAGATTAGTGAAACTGTGGGAAACTCTGTATGTTAAAGAAATAAATAAAATCCACATGCAACTAATTACAAGTTTATAAATACTACTCTCAAAAAGTTATCTAAAATCCTATAACCTTATTTAAAAACACTGATACATTATCAAGATTCATAATCTATAAGAAACTCTAATTTGATGTTATATTTAAGGAAATACTGAAAATAATCGAGGTATATTTGGTGCATTAGAAACTACCATTTGAACAATATTTAATATTAAATATAGTTTAATTTTAAGGTCTTTCATTTCAGTCAAAACTTCATAAATGTAGATTAGTTTGGATTGTATGACAGAGGAGACAATAAAACTTGATCTCAAAGACATACGAATACATTTTCTTGAAACAAAACCTCAGCAACCGAGAATTTTCATACTGTGCATGGGAATAACTAAAACCTTTATTAATATGGTTTCCAATAACAATGTGAAAATTGAAATTATCAATTCAAAGAGCAGTGAAACTTGAAATTTAAAAAAGTAGACTAGATATTAGGTAGGGGATAAAAGGTAAAGGAAGACGAAAATGTTTAATACTATTCAACACTTCCCCTCTGTACATAATGTTGCATATATACAACTACTCCATTTTAATTTTATGACTTTTATATAATAATGAAATCCCCTGAAGCAACCTAGGGTTTACAGATGGTGTTCAACTCGGGGCGAAAAAGTAGAAACACACTTGATTAACAATTTTCACCCACACATTTCAGACAAACATTTTTTTCTTTTTTTGCCAAGATTTTCATAGTAAATTCATAAATATAGGAAATACTTTCACTCCTTCAGTGTTAAAATAGAAAACCAAACAATGCCAACGGTAGTGGCTTAATTACTGGCATACAAGAAAAACACAACACCAATGGGTTTTCATTATGCATTTTAAATAATATGTGCATTTGTTTCATTTTTACATTTACAAATTTTCTAGTCTGTTATAGACAACAGCACTCAATAGTTTTTAATCCACTGAGATGTTGCTTTCAATTTGAAATATTGTGTGTATACTGTATATAAAAAAATAACCCAATGTATGACTCATCTGACAGATGTTCAAGATCAATAAAAGCTTATTTTTGAACATGCAGTTAGAAGAGAGGGAAGCTAGCCAACCTCTCCACGTTGTCTTGTTGCTGGCTTGTTTTTGCAGTGGTATAAACAGTGGTTTTTGGAGGGAACCCTGTGCCTTCAGCCTATCAGATACCAGCGTCAACAAGAGGGGCAGAGGAGATGGGAAAGGGAGGTGGGCAGGTGTTAAATGTCAGTTTTAAAAGTGTGCATTTCCTGTTCTTTCTAGCTATAGGATAAAAATAGATCGAGGAAAAAATTTAGAAAAAAACTGCAATCAAATCAAGACATAAGAGCCGAATTAAGTTCTTTTAATAGATTGCATATATAGATGTTTAGTCATACTCTTTGATCAACTCTTTAAGAGTAGAACTTTATATCCAATTTACATGCTTTCAAATATCACCTTTCCTCTTTGTTACAGTAAGGTCTTGTACCCAAATATCCACTTGTACACTGAGAGCTTTAAGAAAAAAACAGGACACAGAGGGAGTTGCCATTTTTAGCAGCAATGAAATATCACTAACCCCTTTTAACATACCGAATTCAAGTCACTATCAGAGGTGAGTGCACCACAAAGTCACCAGGTACAAAATCGCTAATTCATTTTTAAATTAATAACTTGAAATTACCCCTGCCCCCCACCCCATTACATCCCATCTTTTTATAAACAGCAAACATTTTGCTATTTTATACATAGGCTAGCAGGCTTGTTTCAATATGAAAGTGCTAATTCATTTACAGATTTTCTTTTTAATCAGTTATGTAGTGCTACAATAAATGTCCAATAATCTACATAGGAACAATCTTTGATGAATGAAAATGATGAAGATTGAATAAGGCTATCGATTACCTTATCTTATTTACATATAAAGAATAGATACCCAATGGTGAAGGAGAGACAGAAATCGGACAAATACTCATAGGTGTAAAAATTACATCTACCTTTGAGCTTATACTGTAAATGAGACATTTTAAATAGTCCTGTAGCCCATGCCTATTTTTTCCTCAGAAAAAGAAAAGCTGCCTTCATGACATCCCCTCCTGTTGTAGATTTCCACAGTGTCACTTGAACTTTCAGTCAAATCCTTACTTTCTTCAAAAAATAAAGAAAATACTCCCTAGCCCCCAAGTTACCTCCCTCCCCGGCCAAAATCCCTCTGGTTTCATTTTCAGTGCCAAGTTGCATGATCAAGTCCCACCTTCTGGGGTTTCTTTGTCCATCTATTGATCAATTAGTTTAGAGTAGATAACATGAACCAGTTCTGGAACCGCTACTAGGAGGAACACAAGCTCTTCACTACAATCACACTGCAGGAAGGAGAGTGGTAACTCAATTCATCCCTGGTGCCGGGCCTCCAAAATTGAAAGAACTTGGCACGACTGGAGCACTGAATTTGTATCCTCCATGTTTCTCAATCATTTTGGATTCTAGAAAAACAAGTAAACATTTGGTAGAGCAATCGATCAGCTTACTACTTTGCAGAGTAGAAGGAACTAACAAACTATAGAAATGATCCCTGAAAGTACAGACATTAACAACAGCTAACCACCAATATTAGCCAGGAAGTTCCAAACTTTGGTCTCTGTTCTCCCTCCATATGTAAAGAAGAGAAGTGTGTAATATGTAGAGAAGATGAACTCTGTTGTATGCTATAGACTTCTCAGCCAATTTTCACTTCCCATTGTTTAAAAAGAAAAATCCTTAAATACCCTATTTTGAGTCAAATACTGAATCAATAGGATCCAATTCCAAAGGTAGTAACAGCTAATGAATTTACTGCAAGCAAATTCAAATATAAATATGTCAGAAAGGAGGTATAAATACTTCCTTTTTTATAAGGAAGACCCTCTCCGAATATAAAACTAGTCTGACTCACAGTTATTAAGACCTACAAAACTGTTAGAATGCGTATTACCTAAAATATCCTATATTGAAAAGCATTTATATATTGTTAAGCATGAAATGTTCACTGATAAAAAGAAATGATGTATGTCTTTAATATACTTTTAAGAAACTGCAGTTTTCAGTTTTCCACTATCAAACCAGCCCCATGAGATTTAACAACCTTATAGCTTTCAACTACACTTAAAATCAAGAAATTGTGGCCAAAACCAAAATTCTTTATCTCATTCCTACAGATTAGTGAATTTCTTATCACTTCCAACAACTGTAGCTCTTACATAATTTTAAATCACTTAATTTAAATTTTAAAGCTGTATCAAAGTTATTAATTGCATTAAAGAGGGTCAATTAACATACCATGGGCTGCTCTTCTTTGATCGGCTAGAGTTGCTATATCTTGTAACTGTTTTCTTTGTTCTTCATTAAGACCATGAGTCAGAGCCTGATACCACACAGGATTACGATTTTGTATAGCTATCAAAAAGGAAACAAGATAAAAAAGGGCAATAAGAGTCCTGGTAGTTCTCTACTATTCTGTTCCCTCTACTCTACCTCCAGTACTGAAATTCTGATCTAGTTTATATTTTTCCAATAATTACCTACAGTATTTTAAATTGCTTGTGAGAAAAACATACAGGGGAAAAATTTCTGGTTTAGCATTATGCCTCAAAAACCTAATCACGCTCAAAATCCTCACCTTTAGTAAATAAGAACTTAAAGAGCCTAAATCAGTTGTTATCTAACAAGTAACAAAGTAGGGAAACTAAAGTTAACTCAAACTCCTTAGAAGATTCAGAGTTAAAGCAACTTAAAAACGGACACATTCCCACATTCTGGATATAATTCTCAAATTCCTACATTAAAACACAAAACCCAGAAACCTTAAAAAAGAGATGAATGGTACAAAATAAATTCTTATTTTTTTCTGCATTTCTTATTCAAAAATCTTTCTTATGGATGAAGCTGGAGCCCATTATACAGAGTGAAGTAAGCCAGAAAGATAAAGAACATTACAGCATACTAACACATATATATGGAATTTAGAAAGGTGATAACGATAACCCTATATGCAAAACAGAAAAAGAGACACAGAAATACATAACAGACTTTTGAACTTTGTGGGAGAATGTGAGGGTGGGATATTTCAAAAGAACAGCATGTATACTATCTATGGTGAAACAGATCACCAGCCCAGGTGGGATGCATGAGACAAGTGCTCCGGCCTGGTGCACTGGGAAGACCCAGAGGAATCGGGTGGAGAGGGAGGTGGGAGGGGGGATCGGGATTGGGAATACATGTAAATCCATGGCTGATTCATATCAATGTATGACAAAACACACTGGAAAAAAAAAAAAAATCTTTCTTAAATATATGTAGTCTTTCCATAGAAAGGTACTCTGCAGTACTTAAAAATACTCACATATTTTTATATTATAGTCTAAATAATGGTCAAACACAACCCGTAAGAAGGAATAACAAAACTTCCCAGCATGTCACAAGACCAGGTGTTAAAAATCTCACTGTTTAATGAAAACACACACTAGATAAGCTGACAGACAATGGTAACAAGTCTAACTATATACGCCTGTGTTTCAATTAGCTACAGAAAAGATCCCATGTGGCGCAATGAAGATTCCATGTGCTGCCCAATGCAGTCAAGTAAATTAAAAAAAAAAAAGAATGACATTGCCTGAGGATACGGCTTCCCAGGTGGTGCCAGTGATAAAGAACCCACCTGCCAGTGCAGGAGACTTAAGAGATATGGGTTCAATCCCTAGGTAGGGAAAATCCCCTGGAGGAGGGCTGTATTCTTGCCTGGAGAATCCTATGGATAGAGGAGCCTGGCAGGCTAGTCCATAGAGTCGAAGAGTTGAACACAACTGAAGCAACTTCACAGCAGCAGCTTGAGGACCTGATATAAGCTGTGTGTGTACTTAGTCTCTCAGTCATGTCCGACTCTTTGCGACCCCATGGACTGTAGCCTGCCAGGCTCCTCTCTCCATGGTATTTTCCCAAGCAAGAATACTGAAGTGGGTTCCTAACCCAGGGATCAAACCCACATCTCTTGTGTCTCCTGCATTGGCAGGCAGATTCTTTATCACTACGCCAATTGGGAAGCCAATGGCATAAAGTGATTAAAACCAAATAGGTCCAAGATACCACTCTAATGGCAGAAAGCAAAGAGGAACTAAAGAGCCTCTTGACGAGGGTGAAAAGAGGAGAGTGAAAAAGCTGCCTTAAAACTCAACATTCAAAAAACTAAGATCATGGTATCTGGTCCTATCACTTCCTGGCAAATAGATGGGGAAAAAGTGGAAACGGTGGAAGATTTTATTTTCTTTGGCTTCAAAATCACTGCGGACAATGACTGCAGCCATGAAATTAAAAGACGCTTGCTTGCTCCTTGGAAGAAAAGCTATGAGGGGTGTGTGTGTGTGTGTGTGTGTGTGTGGTGAGTGAGTGAGAGAAAATGTTCTCTATAAAGGCTTTCCACAAAATAAAAATTTTTTACAGAGTAATTCCCAAGAATGAAAACTGATTTCCTCATGATCTTCTACTTCTACTGTACTGCCTTTACTGTGCATGAGCCTTCTATTACAAACCATTCTTTAGGAATTAACATGTGTTTAAGTATACAAAATACAAGTCAAGGACAAAAGCCAGTCAGTTCTTGGCACTTCAATCAATTTTAACAGCCTGCCACATAGCCCCAAAACAATTACTTGCATTTCCGCAACCTTGCATCAAAACTGCTTTGTCGTGGGCTTGGAGGATTAATGCTTTGCTTATCAGAGAATTTATCCTACATCAAAATTAACAATGCATAGGAATGATAAAATAGCAAAGTAGTTAACTGGAAGGAAAGGAGGTTCAAATATAGTGTCAATTTAAATTTCTTAAGCTAGGTTAAAGAACACTGATGTTGTGTTTTGTTGAAATCCAAGTAAATGATGATCAAAAACAAAAACTGGCACCTAGTAGTCTATAGCCACACACTGTGAAGCAGGAGAAAAGAATAAAGATTCCCAAGACTATACATGTAAACAAAAAAGGTCAAATTCCCAGATAGGTAAGCACAGGCTTAGCCAGGGGGAGAAATACACACAAATACATGAACACAAGAAACATAAGGGTAGATACTTCTGGGAAAACCTGGGAGGCTACAATGAAGTATACAACTTTCCTATGATGTGCCTATTTCAGAATTATGATCTAAATAAAAGTAAAATAACAGAATGAGGAAAATACTCTGATCTCTAAGGAGAAGTAACTTTGGGTACTTTGCCTAACAATCCTAAATCATGTTCTAGTTTGGGTTTGATATACCCCAATCTCTTCATTAGGGGGCAGACATAGAGAAGAACAGTTTGATTCAGGAAAATGGGTCATATGGAACTATCTGAATTACACAGAACAAGTAAACTTACTCTGAAATATAGCTTTAAATATCTGATATTCATCAACAGGGTTATCTTCATCATCAATGATTGTGGAATAGCCTTCCAGGGCAGTTTCTTCAGCATCATCTTCTTCCCAATCTTCCTCATCTCCATCTTCACCCGCTTGCTTAGCCAGAATCTCCAAATATTCTTGCCCATCTTCATCAATATCATCTTCATCACTGCCCAGTTCCTCTGCCAAGTCATAAAAAGGTGCTCTTGTTAACTCTGAAATATTCTGTTACTCATTATAACTCACTGACAATGATCACTGTTGGAAAATCACAACTGAATAAATAGAAGGGAGAGTTTCAGGAACTGGTGTTTAAATACATGTTCGGCAATAAGTAGAAAAAAAATTCTCACAGAAATCTAACCACAACTGTTAATAATCTAGATTCTAGTATTCTAATATTATATATAGATTCTAAAGTTAGAAAATGGACTGAATGAGAACCAGCACTTGGCATGCTCTAAACCTTATGGTATTTACCAAACCAAATAAATACCAATAGCAAAGCAACAGTTTGTTATTTCCACAGGAATACCTTTTACAAGATTTTTTTTTTAAAAGGCTGGCTATGATAATATAGGATAAAAGACAAAAATGGCAATTATCATTTTGGAACCATTACAATAACTTAAACAACATCTATTTTTATTCTTGTGGTCTGTAGTGTCTCACAGGTGAAACGTATTAGATGCTCACAAACACTAAAAACCCCAAACCAAAAATCATTTTTACCTAGAACTGCTTTATGTAATGGAGATACAACTGCAAGTTCTGCCCTCATGGACCTAACACTCTAGAGAGTCTATGAATGAATGAACATGTAAATATTTGGCTATAATCCCACATTTCATTAGAATAAGGGCTAAAGGAATAAGTCCAGTGATATTTCTAACTAGGTAGTAAGACTAGCTTCCTACATTGCAAATCCCTTACCCGTTTCATCATCATCTTCAGCTTCATCGTCATCATCACTGTCATTCTCGTGTTCTGCATGGCAGGCATAAGCTCTTTTTAATCCATTAAATAAAAGAATAAAAGCTGGCAAAATCTGTCCAGAAACCTGATTTAAAACTTGTGGTATTTGTTCCATATCAATAAGAGCACATAGGCCCAGAACACACATCTTTCTGTCATGAAGCCTGAAAAAATAAAATAAATATTTTCTTCCTTTCCTTAAAAAAATTTTGCAGAGTTCCTCACAAAGTTATATAAACAAAGATCCAGTACATGTCACTTACCCCAAGAAACAATCAACATCATTAAGCCACTGTGTAATAAAATGGTTTGTAACTGGTTCAACATTATTAGGGAAGCGCAGATTTTCTAAGGTATTGAGCAGTAGGTGTGGATTATAATACAAAGCTGCAATGGCAACTTGCAGGCACATTGTTCGAAGTTCACTTGTCTTCACCTCTCTTGTCAGCCTCTCTAAAGCTGCTTCCACAAACAAGGGAATACACTATAGAGAAAAATAGCAAAACATTTCAAAACTGTCAGTAATAGCAGGCATTAACTATCCTACCCATATTAATTTTCTGGTTTCCTCAACCAAACCCTATTTCATTAAATGATCCAATAATTTTTATTGTTGAAGCATTTCAGTGGGAAATCCAATTTTAGAGAAAAACCAGTCTTCACTGAGATATGAGAGCCCCACCACAACAGCAATCATGGATTCAAAATATTCCTACTGACTAAACCTTTTTGTGATAGTCGTTTTGTATATTTCCATACGTATTAAATATATGATCACTATTAAAGATTGGTTAAATTTTAAATAATTTTAACATGTTATCTTGGTGTCATAATAAACAACATACCAAATATATATATAACAAATGCCCCAAAACAAAAAGCAGAGGGAAAAAATTCCCTTCTGAATCCTCCAACCTGAATCATTAATGGCTTCACTGACCTGGTCAATGCCACGCCCCTTGCACTGCAGAATGATAACCTCTAGCAATTTTGCTGCATGACACTCTGCATCTTCTCCCGCAACTCCTGTAAGAACCTGATCAACACAAAATATAAACTGCAAGGAGGCGTCTCAAATAACAACATAACTAGATGATTATTCTGTGACTAAGTGTTCAGAAAGGATGAGGATGACAAACACAACTAAAAATTTCATGAAGAAAAATCATTTTTAATGTCTGGTTTTAAACAGACTGAGAGCTCTCAACAAATAATGTAAGGAACTCATGTTACCAATTACACTGACTCAATAATAAAGGACCCCAATCAATCATTTTATCTCCCACTTCTAAAGAGGAAAAAAAAAGCAACATTCACCATGTATATGTATCTTATGATTTTCCAACAACGGCCTAGTACTTTTGACTTTTTAAAAATGAACCTTCAGATTTTACAATCTTGCTATTTACTAATAATACTGTACAGCTACCATAAACCCACAGCCTCCAAGTAGTTCCTTTTTTTTTTTTTCCTTATTGAAGTAGTTGATTTACAATGTTGTATTCGTTTCTGGTGGAGAAGGCAATGGCAACCCACTCCAGTACTCTTGCCTGGAAAATCCCATAGACGGAGGAGCCTGGTAGGCTGCAGTCCATGGGGTCACTAAGAGTCGGACACAACTGAGCGACTTCACTTTCATTTTTCACTTTCATGCACTGGAGAAGGAAATGGCAACCCACTCCAGTGTTCTTGCCTGGAGAATCCCAGGGACGGGGGAGCCTCGCGGGCTGCCGTCTATGGGGTCGCACAGAGTCGGACACGACTGAAGCGACTCAGCAGCAGCAGCAGCATTTGTTTCTGGTATAGAGCAAAGCTGATTCACTTATACATACGTGTGGTTTAGTTGCTAAGTCGTGTCCAACTCTTTGCAACCCCATGGACTGTAGCCTGTCAGGCTCCTCTGTCCATGAGATTTTCCAGGCAAGAATACTGGAGTGGGTTGCCATTTCCTTCTCCAGATCATATTCCCCACCCAGGGATCAAACCTGGGTTTCCTGCGTTGCAGGCAGATTCTTTACCAACTGAGCTACCAGGGAAGTCATACATACATATACATGATCCTTTTCATATTATTTTCCATTATGGTTTATTATTTATTTGAACGTCAGTAGGAGCTTGTTGTTTATTAATTTTATATACAGTAGTTTGTATCTGTTAATCCCAATCTCATAATTTATAACCTCCCTCCCACTTTGGTAACCATTAGTTTGTTTTCTGTATCTTTGAGTCTGAGAATGTTCTTTATGAAACATCGCTAATCATTTCTGGTCTTTTCTTCTTTTGATTCAAAACTTAGCAGAGAATAAGCTAAGATAAGGTCCAGGCACTAAAATCAAGAAACGTAGTTCTAATTAAATACCAGAAGGTAGACATAAATACTTGTCAAAGTCATCAATGAGAGATCTAGGAATCAAAGCCATTTTGTTGATGACTTTAAATAACCCTTATTATGTCAAACTCATATGATATCATGTTTACCATAATGTAGTATCATGTCTATTCACAATTTTGTACTTTTTATAGCACAAGCCTCACATGTTCTTGTATTAGGGTGACCTACCTTTTTGCACATACTGTATATCATTTCAAGGTACTTGGTATCAGATAGAAGTGTGTCTGTATCAACTGTTACGTAATTATGAAGCAGAGGCATCATATCTGTATTAATAAAAAGTGTAAGTTAAATATCTCTACTAATATAAATGCTGTGTTTCTGAAAAATCTAAGAAAAAGAAGCAAGTCTGAATGTTTTGTCCCTAACATTCACTTTTAATTATTCACTTGTAATTAAATGTAAAAATGAGCCTATTATTAAAGTACATTCCTTCACATGTAGTAAACATAAAGAGTATGTTAAAGATTATACAAAGAAGACTGACAGGAAACTGGAACTTAAGAATATGTGTTTTAAAGAAAAAAATCTCAAGTGATAACTAAATCAAAATGTATAATGGAAATCAATGCTAGGGTCATCTTTGAGCATTAATTACTACTGATAACTTATCCAAACAAGGAAGCACTTAAGAATATGCAAAACTTTATGTTCAAGTGATATACTAAAACTGAATACAAACAGGGGGAACCCTAAGTATTTCTATGATGATTTGACCTACCTGTAAAGTAATCAAAACCATCTTGCTGAAAAACCTCAAATACCAGAGGTAGTAACTGCCACATCTGTGGAGACACTTGTTGACATGTCAAACTGTGTGCTAAAGAGAAGATCTCCTCATAGAATTCTAAAAGAGAATACCAAGTCATTAGGACAATGATTGCTCATATGAAATAGTAGGATATTCTTAGAACAATCAGAGGTACCTACCTAAGACATGCTGCTGTAAAACAGTTCCAATGACCTGTAAGCAGATTCCTTCAAGCTGCTGGGTTATCTAAAAGAGAAGAAGAAAATCATATGGAATTGCAGCACGCTGAGTGAATTATTAAATAATATATAATAATTCAGTGCATTTAAATATAAAGTCAATATTTTTAACAAATTATTTTAAGCCTTTGTTTCAAAATGGAGTTTCAAAATTGTGAATCAATCTGGGAATGAAACTTAATGCAATACTATTACAATCAGACAAACAAGAAATAACAAGGGGGATCGGGATGGGGAATATATGTAACTCCATGGCTGATTCATGTCAATGTATGACAAAACCCACTGAAATGTTGTGAAGTAATTAGCCTCCAACTAATAAAAAGAAAAAAAAAGAAAAAAAAAAAAGAAATATCAAGCACAGTTTACTATAAAGAAAAAAAAACTTCCTAGAAAAATGGAGCCACATCATTCTGCAGAGACTAAAATCTTGTGTGTAATTCAGCCAGACATTAAGTTAACTGAGACACAAATCAATAGCTTACTGAAAAATTATTTAAAAGAAGGCATTAATCCTACCACTCCCAGTAATTTTTAAGTCAGCTCCATTTATTTAACAGTGAGCAGGGCACCCAAGTCATACAAGATAGACAGAATATATAAATTCCCCTTTAATTGTCAGTATGATCCTCAATTGGATCCCAAATTCCTAAAAGTCATCATAATGTTATAAAGTGGAAGGAGACAAACATGAGATAAAATTTTACTTATCAGATACAGAAGCAGGATATCCATTTGGAATATATACAGTGTACACCTAAAAATGGTTAAGGTGGTATATGTTATATGGATTATACCCTAAATAAAAAAAACTTTTATTAAAAAGGAAAACTAGCAAGAATAAGTTTTCCTAGGACTCACTATACTTTTAGATCTGAGAAAGGTAACCCCAAACTCAGAGCTTTGAGGCAAAAATACAAATACCTCCCTCCTATTCCTTCTAAAATATTTATAAAGTACTA
The DNA here is from genome assembly GCF_910594005.1 of Cervus elaphus. Lineage (NCBI taxonomy): Eukaryota > Metazoa > Chordata > Mammalia > Artiodactyla > Cervidae > Cervus > Cervus elaphus. The sequence goes on from NC_057815.1 coordinate 56,307,769, forward strand.
TGAAAAGGGTACTACTAGTTAAAGATAGCAGAAATCAAGGTATGTGAGAAGATGACCAAAGAATATACGTCAGAGGCCCCCCAAAAGCACAGAACAACTGATGAAGAATGGCTTGAAATTCCCTAAAACTTTTATAGCACTAGATTATTGTCTTACTTCTTTATGATCTTCAACTACACTAAGTAGCGTGTCAATGGTATTCAGGATTCCCATAGCAGTAACTGCTTTATCATCACTTCCTTCTTCATCTGGTCCAGTCTGGATTACTTGATTAAAAGTCATTGCCTACATTGAAGAGAATATAATTAAGCTTTGCCCTTAAAAGCAGTATAAACATATTTTTGTCTAAAACATAGTTTTTAAAATGTTCTCACTGAGACAGCACAACTGATTGGCATTTCCAAATCAATTAATATTATATAGTAAATGGTACTGCTCTACCACTTATTGGGTCACTTTAAACAGACTACTTGACTTCTTTTTCCTGACATTTTCATAGAGATACTGTGAGGATTAAATAAGGCAAGGCATAGAAAATGCTTAATATTATGAACATTAGTATTACTGGCTGACATTTGGGGCTTCCCAAGTGGCACTACTGGTAAAGAACCCGCCTGCCTGCCAATGTAGGAGAACTAAGAGATGAGGGTTTGATTCCTGGTTGGCAAGATCCCCTGGAAAAGGAAATGGCAATCCACTCTAATATTTTTGCCTGGAGAATTCCATGGACAGAGGAGCCTGGTGGGCTACAGTCTATGGAGTCACAAAGAGTCACACACAACTAAACTGACTTAGCACAGCTCAACATTTGACAATGCTCAAATACTAATCATCAAATATTAGTCACCAAGGTTTCTGTTGCCACAGAATTCAATCATTTTGAAGATATTCTGAGGAAAGTTATTAATTATGAGGAGTCACAGCTAATAATCAGCTTATTATAAATGCACTATATTTTTTTAATATACACTAATGCATTTATTTGGGCTTCCCAAGAGGCTCAGTGGTAAAGAATCTACCTGCCAATCAATGCAAGAGATGCGGGTTCGATCCCTGGACCGGGAAGAACCCTTGGGAGAGGGAAATAGCAACCCACTCCAGTGTTCCTGCCTAGGAAATCCTATGGACGGAGGAGCCTGGCGGGTTACAGTCCATAGGTCACAAGAGTCAGATACAACTTGGCGACTAAGCAACAACTATATTTACTCAAATGTCTTTACCCAATTCAGTATCAGCTGTTAAGAACATTCACAGCAAATAACAAGACTCAGATTCTTCAAATCTCAATATTTAGCAAGACTATAAACTACACCAAATATATCACTGTATAGGGAATATGAATGGATAGCTGCTGGGTACAAGTGCATATTTTCTATTACCGTTAAATAATTTACATTGTTAATTCTCAGAAGTTCAGGGCTATGTACTGTACACAAAGTTCAAATATAAAATAACTATTTTAAAAAATTTCACTTTAAAAATCTGCTTATAACTAGTATTTCAAGTTGGTGCAAAGCATTCTAGGAAACCACACAAATAAGTCAGTCCTGATGCAATATAAGTACATGTCAAACTCTGAGCTGTAGAGGCACACAGTACAGGTGTGAACCTCAGCCCCACCCCTTCTAACTTGGGCAAGTTAAATAACCTTTTTATAACTCACATTTTCTTTCGATATAGGAATATTCCTCACACAGGACTGTATGAGAATTAAATGAGTTAAAATATTTATCAAGGACTTAGAATGGTGCCTGATACACAGTTAAGCTCTGTGAAAATACCTGCTGTAATCTAAGTGATGCATACATTACTGGTCAAATAACATACCAAATGCTGTGTCATTTCTACTGCAATAGGAGTAACTTCTTCACTATACTCGCAGATCATTTTCTGAATTACATTGGTAAGATCATCATTTTCTGTTTCTCGTATAATGTGAAGAAGAGCCTGCATGACGGGTCTGATGAATGGTGTGATATATTCTTTAGCTGAAAAAGAAAGAGAAAAAAACTTCTGGTGCTAACAGCTAAACCTCCTTAAAACCTGAATCAATATATACCAAAGAGCAAACAAGAAACAGCTTCAAATAAAAAGAAAGACAATGTGTCAAGTTTCTAGGACTATGTCTTGTATATACAAATCTTTTACCTTTCTCTTGATTGCTGATCAGCACTTGAAGTGCAATGGCAGCTTCCACTTTAACAGGCATTTCCCTATCATCAATCAGACATCTTCGGGTCAGTTCTAGGGCTGTTTGCAAGTTCTGGTCACTTTTGAACTTCACTTCACAAAAGTAGTGAAGGACCCAGCAAGCCTTTAAAAAAAAAAAAATGCAGTGAGTTACTATAGGTGTCTTACATTAAATTCTAACATGTGACAGTATTTCTAGTGCCAAAGTTCTTGTGTGGGAATTTGGAGGCTGGCCAGTGGTAGATAAAGTCAAAAGAGACAACACTAGACCAGTACTATGATCCCAACTTACTCTTTGGCTGCATGATGTTTGTGTGGATAGCAAGATCTGAATGCAAAACACAGACAGATGCTGCTATCAGACACAGATGAAAACTATGCACACATTATGAGCAGCCATTTGAAGAAACACAAAAGTCTAGGATAAAATAGGGTTTTAAAGTGAACATTTAAAAGCTTCCATATAAAAGTCCACATAAGCAGTTATTCATTATAAGACGTAAATGAACAAAACAATACAGCTTTAAAACATACCCTGGCTCTCATGTAGCCTAGTTCACTGCTGAAGAGAGGGAATACATGGTTCTGCAACATGTATTCCATCTGATCTTTATATATCTTTTTCTGTAAAAATAAACAAATATAACAAATAAACAAATATAATCATCTCAAATGTCAAACAGATACACAAATCCTTAAAATGACTAATGATGTCAAGACATATTTATTCTGGAATTTTGAATCCCAAGACCCATATCCAATTTTCTTATTCTCAAATATTAACATAAAAATCACTGTACATTTTTTAATCTTTTTACATCATTTGTTTACAAAGCAATTATGTCAAACATTAACACCAGTGGTGTTTAAGTAATAGAAAAATGGTTAATTTTATTCCTTATCTTACAAAACATTTTTCTCTTATAAAATTATATGAAAGAACCTCTCTGGAAAGGTTCTACATGAACAATACAACATAGATTGAGAAATATTCTGCTCTCAAGGTAATAATGGGAATTATTTTTTGAAATTTTCTCTACGTATGAAATTTAAAAATATAAAGTTAAAACAAAAACTTCAAAGTGCCATTAGAACCCACTCAAGATTCCCAGCCTTATACACAAGAAATAACCACTTAATTTACCCTTTATAAACTAAAAGAATGAGCGAACAGATGTAGAAAAGCTCAAAGATACACAAAATACACCCACAAATTAATGAAGTCAATGGAGCATCATATAGACCAAGGTCCTGGGAGTTGGATGAACTGTATCTAATTATTTACATACATTTGGAAATAGTTATCATTTATTAACTTTAAAATGAAAATAAATTTCAGATCTTGACTTCACAAATACCAGACAAAATGTGTTCAAGGTGAGGTTTCTAAACATACATCTAATCCAATCACTCATTCTTTAGCAGAAAATGTGTCACAAAAACATGTTTCTAGGCTGTGAAGGGATATATTCAGGTTTACAAATTTCTGGCAAAATCAATTTTCTGAGAAGTAAAAAACACTACAATTTAATATAATATGAAAAGAAAATAACTCATGCAAAAAGAATTACCTTCAGCATAAGCAATAACAAAGAAATATAGAAGACACCTTCAAAATCATAAGAAATTGTACCCTAAAGGACACCATCAAGAATGTGAAAAGATAAAAGATAATCCATAGAATGGCAGAAAATACTTGCAAATCATATACACCTGATCTTTGAATAATGAGGTGGTTGGCACACCAACCCTCTGTGCAGTTGAAAATCTGACACTAAATTTGCAATTAGCCCTGCGTATCTGTGATTCTGCATCTATGGATTCAACCAACTCCATTTGCGGATTCGATCAACTGTAGTATTTACTACTTAAAAAAACCCACATGCTAAGCGGACCCGAAAACAGTTCAAACCTGTGTTGTTCAGACGTCAACTCTATTTGAAAGCTTTCTAGCATAGCATTTAGAATATACAGGGAATTCCCTGGTGGTTCAGAGGTTAGGACTCTACACTTTCACAGCCCAGGGCCCAGGTTTGATTCCTAGTTGGGGAACTAAGATCCCACAAGCCACCCAGTGTGGCCAAAAAAATTAGATTAAAAAAAATACATATATATATATATATGTGTGTATATATATATATATATATATCAGAACTCTAACCAATCACAATAAAAACATAAATACCTCAATTTAAAATGGACAAAAGATTTGAACAGAAATTTCTCCGAGGAAGACTGGACAATAAGCATAAAAAAAGATTCTCAATATCATTAGCCGTGACGGAATTGTAAATTAAAACCACAATAAAATTACCATTTGATACCAACTGGGGTGGCTATAACTTTAAAAGACAATAGCCAAAAGTTGATAAAGACACGGACACTGGAATCGTCACACACTGCTAATTAATATATAAAAAATGGTACAGCCACTTTGGAAAACAGTCCAGCAGTCTCCCAACATATGATCAGCAATTCAAGTCATAGGTATGTATTACATAAGAGAAATGAAAATGCACATGCACACAAAAATGTGTACAGAAATGCTCACAACTCCACTGTTCGTAATAACCAAAAAGTAGAAACAAATGTCCATTTACTGATGAATGAATAAATAAAACGTGGCATGTCAATACAATGGAATATTATTTGGCAATAAAGACTTACACATGTCATAACATGGATGAACTCTGAAAATATGCTAAGCCATAGAAGCCACTCAGTAAGCACCACATATTTTATCATTCCATTTATATGAAATGTCCAGAACAGAAAAATCCATATCAGAGACATAAAGGAGATTACAGCTAGGGCTAGGAGATTTGGGAGAAAATGGGGAGTGACTTCTAAAAGTTTCTTTTAGGGATAATGAAAACTGTTTGGAATTAAGAGTTGATGGTGGCATAACTCTTTATAAGAAAAACTACCAAACTGTACACTTTAAATGGACAAACCGTAAGGTATATGAAAATTGCTCAGTTGTGTCCGACTTTCTGCAATCCCATGGTCTGTCCATGGAATTCTCCAGGCAAGAATAATGGATTGGGTTGCCATTCCCTTCTCCAGGGTATCTTCCCGACCCAGAGATCAAACCCAGGTCTCCTGCACTGCAGGCAGATTCTTTCCCACCTGAGATACATGGGGTTCCCTGGTATATGAACTGTACCTCAATTCAGCTTTATCTCAATTGCCACTATTAAAACAAACTAATTGCATGCACGTGTGCATACACACACACACACACACACACACACACACACAAATACCTTCAGAAGTATTTCAGCTAAAGAACCAATCATATGCAGGGCTCCATCTTTTTTTCGAGGATCGGCATTTGGTTCTGTGAGAATCTGGTAGCAAAATCCCATCGTTTTTTGTAGTACCTAGATTAAGAGAGAAAAGTACTGCTTTACTGGATATCCAAAGATCCTTTTAAAACACAGATGACAAGATGATCTTAAGAAACCATTAGGAACTAAAAGTTTGGGATTAGAAGATGCAAACTATTATATACAGAATGGATAAACAAGGTCCTACTGTATAGCAGGGTGAAATATATTCAATATCCTGTGATAAACTGTAACGGAAAAGAATATGGAAAAGAAAGTACAAATAACTGAATCACTATGCTGAATAGCAGAAATTACCACTGTAAATGAACTATACTTCAATAAAATAAACAAAAAAAACCCTAAGTGTATATCTGAACATATTTTAAATATTAAAGCAGAAGTTATCCACACACTAAATAACCTACCTCTTTCCTCTTACTACAGGCTGTAAACAAGAGCGTCTGGGCAGCAGTGGTAGGAGAGATGAAATCCTCAAATACATCTGGAGAATAAACTTAAAATTAATACAGAATACCGAAAAAGAGTAATTTCAAATTTTTCATGAAACATTTTCATATAATTTACAAATGATGCTCAGTGATAACAAAAAAGGACCTTTAGTTTTTGCTAAATCTTCACAGAAGACGAGCATGAAAACAAACCCAGATTTCCATAGAATTTTGCAAAAGCCTAATGCCTTGTCCTTCGTGTACAAATTAAATCTTACTCCATTAACTTCTCCCAATGATTATTTTCTATCATACAAAACCCCACTACTGTGAGAATTTTCACAATGGGGTCACAAAAATACAAAATACTTTAAGTACATAAGATTTTGGTAGGAAGAAAGACTAATACTCAACATTAGCCAAATTACAATTCTTTAGTTCCATGCAGAGACTCCGTATGACTCCAGCTTCCAGTATGCGTCTTCTCAATTTCCATACACATGATGACTGACATGGGATCCAAAAGCACAGTTTAGATACTTAGTGTTAAGGTGTACCCTTGAATTTCTAACAATTTTGGCATGTGCCAGAGGTATATCCAACAGTCAAAACCTACTAACACTATTGTATTTACATCTGCTAAAAATGAGGATTATCATCATCAAATGACCAAACTAATGAAAAGCTCCCAAATGACTTCACAATGGATAAATTATATTAAAATAATGGAAGACTTTTCAGTTCCAAAGGTGAGGGCTTAATATTCAAGGTTTATCATATAGAACCTTAACTACTGACATATTTTGTTTCTAAAAAAGTGAAATGTCCTCACCAAACTTCATGCGTATATATTCATAAGGGTCTTCTTGCCAAAGTTCCTCATCAGCATCTGTATAGCACATCAATGGAAAAATAACATCTTGGATAATGCCCTGCAATTTAAAAGTTAAAAAAGTAACCTTAATTCGGTTTTCAAATTTAAACTTTCAAATTTCTAATAAGTGCTAAAATAAAAATAACTCTACAGCATGTGTTTTAAAGCTTAATATCAAACTTCAGTAAAATATAAATAAATGCATTAAAATGCATTCTCAGATCAACCACCAATGTACATATTCTTACCCTCTGTGCAACAAGGGTAAGGCACGTGTCACAAAATAAGACATGTATACATAGGTAGCAATTAAGTATTCTTAGAAAATACAGAGTGAAATTTTAGTCCATCAAACCCCACAGTTAAAAACAAAGCAAATATACTGGAAACAGTACATAAACCAATTAGCCTCAAAAGTAATTTGGTGAAATAGTCCTTTGTCTATTCCAAATTACATGTTAACTAGTCATGTTAAACTAATCATGATCTAACAGTAAGAACTTAAAGGCAAATTTTAAGACGATAGATTCAGATTAAACAAATAATCTGAATATTTACAAAATACCTTTTATAAAGTTTTTCAGGGCATTACTTTATCTTTCTAATATAAAACTACCAGAACTAGACCAAGTAACACACATAAAAAATGATTTTTTCAACCCTTTTGGTAATTAACATTATTTCCAATATATTTTCTAGAAAAATAGTTCAGATAGAAAAATGTTACTTGTATATGAGGCTTCAGATTCTTCCAGGTGAGAGCATGGGAAACTCCTTGATTAATATAATTTAACGTCTGTTGTAAAACTCGGGGAGCCATATATTGCTTCTCCTTGTACTGATATAAGACCTTCAATAAAACCTTTGAAAAAAAATTTGATCAAAAATCAAAGCTTAAATAGAGTTTAACTATTTACAAGCTAGCAAAAACATCTGACATTACCCAGATCATCAACATAAAATAACCACCAGATTCTATTATAAAGAAAGTAATTTTTAAATTTATGTATTGGAGAACTATATTTATTCCGAAAGTAAAATAAGCAAATTGAAGTAACATTGCACATCAAAGGATGAGTTTCTGATTAAATACAAGAAGAGAAAATCATATGCTATTTATGAACACACCACTGAGACAGCACTATATTGTTAAAATCAGCTTTTAGGAAAATCTTACCCAAACCATTTAAGCAATTAATGACTGCTAAGAGTTCTAATTCATCTTTGATATTTGAGAACAGCAGTTGTTAAAATAAGATCCACAGACCTCACAGGGTCTGATAGGTCAAAACTATTTCCATAATAATGCTCAGACATTATTTGCCATTTTTACTGTGTTGACACTTACATCAATGATACAAAACTCATGGAGGTAAAACTTCAGGTGCCCAACATGAGTCAACAGAGTGGCACTAAAGTGTACTAGCAGTCATCATATTCTTTACAGCCACATAATCACAGAACAAACTTTCTTTAGGAATGTCCTTTATGAACCAGTAATATAAATATTAATAAATGGGAAGCATACATGCAGCACTTCTGCTACATACCAAAGTACAATGCTTGGAAGAAAAGCGGAAACAGCTTTTTTCTTTGGGCCTTGTTTATCTCACAAGGCCTCAAAAAAAATGAAGCAACACTTGCCTATCCCTCCCCAGGCAAACCTTCGGTAAAAGGCGAAAGATTCATTTCGAAGAGAAGGAAGAGTCAGAATTGAAAAAGTTTTTTCCAACAAATACCATAAGCTTGAAAGAAAAACTGATTGATAAATTATGGTTATTTAGACTTGTGTATATGGCAAAATTTTTTTTCACCCTCAAAGATGAACAAAATAAGCCTCTCACTGAAGTGAGAATATGTAACTGGTGTTAAAATCTGAGACTTCAAACAAAACTAAAATTCTCAAAATCTTATACCCACCACTGAGTTCCACTTGACAGCATTTAAATATTTAAAGATACTTCTGATAAGATCAGTGGTGATATGAATGAATGAAAATTTTTCAAGTTACATAATGAAATCAATTAACATTCAGAAAATTGCCACTGACCCACTAAGTCAATATTTTCCAATGACCAAGGCAGGATTACAAAATCATATATGGATAAAAGACCCATTGAAAGTACAATACCAAACCAATGAATGTTAATATAACAGAATATGAGATGTTTATTGTTATAGTTTCAAACTCTATATTGCAATTAACCTTTAAGAAAATACCACTGTCAAATGTTGGTATGATATAAAAAATTTCCACAATTATGTGAAAAGTATATTAAATCAGACTTTCCTTCTCCAACTTATCTTTGAGACCAAATTATCTTTATTTACTTCCATTAGAACAAATTAAAACAATGAATAGAGAGGTAGATGTGGTATATGACTAACTTTTACTAGCCTTTAGTAAGGCAGACATTAAAGATATTAGCAAAAATGTGCAACAATGCCATTTCCTCCTGCTAAAAATTTTTCATTTTGGAAAACAGCTATTTTCAACAACAACAAAAAACATGCAGTCTATTAATATGTGACAGGTTTGCTATTACTTTTAAATAAATTAACACTGTTAAATTTTGTCTCAGTTTTTAAAACAGTAAATATCACTACATGTAATATAATCCATAATCCAGATTGTAAGGCGGTCCTGAGACCAAAACATTTGCTAACTACAGTGTTCAAGATGTTAAAGACTGCCACATGCAATTTTTGGATGACAAAGAAACTAGAAATAAGCAAGATAAATTAACAGTGCCATGTTTTTACGTGGAAAAATTATCTTAAACTTACTTGTTGGACACCAACAGCAAATGCCTTCAGAAACACTTCAGCAAATTCATTATACTCTTTGGAAACATTGCCAGGACTTCCATACCTAAAAGAACATTAAAATGCCCATCATGTCTTTATAATGTTTTATATTAGCACTTATTTAAAAAGCACCAAATCGTGAAAATTAAAAAAAAAACTTAAGTTATCACATAATGAGAAGAGTTTACCTTTCAAAAAGCCTTGCTAAGATATGTAAAGCCCACTTCTTACATTTCCACCATGGTAACTCAGGTCTATCATCTTCTTCAACTTGAAGTGTTTCCTTTAAAGAGACATTTATTTAATGACAGACAATATAATCTATAAGGAATAGTGTGAGTTCAGAACAGATTCACAAAAACATGAATGCTCCTCCAACACTGGCCTTTCATTATAAAAGGCTATACTTGGGAAAGTACTAACCTTTGTTTATAATAGGAGTTTTGCTTCACTACTTAAGTTACAAAGGACATGCTTTTTCAAAGTCTTATAAAAGTTTACAGCCATTAAAAAGAATACATTTGAATCAGTTCTAATGAGGTGGCTGAAACTGGAGCCTATAATAGAGTGAAGTAAGCCAAAAGAAAAACACCAATACAGTATACTAACACATATATATGGAATTTAGAAAGATGGTAATGGTAACTCTACATCCAAGATAGCAAAAGAGACACAGATGTAAAGAACAGTCTTTTGGACACTGTGGGAGAAGGTGAGGGTGGGATGATCTGAGAATAGCATTGAAACATGTATATTATCATATATGAAACAGATCGCCAGTCCAGGTTCAATGCATGAGACAGGGTGCTCAGGGCTGGTGCACTGGGATGACCCTGAGGGATGGGATGGGGAGGGAGGTGGGAGGGGGGTTCAGGATGGGGATCACATGTACACCCATGGCTGATTCATGTCAACGTATGGCAAAAACCACTACAATATTGTAAAGTAATTAGCCTCCAACTAAAATAAATAAATTAAAAAAAAAAGTCTTTATAAAAGTTTAAACTCAAAAACATTGTAGTCATGATCCAAATAATACAAATCAATGCCTGGGCAAGCAGCTTAACTAAAACCAGTATAGTTAAAGGGTACAAATCAAAGGGGCACAAAAAAAACTCCATTTTAAAAATCTACTTTCAGAAATACTAGTTTAAATACATAAATATAAACAGACGAAAACATTCATTTACAAAACTATTTGTAACAAAGAAAAATGACAAGAACAAAACATTAATAAGGAGATGTTTAATTATGGAACATCCATAACAGACTACTACACAACCTTAATGGTATCTATAGATTTGATAAATAATAAATAACAAAAAAATATTGTTTATCTGAAGGCTGCTAGGACAGTAGATTTAAAAGTTCTCACTACAAGAAAAAAAAATTTCTATCTATGCCAGGTGATACATTTTATGAACTCAATTAAAAACTGAAGAAACAGAGAATTAGAATGGAAAAAACCAGCTATATACAAGCACTTTAAATAACACACAAAATAACCTTTATAATTTTTCCCTTAATATACTCACATATATAAACAAATGAAACATGTATTTAGGAAAATTTACATCACAAACTACATAAATTCAAAGAATGTTTTAGGAAATATAATTAAAATTCTCAAAAGGTAACTAAATATTTAAGTTCAGTGATATAGGAAATACACTTACATTAGGTACATCCCTGTTCACAACAGTCTTTAAAATTTCTATCCATTCTGTCAGATTCTGTTGGTTTATCAGCTCCAGTGGTAATGTATACTGAATTAAAATCAAGAATCAATATTTTAAAATCTTTACAAAAGAAAATCCAACTTCCTTTTACTCTTTATAAAACCTAAAAAACATACTTCATGCAATCCACATTTCCTCTTTTAGTAAATAGGCAAATTTCTCATCTGGTTGATTTGGTTAGTTTATGTACAATGGTCAACTGTGGCAAAGATAGTGAGTCCTTGTTTTATTCCCAAATTCCTGGGAATACATCTAATTTTCACCATAAGATACAATATCTTTTATTCAGTTAAGGAAATTTCTATTACAGGATACTTAAGTTATTCTTTTTTAAAGCAGAAATGATTATTTTATCAAATACTTTATCTACCATCCTTAAAGATTGTTTATAGGTCTCTCTTTTTGCATAATATAAAACTTAATCACAAAAACTGGTTTCTCTTGATATTCTCATGTTTCTGGGATAAATCATATCACTTAATAGGAACATAAAATCAATATCCTATTTAACATTTCAGGACCTCTATTTTCACAAATGAGCCAGTACTATAATTTGATTTCAGGGTATGCTAGTCTCAAAAAATCATTTGGTCCTATGCCCTAGAATAACTTATAAAAAGAACCTTCATTTCTTTAAAAATTATACAAGGAGTCATTAGAAAGATATTACATTATCTTTAAAGAACTAGCAATAGCATGAAAACTCCAAACAATGGCAGTGAGTCAGTTATAATAACCTTAGTGGAAATAAAGTCACAGGTCTATTTAAATAAGATTTATAAAAAATAAGTAATGGTATGAATTGAACCAAAGATCCTGGCAGGTGAGACAAATCTTTCTTTGGCCATGTGGCACAAGAAGAGCAAGGATTTTAATCCTAGTCGAAAAAGCTGTTTCATAAGTAATTACAGTCCCCTGAGACTATAGACTTAAATTCAGACTTAAATTGAAGAAAGTAGGGAAAACCACTAGACCATTCAGGTATGACTGAAATCAAATCCCTTATGACTATACAGTGGAAGTGAGAAATAGATTTAAGGGACTAGATCTGATAGACAGAGAGCCTGATGAACTATGGACGGAGGTTCGTGACATTGTACAGCAGACAGGGATCAAGAACATCCCCATGGAAAAGAAATGCAAAAGGGCAAAATGGTTGTCTGAGGAGGCCTTACAAATAGCTGTGAAAAGAAGAGAAGCGAAAAGCAAAGGAGAAAAGGAATTGAATGCAGAGTTCCAAAGAATAGCCAGGAGAGATAAGAAAGCCTTCCTCAGCAATCAGTGCAAAGAAAGAGAGGAAAACAACAGAATGGGAAAGACTAGAGAGCTCTTCAAGAAAATCAGAGATATCAAGGGGACATTTTATGCAAAGATGGGCTCAATAAAGGACAGAAATGGTATGGACCTAACAGAAGCAGAAGATATTAAGAAGAGATGGCAAGAATACACAGAAGAACTGTACAAAAAAGATCTTCACAACCCAGATAATCACGATGGTGTGATCACTCACCTAGAGCCAGACATCCTAGAATGTGAAGTCAAGAGGGCCTTAGAAAGCATCACTACGAACAAACCTAGTGGAGGTGATGGAATTCCAGCTGAGCTATTTCAAATCCTGAAAGATGATGCTGTGAAAGTGCTGCACTCAATATGCTGGCAAATTTGGAAAACTCAGCAGTGGCCACAGGACTGGAAAAGGTCCGTTTTCATTCCAATCCCAAAGAATGCTCAAACTACTGCACAATTGCACTCATCTCATACACTAGTAAAGTAATACTCAAAATTCTCCAAGCCAGGCTTCAGCAAATGTGAACCGTGAACCTTCAGATGTTCAAGCTGGTTTTAGAAAAGGCAGAGGAACCAGAGATCAAACTGCCAACATCCGCTGGATCATCGAAAAAGCAAGAGAGTTTCAGAAAAATATCTATTTCTGCTTTATTGACTATGCCAAAGCCTTCAACTGTGTGAATCACAATAAACTGTGGAAAATTCTTCAAGAGATGGGAATACCAGACCACCTGACCTGCCTCTTGAGAAACCTATATGCAGGTCAGGAAGCAACAGTTAGAACTGGACATGGAACAAAAAACTGGTTCCAAATAGGAAAAGGAGTACGTCAAGGCTGTATATTGTCACCCTGCTTATTTAACTTATATGCAGAGTACATCATGAGAAACGCTGGGTTGGAAGAAGCACAAGCTGGAATCAAGATTGCCGGGAGAAATATCAATAACTTAAGATATGCAGATGACACCACCCTTATGGCAGAAAGTGAAGAGGAACTAAAAAGCCTCTTGATGAAAGTGAAAGAAGAGAATGAAAAAGTTGGCTTAAAGCTCAACATTCAGAAAACTAAAATCAGGGCATCTGGTCCCATCACTTCATGGGAAATAAATGGGGAAACAGTGTCAGACTTTGTTTTTTGGGGCTCCAAACTCACTGCAGATGGTGACTGCAGCCATGAAATTAAAAGACGCTTACTCCTTGGAAGGAAAATTATGACCAACCTAGATAGCATATTAAACAGCAGAGACATCATTTTGTCAACAAAGGTCGGCCTAGTCAAGGCTATGGTTTTTCCAGTGGTCATGTATGGATGTGTGAGAGTTGGACTGTGAAGAAAGCTGAGCATGGAAAAATTGATGATTTTGAACTATGGTGTTGAGAGTACCTTGGACTGCAAGGAGATCCAACCAGTCCATCCTAAAGGAGATCAGTCCTGGGTGTTCATTGTAAGGACTGATGCTGAAGCTGAAACTCCAATACTTTGGCCACCTCATGTGAAGAGTTGACTCTGGAAAAGACCCTGATGCTGGGAGGGATTGGGGGCAGGAGGAGAAGCAGACGACAGAGGATGAGATGGCTGGATGGCATCACCGACTCGATGGACATGAGTTTGAGTTAACTCAGGGAGTTGGTGATGGGCAGGGAGGCCTGGTGTGCTGCGATTCATGGGGTCGCAAAGAGTCGGACACGACTGAGCAACTGAACTGAACTGAGACTATAGATACCACCATTTCCTTATTTGGGTCTTTTATCCCAGGAAGATTTAGAATATACAAAGTCAAACCCACAGTCTTAATCATTTTATGTCAAGCTTAGGAATAGGTTTTGTAATTAGTGGGACAATCTACACACATATAGCATGACAAAGCATGTGTTAGATGTAAACTCTAAGAACTGATTTTCAGTTTTGTGAATTCTTAAGCTGAAAGACATTCTTTATCATCGTTTAAGGTGCCAAATGATAGCTGACCGTATATATTAAAAACTATAAAATTACCTGAACAAGAGCATAGAAGATCTTGAAAATTTGTTTCTGAATGAGGACAGATTGATCAGACTGATCAGAAAGAAGCTGGATAAAACGGTCCTTTAGAACTGGCAGGAAATGCTGCATTGCTGCTACCAATGGACTCCGCTCCTCTGGTTTCTTATACCTTTGGGTAGGAATACAAACTAATTCTGTGAGAATTTATTTATAATTAAATATGAGATATAAATTTAAACTACTTGCCTGTTTATACAGATAAAAGCAAATATTTTCTAAGCAATTTTATAGTCCTAGAAGAAAAATCTATTATAGAATTAAATCATAGGCAAAAAGCAACTTGAGAAAAACCTCAAATAACAACAGAACATCTAAAATTTACTGAGCATTTATTATGAGGTAAACAACCTTCAAGGCCTCATTAATATTCTCACTTCTATAGCTGAGGAAACTGAGGCACAGAGAAGTTAAATATCTTCCCTAATATATATATCTAGGTATGAACCTTAGCAGATTCAGGATCTGCCCTTTAACCATTTCACTATGTTATCACTAACTGTGAATACTGATAAAACTGAGGAGTTACAATGATTTGGTTTTTAAACATTAGGAGCTGATTGATATAAAATAATTATGTATTACCATCCTTAAGTGATTTACACACCAAAAGCATTAAGGAAGAAATGGCATCTGTAAAGCAGAAAATATTCTATTTCTAAAAGCACTATAAATCAGAAGTTCTTTTGTAACCTTTCTGGCAACAAAGCCTGACCTCAACAGGATATTGATGATCTCTGTTTATCCGATTTGGAGTAAATATTCATATACTTATAGCATATATAAAAAATAGTGTTTGATTCCTGGATGCTGGTACAGATTTCAATAGAATATATATTATGTGAACCTTGTTAAACCTTTCTAAACTCTGAAAAATCCTGAATTCTGAATTACAGTTTGCTTCAAAGATATGGGTAAAGAAGTACTGACTAATTGAGACTTTCCTCCATAGAGATCCTTAGCATTTTAACAGTACTGTTAAAAGGTCTATTGGCTTTTTTTTTTAATTTTAAGTTACTGATTTCCCCTACCAGATCCCAGTTTTATCTATCAGTAGCTTTTGTAAAGGGAGAAATGTTTCTGAAAATTGAGTGTGTTAGCACATTTTTAAAGGTAAAGGCAGACATTCCTAAAAGGCTGAATTGTTTTTCCCACTGGGTGAAATGAGAAGCAAAGTAAACTGCCAAGACTAAAGCAAGAGCAATGTTCATGCTAATAATGTTTTGAGATTAAACAATTAACTGACAGTTTTAACTATTATTTAATATGCTCAGAAATTACACCTAGTATACATTTAAAGGTTATCTGAACATTTCTTTGAGTCAATAAAAACAGTAACAATTTACAAAAGGAAGCCATTTGCACTCTCCAATTTGATTAGACAAGCTATATTAATTACTGACAATATTATCTTATAACAACAAAGATGAGAACTATATTATGCAACCCTCTCTCCACTATCCAATCCAGGTGATCACCCACATTATGATAGTTTGAATACCCATTCCATGTTATTTAAGACATTCTTCTCTCCTAACTCCCTCTCTACACTGAGTGGTGGCCTGGAAGTTGGATGGTACAATATCCAAACTAATGAGTATGAAAATAATTTACGGAAGGATACAAATACTATTCCGTAAGACCTGAAAGCTCCTCAAAGCATGAAAATGTGACACTAATAAAAGCCTACGGAGCGATCAAGATGGTGGAGGAATAGAAGGTGGAGCTCACCTCTTCCCACAAATAAAAGCCTACTACCAGTGTCAATCTGGTGAACCATACTCACAGGGAATTCTCAAAAACTAGCCAATCACTTTCCTCTTTGTTCCTTCTATGCTCCTTCAACTGACAAGCATTTCCTGAGGATCTATGCTCCTGAAGGCCATCACAACTTTCAATCTCGGCATGCATTTTCTGAGAACTGCGTTAGTCCACACAGATACCTCGCGAACACCTTGTGCTCCACAGACACTGGCTGAAGATAAACTGAAATTCTACCACTGCAGCAGTCTCCTGTCTTCCATTTAAAAATCCCTATCACACTCTCTCCTGCTAAAGATTACACGGCAGGAGAGACGTGAACCTTCTCAATGCAATGACAGCTTGTTACTGCTATTCTCTCTCAGTCACTCACTTACCAGAACTACAACAACTGGCACTCCGACAGAGGTTGGAGCAACAGCTGGAACATCCCTTAGCAGGAAGATGGGTAGCTGGTGGGAACACAAGAAAACACCAGTACCAATGCTGTAAATGCTATATTTCTTTCCTGCTCAGAACAAAAGCAGCAGTTCATCAGCTACTTTGAGTGGGACCCAGAAAGGATATCAGAGGCTAACTACAAGCCCCAGAAATACAGGGCTCACAATGTGTAGCTGTTAGGACTAGAAATAAAGCCACCATCATAGTGTAGTGTTCCTTCCTCTTTAATGTTCTAACATCAAAATTTTCAAGTGCCTACCAATTTCATCATTTTCACCACACACTTAAGAGAAAAACCTCAACAGCATTCGGCTTATTACTTTTAGTGCTATATCTCAACTTCCAAGGTTAGATTTTTTTTCCTGATCCCTAAACCCAGGTCTAAAATGATCCCTAAATCTTTCTTACTGATACCAAGTACTTACACAGGCTGTAATTTGCTCAAATACACCAACACTGAATGAAGCAGGTGACTATGAATCCTTCAAATGCAATGGTTAAAAAATGATCAAATGAATTTCCAATGCATTCTTCTTAAAGAATTAGAGGTAGGTTCTTGAAATTTAGCAAGAACTCAAATTAAGATAAAAATTCACAGAAAGCCAGAAAAAGAGCTCAAAAGCTCAGTGTACTTTGACTCCTTTCATATCTCAAAAAAAGCTTATCTTTAGGCCTTTTATCAGCACAAATTGAGGTGTCTATATACAGGAGTTATAGATAACTTAGGTTTTGAATAGGGAAACAGATGATTAAGAAAAAAGGGCACAAGGAATTTCACAGCTGAATCAACAGAAGAGACTGCAGATTTAAAACAAGAATGCTATTTCAAAACGAAGACACAATTAAAATCAACATGTAATTCACTAACTTTGGTATATAGATCAAATGAAACTTTAAGTTGTTCAAACCGATTAGCTTAAATATCCCAAGCTTTTTCTACTTCTCAGAACTACAGGAATTGAGAGATACTTACTCATAATTTTTCACAAGCTGATAGAGGCAAAGAAGAATTCCTAGCCAACATGCACTGTTGTCAGACTGAAGATAAAAGCCAATTTTGTCCACAATAGCAGTCCAGCGACTTGGATAATCATGTTTGATGATATGATGAATGCATGTAGTAAGCTGTACCCTGAAAGTCAAAAATAAACAATAAGAAGGAAGAAATACTAATAAGCCCATGACATAACTAGAAAAGCCTTCACCACAATGGAAAGATCCCACATGCCCAAGAGAAGAACCGAAGCAGCCAAATATATATATATGGCTTAAAACTCAACATTCAAAAAACTAAGATCATAGCATCTGGTCCCATCACTTCATGTCAAATATATGGGGAAACAATGGAAACAGTGACAGACTTTATTTCTTGGGCTTCAAGAGTACTGCAGATGGTGATTGCAGCCATGAAATTAAAAGACGCTTGCTCCTTGGGAGAGAAGCTGTGACCAACTTAGACAGCATATTAAAAAGTAAAGATGTTACTTTGCCAACAAAGGTCCATGTGGTCAAAGCTATGGTTTTTCCAGTAGTCATGTATGGATGTGAGAGTTGGACTATAAAGAAAGCTGAACGCTGAAGAATTGATGCTTTTAAACTGTGGTGTTGGAGAGGACTCTTGAGAGTCCCTTGGACTGCAAGGAGATCCAACCAGTCCATCTAAAGGAGATCAGTCCTGGGTGTTCACTGGAAGGACTGACGCTGAAGCTGAAACTCCAATACGTTGGCCACCTGATGCAAAGAGCTGACTCACTGGAAAAGACCCTGAAGCTGGGAAGGATTGAAGGCAGGAGGAGAAAGGGAAGACAGAGGATGAGATGGTTGGATGGCATCACTGACTCAATGGACATGAGTTTGAGCAAGCTCTGGGAGTTGGTGATGGACAGGGAAGCCTGGAATGCTGCAGTCCATGGGGTTGTAAAGAGTCAGACACAACTGAGCAACTGAATTGCACTTTCTAGGTGGTGCAGTGGATAAGAATTCCCCTGCCAATGTGGAGGACACAGGCTTGATCCCTGGTCCAGAGAGATTCCACAAGCCGCAGAGCAGCTAATCCTGTGCACCCCAACTACTGAAGCCCATGCGCCCTAGAGCATGCAAGCTGCCAACAACTGAGCCCACATGCTACAACTACTGAAGCCTGAGTACCTAGAGCCTGTGGTCCGCAATGAGAAGCCAGCACACGGCAACAAAGAGTAGCCCCCGATTGCTGCTAGAGAAAGCCTGAGCAAAGCTACAAAGACTCAGTGCAGCCAAAAATAAATTAAAAAAAAACAAGTCACTAAATAAAAACTATTACTACTGATTTAAAAGAAACCCAACAAACGTTATAAATGCAGATAACTGTATTTTTTTCATCCCCATCAACTGACAGGTTTCATTCAGAACATCAATACAATATAAAGTATATGACAGAATTCTATAATTTTCTATGCTCCCTTTCATCTGAACATAGTATATTTCACAAGTCTGACATGAAGTTTAAAGTTTTGGGTTCTAATTAATGTAAAATTAAACTGCAGTGAGAAAATAAAAAAGTAATTTTCCTGTAACAGTATTTAAGTTTTGTGCTTCAGAAAGGACAGATTTTTGGGAGGGAGCTGCGCTGGGTCTTAGTTACAGCATTAGGGATCTTTGCTGCATCTTGCTGAATCTTTCAATCGTGGCACCCTGACTCTGGAGTTGTGGCACACAGGCTTTAGTTGCTCCAGAACATGTAGGATCAAAGTTCCCCAACCAGGGACTGAACCTGCATCCCCTGCATTCAAAAGTGGATTCTTAACCCCTGGATCACCAGGGAAGTCTCCAAAACAACCAATTTTTATGTTCTGAAAGATTCCCTTTTCGGCAAACCCTGAAAATTATTACCTTCAATAATGGTTAAGTTTAAAATACATACATACCTGATGAGCTCAGGAGAGTGAATAATGGCTTCTACAATATTTTCTCGAATACAATGTCGATCTTCTTCAGGAATAGTATAAGGGGATATATCCCCTGGTGCTGTTTCCCGATCAGGCCAATACTGCGTTATCATATTTTTCAAATAGATAACACCTAAAATATAGATTAATTTGACAAAAGAATGTGAAAGCACTGTAAGCATCCCTGTGTCTACACCTCAGTTTATTTCTTTCAGACCAACCACTGCTAGTAAAGCTATCCTTTTAAAATTAAAATACTGTATTCTATTATTTAAAAAGTTGACAAAACACGAATTTAATGTTGGCTACAGTAATCACCCACAAAGTCATTATTAAACATACAGTCTGCAGGAGTTGGTGATGGACAGGGAGGCCTGGCATGCTGCCGTTCATGGGGTCGCAGAGTTGGACATGACTGAGCAACTGAACTGAACTGAACTGAACTGCAATAACTCTGCAAACTAAAACAAAATCGTTTTTACAGTACATTTACACACAACACTTTTCACCCTCTTTTCTGTAGGAAAGCTGTTTTACCAAGTCTGTTTTTTAAATGAAACTTTTAAATAACAAAACAGCACACACATATCAATAAATTTTCTACTTAATCCTGGACTCCAGAACTGTGAGAAACAGCCTCTGAGTATTTCTTTCTACCATAATGCACCAAAGAAGTGGATGTATATGCTTATTTGTACAATTTTGATTCAGTATTTTAAAAAGTGTTTGGTCAAACAAAACACATAAACAAGTGGGAACTGCACTGCAAGAACCTCATTATTCACTCTACTCCATCCAGAATGCTTGAGCTCTACTACAAAGACAGTAAATGTATCTTTCAAAGTCTAACAAACGAAACCACCATATACCATGCACTATACAATATAATTCAGTAATTATAAGAATGTACATTTGAAAGTAATGATACTTTAAAAATTAGGACCAATTCCACAGTTCAGTTGCTTCTGGCTTTGTACATACTAAAAAAACAACTTTCTAGTAGAATTTAATTTTGCTAAAACATATAATCAAGTTTCTAATGTGCTTAAGGTCCTTCCTAAATCCAAAGGCTTTCAACATCATAGTAAAAATTTTGAGATTTAAAGGCAAGGATTCTTATCTAAAAAAATAGCCAAAGGGGAAAATGTCAACTTCATTAGTAAAAGAGAAATGACAGTTAAAATAGTCAAACCAACCTTTTCCTACTTAACTAGAAAATCTTTTTAAAGATTTACTGTTGACCAAGGTTCAGTGAAATTACCGTATTTTATAGACACAAAAGTCCCATTTGTGTTATTTATATGCCGATTTTAAAAAACTCATAACTTCCATTCATTCATTCATTTACTGAGTACCTTCACTGTGTCAGGCAATTCTTTAGGCACTCAGAATACAACTGTTAACCATACAGACCTTATGTTAAATTCCAACAACCGAGAAAGGTTTCAGAGCATATGGAACATTAAGGTAAATCATTTAGTCATTAAAACATAAATTTTAAGATGAACACTATCTTAAAGGGAGAAAAGGGATGTGCTTGCATTAAATAAAGTAAGCGGAAAACTTTTTTTTAAAAACAAAATCGGTGTAAGGAAAAAGAACAGCAAAAAATAACTCCAGAATATAAGTGGTTTTTCCAGAACAGTAAAGTTATTCACAGTTTATATGTCCTATAAGAAATACACCTGCAAATAAATAACAAGCACTAAAGATGTGAATTTCATTACTTTGCTGACTAACAGATAATATCAGAAGTAGCATGCCACATCTTCATAGACTCTGATACTGAAGGAACTAATATTTGTTGAAACTGTGACTAAGAAATAGTATCTTTTAAATGGTTAAATAGAACAGTAAAAGCAAATAACTGGAGGTTTGTATCTTAGAATCATCCATCATGGAAGGAAACAGAAAATGGAGAATCTTGCAATAAACCTCATCCATTTTCCAGCTTCTTTCTTAATTCAGTGAAATACCACTTCCTTGAAACTCTGCCACCAGATATCAAGGTACTTGTGACAGTTTGTAGTAAACACAAGGGGGGCAAATCAATTTTTCGGGAAGAAAATCACTGAAGGATCTTCCTAAGACACATCTGCTATTCAACTATGAACCTTTCAAACATTATTTACATATATCCAAGAAAATAATTCAGGAAACTTGCCTGCCTGTCTCACAGGTAAATCCAGTTGTTCCGACATAGTAATCTGAAGCAGCGTTGAAACAAAATTCAGAGACTTGTGTGCCTACAAATAAAAAAATATATTTTAAATTTCTGCAAATAAATATTCTTAGTACTCTTATTTCACTACTTGGCTGGCACAAAAGGCTCTCCTCCACTAGTTGGTTCCACTATTTCCTACCACTCACATATAAGGAACACACACACACAAAATGCAGTAACCTAACTCCTAAAACCTTCACATGTTTGCATTTGCCTACATTCTGTTGAACTTCTAACCACATCGGTGGCAGCAGCTCACAAACGGTCTCCTCTGTGATACCTATTTCCCCAATTCAGTAATAATTTCTCCAGGGATATTCTATTAAGTGGCCAGACAAAAACAAAATGAGCAAAAATCAATTAACATGAGGGGGTCGTTTCCAAGGTGCTAATAACATTTTGTGTCATAATACAGCTGTTTTATAAGTGTGTCCAGTCTGTGAAAATTAATCAACTGTATCCTCATGATCATTTTTCTGTATGCATGCTATATTTAAAATAGCTTTGAACATACAACAAAAGTAGGATATAAACTGCATGACTTAGTAAATGAATTTACATGAATATACAAAGCAACACATACAGAAAATAATGAAATGCACCAAAAATGCTAATGAGTTATATCTGGGATGGTAGAATTACAGAGGTTTTCTATTAGCCAAATTTTATGCCATGATCCTGGACTGCTTTCATTAACAACACAAAAAAGTTAGTTAATTCCTAAATCTGTCATATTTACTTTTGATTTATTAAAAAAGAACTGAAATCTCTTCTTATATGTATTCTCATTCCCTCGTCCGCAATATAAACACCTCCTATAATGTCCTTCCAGCCCAAGTTTCAGTACTTTTCTGCACATGTTCACATGGACACTGTGATTTTTAGTTTCCTCCTTACAGACTTTTTCATGCATTCTACAAACACATTCTTAGAAACTGAAGAATTTCCCTTCAGATATAAAAAATGTCTTCCACGTAAGACCCAAAGGGTTACTCTGCTCATTCAGTCACTCCAAAAATTATTTACTTAGTTGTTCTTGGTGCAAAACACTATGCCAGGACCTGAAAACACAAGGTTGAACAAGACAGTAAGTCTCCATTACCTCTTGGAAAATGAACAATGAAGGAAAACAAGATAGCCAAACAGGTAGCTATAATAAAGTATCAATATAATGGAAGAAATAGAAAACACTATGGAAGAATCAAAAGTACAATCTCCTAACCCAGAAGTGGTATTTAAATTTAAGACCTGGACAGGAGCAGTTAAATAAATAAAGGGGAGGAATTTACCCTTTTCAGTACTCTAAATAGATCTGAACAGTTAACCATTATCACTTTCATGAAACACCCTTCCATCTAAATCGTTCATACATCACTTTTCCTGGTACCTTTCAGTTTCCTTTGGTTGTTTCTCATTCTGTCTACATGGTTCAAGAACTTGGTCATAGGCCACCTTTTCTGCTCCCTAGCTGATTTCATGCAACTCCTATCTTTAAATACCATCTATAAATCAAATGTAGTTTCCAGTCTAGGACACACTAACAGACCTAGTCAACATCCCTACCTCCATTATCTCACAGGATTTTCAGACTTATATGATGAAATCATTTTTTCCCCTAAAAGTTGTGAGTCTTCCTTCCTTGTACCACCCCTCCCAACCTGTCATCACTATCCTCCATTATTCATATCTGAAAATTGAATGTCATCTTTAGTATGTTCCTCTTCTTTTAAAATTAAAAAAAATTTTTTTAATTTATTTATGTTTGACTGTGCTGGGTCTCTGTTGCTTTGTACATGCTTTCTCTAGAGCAGAGACTACTCTTCCTTGCAATGCCCAGGCTTCTCACTGCAGTGGCTTCTCTTGTTGCAGAGCACAAACTTTAGGGCACTCTGGCACAGTAGTTGCTGCCCACAGGCTTTTTCACCCCTCAGCATGTGGAATCTTCTCAGAGCAGAGATTGAACCCATGTCTCCTGCACTGGCAGGCAGATTCTTAACCACTGAATCACCAGGGAAGTCCACTTTCCTCTTCTTATCCCAACTCAATACATCAGACCCTATCAATTGCATAGCCAAAATGGTTGTATAATTGATATATCCACTTTCTCCACTCCCACTAACACCAACCTAGTCCAAGTGACTATCATCTCTCTTAATGTAACCATTTGCCTCCCCAACCATTCTCTATTTAGTACTCAATAATCATTAAAATTATAAAGTAATCCCCTTAAAACACATCTTTTAACAATTTTCTACTGTATTTCCTAAGGCCTAAAAGGCCCTGTCTTATCTTGCTCTGCCTATTTCATCAGCCTCACTTAAACTTTCTCATCCCCCTCATTGCCCCACCTTAGGTTTTTGCAACAATAAACATTACCCCATTTCAGAGTCTTTCTGCCTACATCACTCTTCTCTCCAATGCTCCACCAGGGTTAACTGGTCCACACCTTTATTCTTTAGGTCTCAGTTAAAACATTTCCTTAGAGAAGCATTTCCTCACTGATCACACTGGGGCTAAGCAGGGCTCCCAATTACTCTCATAAGCTCCAAGGTTTCTTTTTCCACTTCATAATAATTATTACATATTTGTAGACTGGTTTTATGTCTGCCTCTCCTATTAGACTCAAGATACATTAGGAGTAAAGACTTTACTATCTTTATATCCAGTTCCTCATGTTTGGCATTCAAGATAATCAACAAATTTATTAAAAGAATAACTGAATGAATTAACAGAAAAGGTGCCTTAGAGGCAGCTGTAATCACACAGAGGTTGTGGAGCAAAAAAAGCATATTTGTATTTTTAGACTGGTAAGCACACAAAGACCACTACTATGATACTTCTTAAGTCATTAATATTACAGCAATATATCTTATCTTCTGCATAAAACTGTGAACTCTATGAATGAACTGCTAGAATTCAAGACAGTACTGGTTATAAACCTAAGTGATGTCATGTCCTACATTTTTAACTCCTGAGCAAGTTTAATTCAGCAAATCTAATTTTTTTATTGTGAAGGTTAATTTTATTTAACAAGTATTTATGGCACTGTTTTGTAAAGATTCTTTTCCCAGATAGGCCATTACAGAGTACTGAATGGAGTTCCCTGTGCTATACCAACAGGTTCTTATTAATTATCTCTTTTATATATAGTAGTATATACAAGTCTGTAGCAAATCTAACTCTTAATTACAAAATCAATGTAACAAAATCTACTTCACAAGATAGCTATAAGGAAGTAACACGAAATTCGTATTTTAGCAAACATCAAAACCTAACAAACAGGGAGTTCCCTGGTGGTCTACTGGTTAGGATTCCAGGCTTTCACTACCATGGCCAGAGATTAATCCCTGATCAGGGAACTAAGAATCCTGCAAATTGTGCAGTGTGGCCAAAAAACAAGAACAACAAAAAAACACACAAAAACCATACCTCATCTTTCTCAGAAAGTATGTTCTAAAGTCAGTAGGGCATAAATTGACTTTGCCAAATTACTTTTCAGTACGTTAAATCACTCATAAAATACAACATGTAGTTTCATTTATATATAACACTCTCCTGAGGTCCCAATTCTGCAGTTTATCTTTCTGAGTAGAAAAAGACTGCTTTCTATGACTGGAACTCCAAATGAGGTTGTTGGTTTACATTTAGGAGTCACTTTATAACAACAAAAACCACCACACAACAGCCACTGTCTTTGTTGGTTGGACACAGACAGCTACGCGTGAGTTAGAAGTGAGCATGTGCTGCTCGGCGTGTCTTCCTATAACATAATAGGTACTATACGTTATAATAACAAGGGACCTTTATCAATTTCTAACTTCTCAAGGTTTAAACAATACAAAAAAACCCCTTAACAGTACTTGAAGGAAACCAAGGTGAAAATTTTTATCATCTTGGTGGAGAAAACCTAAGCCTAACACTTTAAAGGGTGAAAGACATGAAATAGTTTTGGTATCAAGTAGATAAAAGTAAAGCTTCATAGGCTTCAGCCCTGTCTTGGTATAAATAATGTTGAGGGGGAAAAAAGAAAAATATCGCGACATCTGAGGAAGTGTTAATCACTTCAAAACAAAAATCAGCAAATATGTGCAAGCAAATTACAAAATAATTAGCACAAGGAGTTGCCTAGTCGCTTCGTGGTTAGGATTCCAGGCTTTCACTGCCATGGCCCAGGTTCGATCCTTGGTTGAGTAACTGAGATCCCACAAGCCACATGGCCACACACACACACACACACATACACACATACACACACACACACACGTCAAGTGGACAAGACAACGCTACCCTAAAACAATACATGCAATACCAAAGCGCTGAGCAAGATAAGAAAGAAAAAAAAATGGAATTCAATGCTGGTAGATATATAAAATGGTACAACCATATTGGAAAACTGGCATTATCTGACATGTACTTATCTTATAACCTAGCAATTTCCCCCTTATATATTCAAGAGAAATAAGGGCTTATGTTCACAATAATACCTGTCTATTAACACGTGACTATATAAACAAACTGTGGTATAATTCATACATGAAATACTATACAATAATTTAAAAAAAACCCCAACTTATGAAATCAATAATACAGATCTCAGAAACATGTTGAGAAAGAAGCCAGACTATATCATACTATGTGATCCTATTAACATGAAGTTTAAGAACAGGTGAATCCGAACTACAATTAACAGAAATCAGAGTAACAGTAACCTAAAGAAAGGTACTGATTAGGAAGAGGCTCAAGGGAAAGTTCGAGGCCAATGAAAATGTTTTCTCTATCTGTCTATCTATCTTAATCTGGAGAATGGTACCTAGGTAAAAGCTGACTGAGCTGTACATATTTTTGAGCTTTGTATTTTATATAAATTATCCCTCAAAAGAAAAAAAAATCAACAAGATTACTTATACGTGAACATTCACAGCATTATTCATAACCAAGTGGAAACAACTCGGATGTCCTTCAATGGGTAAGCAAAATGTAAGCATATCCACTCATTCATGTAACATTATTCAGTAATAACAAAGAATGAAGTACTGACACACACATAGTACAATACGTATGAAGCTTAAAAACATTACACTATGTGAAAGAAGCCAGTCACCAAAGACTACAGATTGTATGAGTTCATTTGTATCAAATGTCCAGAATAGGTAAATCTATGGGCAGAAAGCAGCGGAGGACTGGAGGTGTGTAGGAGGAAGCAGGGAGTGACTGCTAATAGTATGGGTTTCTTATTGGGGTGATAAAAATGCTCTAAAGTTTGCGGTGATGGATCCATAACTGTGCATATACTAAAAAAAAACCCTGAACTGGATACTAAAGTGACTGAATTCAATAAACTTATTATTTTAAAAAGCCAGCAAAACTAAACATTGAAAATAAGTACTAATTCATCACTCTATTATTTTGTCACTTTGAATGCTTTCAGAAATACACCAGCATAAATCCAAAAAGTACAACTGACCAAAAAAACTGTTACGTTCAGACAACTGAGCTAGACTAAGGTTAAGAAAGAAGGGGTATTTATTTCTATCAGCAGGAATAGCACAAGCAATATCAACCTTGGACATCTGTCTACTGGTCCCATCCATCTGAAATCCCTAGTGGAGGAAGCCTTGTCGTCATCTCCCAAAAAAGGTAACAAATGGACTCAATTAAATTAGTACCAAATATCAAACATCAGGTTCTCAAGAAAAAAACTGAGACAAAAAGTAGGTTCATCATCACTGGAGGGTGGGATGGGGATTAACTATAAGCTGAAATTGAGGCATCTTATTGGGATAACGGAAAGTTTCCAAAACTAGATTGTTCTAATAGCCATACAACTCCAATCTACTAAAAATCAGTGATTTTCACTTAAAACAGGTAAATTTTATAATATATAAATTTTACCTCAATTTTAAGTTTAAAAATGGGGAAAAATGCACAGATCTGTATAGTTATAAATGAGTAAAAATATACAACTAACTGTATAAGTTAGGAAAAACCTCTTTCAAGCGTTGGGTAATCTCTAACAACTTTCTGGATTCTTGGATAGAGCAAACTATCACATATTTAGAAGAATTTCTATCACATGTTAACTACTAGTATACTAATTATCATAAATTTTAAACATCTTTATATTTTATAATATAAAAAATAAATTTAAGTAAAAATATCACTAGCATCAACTTTAATCACAAAGTCTGGCAAACACTGATTAGGCTTCAGAAGATGCTACAATAAATCTTTTATTGAGCCTAAGTATAAATGTAACTTCTGGATGCTGACATTAATTAGGGGCCCTCCTCAAGCTCCTGGCATCTAGCAGTCAGAGAACCAGGAGAAGTGAAGCAACAAATGGGTCATTATATAATCATACAGCTAAAACTGCTAATACTCAGGTTTAAAAGCTGCTCACCACAACACAGAACTACCTTTCTAGACAACTTCTTACCTTCTCATTATTCGTCATCAATACAGATAACTAACATTCACCCTTGACCCACCTCAACAAAATTCTTCAACTCCATTTCCTTTAACTCTACTCCACTTACCAGTACTTTACAACATGCCATATACTATAAAGATGAAAGATCACCATTTCAAGGTAGGGTGGGAGAGTAATTCTAATTAGACTGACAATTTTTTAGTTAGTTTTTAGTAAGTTTTTTAGTTAGACCCTAAAGCAGTTAAACCCACAGAAATGAGAAGAAAAGATTTTTAAAAGGAAAAGAAGTATGGGTTATGTTAAAGAAATTACTAGGAGAATGAAAGAACAGTTAAAGACAAAAATGAATTGGTAGACTGTGATCACATCAAGATCTATTAAGTGTGAACTAATTTTTTTGAAAGTTTTTACATGATCAGATCTATCCTGTAGGAAGATAAGCAGCATGAGGATGTAATTCTAGGACAGATGACTATGAAACATTACAGATAGAAAACTATCATTATAAAAGCTAAAAATAAGCCTGAAATCTTCTACTTCACAGGCAGCTCCTTTACTCCCCAAAATAAGTCTGACTACAAAAGGGGGAAAAAAAAAAAGAAAGACATATATATCACATAAACACATTTCCCCTGACCCTATTACCCTTTTAACCTACAAACTTATTCCTAGTGAAGCTGAAGCTCCAATGCTTTGGCCACCTGATGTGAAAAACTGACTCACTAGAAAAGACCTTGATGCTGGGAAAGACTGAAGGCAGGAGGAGAAGGTGACGACAGAGGATGAGATGGCTGAATGGCATCACGACTCAATGGACATGAGTTTGAGCAAGCTGCGGGAGTTGGTGATAGACAGGGAAGCCTGGAATGCTGTAGTCCATGGGGTCACAAAGAGTTGGACACAACTGAGCAACTGAACTGAACTAGCATTTCACTCACTAATCCCGTAATCAGATATTGTTTTCTCCAAGGTTATCAATACATTAAAATAAAAGACTCTCCCAGCAAAGTCTTCATTTTCGTTTTATTTCTCTCATTTAGAAATGTCAACAACCCTTTTTTCTAATAGCTTTTTACTTATTGTAAAAGGAATTCATGCTCACTGGTAGAAACATTTTGAAATTTATTCACGGAAAAAGGAAACCAATCTTCTTACTTGAAATTCCTTTTCTTGCCTTCCTCCTACTTTTCTGCACAATTCTCCCATCTCCTTTTCCATATTTCTCAGAGTCCCCAAAATGAGCATGGCCCAAGTGTGTGCTGCACTCCAGTCCACCCCACACCTCCGGACCACACTCCCTTTCTCTCACTTCACTTGGAAAAGAAAAATTACTTTTCTATTACTGCCTTCTATCCTAAACTTCAGTTCCACATTCCCAATTGCCTCCTAGACATTCTCTCCTTGGGGTTTACAGCTCCTCAAATCAGACAAAACTTTTTAGTCATGCTTTCTTCAATATCAATTTCCCTTCTAGACCCACATTTTCCAATGTAATCACCCAATGTCAGTCTCTTTTAAAGCTTACTCTTTAATAGGTAACTTTTTATTATTTCTTGCCATTTTGGAATGTAACCAAACAAACCTTCAGTTACTGTACTTTACATCATTTACAAGGAAGAGAGGGGCTTAATGGGGCACTCTGACATCAGAGTTTACATAAAATGAATACAGCCAGATAATTTCAAGAGCCAAGGAATGTCTTCCCTCTCTGCTTTACTAAAGAAGTTGACAAAGGCAAATACTGTATCTTTTTTACCTATATGAAATATGAGGCACAGTAAGGGTAAGTCAGTGTAGTGGTAGAATCAGGACCAGGTTGAGGGTCTTCATTGTGTCTTCCTGCCTTTCATTAAAAGTGGTAATACTTTCCAATTAAGGAGTTTTTAAACACTTAATTACAAATTATCAGCGACAAAAAATATTTACAAAAGAAAAGCCAAACTTTAAATCAAACTCATCATTACTGCGCCACTGACAGATATGCATGCATCGCTAATTCTGAAAAGGAAAGTTGTTTTCTTACCAGTATTACTAATACACTGTTATTTTTCCTTCAGATCTTTAACATGTTATGTCACTGAATAACTTCCTGTCTAACGGTCCAAGAATCCAGGGACTTTCCCTCTACAAAATTCACAACAGTACCTACTTCATGACATTCCTAATTAAGGAATGTTACCTGCTCAGACTACAAGCTATTCCATCTTCCAAAAATATACACCATAGTCTCAAAAATACTTGCTGAATTTTTAGACATGCCAAACTGCTGTCATTTTGCACTTTTCCAGACCTAAGATTTTCCTTAAACATTTCATAAGCCTTTAATAAAATAAAATAAACCAATTATAAATAAATATATCACTTACAGTTGTAATAGTAACCATCTGTGAAGATACCAGATGTGACTTAGGCAGTTCATGAATTTTAAAGATAAACACAAAATATCAAGAAACTTACCAAAGCTACGTCCTCTTACTTTTTATTCACATAAAGCATGTGAAAAAGCAACATTTCTGCCCACATAACTATTTTATAGCACATTAAGCCTAGGAACTGTGGGTTTAAGAGATTTAAAAGAGATTTATGGTTAGGAAATGGCAACCCACTCCAGTATTCCTGCCTAGAGAATCCCACAGACAGAGGAGCCTGACAGGCTACACAGAGTCCATGGGGTCACAAGAGTTGGACACAACCTAGTGACTAAACCATGGTTAGGAAAATAGTTGTAGGTGACAG
Source organism: Cervus elaphus (assembly GCF_910594005.1). NCBI lineage: Eukaryota > Metazoa > Chordata > Mammalia > Artiodactyla > Cervidae > Cervus > Cervus elaphus. Next base: position 56,339,005 of record NC_057815.1, read on the forward strand.
AGCTTAACAAGAGGCGTGAGCAGCGTGAGTGAAAATCTGCACACAGAAAGGTTTCCACTGAGGAACACCGGCAGCTAAAGCAAGAGAGCAGAGATGTTGTCCTCTGTTATAATAATCTGCAAAAAACCTTCAGACATATTTTATCTTGCAAATGAAAATGAAAAAACAAGCATTTCTAAGTGTGTGTGTGTATACAGATGGGAAAGAACAGTCTTTGTATTCAAAAACAAATAGTCACTAGAATATAAGAAACAATGTTGAATGAATACCAAATACACACATTTTAGATAACCTAAAAAATTTTTTTAATTGCGCTTCTAGATATATTAGACTATATAGTATACAATCTCAATGAGAATTGAAAGATCCCTGTAACACAAATCTACTTTAACAATTCAAGGATGAGTATTCTTAACATTTCCATTATTCAAGTTTTTATTTCTCTTTGCATTCAACAAATATTTATTGCCCATAATGTGCCAGGCAGTGTGCTTATAAGAGTACCAATTTTCATGCTGCAATATAATAATGCTATCCACTACTGAGCTAGGTGCCCAAATAACAGGTTATGTGTTCTCTCTCCATCAGTTTTGATCATCTGCCACTGAGATGAACAACTACTAACTTAGGTAGGAAATGAAATGTATTGCGTGTTGGACTGGTTAATCAATTGGCACTTAAACAGTAATTCAAATACTCTGGAGAGAACTTAGTAGTTCTACAATTTTTACATTCATCATTTTGCTCAACCCACAAAACACAATGACATACCATGATAACATAATGAAAATGATGCTTAAAAAGAGGTTAAATTAATACCCTTCAACTAGTGGAGAAATCTTCAGTAGTTAAAAAAAAAAATTAAAATGGTTTTCTCCAGTCTTTGAGGCAAAGCTTGTTACATGAACATATTTCAAACTGAGACATGGTAATGGGTTCCAAATTATAACAGCGGTTCAAAAAAAAAGATCAACATTCATAACATACTACAGAGTTAAGTGAGGAATACTAAAACAGATTTATCTTGAAAACATCTGTCAAAAAGAGTGTCCATACAGTGGTCTTTAACAATCTACTGGAACTTAATATGTAATATAAAAAACATATAAATACCCTTAAAATTCCTGAAGTGGAGGTCATACAAGAAACCTAAAGCCTATATTGTTATCTACTATAACAGGAAGTCAGTAAAGCCTACCATTAACAAGCAAAGAATAACAGAAACAAGATGTAAGAATTCCTGACCTTGTGAAACTCAAAAGTTATACTGGGGAAACAGTAAGTACAATACATATGATAAATCAGTGACACAGAGAAAAATAAACAAGTGAAGGGAGACAGGGAGCATGGTAGGCAAGTCACTCCTTAGGGATATGGACACAGCGGAACAGTGACAGAGGGAAGTGAGAGAACAAGTTTGGGAGGCAAATGAATAAAAGGGGTTCCAAGCAAATGGAACAGTCAAGTGCAATCTCTGAGACAGGGAAAATTTTGGTTTGGTTTTTAAACTATTTACTTTGATAATATTAAAAATTTTTAGAGTTAGTGATTACTTCACTTAGCTGAAGAGATTCATTCAATGGCAATGATCTTTTTCTTCTAACTAAATGAACCAATATGTAGCTTCAGTTGAAAGAGCCATCATCATGATGGAATGATCCATTTACCCTATTTTATCCAAAGTAAGAAGAGCTTGCCAGAAGAGTAGCCAGATGCTACTTCCTTGTTCTTACTACAGTCAAGCTTCTTCAAGACTTATCTGGGATTTATTTCTTCCTAAATCAAGGTTCTGCTACAAGAAAGTCAAAGCAAAAAGCATTCAAATACAAGCAAGACTGGAAATTAGAATATGCTAATTAACAGAAAAGTTATCTTAGGAGAATTACTAAAAAATCTAGGTGCAATAACTGAAAGAAAAGTGCAAAATATAAGTAGCTAACAATTACAGAAATACAGGCTAGGTATCAATTTTTTTTTTAAAGAAAAGATAAGCAGTGTTCATACTCCAGAAAATTTCAAAACCCTAATAGCAGCTTAACTGTTAAGTAATAAATGCTTTGAATATTACTTTGTTTATCTTCTAAAAACTAGCCTGTTAAATACTTACCCCAAGTCTCTATTACAAGATGTTAGTACATACAACTGAACTGAGCTGCTTGAAGAATAAATAAATTTCAAATTTGCAGTAAGTATTACTTACCCAATTTTCCTACAAAGGAACCAATTCTTTCAAATAATAACTTCTCTAATTAATAATTACACACAAGTATATTTAGTCAAAATAATGTGATTTAGGGCAAAGTCATGGTAGAAATCACTATGACTGAACTTGTAGTGTGTTTAGCACATCATAAACAAAATAATGTTCATCTTAACATGCGTCTATCACAAAACAAATCAAAAAGTGATTCATAACTCTCTCCATAGTTTAGTAATGGTTTAGAGTGAATTTCTTTCAACTATTTTATATCCAAAAGCAATCTATCCTCCTACCAACGTGACTTTCAGCCTAAGAATTTGAGCATCATTTTTGGCAAGATCTAATGGTCTTCCATATAAAATAGATTTAACTTTTTATTTTGAAATAACTTTACACTTAATTTGTCTAAATTCTGTGGATGAGCTTTTTAAAATTTAAGTTCACTGAGGCCAGGGATCTCTAAACAGCAAGGTACACTGAAGATGTTCAATTCATATTAGTCAATATAAAGTTTTAGAAGTGTTTACCTACCAGCTAAGAGGAGCTTAAATTAACTGACATTCTATTTTAAAGAGGAATTCTACCTTAAAAATAAAGACATAAACCTCACTAAAGCTGGACAAATCCATAGGGAGACACAGGAAGTGACAGGGATCCTTTTGAAAGTCTTTATAATACTCCAACAGAAGTTGCAGAAATTTAGAAACAAGGAATGAAACGGAAGAGAGTACAATTAAATACCCACATAATAAGACTGCTTTGCAAAGAGTGGTCTCTCCAAAAACATGGGGAGAAAAATAAACCAATCCTCAGAGAGTTGATATGGACCTTGGCACGTTTCAAGGCACTGTCTTACATCGTCTCCCTTGACCTCTCAGCAAACCCTCTGGCCTAATTTTATGAATGGGAAAAAATCAGCATCGAAAGGTTAAGCGCCTTGCCCAAGGTCAGTTCAGAAATTAGCGGTGTAGCTCTACCTAGAAGGTTGCGCTTCACCTGACACTTTCCACTAAATAGCCCTGCCTTCCCCAGCGAGGCAATAATAGAGTAGAAGAGCAGTGAATCAGACTCCTATGGGTGTCCCGCACTACCCTCACCCTGCCTAAGAAGTGGGGGCTCGCCTCTGAAAGCTGTCCCTAGCAACTCAGCCGGGGAGGAGAAAGTTGTGCAGGTCACCCATCAGCCCAGCAAAGGGACAAGCTGACAGGCGCAGCCTCCAGTGGACCAGCTCTGCATTCCCAGGAGCCCCTCCAAATCCGGCGCCAGCAAGACTCCTCCCGGAAACGTCTGAAAACCTCACGGTGACTTTCGCCCCCTCCTGGGCGCGAGAACAAGCTGGGAATGAGCCAGAGGGCGGCCGGCCACCCGAGCCAGCCATGTGTCCAGCCCGTCAAGCCCGCCTCGCCCTAGCCGGCCCCTCATGCCTCCACCGCAGCCAGAGGCCCAGCTCAGGATCCGACGCAAACCGTGGCCGGCGCCACCACTACCGCAGCAGCCAAAGGGCCCCGGCGTGGCACTCGTCGTCAGGTCCCCGCCCCACCCCTCCAGTTGGGCCCCTCAGCGACGCCGTCCGCGCCTCTGGCCAGGCCGGTATGGCTCGGCCTGCCACAGTCCGCCCGCCCGCCGCCGCCGCTGCCACCGCCACCGCCACCCCGGCGTCCTTACTTCATTGAGCTGGCGCTCCGCGGCCTCACGCAGGGCTGGGTCCATGGTGCCCCGCAGGGCCTCGATAATGGTGTTGGGGTCCATCGCAACGCGGACGCGGTTAAACCCGGGGCTCGGGTGCTACTGGGCCAGGAATAGCGCCGCTCACTGCGCACATGGACCCGCCGCGCTCCGCAGCGGCAACCGGCGCGAAAGGAAAGAGAAGCGCCAAGGCCCCGGATAGAACCTCTTCTCCTCGGCGTGGAGGCGGGAGATGCTCGGGCCACTTCCTGTCGGCGCGCCGGTGGAGCACCTTGGGAGATGTAGTCCACTGGTGCGATGTAGTCCACTTGTGCGATCCGCAGCCCACGTGGCCCTGAGCTGTCGCTCCTACAGACAGTACTTGCTATTGAAAAAGAAAAAAATGTTCCAACTTCTCAGAAAGAGAATTAAAACAATTACAAAGATGTCACACAATAATATACCTTTGGTAACCATAAAGTAAGGCTGATGCAATGTGTCTTGCTAGTAGTTGTGTAACTGAAGGAAGTCTTTTGAAAAGCAATTTGAGATGTTTCTAAATGCCGTTTATAATCTTTGACCCAAGTAATCCCATTTGAAACTTGGTCTTAAGGAAGTAACACAAAGGGTTAAATGAGCTTTATGTGTTAAAGGTGTTTATCACATTATATACTGATAATTAAATATTAAAATTATGATTTATTTCGAGTATCCAAATTTTGGCACAGACTTTATACAGATCACCTCTAAATGCAGAATAAAAGCATAATTTTTATTAAAACCCACCTTCTTTAAACCTTAGTTTCAGAAAGGTTAAATAACTTACTCAGGATCACTTAGTAAGAGGTTCGCTTAGGACTTCAAACCTAGGATGTTTCTGTTTTCAAAGTTTTCATTCTCTCCAATGAATTGTTGCCTCTCAAGAGAAATGTGGAACCATAGGGGAATGATTAAGCAAATAACAGGAATCCAGTCAATTAAAATTTTAACAGCCACCAAAAATTATAAGTATTGTATACCTTGTAACAACACAAACATTTAAAAATAGATACAACTTTATAACAGACAAAAACTGGTAAATAAGACTAGCGAGGGAAAGTAAGTGATTTTCTAGCATGGTGAGATTTTGAGTAATTCCCTTTCACACCTCTTATTGTTGTAATAAAGTTATGTAAGTGTATTTATTTTAAGTGAATCTTACATTACAGCCTTCAAATGCAGTTTGTTAAAAGATCACTTTTTGTTTTTTCTTTACAGAAAGGAGAAGCGAGGACACAAAAGGCTTTCCCTGGAATAACAGGTTTTGCAATATTAATCTCTTATGTGCCAGTCATTATGCCTGGAAGTGAAGTATAATTATTCCTGATTTACAAATGAAGACTCCAAGGCTTAGATCGTGAAAGATCATAAGATTTTCGTAATATAACCTTTAGTTAGGTCTATTATTGTACGGATACAATCTGTTTAGGAATTTTGTCTCCCTGTTCCATCCTTCAAATGTAAGGGCCTTGAAAATGATGATTATGTTTTAACTCACTTTTGCATCTTCACCTATCACAGAGCTTGAATGTCTACTAAGAGTTCAACAAATACTTGTAGTTGTCAGGTCTGAGCCAGAATTGAAACTTCAATCGTTATGAATTCAAAGCCAGTCGTCTTTGCACTACTACCTAGCTATTTTATTTTAAAATTTATTTATTTATTTATTTTTGCCCGAGCTGGGGCAAAATTGCTGTGCAAGGGCTTTCTCTAATTTGGGCAAGTGGGGACCATCTCTAGTTGCTGGCAGACTCTAAGTGAAGTGAAGTGAAGTCGCTCAGTTGTGTCCGACTCTTTGCGAGCCCATGGACTGGGGCCTACCAGGCTTCTCCATCCATGGGATTTTCCAGGCAAGAATACTAGAGTGGGTTGCCCGTTTCCTTCTCCAGGAGATCATCCCCACCCAGGGATTGAACCCAGGTCTCCCGCACTGTAGGCAGACGCTTTACCGTCTGAGCCACCAGGGAAGTCCTGCCTTAGTAGTTGTGGTGCAAGTTGCCCCAAGGCATGTGGAATCTTCCTAGACCAGGGATTAGACTCCTGTTCCCCTGCATTGGCAGGCAGATTCTCAACCACTGGACCATCAGGGACGTCCCTGCATAGCTATTTCAGATTCCAGCATTGATTTGTACATTCTGTTGTTGTTCAGTCGCTAAGTCCTGTCTGACCCTTTGCAACTCCTTTGCCCGGCTTCCGTGTACCTCACTATCTCCCGGAGTTTGCTCAAGCTCCTGTCCATTGAGTCGGTGATGCCATCCAACCATCTCATCCTCTGTCACCCCCTTTTCCTCCTGCCCTCAGGAGGTGAGTTTAGTCTGAGGAATTTAGAGAAGGGGGTCTAGAGCTCAGAGCTGTCAATAGTTTTGAAGTAGAATGGGATTCAGCAAAAATCAGGAAGAGATAAAGGAACAATCCAGGGGTGCTCTAGTCAATTGATCTCAAACAGAAAAAAACCTGTTTGGCTGCAGGTTAGAGAGAGGAAAAAATGGGAGGAGGGGGGCTGTGGAGGGACTGACCATAATAGCTATAAGGAAATGGAAAGAGTTAATCTTCCCTTTTCAGCCCTCCATTGGAGTCTCTTGTGGGTGAACACCTTGATCATAAGTACCTAGCACCTAAGGGCATATTAAGGCCCAGACTGATCTGTCTGAGCTGACTGGATTTTGTCAAGACATCCTATGGGACTTCCCTGGTGGTCCAGTGGCTAAGAAGGGTTGATCCCTGGTCAGGGTTTGATTTGTGATCAGAGAACTATATCCTACTTATGTAAAGAAGATCGAAGATCCAATGTTGCCGCAACTAAGAATTGATGCAGTCAAATAAATGAATATTTGTTTTAAGAGACATCATGTATATTTTCACACCTTGGGAAGATTTTTACTCTAAACAATTTAAAGTGCAGAGGGGTTAAAAAAAAAAAAGCATGGAAGCTAAGAAAAAAGCTATTGTTTATGTTGTGAGGTACATACAAACTGTGCTGCCTTTGGTAAAATGTTTTTTATCTCATTGGCTCTCATTTTTTGTTTCATCATATATAAAATGAAGAAATAATTCTATCCCAGGCTCTCAAAGTTATTCTGAGAATTAAATGAGGTTGGAAACTGCTTCGTAATTAGAAAGCTCATTACAAACATAAATTGTTATTGATATTAAGGAAAGGACTGAGGAGAGGGCAAGGAAGGAAACTGAAAGAAAGTGAAGAAAGGGGAACTTTCTGCAAAGCATCCTTCCCAGCAGTAAGTCTGCAGTTTCAGCCTTTTGGTACCTATGTGTCTTTATAAAGCTTGGTATATGCAAAGAAAGGTAAAAGACAATCTTGTCAATTTTATTTATTTTTATTTTTAATTTTTCTTTTTGGCTGTGCTGGGTCTTCGTTGTGGTGTGCAGGCTCTCGAATGCACAAGGCTCAGTAGTTGTGGCTTGTGGACTTAGTCACCTTTCAGCATGTGGGATCTTAGTTCCCGTACCAGGGGTAAAACCGTTGTCTCCGCATTGGCAGGCAGATTCTAAACTGCTGGACCTCTAGGGAGGTCCCTTGTCAATTTTATTATTGCATTTCTTTTAAGTACATTTGAAACCAATCAGGGCCCTGTGCAGCTTCCAGGCTTAGAGACCTTTCTGCCCTCCACTTCTTGTAGGCAAGACCTCAGCCATTATGACCCTGAGTTCCAAAGAGCAGATTAGAACAATTGCTAATCAAGGAAGGAGCAGCCAAAAATTGTCTGAGGCAAGATGAAAGGAACCAGATAAGTTCATCAAGATTAGGAGACCCTACCACTGGAGACCCTGCACACACCCTAATCTTGTCAGAGACTCCACCTTTGATTTACTGTTATAAAATCCCTCATCAGTTCTTTGGGGTTGAGATACATAGCTTTTTGAGGCAGAGGCCTGGTGTGTCTCCCTTTGCCTGGCAATGGAATAAAACTATCCTTTTCTATTTCACCCACAACCCTGTCTCCAAGATTTCATTCGGCCCTGGTATTTGTACAGAGAGGCCAAGCTTTCAGAAACACACTAACCTACACAAAATCGAACTTTATGTCCTAAACCATATAACAATTTTCTGATGCTCAACTTCATCAAGGTATAATTGACACAAAATCAATGAGTTTTCACAAAATCATACACCAGGTACCACCACCATAATCAGCATACAGATTCTATCCATTAGCCTTCCTAGTCAAGCTTGACATGCTCAGCCCCATGACACATAAACCCTCTAATGTGCTTTCTATTACTATCAATTAGATTTGCCATTCCTAGTTTCATAAAAATGGAAGCATTCAGTAAGCACTTTTTATGTCTGGCTTTTTTTCCCTACTCACTGTAGTGTTTCTGAGATTATTTCTATGATGTTGAGTATATAGGTCTTCCTTCCTCATTGCTAAACAACCATCCATTGACATCCACACAACAATCATCCTTTCATCTGTTAATGGCTCTTTGGGTCATTTCCAGTTTTCCACTATCGTAAATAAAGATAATATGTACACTTGGGTACAAATCTTTGTGTGGATATATGTTTTCATTTCTCTCTAAATAGCTAAGAACGGAAAGACTAGTTTGCATGGAAGTGCATGTGTAACTTTATAAGAAACTGCCTAGTCATTTCTGAAATTGGTTGTATAATTTTACATTCCCACCAGCAATTATGGACATCTTCATCAACAGTTTGAATACTCAGTCTTTTAAGTGTATCTACTGTAGTAGATGTGTAATATGTACACAATGCTCTCCTCTGATGACTTAATAATGTTGAGCATCTTTTCATGTGCTATAATATCTATTTGTAGTATCTGTATATCTATAAAAGTATCTGTTTTGTCTGTCTTATTTCTTTTTGTCATACCATGTGGCTTTTGGGATCTTAGTTCCTCCACCAGGAATTGAACCTGGGCCATGGTCCTATCCACTGGGCTGCCAGGGAATACCCTGTTTTGCTTCTTTTTAAAATTGGGTTGTTGCCTTACTGCTATTGGATTGTAAGATACTCTGGGTACAATTCTTTTGGTCAGATTTCTGTTTTGTGAATCTTTCAGTTTGCATCTTTTCATTTTCTTAATAGGTCTTTCAAAAAGCAATTTTCTATTTTGATAGAGTCCAATGTATCTGTTTCTTTTATAATTGTGCCTTTTGTGTTCAATATAAGAAATCTTTCTTACTTCAAGAATGTAAAGATTTTCTCTTACATTTTCTCCTAGAATTTTTTGTTGTTGTTTTTTAATTTTATTGAAGTATAATTGATTTACAATATTGTGTTAATTTCTGCATAGCTAAGTGATTCAGTTATACATACATGTATATATTCTTTTTCATATTCTTTTCAGTCGTGGTTTATTACAGGATATTGAATATAGTTCCCTGTGCTATAAAGTTGGACCTTGTTGTTTATCCATGCTAAATGTAATAGTTTGCATCTACTAACCCCAAACTCCCAGTCCATCCCTCCTCTTTCCCTCTTCTCCTTGGCAATCCCAAGTCTGTTCTCTATGTCTGTGAGTCTGTTTTGTATGTGCATGCTCAGTTGTGTCCAACTCTTTGCAACCCCAGGGACTGCAGCCCACCATGTTCCTCTGTCCATGGGAATTTCCAGGCAAAAATACTGGAGTGGGTTGCCATTTCCTACTCCATCTCCTAGAAGTTTTATAGTTTTAGCATTCATGTTTTCATTTATGATCCAGTTTGAATTAATCTTTTGTGTGTATAGTGTGAGGTAAGCATATGGATAGCCAGTTAGTACAGCACAGTTTGTTAAAAAGCTTACTCTTTGATCATTGACTCACTTGGCCACTTTGCTGAAAATCAGTTAACCAAATATATGTGTGTAGATTTATGTCTGAGGGCTTCCCTGATAGCTCAGTTGGTAAAGTATCCGCCTGCAATGAAGGAGACCCTAGTTTGATTCCTGGGTTGAGAAGATCCACTGGAGAAGAGATAGGCTACCCATTCCAGTATTCTTGGGCTTCGCTTGTGGCTCAGCTAGTAAAGAATCTGCCTGCAATGCGGGAGACCTGGATTCGATCCCTGGATTGTGAAGATCCCCTGGAGAAGGGAAAGGCTACCCACTCCAGTATTCTGGCCTGGAGAATTCCATGGACTATACAGTCCATGGGGTGGCAAAGAATTGGACACAACTGAGCACCTTTCACTTTCACTTTATGTCTGAACTGTCTATTTTGTTCCATTGATCTGTTTATCTGTCCCTATGCCAATATCACATGTGTATGTGCTAAGTCACTTCAGTCGTGTCAGACTCTCTTCAACCCCCTGGGCTGTAGCCAGCAAGGCTCCTCTGTCCATGGGATTCTACAGGCAAGAACACTGGAGTGGGTTGCCATGCCCTCCTCCAGGGAATGCCAATATCACAGTGTCTTGATACTATAGGTTATTGTGTGCATGCTCAATCACTTCAGTCATGTCAGACTCTTTGCAACCCCATGGACTGTAGGTTACTAGTAAGTCTTAGAGTCAGGTAGTATAAATCCTCCAACTTTTTATTACTCTTTTTCAAAATGTTTAGATTATTCTAGGTTATTTGCATTTCCAGATACATTTCTCCCCCCACCCCCAACTCTTTTAGCCCTAGGTGGTATAAATCCTCTCAACTTTTTTACTCTTTTTCAAATTCTCTTTGTGAGAATTTTTCTTTTGGTCACGCTGGCTCTTCATTGCTGCTTGCAGGCTTTCTTTAGTTGCCACAAACAAGGGCTGCTCCTTATTGCTGTGCACAGGCTTCTCATTGTTCTGGCTTCTCTTGTTGCAGAGCATGGGCTCTAGGTGCATAGGCTTCAGCAGTTTCGGCCCTAGAGCTCTAGAGCTTGGGCTCAGTAGTTGGGGCGCATGGACTTAGTTGCTCCAAGGCAGTGGAATTTTCTTAGACCAGAAATCAAACCCATGTCCCCTGCATTGGCAAGTGGATTCTTATCCACCATACCACCAAAGAAGCCCATTTTGTGAGATTTTAAAAGTTCCCATTTGTTCCTAATTTCCTTAAAGTTTTTAACATGGACATGGTATTGAATTCTGTCAAATATTTTTCTTGAACTGTTAATATCACCATACGGATTTTATTCTTTATTCTGTTAATGTGGTGAATTATACTAATGATTTTCATATGTTGCTTTCTGGGAATAAACTACACTTGGTCATAGTGTATTGCCATTTTTGTATATTGCTGTACTCAATTAGCTAAATTTTTTTGAAGATATGTACATCTATCTCAATGAGGGATGTTGTTCAGTAGTCTTCCTTTCCTAAATGGTTTTACCTGGTTTTGGTATCAGGATAATGCTAGCCTCATAAAATATATTCCTTCCTCTTTTGTTTTCTGAAAGAATTTATGTAGGACTGGTATTATTTCTTCCTTAAATATTTGGTAGAATTCAACAGTGAAACCATCAGATCCTTGGAGTTTTCGTTTTGGAAAGATTTTGAATTATGAATTTAAGTTTTAATAGATATAGGACTATTCAGGTTTTCTACTTTTCTTAAGTCAGTTTTGGCAATTTGTGTCTATCAAGGAATTTGTCTCTCTCATCTAAGTTGTCTAATTTATTGGAATAAGTGGTTTTTAATATTCATGTTATTCATTTAATGTCTCCAGTATCTGTAGTGACATTCCTTCTTTCACTCCTGTTACTAGGAATTTGTATCACAATTTTGCTACTTCTTGCCAGGTTTGGTAAATACTTTTTTTAAAACCTATTTACTTTTGGTTGTACTGGGTCTTCATTGCTGTGCAGGATTTTTCTCTAGTTGTGGCGAGGATTTTTCTCTACTATCTAATTGTGGTGCGCAGGCTTCTCATCTCAGTGGCTTTTCTCATAGAGCACAGGCTGTAGGGTGCCCGGGCTTTGGTAGCTGCGGTACGTAGGCTCAGCAGTTGTGTCTCTAGAGCACAGGCTCAGTAGCCGTGCTGCATGGGCTTGGTTGCTCCACAGCACGTGGGATCTTCCCAGATCAGGGATTGAACCCATGTCTCCTGCATTGGCAGGAGATACCAGGAAAGCCCCAGATCTGGTAATTTTTTATTGGATAATATAGTAAAATATATGTTGCTGACTAAGTGAATTTTTTTGTCTTTCTTTAATGAATGCTTTGTCCTGGTAGGCAATAAGTTATTTGGGGTTCAGTTTGACACCTGCAAGCCTTGCTTACAAGGTTTCTAAGGGTAAATCTAAGTCATCATTATAGGGCTATTTTACAGTAAAACTAAGGTGTGGTTTTTGGGGTTCTATTAATGTCCCAAGTGATCAACAAGGTCTTTGCAGTCTGGCTGATAGGAACAGACTGCAGCATCCCAGGCTTCTCTGCCCTTCACCATCTCCCGAAGTTTGCCCAAATTCATGTCCATTGCATCAGTGATGTCATCCAGTCATCTCACCATCTGATGTCCTCTTCTGCCCTCAATCTTTCCCAGCATCAGGAACTTTTCCAATGAGTCAACTGTTCACATCAGATGACCAAAATACTGGAGCTTCAGATTCAGCATCAGTCCTTCCAACAAGTATTCAGGGTTGATTTCCCTTAAGATTGACTGGTTTGATCTCCTTGCTGTCCCGGGAACTCTCAGGAGTCTTCTCCAGTACCATATTTCAAAGGCATCGAACTATGTAATATTCAACAAAGATTCAGGGGAACTTTAATGTGGGTTTCTTGAGTTCTTTTTCTGCAAAGTCCTCTCCTCTCAGAAACCCTACTCTGCTATCTCAATCACCTTGACCTCTCTAAAGTTCAAATTCTGTCTCTATGACTCAGTAAGACCACAATACTCCTTATGGTAACCCCCTTTCTGCCCTATGGTTCAGACTGTGCCTCCAGACAGAAAACTGGGGAAACTATAGGGCCTACCTCATCTATTTTCTTTCTTTCAAGAATCACAATCCTTCTCCTTGTTTGAAGTCTGAAAGCAGCTGTTTTGTATATTTTGTCCAGTTTCTAGTTATTTACAGCAGGAGGTGTTCACTGTTTCTCCAATGAGATTGAAAACAGAAGACTGTCATTTTTAGCTACTGTGGACAGGTAGAAATACTCTCTTTATCACATAAAGTAATCAGGATAACCATTAGAACCAAAAGAGAAATTGCATATGAAGATTATTATTTTAATTCACAATGGAAAAGTTTCCTTTTACCTGTTCACTCATAATATGGGTGAAAATTGCTACATACTTTTCACAGTCCTTTTATATGCAGATCTAGCCCAAAAAGCAGACTGAAGGGGAGAAAGCAGTCAGAATACATGTGAGGTAGTATTGACCCCAATAACCAGAAAACTCTGACCTGAGGTCAGAATACCTCACTTCCTGGGAAGGAGGTCTGTGATTGGTTATTCGGTGGCCTTCATTTTCTAGGAAGACAGTCTCATTAAGAGTTGATCCAGAAACACTCAGCTTTTAGCTGGCAAAAATTATTCTAGTTAGTCATAGAGCTTCAGTACCATTATAGTTTAGTAGAAGGTGCATTAGCATAAGAGACAAACGGGTTAAATCTTGACCCTATAACTTCCTAGTTTTGACATGACTGAGGAGCTAAGGGGATTTTTTGCTATAAAACAGGAACAATAGCAATTTTATCATTAGATTGTTATAGGTCACATATATCAAACAACTAGTATGAGCCCTGCACACAGAGTAAACAATGTAAGGTAATTTAACCAATAGTTATTTGAACAGATGGGGCTTCCCAGGTGGCCCTAGTGGTAAAGAATTTGCCTGCCAGTGCAGGAGACTCAAGAGTGGCTGTTCATCACCAGCCCAGGTGGGATGCATGAGACAAGTGCTCGAACCTGGTGCACTGGGAAGACCCAGAGGAATCGGGTGGAGAGGGAGGGGGGAGGGGGGATAGGGATGGGGAACACGTGTAAATCTATTGCTGATTCATGTCAATGTATGACAAAACCCACTGAAAAAATAAATAAATAAATTAAAAAAAAAAAAAAAGAGTGGCTGTTCAATCCCTGGGTCAGGAAGATCCCCTGGCGTAGGAAATGACAACCCACTCCAGTATTCTTCCCTGGGAAATTCCATGGACTGAGGAGCCTGTTGGGTTACAAGTCCATGGGGTCGAAAAGAGTGGAACATTACTAAGTGACTTAGTGCGCGCACACATGCGCACTTTGAACAGACTCCTCACTAAAGAAGATATACAGAGGGCAGATAAGTATATGAAAATATGCTCAACATCACATGTCATTGTGCTTAGTCGCTCAGTCATGTTCAACTCGTTGAGACACCACAGACTGTAGCCCACCAGGTTCCTCTGTCCATGGGGATTCTCCAGACAAGAATACTAGAGTGGGTTGCCATGCCTCCTCCAGGGGATCTTCCCAACCCAGGAATCAAACCCAGGTCTCATGCATCGCAGACAGATTCTTTACCGACTGAGCCACCAGGGAAGCCCTCATATGTCATTAGGGAACTGCAAATTAAAATAAGATGCTACTGTATATCTATTGTTGTACATGGCTAAAATCCAAAACACTGACAACAACGAATACTGACAAGAATGTGAAGCTGCAGAAACTCACATTCACTGCGTGGAAATGCAAAATAGTACAGACACTTTGAAAGACAGTTTGGCAGTTTCTTAACAAAACTAAACATACACTTACCATATGATCCAGCAATCGCACTCTTTGGTATTTACACAAATGAGGTGAAAACTTATGTACAAATGAAAATCTGTACATGAATGTTTATTGTAGTTTTATTCAGAATTGCCAAAACTTGGAAGCTACCAAGATGTTTTTCAATAGGTGAATGGATAAACAAACCACAGTAAATCCATACAATGGGATATTGCTCAGCAATGAAAAGAAACAAGCTATCAAACCACAAAAATATAGTGGAAGCTTAGGTGTATATCAGTAAATGAACGAAGCCAATATGAAAAGACCACATACTATATGATTCTAACCATATGACATTCTGGAAAAGGCAAAACTATGAAAAAAGTGAATAGATTAGTGGTTGCCAGAGGCTCAGGGAGAGACAGATGAATAGGTAGAGCACAGGGGACTTTTTGGCAGTGAAACTATTCTATATGATACAGTAATAGTGCATATATGTCAGTATGAGTGGGTGAAGTCGCTCAGTCGTGTCCGACTCTTTGCGACCCCATGGACTGTAGCCCACCAGGCTCCTCCATCCATGAAATTTTCTAGGCTAGAGTACTGGAGTGGGTTGCCATTTCCTTCTCCAGGGGATCTTCCCGACCCAAGGATCGAACCCAGGTCTCCCGCATCATGGGCAGACGCTTTACTGTCTGAGCCACCAGGGAATCCCATATGTCATTATACATTTGTCAAAACCCATAGAATATACAACACAAATAATGAACCTTCATGTAAACTGTGCATGTCAGTAAATATTATAGTATATCAATATCAGTGGATACATGTGTATGTATGGCTGAATCCCTTCGCTGTTCCCCTGAAACTAACATAGCACTGTGTGCTTCGTCACTCAATCATGTCCAACTCTTTGCAACCCCATGGACTGCAGCCCACCAGGCTCCTCTGTCCATGGGGATTCTCTGGCCAAGAATACTAGAGTGGGTTGCCATGCCTTCCTCCAGGGGATCTTCCCAACCCAGGAATCAAACCAAGGTCTCTCGCATTGCAGGCAGGTTCTTTACTATCTGAGCCACCAGGGAAGCCCAGAAATACTGAAGTGGATAGCCTATCCCTTTTCCAGGGGATCTTCCCAACTCAGGAATTGAGTCTGGATCTCCTGCATTGCAGGATTTTTTACCAACTGAGCTACCAGGGAAGCCCAGCATTATTAATCGTCTACACCCCATTTCAGAGGAGCTTCCCTGGTGGTTCAGTAGGTAAAGAATCTGCCTGCAGTGCAGGAGACACAGGAGATGTGGGTTTGATCCCTAGGTTAGGAAGATTCCCTGGAGAAGGAAATAGCAACTCACTCCAGTATTCTTGCCTGAAAAATTCTATGTACAAAGGAGCCTGGTGGGCTACAGTCCAAAGGGTCGCAGAGTCAGACACAACTGAGTGACTGAACACGCATTGTGCTCATGCTCAGTCACTTCTTTCAGGGGATCTTCCTGACCCAGGAATCAAACCCATATCTCCTGTGTCTCCTGCACTGAAGGCAGGTTCTTTACCCACTGAGCCACCTGGGAAGCCCAAACACACACACTGTACCCCAATACAAAATTTAAAAAGTTTTAAAAAATATTTAGTAAAAAATAATAATATATCAATATCAGCTCATCAGCTATAACAAATGTACCCACTAATGCAAGATGTTAAGGACAGGGGAAACTGAGTGGGGAGAAGTGAAGGGGTAAGTGAGAATTCTCTGTACTTGCTGCTCACTTTTTCTGTTATTCTACAACTGCTCTAAAAACTAAAGTCAATTAAAAAATCAATAGTGGCAGAATGATGAAATTATATAAGTAGAGAACAAATTTGTGATTATCAAGGGTTAGAGATGGTGGTGGACAAGAAAGAAAAGAAGTAATGTGACTTTAAAAGGGAAAACACTAAGGGATATGTGATTATGGAATAGCTCCATATCTTTTTTTTTTTTTCTGGCTGCAGTGCATGTGGGATCTTAGTTCCCTGACCAGGAATTGAACACATGCCCCCTGCAGTGGAAGTCCAGCATCTTTTTTTTTTTTTTTTTTCATTTATTTTTATTAGTTGGAGGCTAATTACCTTACAATATTGTAGTGGTTTTTGTCATACATTGACATGAATCAGCCATGGATTTACATGTATGCCCCATCCCAATCCCCCCTCCCACCTCCCTCTCTACCCGATCCCTCTGGGTCATCCCAGTGCACCAGGCCCGAGCACTTGTCTCATGCACCCAACCTGGTGATCTGTTTCACCATAGATAATATACATGTTTCGATGCTGTTCTCTCGAAACATCTCACCCTCGCCTTCTCCCACAGAGTCCAGAAGTCTGTTCTGTACATCTGTGTCTCTTTTTCTGTTTTGCATATAGGGTTATCATTACCATCTTTCTAAATTCCATATATATGTGTTAGTATACTGTAATGGTCTTTATCTTTCTGGCTTACTTCACTCTGTATAATGGGCTCCAGTTTCATCCATCTCATTAGAACTGATTCAAATGAATCCTTTTTAATGGCTGAGTAATATCCCATGGTGTATATGTACCACAGCTTCCTTATCCATTCGTCTGCTGATGGGCATCTAGGTTGCTTCCATGTCCTGGCTATTATAGACAGTGCTGTGATGAACATTGGGGTGCATGTGTCTCTTTCAGATCTGGTTTCCTCGGTGTGTATGCCCAGCAGTGGGATTGCTGGGTCATGTGGCAGTTCTATTTCCAGTTTTTTAAGAAATCTCCACACTGTTCTCCATAGTGGCTGTACTAGTTTGCATTCCCACCAACAGTGTAAGAGGGTTCCCTTTTCTCCACACCCTCTCCAGCATTTATTGCTTGTAGACTTTTGGATAGCAGCCATCCTGACTGGCGTGTAATGGTACCTCATTGTGATTTTGATTTGCATTTCTCTGATGATGAGTGATGTTGAGCATCTTTTCATGTGTTTGTTAGCCATCTGTATGTCTTCTTTGGAGAAATGTCTGTTTAGTTCTTTGGCCCATTTTTTGATTGGGTCATTTATTTTTCTGGAATTGAGCTTCAGGAGTTGCTTGTATATTTTTGAGATTAATCCTTTGTCTGTTGCTTCATTTGCTATTATTTTCTCCCAATCTGAAGGCTGTCTTTTCACCTTACTTATAGTTTCCTTTGTTGTGCAAAAGCTTTTAAGTTTCATTAGGTCCCATTTGTTTATTTTTGCTTTTATTTCCAATATTCTGGGAAGTGGGTCATAGAGAATCCTGCTGTGAGTTATGTCAGAGAGTGTTTTGCCTATGTTCTCCTCTAGGAGTTTTATAGTTTCTGGTCTTACATTTAGATCTTTAATCCATTTTGAGTTTATTTTTGTGTATGGTGTTAGAAAGTGTTCTAGTTTCATTCTTTTACAAGTGGTTGACCAGTTTTCCCAGCACCACTTGTTAAAGAGGTTATCTCTTTTCCATTGTATATCCTTGCCTCCTTTGTCGAAGATAAGGTGTCCATAGGTTCGTGGATTTATCTCTGGGCTTTCTATTTTGTTCCATTGATCTATATTTCTGTCTTTGTGCCAGTACCATACTGTCTTGATGACTGTGGCTTTGTAGTAGAGTCTGAAGTCAGGCAGGTTGATTCCTCCTGTTCCATTCTTCTTTCTCAAGATTAAAGTCCAGCATCTTAACCATTGGACTGCCAGGGAAGTCCCCAGACTTCTTGAATGCAGTGGCTGCTACATGAATGCACACATTTGATAATATGGCATAGAACTATACACACATTGTACCAGTGTCAACTTTCTGGTTTTAATATTGTGCTAATGTCCAAGATGCAATGGGGAAATGGGGTAAAGAATACATAGGACTTCTCTGTACTGTTTTTGCAACTTCCTGTGAATCTATAATTGCATAATAATAAAAAGCTTAGGGGGAGTTCCATAGTGGTCCAGTGGTTAGGATTCTGTGCTTTCCCTGCTGTGGGCCTGTGTTCAATACCAAGTCAGGGAACTAAGATCCCACAAACTGTATGACTCAAGACAAAAAAGAAAAAAAATTTTTTAAATAATAAACATTGTAACCAAGAGGAGTCTGAGTAGACATAGAGGTAAAATGCCATGTCGCATCCTGGATAGGATTCTTAAAAAGAAAAAAGACATTGGGAAAAACAGAACATCTGAATAAACTAAGGACTTCAGTTAATAATAATGTATCAGTAGTGGCTCATTAGTTGTGACAAACATACCATGCTAATATAAGATGTTAATAATAGGGGAAACTAGATGTGCAGTATGGGTGAACTCTGTTCTATCTTTGCAGTAACTCTGCAAACCTAAAGCTATTCTAAAATAAAAAGTTCAAATTCTACCAAAAGTTCAGAGAAGTGCTAACACCTGTCCTGCTTAAATCTTGCAAAAATTTGCAGAGGGAGGATCACTTGCAGACTCACTATATGACAACAACTCAAAACCTATGGGATTCAGTAAAGGAGTGTTAAGAGGGAATTTTATAGCTATACAAGCCTACCTCAAGAAACAAGAAAGACGTCAAATGAAAAACCTAACCTTACACCTAAATCAACTAGAAAAAGAACCAAAGAAAAAACCTCCAAAGTTATTAGAAGGAAAGAAATCATAAAGATCAGGGCAGAAATAAAAAAATTTTAAAAATAAATAAATAAATAAAAAGATCAGGGCAGAAATAAATGAAAAAGAAATGAAAGAAACAATAGCAAAGATCAATAAGACCAAAATCTGGTTCCTTGAGAAGATAAACAAAATTAATAAACCATTAGCCAGATACATTAAGAAAAAAAGGGAAATGACTCAAATCAATAAATTAGAAATGAAAAAGAAGTTACAACAGACAATGCAGAAATACAAAAGATCATATGAGACTACTATAAGCAACTATATGTCAATAAAATGGGCAACATGAAAGAAGTGGACAAATTCTTAGAAAAATACAAACTTCCAAGACTGAACCAGGAAGAAACAGAAACTATGAACAGACCAATCACAAACACTGAAATCAAAACTGTGATTTAAAAAAAAAACCTTCCAAAAACAAAAGCCCAGGGCCAGATGGCTTCACAGTCAAATTCTAGCGAAAGTTTAGAGAAGAGTTAGCTCCTCTCCTGCTCGAAATCTAGAATAAAAGGTTTATTAAAAAATAATGAATATTGTTAAGTTAATAAGATACATAAGTCAAATACATAAGGATTTATATCCAGAATATACAGAGAGTTCCTGCAAACTGGGAAAAAAAAAAACTCAAAAAGTCTACAAAAGACTTACATAGATGTCTCACCAAAGAGAAAAAGAGAAAAAAACAATATGAAAAATAAACATATGAAAAGGTGTTCAACATCATAAAGTTATCAAAGAAATGCAAATTAAACCACCATAAGGTAGAATTACCCTGGAAGAAAAGCTATGACAAACCTAGACAGCATATTTAAAAGCAGAGATATTACTTTACTGACAAAGTCCATATAGTCAAAGCTATGGTTTTTCCAGTAGTCAAGTACGGATGTAAGTTGGATCATAAAGAAAGCTGAGCACTGAAGAATTAATGCTTTTGAACTGAGATGTTGGAGGAGACTCTTGAGAGCCCTTGGACTCCAAAGAGATCAAACCAGTCCATCCTAAAGGAAATCAGCCCTGAATACTCATTGGAAGGACTGATGCTGAAGCTGAAGCTCCAATACTTTGGCCACCTGATGTGAAGAACTGACAGATTGGAAAAGAGCCTGATGCTGGGAAAGACTGAAGGCAGGAGGAGAAGGGGACAACAAAGGATGAGATGGTTGGATGTCAGCACCAACTCAATGGACATGAGTTTGAGCAAGCTCTGAGAGATAGTGAAGGACAGGGAAGCCTGGAGTGCTGCAGTCCATGCAAAGAGTTGGACACAACTGAGTGACTGAACTGAACTGATGACAGTGGATATACACTTTTAAAAAAGTAGTGTTTATGTCTATCAAAAGACTTGCACATGAATATTTGTGGCAGTGTTCTTTACAATCATTCAAAACTGAAAAGACTCAAATATCTATTAATATAATGATAAATAAATTCATGCACTGGAATGCTACACTGAAATGAAAAAAGGACAAATTACTGATACTCACATGATACGGATGAATCTCCCTGACAATGTTGAATGACAGAAGTCACACATATAGATCCTGTATATATGGTATGACTCTGCTTACATTAAAATTCAAAAGTATAGAAAATTAATCAGTAGTTGTAGAAGTCGGAATAGTAGCTACCCCTAGAGAGGATACAGACAGAGGGAGCAAACAAGGAAATTTCTGGGATGATGGAAATGTTCTATGTATTGGTTCGAATAGTGGTTACAACAGTTACATACACATGCAAAAATTATCTAGGTCCTAGGACTTCCTGGTTGTCCAGTAGTTGGGAATCTACTTTCCAGTGCAGAGGACATGGATTCAATCCCTGGTCAGGGAACTAAGATCCCATATGCCTCTGGGCTACTAGCCCACGTGCCTCAACTAGAGAGTCCATATACCACTGGCAAGACACAATGCAGCCAAAATAAATAAATAAATAAATAAATATTTTAAAAAATGACCTAGGTCCTCACTTAAGATTAATGCACTCTATTATATATGTGATTACAAATATAATTTTGTAGCAATTTAAAAATATTTATTTATTTGGCTGTGCTGGGTCTTAGTTGCAGACTGTGGGATCTAGTCCCTTGACGAGAGATCAAAGCCCCCTACATTGGGCCTTGGGAGTCTTAGACACTGGACCACCAAAGAAGTAGCCAGATATAACTTTGCAAAGTACAACTGTAAAGCTAATAGAAAAAGTGTAAAAGAATTTTTTTTTAACTTAGAAGGAGGGAAATGGTTTTAAAACTCAAAAACAAAAATGTATCTACATAAAAACAAGGATTTCTATCCAATTAAAGATACAAGAGACAAAGTTAATGGCAGAGTCTATATAGAAATTTACCACATCTAAAACCCACAGAGGATAATTATCAAGTATATATGCAGAATTTCTGCAGTCAGTATAATTAAGACTACAAAGAAAAATGGAAATGTAGTATTAAGAGGCGATTCATAAAAGGGGAAGCTTGAATTGCTAAATGGGACATAAAGAAATGCTCAAGGTCACAAGTAATTAGTGAAACATGAAACAATGAACTGCCACTTTTTATTCCACTGGGACAGCAACAAAAAAATATAAAGTAATATAATACCAAGTATTTGTCAATACAAGTATATGGGAAGAATGGTGCTCTTGTGTACTGCTTGTGAAAGTATAACCTTATTCAACTATTTTGGAAAATAATCTGTTAGTTCTTAGCGAAAGCAAATAGTGCTTTCATACTATAAGGCAGTGCTCCCAGTCCTAGGTCTGCAATCCAGAGCAAAATCTTCATAGTTTTCTTTTAGAGGAAAGTCGAAGGGAACCCAAGTATCTATCATTAGAGCAGTAGAAAGTCTGGAAGAGCAATGGAAAAGACAAAAGTAGTCAATTCACATTTTGGAACAGTATGAGGCAGTTAAAAGCAACAATCTCAATGTATCTATAGCAATATGAACAGATCTGGAAAACAGTGTTGTGTGAAAAAGGAAGCAACCTAATGAAATTCACAGCATAATGACGTATGACATTGATATAAATTACAAACCCACACACATGCCACTTCTGACCAAAACAAAGTAACTAGGGGGTGAGCCATCTCACTGTAACCAACTATATAAAATTGGACAAACTACATAAGATATTCATCCTTAGGTAAAGGAAAAGAAAAAGACAGTGTAAGACTGATCCCTGAGAGAAAAGGAACTTACAAAGTGAACCTTATGGTTGTCCACCTATCTGTCTGAAGATGGTTCTCTCTTTTTTTTTTTTTTTTGGTTCTCTTTTTTAATTAAAAAATATTTTTTATTGAAGTATAGTTGAATTACAATGTTGTGATAATTACTGCTGTCCAGCAAAGTCACTCAGTTACACATATACATATGTGTTGGTTTAGTCACTAAGCCATGTCAGACTCTTTGTGACCCTATGGACTGTAGTCTGCCAGATTCCTCTGTCTGTGGGATTTCCCAGGCAAGAATCCTGGAGTGGGTTGCCATTTCATTCTCTAGGGGATCTTCCAGACCCAGAGGTCAAATCCACATCTCCTGCGCTGCGGGCAGTCTCCTTCATTGCAGGCAGATTCTTTACCACTGAACCACTGCCCACGTGTATATACACGCATTCTTTTTCATATTCTGTTCCATTATGGTTTATCACAGGATGTTGGACATAGTTCTCTGTGCTATACAGTAAGACCTTGTTTACCCATTCTATACATACCAGTTTGCATCTGCTAATCCCCAACTCCCAATCCAACCCCCAACCCCCTTGGCAATCACCAGTCTATCCTGTCTAAAGATAATTCTTAATTACAGCTTAAAGAAGAGGGTTCTGGCAGAACACAGGGATCCTGCTGATCTAAGAAATCAGAGATTAGAGCTCAGGCCAGGAGAAATCGCTGGAATCTTTGAGGTGAGATTTCCCCAAAGCGGGAGCTGTATATAGGTGAGCTACAGAAGTCTGGGTAGTGATGATCGCTCATGAGAACATGGCTGAGGGTTTTGTTGTATGCACATGAAGTGAAAGCGTCCAAGGCTTGCCAGATAAAGGCTCCCAGGAGCTAGAGAATGGACCAGAGATGGTAGAGACCAAGTTGTCTGGGAGTCACTGGATAGTCACTTCCAACCCTGACAGAGTAAAGAGATCCCATTAAACATCCCTGGACTTCAGCTGAGACGTTAGGACATCTGCGCCTTAGCCATAAGGACCATATCTTAAAGAAAAAGCTCTGCTAGATTCAACTTGATAAAATCTGAAAACAAACCCTCAAAAGTAACCCAATATATTTTTAGAAAATACACAGAGAAGAGTTTAGCATTAAAGGGGTGTCGCGTGAGCTGTTCTTACCTTTTGAGACAGATCGCATGCTGCCTATGGAATGTGTATGTTTCTAAACAAACTCGCTTTCTCTTGAAAAATAAAAAATAGGGGGCTTCCCTGGTGGCTCAGTGGTAAAGAATCCATCTGTCAATGCAGAAGACATGGGTTCAGTCCCTGATCTGGGAAGATCACACATGCTGTGGAGCAGCTAAGCCAGTATACCACAACTACTGAGTCTGTGATCCGGAGCCTAGGAGCCACAACTACTGAAGCCTGTGCACTGGAACTAGAAGGCAGCTCCTGCTCGATGCAACTAGAGAAGAAGCCTGTGCACAAAGACCTCCACACAGCCAAAATAAATAAATAATAAATAAAACGATAAAAAAATAAAAAATAAAAGGGTATCGTGTCTGCAATTTATTGTCAAAAAAGAAACATATGCAAAGAGAATGCTAAAGCTAACGTGGTAAAATGTTAACATTTGAGAAGTCAGGGTAAAGGGTGTATGGGAATTTTTGTACTTTTTTTAAATAAAGTCTGAAAACTAAAATTAAAAATAATAAAGAAATATTCAAAATTAAAAGTTTAAAAAATATAAAAATAATGAAACAGTATCCCACATTGTCACATTTTTTTCCCTTCTAAGCAACAGAAATTTATTTTCTCACAGTTCTGGAGGCTAAAATTCTAACACCAAGGTGTCAGCAGGGTTGATTTCTCCTGAGGCTTCTCTCCTTGGCTTGGAGATGGCTAACTTCTCACTGTGTCTTCACATGGTGTTTTCTCCATGGACACTGTGTCCCTGGTGTCTCTTTTTTTGGTGTCCTAATCTCTCCTTATAAGGACACCAGTCAAGTTGGATTAGGTCCTAATGGCTTCACTTTAACTTCACCTCTTTTAAGGCCCTATTTCCAGATATAGTCACATTCTGGTAGTTAAAGCTTCATCACATGAATTTTGGAAGGACACTGTTTAGACTTTAACATCTTCTGTCCTTTTTCTTCCTAATTCCTCTTTGTTTCTTCAAATATTAAAAAAATTAAAATCACCTATGATTGTGGACTTTTACATTTTCTCTTGTAATTCTATCAGTTGGCTTGCATTAGATATTTGGGGCTAAGTTACTTACTGGGGGACTGAAACTTTTACCATTATGAAATGATTGTCTTTAGCTCAGTAATTTTTTTTTTCATTAAAGTCTATTTTATCTGACATTTAAAAATGCCCACTCACAAAAAATAGTATTTTATGTTTTATAAGCATAATAATTACTTAAGGATACGTATAAAACATATTAAAATGGTTGCCCATGGAAGGGAAAGAGATGTTAATGAGAGTCACAGACTAAGGGGAATAAAAGAAGGGAATCTAACAAGGACCATTGATAATAAATGTGCCAGGGGTTGAGATTATAATTAACTCAAGTCTCCACATCTGAGATCCAAAAGCTGGGAGGAAAAGAAGGAAAAAAGTAAGGCTGGAAAGATGGCAGGAAGGACCATATAGGTCAAAATTATTAATTTTCAAGGAGTCCAGGAGGATTTTCAGATTACTACATATCATGATCCCTGAACTTGGAGGATGAGAGATACCACTTTAAATGCAGTTAGAATGAAGAGCATTCCAGGAAGAAGGCATAGGTACGGGAACATAGAATAATGAGAATGCATGGCATTTGAGAGTGGAAAGGGGAGGACAATCATGAGAGATGAATTCAGAAAGCTCAGCTAGTGCCAAAATGTAAAAGTATCATGTTAGAATTTGTGCTTTACAGGTGAAAGTAATTTTTAGGGCAGTACTGTAGAGTGGTTGAAAAGCTCAGATTTGAATTTAAAAGCCTTGGATTTGAATCTGAACCGTACCACAAGGCAGGTGTATGATGTTGGGCAAGTTATTTACTCTCAATGAGACTCAATTTCTCATTGAGAGTAAATAATGATATTTATGAGTGACTTGTGAGAAATGAGAAAATGCACATAAACCTCTGCGCACAGTACTTGGCTTCAGCCGCTCAGTCATACTGACTCTTTGTGACCCCATGGACTGCAGCATTCCAGGCTTCCCTGTTCTTCATTATCTCCCGGAGCTTGCTCAAACTCATGTCCATTGAGTTGGTGCTGACGTCCAACCATCTCATCCTCTGTTGTCCCCTTCTCCTCCTGCCTTCAGTCTTTCCCAGCATCAGGGTCTTTTCCAGTTTGTCAGTTCTTCCCATCAGGTGGCCAAAGTATTGGAGCTTCAGCTTCAGCATCAGTCCTTCCAATGAGTATTCAGGAATGATTTCCTTTAAGATTGACTGGTTGGGGGGGGACCGGAGATCTAGCAGCAACTGGAGCAGCATGGCCAAGCCTTGTGGGGTGCGCCTGAGCGGGGAAGCCCGCAAACAGGTGGACGTCTTCAGGCAAAATCTTTTCCAGGAGGCCGAGGAATTCCTCTACAGATTCTTGCCTCAGAAAATCATATACCTTAATCAGCTCTTGCAAGAGGACTCCTTCAACGTGACTGACCTGAATTCTCTCCGGGCCCCACTGGACATCCCTATTCCAGACCCCCCACCCAAGGATGATGAGATGGAAACAGATAAGCAGGAGAAGAAAGAAGTCCCTAAGTGCGGCTTTCTCCCTGGGAATGAGAAGATTCTGGCCTTGCTTGCCCTGGTTAAGCCAGAAGTCTGGACTCTCAAAGAAAAATGCATTCTGGTGATCACATGGATCCAGCACCTGATCCCCAAAATTGAGGATGGAAATGACTTTGGGGTGGCAATCCAGGAAAAGGTGTTGGAGAGGGTAAATGCAGTCAAGACCAAAGTGGAAGCCTTCCAGACAACTATTTCCAAGTACTTCTCAGAACGTGGGGATGCTGTGGCCAAGGCCTCTAAGGAGACCCATGTAATGGATTACCGGGCCCTGGTGCACGAACGAGACGAGGCAGTCTATGGGGCGCTCAGGGCCATGGTGCTGGACCTGAGGGCCTTCTATGCTGAGCTTTACCATATTATCAGCAGCAACCTGGAGAAAATTGTCAACCCAAAGGGTGAAGAGAAGCCATCTATGTACTGAGCCCAGGGTTAGGAGGGAAATAAATGACCTATACTTTGTGTAGATAAAAAAAAAAAAAAAAGATTGACTGGTTGGATCTCCCTGCTGTCCAAGGGACTCTCAACAGTCTTCTTCAACACCATAATTGAAAAGCATCAATTCTGGAGAAGGAAACGGCAACCCACTCCAGTATTCTTGCCTGGAAAATCCCATGGACTAAGGATCCTGGTAGGCTACAGTCCATGGGGTTGAAAAAAAAAAAAAAAAAAAGAAAAGCATCAATTCTTTGGCACTCCACTTTCTTTATGGTCCAACTCTCACATCCATACATGACTACTGGAAAATCCATAGCTTTGACTAGACAGACCTTTGTTGGCAAAGTAATGTCTCTGCTTTTTAATATGCTGTCTAGGTTGGTCATAGCTTTTCTTCCAAGGAGCAAGCGTCTTTTAATTTCATGGCTGCAGTCACCATCAGCAGTGATTTTGGAGTTCAAGAAAATAAAATCTGTCACTGTTTCTATACAGTGTACTATACTGCATGGATACCCTTCTATAGTGCATACTATACGCCAAATGTGTACTTGGCATGTAGTACACATTTAGGACATGATAGTTATTATTTGTGTGTATGTGTATGTGTGATCTTCATCATCATATCACCATGCTTTATTATTTGAACCAGAGAATTGCCTGTGTTTTAGAAAGATTATTCTGGTAATAAAGAGTTGACTTGGAAGGAGTGAGACTAAGAGCAGATAAATTAGACAAAATGAGTTGTAGTAGTCAAGGTGAGAGATGATTAGGATCTAAGTGTTGCTATAGAGTGATACTTCAGGAAGTAAAGTTCCTGAGTCTTTCCTATATTTCTTATGCACCGCTTTAAATCCTCTTAGTTTTAGCTGTAGTGACCAATTCTGTGTGGTTTCAACCACCTTCATGCAGGTGCAGTTTGACAAAGTCTCATTTCAGGCATGTAACTGACGTCTCACTTCCTGTCTGAGGATGTCTCTGATTACACTCCTTAGGATCCTGTGGGCACCTGCTCGGGTATTCCCACGTCATAACCCAAAAGTGCCCAGAGAAATTTAAGCCTTGTAGGGACACCCTAAGCAATGAGAACAGGAATGGATCCCCCCAAAAATGTTTCTCCTTTTCTTCCCTCAGGTGGATAGTCCTGGGGTATCTTTCCTATAACTCCTGAGACAGCCTCACAGAATCTAGCACCCAGTTGTCCAGAACAATAGCTGACTGCAGAGCCCCCTTTATATTGGCTTCTTTCTCTTTCCTTGTTTTAACCCTTGTTGTCCCTTCCTTTTGCCCTCTGGGATTGTGCTCTGAAATAATTGTATATGCCTTTGTCTTAAGCTCCGCTCTCAGGGCAATCCAGCCTAAGAACAGCGATGCATTAAACGGTCTTAGAAAGCAGAACTTTCGGAAAGAATTGCATCACCTAATGAAGACTTCATGCTGTTGAAAACTGTGTTAGTGATACCTCTGATCTCCCTGGGATCACATTTACTAAGACTCACCTGTGGTTGATTGGGATGAGGTGCATATGAAAGGGAGATTTTCGCTATATCTACAGTAGCTGTGACGCTTGAAGAGTTTGGGGCAATGATGATTATGAAGATTGTGGAGGGACTTCATTTTTTATTAGCATTGTAAGACTTGAAGAAAAAATGAAAAGGACAAACCTCTGTTAGCCTTGACAACTTAACTAAGCTTTGACACAGGAGGACCTCTGTGATACATTTCAGTAGACTCTCAACACCTGAAATAATAGAGCAGTCTGTGCTGAAAACTGGGCCTAGGTTCTCATCAGAAGGGTAGCATTGTTTCAAAGCTGCAACAGATCTCAAGTCAAAGTCAGTCCCTGATAGGAAGAAGGTGGGGCACTAAATCTGGGATAGTATCACCTCACATGGGTCAGAATGGTCATCATCCAAAAGTTGACAAACAATAAATGCTGGAGAAAGTGTGGAGTAAAGGGAACCCTCCTACACTGTTGGTGGGAATGTAAATTGGTGCATCCACTATGGAAAACAGTATGGAAATTTCTCAAAAAACTAAAAATAGAATTACCTTATGATCCAGCAATCCCACTTCCGGGCATATACTCAAGAGAAAATGATTATTCAAAAAGACACAGGTATTCCAATGTTCACTGAAGTGCTATTGACAATAGTCAGGACACAGAAGCAATCTAAATGTCCATCAACAGAAGGAAGGATAAAGAAGCTGTGGTACATATAAACATATATACAATGGAATATTACTCAGCCATAAAAAGGAATACTTCTATACTGCCAATTGCAGAAATGTGGATAAACCTAGAAACTGTCATACAGAGTGAAGTAAGTCAGAAAGAGAAAAATATCATATAATATCACTTATGTGTGGAATCTAGAAAAATGGTACAGATGATTGTATCTGCAAAGCAGAATAGAGACATAGATGTAGTGAACAAACTTAAGGACACCAAGGGGAGAAGGAGGGGTGGGATGACTGGGGAGATTGAGACTGACTTATATACACCACTATGTATAAGAAAGAAAACTAATGAGAACTGTCTGCATAGCACAGGAAACTACGCAGTGCTCTGTGGTGACCTAAATGTGAAGGGAATCTTAAAAAGAAGGTATATATGTATACACATAGCTGATTCAGTTTGTTGTACAACAGAAACTAGCACAGCATTGTAAAGCAACCATACTCCAATAAAAATTAATAAGAAAAGAAAACTGGGATAAAGATACTTAGATGGACAAGCATGAGAATTGTGAACCCCTGGATTCTCTTAAGTCCTCCAGCTTAGCAGAAGCCCTTCCTTCCTCTAGCTGAAGGAAAAAAAACCTCCCCTCCCTTGAGGACCCTGAGAAGATTTAACCTGAGCAGATGCCTCATAAGATGACTTGTCCTTCTTAAGATCCATCCTTGTCACCCCTCATTGCTCTGGGCTCATAATACTGATAGCCAGGGTTAGGTCTCAGGATAGCCCAGGAGGAAAAATATTCTTCCTGCTCCAAGAGAAAATAAATTACACAGCGAAAGAACTATAGGACTTGGCTAATATGTCACAACCGAAACCAAAAGAGCTTATCTTGAGAGAGTTAGAGCAAGGGAGTGGACTATTAAACCAAATAGGTGAGAATTTACTGACATGGAGACACGCATCCAAGACTCAGATTCAGCTCTCTGGCAAGAGAACACTTGGAGCTGGTCCTAATATCCTGCTGGGGATGGCTCTTTCGGAGCTTGAATACAAGGAACTGTCAACACAGCAACACAGCTTCTAGCAATTAGTAAATGGTTATGGCTATACAGACAGTAAGGGCCCAAACCATTTTGTCTTTAGTGGAAAAGTCATTAGTATCCATTTAGTGTCTTGCCCCAAGGCTGTTTTATTTAATTCTCCTGCTTTGTCACTGTATATATAGTCTGCAGTGACCTTGATCTCTTGACATTCTACAGAACATCACTGTAGTCAGAACATCATACTAATTGGATCTGGTGAGCAGGAGTGATAAATACTCCTCAAAGCCCTAGTAATACATATGTAGGTCATGTAAACTCATGAAAATTTAAAACTACCAGGTGAAGTGTTTAGTGATCCAATGGTTTGTGGCATCCCTTAAAAGTTAAAGGACAAGTTGCTTCACCTTGCACTAGGAAAGAAAGCAAAAGAAACTATGCTTGGTGGAGCTCTTTCAATTATGAGAGCAGCATAAGCCACCTTGGAGATACTGCTTTACCCATTTATTGAGTATCTAGGAAAGCTCCTACTTTTGAGCAAGACTAAGAGCAAGAGAGGGACCTGCTACCGAGGTCCAAGCAACTGTATGCTTTGTAGCAAGTCCAAGCAACAGAGCAAGCTATTCTGCCACTTGGGTCATATGACTCAGTAGATGTGATATGCCAGAGGTATCCATGGCAGGTAAAACCACTGTACAGTGTCTCTTGCAAGCTCAAAAAAGAGAGTTGCCACATGTTCCCAGGGTTCTGGATCTGGTGTTGGAGAACTATGGCTCATGGGTCAAACTCAGCTTGGTTCTGTTGTTACGGTGGTTCGGTTTTGTCTTTGTTTGTTTGGATGACTCAAGGTTTTTAAACCTTTTAAATCTGAGTGATTTGGAGAGTGGTAATGCCATTAGAAGAAACCAGTAATGAAGTAGTAGCAACTGTCAACTGAAAATATTTCAGGGCTACTGAAAATATTTCATTTAAAATATCTGGGTATATTCTTGTGATGCCCAGTGCATAAGACATGATGCTGCCCTAGATATCAAGTAAAACTATGTACAAACCAGTTCAGGTTCAATTGCCATGTTCTTTTCTTTTTTTTAAATTGGAGTATAATTACTTTACAATGTTGTGTTGGTTTCTGTTGTTCAACAGAGTGAATTAGCTACAATTCCCTCCCCCTTGAGCCCACCTCCCACCCTCAAAGCCATGTTCTTAAAAATACCTGACACCATGAACAAACTAAGACTGAGAAATAGGGAGAAGATAGGCAATGTATCAGTAGAAGGAGAAGCAAAGAATTAAGCATCTATTCTACGCATGACTTTATGTTTAGCTCTGCTGTGAAGGGTAACAGTGATAGAATAGTCAATGTATTTACTTCAAGGTACTCATAATTTGATAGAGGTGATGTTTTTCTGTAACAGAGTTGGGAGTGAGAAATAGTCTTAGAAAGTGAAAGTGTAATTTGCTCAGTCATGTCTGACTCTTCGAGACCCCATGGACTGTAGCCAGCCAGGATCCTGTGTCCATGGAATTCTCCAGGCAAGAACACTGGAGTGGGTAGCCCCTTTTCCAGGGAATCTTTCCAACCCAGGGATTGAACTCTGATCTCCTGCATTGCAGGCAGATTCTTTACTGTCTGAGCCACCAGGGAGGCCTAATAAAGGTGATGTTTTTCTGTAACAGAATTGGGAGAGAGACATAGTCTTAAGGGAAGTAGAAATGGGAGCTCCAAGGAGAGAGAAAAGCATTACTTGCACCTAAGCTTCAGGATGCAGGAGGTGGAGTCTGAGCTGGATTCTGCACATGACACTGAATCATGAAACAAGGAGACCATGGGGGCAGAACGTTGTAAACAGAGGCGATGGAAGGGGCATAGCAATGGGAGAGCATGATGATCACGTTATCTTAAGTGATAGATTTCTCCAAGGCAATGTGGAAGAATAAAGAAGACAGGAATCTCAGTCACATAGGACTAAGACCTTGTGGGGGATTAAATTCTGTCTGGGAACTGGAAGGTTATACTAGATCCAAGGCAGCTCAAGAGAATACGTACTTTGTCTAGACCCCTTTCTAAGGGTCTGCCACAGACCGGGTAGGGACTCTCTCTGCATCTGGCGCTCCTGCTAATACTGCTTCTCATTTTGTTTCTGCATATTCAAGAACTTCTGTCTACTCCTGGCTTCCACTGTGTTATAATATCTAGTTACAGCTTTTTCTCTGTATGTTTTTCATCTTCTGATCCTGCCGTTAACTAATTATCTGTCTGGGTCTCAAATTCAATCTTTGCAAGAGAAAATTTGATTGATCTGGTTAATTATTGTCATTCCTATTGAATATCTCTCTTGGCAGTTGGACAGACTATGAATAGACTGGTCAATTGGATGTGTCGAAGCTGACAGAGCCCAGTGGCATAGAACAAAGTGACCTCAGAGCTGTGGGAGCAGAAGGCACTGCTCCAAAAGTGGTAATATCAAGTGAAGCAACTTCGCCTGATCTTAGATATAGCAAAGAAAAATAAACCTGAGACAATGCAATGATGGCCATAAGTGCCAAAATGAGTCATTTAGATTTATTTGACTAGGCCAGTTGTTCTCAATTTTATCAGACATCTTCTTGTAATGTCTTCTATGCTATTCTTAAATGAGGATTATAAATACTATAGACTAAATACACATATCTTTAGAGAATCAATATAGTGCTTTAATACAAGGAAGAAATAAAAGGAAAGTGATAATAATAAAATAATGTATATTTCAAGATTTCTCATGGAACAGCTACACTAGAAGTCATAAAGCAGGGGTCAGATGCTTGCAGCAATACAAGACAAAATTATATCTGTTCTGGCTACAATTCAGACTGATTTAAGTGCATTGTATTGGTGAATGAGATGCCATCAACAATAATGCAAGCAGGAATGGTAATTTTTTAAAATGGTATCATCAACCCCTAGCACAGTGCCCAGTACTCATTTAGCATTTTCTGAGATGAAAAAATAATTTTTTGAAAGCAAAAGAGATCCATTCAAGATTTTTAAAAAAGAGAAGTACCTAGATCAGAACAATCTTCAGGAAGATTTTGTTTTTTTAATGAGGAAGATTACATTTTTTTAAAAAATTAATTTATTTGTTTATTTTTGGCTGTGCTGGGTCTTTGTTGCTGCACACAGGCTTTCTCTGGTTGCGGCAAGAGGCGGTTACTCTCTAGTTTCAGCGCATGGGCTTTTCATCGTGGTGGTTCTCTTGCAGGCTCAGTAGTTGCGGCACATGGGCTGAGTTGCCCTACAGCATGTGGGATCTTCCTGGACCAGTGATTGAACTTGTGTCCCCTGCACTGGCAGGTGGATTCTTAACTACTAGATCACCAGGGAAGCCCTTCACAGAGATTTAAGGCCCTAAAAGATAATGAGCTTCAAGGTCTGGGTTGTTTCCATAGTTGGCTCGTCAGGAAGATCCCTTGTAGGAGGGCATGGCAACCCACTCCGTTATTCCTGCCTAGAAAATCCCAAGGACAGAGGAGCCTGGTGGGCTATAATCCACAGGGTCACAAAGAGTCGGACACAACTGAAACGACTTAGCATGCACACCCATTCCTACCCCAGTGCTTTAATAGTAGGCACTCAATACTTGATTTTGAATTGAATTGATTTGAATCAAATAATTTCTCCAGCAAAGTACGCCCACAGGGCCCTTTGATATAACATTATCTTTGGGCAGAACTGCAGAAAAGTAATGTTGTGAAAGAATTTCCCTCACCACAAGGCCCAAAGTCAATCCTACCTATATTTCATATGTGCAGGACTCTGGAGTATGAAATAGAATGTTTTAGGTCCAGCTCTGTTGCAAAGAAAGCTACATTCTGTCAGATCATCTCAAGATTCAATAGCAACAAGTGCAAGGACCAACAATTACAGAAGTCTTTAACAAATATCCATTCTGTGTAACTGGCACACAATGTGTTTCAAACTTTATTTGCCTGCTGAGGAATGTCTTAATCAACAACAGTAGTGCCCAACACATAATAGCCACTTAACGAATATATGTTGAATGGATGAATGAATAGCAGTAGTTGAAAACAATGCCTAAGACAAAAAAAACGAAAAAGCAAAATTCTAGTGGGTTTTACACCAGAATCACATCTGGGACTTACTATTAGTTTTCAGTTTGAAGAACCATCAAACTGTCTGACTCAAAGCAAGCATTCAGACTATACAAAATTACAATGAAAAAGTAAGGAATATGTGTGCACAGTGATAAAGTAGTGTAGAAGAGTCTAAAATGAAACGTAACAGCTTCTTGATCTTCTCTCCCACTTTTAGTCTTTATCCCAGCTAGGTCCAACTTTCTAAAGGTAAAACTGTTTGAAAGATCTGGACTTCCCTGGTGGTACAGTGAATAAAAATCTGCCTGCCAGTGCAGGGAACACGGGTTCGATCCCTGGTCTGGGAAGATTTCACATACTGAGGAGCAACAAAGACTGTGTGCCACAACTACTGAAAACCTGTGCTCTGGAACCCATAAGTTGAAACTACTAAGCCCGTGTGCCTAGAGCCTGTGCTCTGCAAGAGAAGCCTGTGCACCACAATGAAAAGTAGCCCCCACTGTCTACAACTATAGAAAGTCTGCATGTGGCAACAAAGACCCAGCACAACCAAAAAATAAATTAAGAAAAAAACCTTAAAAAAAGATCAGATGACATTATGTACCTTTTTTCAGCTTTATCCATTTTCTCTATGAAACTGCTGATCTGATTGAGAAGACTTAACACATTAGCTTTGGTAGCCATGGCAGATGTTGCCCGTCATTAGTATAGAGCCATTGCTCTCTCTTTAATAGTAAAAACACAATATTATTTAAAGTAAATACTTACTGAGTATTATGTTCAGGCATTTTAAGCACTCATGTTGCAAATATGATCTCATTTAATTCTCACAACAATTTATGAACTATGTACTATTATTATCCCTGTCTTTCTGATGAGAAAACTGAGACTGAGGTTAAATAACATGTTCTGAGTCATGCAGAAGACAGTAAACAGTGGCAATTTAACACAAACTTGCTTGATGAAAATCTGAAAATGTCTCATAACACAACTCTGAATCCCCCTTCTGTCAGACTCCTGGAAAGTCCTTGTCTTTTAAAATGTATACCGAACAACATTAAAAAAATACTATGATGATTCAAGTGGAATAAAATATCAAAAGACTATTTGGGAAAATGATGCCAACTCTTAAAAAGAAAATAAGCTTTCCTGTAAGGCAATGGTTGGCAGCTACTTTTCCTCATAAGTTTCCTCATTTTGCCCAGTGAGAACGTTTTCGGATGGAGGACAAAGACTGACAATCAGAAATGAGAGCAGTAAACATCCTACAGTCAACAAAACAACCTACAAGCATAGCAACAGGAGGATAGTAGTTTATGTGGTAAGCATAATGCAGTAATTTAAAATAATGATCCTGAAGGTCTGTGCAACATGGGCCAATGTTTACATAACATTACCTGAAAACGGTAAAATAGAAAATGACAGTTCTGTTGCAGCTATGTGAAAAATCTCTTCTTTATGAACAGTAATGTAAAGAGAGAAGCAGAAGTAATTGTGGTTTCTGGTTGGCGGACTGTATTTAGGTGTCATTCCCCTCCCCCGCAGCAATTTCTGTGGTGTCATCTTTTAACTAAAAAATAAACAAGGAACAATAAAACATCATTATACTAAAATGGGTTCTGGCTTCAGCACTGCACAAGTGGAGAGAAACTGGAGAAAGACTTTCAGATCATGCTTATCAGGGGATCTCTGGAGTTCCCTCTGGCATGCTCCCACCGTGTTGGGATATCATCTCAGAAACCAAGGTTCATTTTTTCTTGGAATTTCGGAAGTTCTTCTCTTGCATTAAAAAAAAAAAAAGTGTTTTGTTTTCATTATTATTTACTAAACTTGGGAACTGAGTCGCAAATCAAGTTTTGGTTCTGGGCCAGTCCCTTTGATCTTCAACATCCACTCAAGGTTTCAGTGGATGTCAAATTTCCGTCTCAGATTCCAATTCCAGGGCGGGATTGCGGAAAACCTGCGCCTAATCTCTGCGGAGCGGAGGTGCGGGGAGGGCCTGCGATCCGCCATCCTCAGCCCTAGGCGAAGGGCTGCCGGGACGCAGCGCTCGGGAGCCGGAGGCACGGAGGCCGTGGAGCCACGCGGCCGCCCTCGGCACGGACGTCCGCGGGCGTCACCTGCGCTGACTCATCGCTTCGGGTCAGCTGGGGTTCCCGACTGCTCCGCAGGTGCGGCCGCCGAGCGTCACGGCTCACTAAGCTGAAGCTGCCCGCAGCCAAGCCGCTGCGCGCTGACTGCGCTCCGGCCCTGCCGTGACTCAGCCGCTTCCGCCCCGCGGGGCCCGGGCCCTGGTCAGCGCCAGCCTCCGCCGCCACGAGAGACTTCTTCCCCTCGGAGGCGCCGAGCTCTGAGGTCCCAACAGGGCTCGGCAGCTTGTAAAGCAGCCCTGAACTCCAGGGCCCTGCGAGGCTCTTCTCAGTGAACTGAGAGGCTCAGGAGAACAGTCCACAGCCCGCTGTGCAGAGCGTGGGTGACTGGGCTGGGCCAGTTGAGGCTTCGGCAGCCCCACGAGCTGAGCTGGAAGCTCGACATTGCCACTTGTCGGGTGGGTCACCCCTAGAGAATCATTCAATCTGGTCCACCTCACTTTGCACCTGGGCGAAATAGGCTGAGTCCACACCCACTTGGGTGCTTTTGGCCCAGCCTAGCAAAGAGCTGGAACTCAGCAAATCTAACTTGGTTATTATTTCTTTAGAAATACCTTTCGGATGTAGTTCTTCCTTTCCCCGCCACTGCAACCTTCTTCACATCTCAATGCAGGATCACCACGGGTGACTTCCTAACTGGTTTTGCCGCATTCCCATCCGACTCTCACTCAATGACCTGGCATATTTTTAAGGCACGCTGCAGTTGTTCAAGCCAGTTGCCCTGCCTCAAGAAAACGTGACACCTCCTTGTTTTTTGACTGAGTAGAAAGTCCCTTTCCTGGTATTTAAGCATTAGAATGTAGCCTGGACTACCCAAATCCTCATCCCTCCTGTAAATATGTACGCTTACTCTTCGTCCTGCATTGTGGCACCTAGTTTCCTGCCCTGTCAGAGCTGAGCGGGGGTGTATACATGTAGCAAGAGTTCTGCTCTAAGTGTGGATAACTGAAAGTGAAGTGAAAGTCGCTCAATCGTGCCCAACTCTTTGGGACCCCATGGACTGCAGCCTGCCAGGCTCTTCTGTCCATGGAATTCTCCAGGCAAGGATACTGGAGTGTGTTGCCATTTCCTTCTCCAGGGAATCTTCCTGACCCAGGGACCGAACCCCGGTCTCCTGCACTGCAGGAAGATTCTTTACTGACTGAGCTACTAGGGAAGCCCGCGGACGAGAGAGGAAGCAACTCAGTGAGTAGAAGGGGAACAGGAGAAGTTTCACAGAGGAAGTAACTGGCGGCTTGGCGGTAGTTGCCAGCACTCTGATCATCGTTATGTATCAGTGTCATGGTTGGTGCAGAACCTGGAAGTCATGCTGGGCTCTGGACTGTTGTTACACGATGACTGAAACAGCACTTTCCCTTGATTTTCTTGGATCCAGAAGTACTATGGAAAATAAAATTTGGGTTTTAAAATGAGCATCACTTCATGAAACACAGATTGTGGGAAGTAAATGGGAAACGTCCCCAACTGAGGAAGGAGTTTCCATAGAGGGTGGAATCAGCCGGGGGCCTGAATGCTAGGGAAGGGTGTTTGTGGGGATATTATAAAGCTGTATTTGAACCTGCCTCCAGTCAGTCAAAGGAAGGAGAAGGTTGTGTACTAAAACGAAGCAGCCAACTCACCAGGAGCCCACGTACCTTTCTGGGTAGCTCCCTGAAAGAACTGAATTCTTAGGCACACTTGGCACACACTGCTGTGGGATTTCCCCGTGAAAAAGAGCTTTGCATGAGGAAGAGACAGGCTTTTCCAACTGATCAGAGAGAGAAGGGCAGCACAGGTCTGCAAGTTGGCAGAGTGGATGCTCCAAGGGACCTCAGGGTCAAGGACATCTCAGTGATACTCTGCAGATAGCCCAGGTAGCATTGATTGGATTCGGTACTTGGAAAGAAGACAAGGGATCAGAGAGGCGACAAGAGGAGCATTTTACACAGGGACTTCGATTACATTTGATCTCAGGTGCTTTCTTAATTAAACATTTCCACCATGAACATGTTTTACTTTTTAAAAAATTATTTATCTAGTTATTTAGTTAGTTATTAAATTTTTTGACTGGGCAGGAGGCTAGCAGAATCTTGGTTCCTGAACCCCCTGCAGTGGAAGAGCAGAATCTTAACCACTGGACAACCAGGGAAGTCCCAGAGAAACATTGTTTCTTTTTAAAAAGTCATTGCATTGGAACAGATTTCTTATTCACTAGAGTTTTACAATACAGGAGTCAGAGTTCACTTTTTGACTCTGAAAATTATAGGTGTTGATCATAATGTAAACATTGATTGCCATCTGTGGCTCAGACAGTAAACAATCTGCATTGATTATTATTGTAAGTTAAAATTATGATTTAACTACTCTGGGAAGATAGGGAAGGAGAAGTGGAGTTGGGTGTGTGGTGTATTTGTCAGAGTTCTACATCCTCATCTACCACAACAGGAAGGCAATAGAGCATGTTTAACACATAGCAACATAAACACATTTTTCTTTTTAATATATGGTGGTAAATACCTGAAGCAACATGGAAAGTGGAAACTGGTTGTCTTTGGGTTATGAAGAGGAATGAGGCAGAAGATAAGTGTTTTTCATTCTATCTTGTCTAGGGTTTTGAAGTATTGAAATATTTTTCAATATGTCAAGGAATATTTCCAGTGAGATATTTTTAAACTTCATTAATTTTTAATGTGGTAAAAATAAAAGCATACAAACTTGTTCCAGTAATTTAATTTCTATTTGTTTATCCTAAGGTGAAAAATACAGATATGAGCAGAGATTTACATTCAATAGTCATTGCATGATTATTTATTTAAAAACTAGTAATAATATAAATGTCTAACGTAAGACAATAATTTAAAAAATCATGGTGCAATCATATGATGATTCTATTAAATAACAGTTTTGAGAATTATTTAATTTCATAGTAAAATGCTAATTTTAAATGAGTGAAAATAAAAGGCAAAAGTGTGTGTCTTCAGGGAATTCCCTAGCTGTCCACTGGTTAGGATTTGGCATTTTCATTGCCAGGGACTGTGTTCAATCCCTAGTTGGGGAACTAAAATCCAGCAGGCCTCTGGTGCAGCCTAAAAGAAAAAAGGTACATAAACTCATGGTAAACAGACTGGGAGGAAATATTATCTCTGGGAATTGGAATTATAGTATTAGAATAGAGTTAGGTTTCTTTAGGAAGCAATTGCTGGGTTGAAGTTACAAGTGGAAAATGTCATTAGGAAGTTATTCCTCTGAAAAAAAAGAGGAGAAAGCCAGATTGGGTAGATGTAGTGGTCAGATGTACAAAATCTCCACTGCCAATGGGGAGCTTTGGAGCAAAGATTGCCTTACTGGAGGTGTCCTGTAATCTGTGGTAATAGCCAGGACTTTGTACCACCACCTTCCATGGTCATTGGTTTGAGTCACTCTAAGAAGAGAGTGACAGAGGCTGGAAAGATAAGGATGATCAAGAAGTTAACAGATGAAGGCCATCACCTTTCCTGCAGCTGGGCAAAAAGCCCTTTCTTGGGGGGAATCTGACTAGTGCATCTCTCTATCTGCAACAAAGGGTGATTATTTAAAGATGCCTATTTTGTATATTTTTATAATCTAATTTTGGCATCAAAAATGCTATATAATAAAATTTTAAAATTAGTAAGTAGATGCCAAATAAAAGTTCAGGAGGGAATCCTCTAAAGCACATACACTTTAGAGCATTGATTCTTTTTTTTTTTTTGGTCAGCTATTTAATCTGTTCAGAGGTCATGATTGTCCCTTTTTGGCTTATAGGATAAGTTCCAAATAGTTGAGGTTCCCAGAACTGAGTCCAGTACCTCATCTGTGTAATGAGGAAATTTTGTCTCACTATAATTGTGAAAATTATATTACTCCTCTCATTTACTCAACAAACATTTGTTAGGCATTTGCCAATTGAACAATGGTAGTAGACATGGTGTAGAAATTAATAAGATTTTGATCATATAAAGCTCACAGTTAAGTAGATGAAATAAGTCATGAACTTAATAATGTGTTAAAAACTCTTAGAGTTTCAGTTTTGCAAGATAAAAAGAGTTCTGGAGATTGATTGCACACCATTGTGAATACACTTAACACTACTGAACTGCACCTTAACTATGGTTAAGGTGGTAAAAGTATGTTATATGTGCATTTAACCACAATTAAACATTTTTTAAAAGGTACATACCCTATGAATTAGCGATTACACTTCTGGGTTTGTATCTTAAAGAAACTCTCACCTATGTATACAAAATAACAAGTATGAGGATGTCCTCTGGAGCACTGTTTATAATAGCAAAAAGAAATAGTTTATATTTTTATCAAAAAGGAATGGATAAAATAAAAATAGTATTGGATTGGCTGAAAATTTCATTTAGGTATTTTGTAACATCTTACAGAAAAACCTAAACTTTTCGGCCAACCCAGTATATTTCATATATCAACCTAAACTGGTCTCAAAAACCATTTTTGGGTGATAAAAGCAAGATGCAAATTGATACATGCATTATGATATGATTAACATAAAT
The DNA here is from genome assembly GCF_910594005.1 of Cervus elaphus. NCBI lineage: Eukaryota > Metazoa > Chordata > Mammalia > Artiodactyla > Cervidae > Cervus > Cervus elaphus. The sequence continues at coordinate 56,379,479 of NC_057815.1, forward strand.
TTAAGAACACACAACATCACAGTCCATTGGTGATGGATATGGATACATATACATACTCAGATAAAACTATAGGGAATGGAATGGATGGATACAACCCAAACTCATGGTACCAGTTACCACTGGACATTGAGAGCGGAAATGGGACTGAGTGGGAAAGTGTGTGGTTAAAGGAGATAATTTTATCTATAATGTTTTAGTCTTTTAGGGATATAAATGCATATGCTGTAATAACCTATAATAGAAAAGTATCTGAAAAAGAATATATATACATATATACATATTGGACTTTCCCAGTGGCTCAGTAGTAATGAATCCACCTGCACTGGAGGAGACACGGGTTCAATACCTGGATTGGGAAGATCCCCTAGAGGAGGAAGTGGCAACCCACTCCAGTATTCTTGCCTGGAAAATTCCACCGACAGTGGAGCCTGGTGGGCTACAGTCCATAGAGTAACTAAGAGTCAGACAAGACTGAGCAACTGAACATTCATGTATATGTACATATCTATCAGTTCAGTTCAGTTGCTCAGTCATGTCCGACTCTTTGCGACTCCATGGACTGCAGCACATCAGTTTTCCTTGTCCATCACCAGCTCCCAGAGCTTGCTCAAACTCATGTCCATCGAGTCAGTGATGGCATCCAGTCATGTCATCCTCTGTCATCACCTTCTCCTCCTGCCTTCAGTCTTCCCCAGTATCAGGGTCTTTTCAAATGAGTCAGTTCTTCACAAGTATTGGAGTTTCAGCTTCAGCATCAGTCCTTCCAATGAATATTCAGGACTGATTTCCTTCAGGATTGACTGGTTGGATCTCCTTGCAGTCCAAGGAACTCTCAAGAGTCTTCTCCAACACCACAGTTCAAAAGCATCATTTCTTCGGTGCTCAGCTTTCTTTACCATCCATACATGACTACTGGAAAAACCATAGCTTTGACTAAATGGACCTTTGTCGACATCTGTCGACATTTGTTGGTAAAGTAATGTCTCTGCTTTGTAATATGGTGTCTAGGTTGGTCATAGCTTTTCTAACAAGGAGCAAGCATCTTTTAATTTTCATGGCTGCAGTCACCATCCACAGTGATGTTGGAGCCCCAAAATATAAAATCTGTCACTCTTTCCCATGTTTCCCCATCTATTTGCCATGAAACAATGGGATCGGATTCCATGATCTTAGTTTTCTGAATGTTGAGTTTTAAGCCAACTTTTTCACTCTTCTCTTTTAGTTTCATCGAGGCCCTTTAGTTCTTCTCTGCTTTCTGCCATAAGGATGTTGTTATCTGCGTATCTGAGGTCATTGATGTCTCCCCTGGCAACCTTGATTCCAGCTTGTGCTTCATCCAGCTTGGCATTTCCCATGATGAATGCGAAGTCAAGGGGGCCTTAGGAAGCATCACAATGAACAAAGCTAGTGGAGGTGATGGAATTCCAGTTGAGCTATTTGAAATCCTGAAAGATGATGCTGTGGAAGTGCTGCACTCAATATGCCAGCAAATTTGGAAAACTCAGCAGTGGCCACAGAACTGGGAAAGGTCAGTTTTCATTCCAATCCCAAAGAAAGGAAATGCCAAAGAATGCTCAAACTGCTGCACAATTGCACTCATCTCACATGCTAGTAAAATAATGCTCAAAATTCTCCAAGCCAGGCTTCAACAGTACATGAACCATGAACTTCCAGATGTTCAAGCTGGATTTAGAAAAGGCAGAGGCACCAGAGATCAAATTACCAATATCCACTGAATCATCGAAAAAGTAAGAGAATTCCAGAAAAATATCTACTTCTGCTTTATTGACTATGCCAAAACCTTTGACTGTGTGGACCACAACAAACTGTGGAAAATTCTTTGAGATGGGAATACCAGACCACCTGACCTGCCTCCTGAGAAATCTGTATGCAGGTCAAGAAGTGACAGAACTAGACATGGAACAACAGACTGGTTCCAAATAGGAAAAGGAGTACATCAAGGCTGTATATTGTCACCCTGCTTATTTAACTTATAGGCAGAGTACATCATGGGAAACGCTGGGCTGGATGAAGCACAGCTGGAATCAAGATTGCCAGTAGAAATATCAATAACCTCAGATATGCAGATGACACCACCCTCATGGCAGAAAGTGAAGAAGAACTAAAAAGCCTCTTGATGAAAGTGAAGGAGGAGAGTGAAAAAGTTGGCTTAAAGCTTAACATTCAGAAAACTAAGATCATGGCAACTAGTCCCATCACTTCATGGCAAATAGATGGGGAGACAGTGGAAACAGTGTTAGACTTTATTTTTTTGGGCTCCAAAACACTGCAGATGGTGACTGCAGCCATGAAATTAAAAGACGCTTACTCCTTAGAAGGAAAGTTATGACCAACCTAGATAGCATATTAAAAAGCAGAGACATTACTTTGCCAACAAAGGTCCATCTAGTCAAGGCTATGGTTTTTCCAGTGGTCATGTATGGATGTGAGAGTTGGACTGTGAAGAAAGCTGAGCACCGAAAAATTGATGATTTTGAACTGTGGTGTTGGAGAAGACTCTTGAGAGTCCCTTGGACTGCAAGGAGATCCAACCAGTCCATCCTGAAGGAGATCAGTCCTGGGTGTTCATTGGAAGGACTGATGCTAAAGCTGAAACTCCAATACTTTGGCCACCTCATAAGAAGAGTTGACTCATTGGAAAAGACCCTGATGCTGGGAGGGATTGGGGGCAGGAGCAGAAGGGGATGACAGAGGATGAGATGATTGGATGGCATCACCGACTTGATGGGCATGAGTTTGAGTAAACTCCGGGAGTTTGTGATGGACAGGGAGGTCTGGTATGTTGCGATTCATGGGGTCGCAAAGAGTCCGGACTTGAGTGAGCGACTGAACTGAACTGAAAGAGAAATGTAAGTAAAGTTCTATGGGAGTTCAGAATGGGGAGACATTATCAAAGGTACAGTAGTAGAGAGAGGGGTTCAGGAAAGGCATCTGAATTAAGCCTTTAAAGATGGAAAAAATGAAGATAGATAAGAAAGGGAATGTGGAGTGATTCAATACTCCCATAGATTGAGCAGCATGAAAAAGGCATGGAGACAGGAAAACAAGGGATTCTTGAATAGTTGCTTGGTGGACCAGAAGTATCTGATGACAAAAAAGCATGAAGCATGGTCTAAAAGTCTGATTCAAAAGGAGTTTTCCAAGGGAAATCAAGAACTTCAGTCTGTTCTGTAGATAGTGGCTTGTTATTACAGGTTTGGAGTTGGAATTACAGGATCAGGACAGAAAAATTAATCTGGCCATGGAATATAAAATAGTTTGAAATGGAAAAGGATCACAGGCAGAGAAAGCAGTTAGGAGGAAATGATTGTAGGAGTCCAAGCAAGAGATGAACACAGATCCTTCCCACATCCCCTCCATTTTTTTAAAGCTTTACTGACCCTGGTGCCCTTTTGATCATACACGGTAGTCTTTGGAATAGCGTCTCTGCCTCTGGGATGATGTTTACCAGCCATCCTTCATGTTCCAAGACACGGCTGAGAGTTATAACATGCACTTCTCAGTAATAGCGGTTCACTGAGGCAGGCGTTCTAAGGACAGCTGATTGAACTGTGCAGTTTAAAAGAGGATCTAAGTGATTTCTGACCAATCATAACTTTCCTGTTGTATAAACACTAACCTAAAGCGTTCAAAGGTTCCCATTGCCTGGTTCTATTCCCTGAGAATACAATAGAAGCCACATACCTTAGCACATCCCACACCTCAAGTCTGCCAGCAGCTAACTTCTGCAGCTTCAGCATTTTCTCCTGTATGGATTCTGACTCCAGCCATGCTGACATGCTCTGTACTCCCATAGACATAGCCATGCATTTTCTCACTCCCCCCACTCTTTGTTTTTCTGGGATGCCCTTCCTCCCAATCTCTGCTTATGAAAAATACTGTTCATTCTAGGGTCCAAATTCCATTCCTTCCACGAAGACTTTTGTGTTCACCCCAGAGGAAATTATCTCCTTCCTCTCGGTTATCAAGGTTTCTACCAGTCACGTGACAGCTTCTTTTCTCTCTTTCTCTAACACTGCTTCCTCTAGTTAGATTTTGAATCTCTGGAGGTAGTGACCAAGTTTTTTCCCTTTTGTTTTTGTTTTGTAAATCCCTCTAAAATAACTAGGTCAAAGCACTTTGCAGGTCAAGTTGTATGATAATTAAAATAGCTACCAAGTATTGAAAACCTTCTTTAGGCACCATATACAGGATGTCTATTCCCCATAATAACCCTAGGATGAAGGTACTGTTATTCCCTTTTTATAAAAGAAGAAATAGAGGCTCAGAGGTAGTAATTAACCTGCCCAGTATATAGGTGAGGGAGATTAAGAGGTACAAACTTCCAACTGCAGAATAAATGAGTCATGGTACAAAATGCACAATGTGGAGAATATAGTCAATAATTATGTAATATCTTGTATGCTGACAGATTATAACCAAACTTATCCTGGTGATCATTTTGAAATGTATAAAAATACCAAGTCACTATGTTGTGTAACAGGAACTAATATCCTGTTGTAGGTTAATTATGCTTCAAAAATGAACAAACTCATAGAAAAAGAGATCAGATTTGTGGTTACCTGAGGGGGAGGGATTGGGGAAGGAGAAACTGGATGAAAGCAGTCGAAAGGTACAAACTTCTAGTTACAAGGTAAATAAGTAATAGGGATTTAAAGTACACCATAATAAATATAACTAACACTGTTGTACGTTATATATGAAAGTTGTTAAAAGAGTACATCCTAAGAGTTCTCATTACAGAGAAAGACTTTCTTTCTTTAATTTTGTATCTATATGAGATGATAGATATTCAGGAAACTTATTGTGATAATCACTTCGTGATGTATGTAATTCAAATCATCATACTGTACACCTTAAACTTATATGGTGCTGTATGCTAATTATATCTCAATAAAACTGGAAGAAAAAGAAAAATAAGATTTGAGTAGGGTTCTGACAAGCTCTGATAGGCTCTGTAACTTGTTTTGTTTTCATTGTATAATGTTGCTTTCTTAAACTGAATAGTTGAATAAATGAAGAATACATTTTTGAACACTTTTTCAACTGACTTTTCTTTGTCATATTTCCTTCCTGGAGGTTTACTGAGCTGGTAAAGCAGAAGGAAATACCAATCAGTCTTTCTTACCAGCTGTATTAGTTTCAAGTAATAGGAAACCACTGCAGATGGTGACTGCAGCCATGAAATTAAAAGATGTTTGCTCCTTGGAAGAAAAGCTATGACCAACATAGACAGCATATTAAAAAGCAGAGATATTACTTTGCCAACAAAGATCTGTCTAGTCAAAGCTATGGTTTTTCCAGTAGTCATGTATGGATGTGAGAGCTGGTATATGAAGAAAGCTGAGTGCTGAAGAATTGATGCCTTTGAACTGTGGTGTTGGAGAAGACTCTTTAGAGTCCCTTAGACAACAAGGAGATCAAACCAGTCAATCCTAAAGGAAATCAGTCCTGAATATTCATTGGAAGTATTGATGTGAACAACTGACTCATTGGAAAAGACCCTGATGCTAGGAAATGATGATGGAAGGAGGAGAAGGGGATGACAGAGGATGAAATGATTGGATGGCATTACCGATTCGATGAACACGAGTTTGAGCAAGCTCTGGAATTTGGTGATGGACAGGGAAGCCTGGCGTGCTGCAGTCCATGGAGTTGCAGAGTCAGACATGACTGAGTGACTAAACTGAACTGAATTGAATAGGAAACCAGCTCCTACTGACTTACACAATAGAAGAAAATCTATTGGTTTATAAATCAAGGAGTCCATTGGTGGATTGCAGGTGTTAGGATTGCATCAATGTTGTAATAAGTTTGCCTTTGGCTTTCTGTTTTGTTTTCCTCTAAATTGATTTCATTACCGGGCAGTCTCTCCCTGTATGATATAAAAGATGGCTCCCAGTAGTTCCAGGTTACATTCTACCAATTTAACAACCCCAGAAGAAAGCACCTCTTTTCTGATAGGCCCTGTAACATTCCCAAGTAAGACTGTCCTTGGCCCAGCTTGGGTCACATGCACATCCCTGAAATAATCACTGTCTGAGGAGTGTTGTGTTGCTCTGATTGGCCAGGGGTAAGCCTGAGGTTTGGGTCAACCCTACTAGAACTCTATGGATTGAGAATGGGAAAGGAAAAAGATTATGGTACCAGACTAGAAAGGATGCTGGACAGGCAAGATAAATGTGTGTTATACATACATTCACTGAGCTAGGACTCAACAGTCTGTGATCCATGTTGACTGTGCCTGAGTAGAGACAGTAGGTGACTCCACATATGCGTACTAAGTCCCTTCAGTCTTGTCCGACTCTTTGTGACCCTACAGACTGTAGCCCACCAGGCTTCTCCGTCCATGGGATTCTCCAGGCAAGAATATTGGAATGGGTTGCCATACCCTCCACCAGGGGATCTTTCCAACCCAGGGATTGAACCCATGTCTCTTATGTCTCCTGCATTGGCAGGCAGGTTCTTTATCATTAGCACCACTTGGGAAGCCCATGGTCTGCCCTCAAATGACTCACTGCATAAGTGTTTTCCTGGTTTAGTCCCAAGGGTCGTGCTGTTCTTCAGAGCAGTTATATAACAAAACATTCTACTCTCGGGAAATGGTTTATGCCTGGCTGGAGTCCTGTGATAGTCTACAGCCAACTGAGAAGAGACTGGGATCTGACACCACCAGGGAACACAGTGTCACCTGAAATAGTCCTAGGCAGGCCAGCTCTACCATAGGGAGGACACAGAGGCAAATAGCAAGCAGTAGCATAGGCAAGCAGTTAGTTCCCGGGACCAAACAGAACAAGACATGTCTCAGTGCGAGACAGAAAATTCCGAGGTAGGAAATACTCAGGATCTCAGATAAACAGATAAGTCTGGTTGGCAGGTAGCAGGACCCTAGCCACTGGACTAAAGTTCAGGGCCAGTACAATCTTAAGAAATTGAAAGGGGTAGTCATGTGCCATTTGCAGGGGGATTGAGATTGGGCAGGGAGTCAGGATTGGAGCTAAGTCACTAGACTAGGCCGAAATCCATGGACTAGGTCTGGAGTGTCCACGGCAGGGCCAGGAGGGCTGAGTCTCAAGAATAAGACTGAAGTTCAGATAACAGATAGGACCGGGACCTAAGTTTAGATGATCGACAGCCTTGATAGGAAACCCGAGAGTGAGGGATGGACATACTGTAAATTCCTCTTGTCTCTGTGCAGGGTTCTGCAGATGCTATTGAGAGTCTCAGCTGAGGGGAAGGAGAGAGACAGAAGTTGGTCCCACAATAGGGTCCAACCAACTAAAAAAAACCAGAAACATGCATCTCTCATTTGAATGCCTAATGTAATAAAAATAAAATTGAAAAAAGATTCAGCTGAAACAAAGACACCAGGAAAGAAATAGAGGCAATCATATTTGTTTGTTTTTTGTGTTTTTAAAAATTTTTTATTAGAGTATCATCGTTTTACAATTTTGTGTTAGTTCCCGCTTCAACAAAATGAATCTGCTATACATTTCTTTCCCGTTTAGGTCATCACAGATCATTGAGTAGAGTTCCCTGTGCTGTATAGTAGGTTCCCATTAGTCATCTAATTTTATATATAGTAGTGTATATATGTCAATCCCAATCTCCCAATTCAACCCGCCTCCCCAAGATGTTAAGTGAGATGTCCTTCTTTTCTTCATTTCAGAGCTTAGGCTAGTAGGTGGCGAGTACCCTCATATTATAAGGAGACCTGTCAGGTTGTTTATGCTCAACTTGCTCAAGGGGTGGCCCCCACATTGGTTCTGACATCTGTAACCTGGCACTCCCACTTTCGGTTTGAGAAAAGAGGATCAAGGGAAGAGGTTTAGAAAATGAGGATGGCTTTAACACTTAAAATATGAAAAAAAAAAAAGAGGATTACTTTGAAAATAACTAAAAGCACTGTGGTTTTCTCTCTCTCTGGTCAAGGGAAAGGAAACAATAGGGACCTATCAAGCGGAGAGACTGACAGACACCCAGGTGGATGTGTGCTGAACGGAAGACCTGCCCCGAGGCAGCTGAGACCCGGAGCGGAGTGTGGTGAGAGTTCTTGGGACCATCTGACCAGAGTTCCCTGACTTGTGGAGAGAGACTGATGTTTTCTTCTCACCTGAGAGCTCACATAGCTGAGGCTGGCTGGAGGACCAAAGACGGTAGGTTAAGTGGCTGGGAAGGGAGAATTGACAGAATTGACAGAATGTGTTTGAAAGGCAGTAATAAGAAAGAATAAAAGTTTTCCTTTCATTGGTGGAAAGGTGAGCCTGAGTTCTCCTTTTAGCTCTACCACAGATTAGCTGTGCTAGTGTAGAAAACTGCTTGATCTCTCTGAAACTCAGTTTTCTCTTCTATAAAAGGAAGAATTGGACTAGACTGTCTTTAAGGTGCCCCACATGTACCTTCAATGACTTTCTAATTCTATGGGTGGATTCAACTGAGCTCTATGGTGACTTGTGGGATGGATGATTATACACACACACACACACACACATATATATCCCATTACACTAAGCCCTAGAAATTCAGGTCTCAAGGGTGCAGCATTCTTTTCTTCCCTTACTCCCTCTTCTCTTAACAAGTATATAAAAGATAAATTATTTAGGGCTTCCCTGGTGGCTCAGTGGTGAAGAGGCACCACTTGGGAAGCCCATGCCAATGCAGGAGACACAAGTTTGATCCCTTGTCCGGGAAGATCCCACATGCAACTAAGCCTGTGGGCCACAACTACTGAACTTGTGCTCTAGACCCCAGGAACTGCAGCTACTGAAAACTATACATCCTAGAGCCTGTGCTCCAAGAGAAGTCACCAGAATGAGAAGCCCATTCTTTGCAACAACAGTAGACCCTGCTCGCCACATCTAGAAAAAAGCCCTCATAGCAACGAAGACCCAGGAAAGCCAAAAAGTTAAATAAACAAAAATTATTTTTTTAAAGTTAAATTATTTAAAATTTTAAAAAGAAATAGTAATCCATAATACCACTAACCTGACACATTACTAATTATATTTTGGCTAATTCCTTTCCAGATCTTGACCACCCATCTGCATATTTGCTCCAGTTGCAGTCACTATCACATGCTTTTTGTGTCATTACAAGCCCCAGTTCACAGCCCACACATGATCAAGACAAGTCACAGCTTGGGGTGCTTCCAATTATTGCATAATAAGAGCAGGCAAGGAACAAGCTGGCCTTTGAACTACTCTGGTGTGGCCTCTCTTCCTTCTTAAGTCTCCTTCCTGATGCTTCAGCAACAACAGGAACTCAGGAGGTCCGGTACAGCAGAGTAGCCTCTGGTCTACATGGCACTCACTATGAGCTTGGTTCTGGGCTAGAAATACCAAGTGATCCATTTTAGCAGACATCACAGCAGCCACCAGAGAGTTATGTTAAACCTCTAAAGTCACAGATAAAACCAAAATCAAGCAATGTAGAGATGTGCTGGTGATCCTTCTGTTGTTAAGACAGGAGTGATAGGTCACAGAGGATCAGCAAAGTGATGGCTCTCCACCCACCTTTTTAAAAAATTGAATTCTAGTTGATTTACAATGTTTTATTATTTCAGGTGTACAGCATAGTGATTTAATATTTTTATAGAATATACTCTATTCAAAATTATTACAAAACAATGGCTACATTTCCTTATTCTGTACAGTGTATCCTTGTAGCTTATCTATTTTATAGATAGTAGTTTGTATCTCTTAATCCGCTCCTGTCTTGCCCCTCTTCCTTTCACTCTCCCTACTGGTAACCACTAGTTTGTTCTCCATGTCTGTGATTCTGTTTCATTATATACATTCATTTGTTATTTTTTTAGATTCTACAAATAAGTGACAACATAGAGTATTTGTCTTCCTCTGTCTGACTTACTGCTCTAAGCATAATGCCTTCTATGTCTGTCCATGTTGTTGCAAGACACTCCACCCACTGTAGTGCCAGCTCTTGTGTCTCAATCTCTATGACCTCAATCCTACTCACAGGAGCACCTCTGAGTGCAGCCCCAGCAAGTCAAGCGTTTTGGAGAGATCTTTGTGCATTCTCATTTAGACAGAGACAGAAATGGTTCAGACGGGGCCTTGAGATGGTGTCCCTAAAACTTATCTGGGATTGGAGAGCCTTAAAGAGCAAGGTGACAAGTAAAGGGCAATGCAGCTGAGAAGCAGCAGGTGGGTAGAGACTGGTTCACTGAGCCCCCTGAGCCCTGCAGAGGAGGAGGAGCTTCAGACAAATTTGAAACAGGAATGTAACTTCTTCAGATCTGTTTTAGAAAGCTCCCTCTGGTAACAGTGTGGGGAATGATTTGAAAAGGATGACTGGAAGCAGAGACCTGGGATTCTTATAATTCTGTTGAGACATCACAAAATTTAAGAACATAGGATTTTATCATTAGAAGATAAAAAGGACAAAATGCACTAGTTGATAGAGAAATTTGAAAAGACCCTGATGTTGGGAAAAATTGAAGGTGGGAGGAGAAGGGGATGACAGAGGATGAGATGGTTGGATGGTACCACTGACTCAATGGACATGAGTTTGAGTAAGCTCCGGGAGTTGGTGATGGACAGGGAAGCCTGGCGTACTGCACTCCATGGGGTCCCAAAGAGTTGGACATGACTGAGCAACCGTACTGAACTGATAGAGAAATACCCTTGGAGAACTCCATAGGTAAAATATCTTTCTTTTTTGTGGGGCTGCTTTTTTATTTTTAGCATTGAACATTTAAAGAAATATGTGTTTACTTTTTTCTGATTACAAAAGCAAGCCATACTCATTGAAAAATTTCAAACATTTCAGAAATATTTAATTTAGGAAAAAAGTTCTGTACAATCCCACCCCCCACAGAGGTAACAGCTGTTATTAGGAAAATACCTTTCTCACAGTTGGAAATCTTGTTCTCGCCATGAATTCCAGATGCCCCACAACTAGATCTCAAAAGGCAACGAAATGATCAGATTCCCTGAAGAGCAAATGATGAACGAGTATTCAAAGCAGAAAATGTATACAGAAATAACTGGGCAAAAAGGTGATAAGCTAAATGATCTAATTCCCAGTCATATTTTCTGCTCACGCATTCATTTGCCTGAACTATGTCTGGTACTTGACTAAGGGAGTGGCTAAAGTTTATTTTGGTGGAATAAATGAGCTTTAGAAGTTAACCTTTATTCTTGGTTAAGTGTTCATTGTTGCAAATTTCTTTCTTCCTTTTTAAAAAAAAAAATTTATTGGAGTATAGTTGATTTACAATGTTGTGTTAGTTTCAGGTGTACACTAAAGTAAATTGGTTATACACATACATATATCCTCTCTTTTTTAGATTCTTTTAGATTTGGATTCTATATGTTTTCTTTTTAATAGGAGAAGCGTTGTCCTGAGGCTAAAAAGTATTTTCCATTCCTAGCAGGGCTCTTGACATGGTGGATAACAACAAAAAATAATTCAGTATTTTTGTGCCCATTTGAACCTATCAAATTGGGATAATAATACCTGTCTGTCTCTCCAGGAAGATGTTGAGAAGATTGATTTATTTCTTCTTATTTATTTGCTTTTGAAATCTAGAGGGAAAAATCTAGACTTAAGGCCATTTGAAAGAAAGAATTGTCTAGAAAGGACAACTTCCTTTCTAGACAATTCTTGGAGAGAGTTTCTTTGGAAATGAAACCTTTCTTGGAATGCATTCTGGAGCTTTATAATTTTTACCATCAGAAATTCTGAACTCTTTCAAGTGCATATAACAGAAACTCAATTCAGACCAGGTGAAAAAAAGAAGGTTATTGTTTCATTCTTCTAAAGTCTGATGAAGTCGGAGTTGGCTTCAAGAATATGTGTTCCATCAGAAACTATGATTGAATTTGAGAAATTCTTCTTCAGTATTTGCATGTTGCTTGAGTGGAGGAGGTACTTTCTCAGAAGCTGTAGCATGGCCATGTGTAGCCTTGCCTTTAAAACATCTACTTGGGGAGTTCCCTGGTGGTCCACTGGTTAGGACTCATCACTTCCACTGCCGCAGCCCAGGGTTCAGTCCTTGGTCAGGGAACTAAGATCCTGCAAGCTGTGTGGCGCAGTCAAAACAAACAAAGCAACAAAAACGAAAAGGTCTGGTTGCATTAGTTAAGATGTCTTGAGAGGTTTTGTTCTTTAAGTAAACAAAAGAGAGAACTCTGCACTGACAGCTTATATGGTCTTGATAAATGATGGAGCCCACATACCTGAGTACAGGCTTATGAAGAAATCTCACCCTATCAGGGCATAAGAAGAGGTGGAACATGATGGTCTAGGGCAGGACCCTGGAGCAGGACTGCTGGAGTCTGTATTCATCAGGTTAACTCCTCTGTGCCTCAGTTTCCTCTCATGTACAGTGGAGAATGTAATGGATCTACTTCACAAGGTTATTATGAGGATTAGACAATATATGTAGAGTTCTTGAACAGGCTAACACATAGTAAGTTCTTGGTAATTTTTAGGTATTATTATTTTTGATTACCACTTTCAAGTATGATGTGGCAATTCCCCCTCATCTGTACCTTAATGTCATCTTGGACAGATTCTGTAATATGACAACTAAAACTCAGTTCAGTCTGGTTTAAAATGTCCATCTCAAGATTGGTTCAAAGCTCTCCACTTCCCCTGGTACAAGCTGGACTTATGGCAGAGGAGATCCCTGGACTTTTTAAATCCTCCTCCCACTCCAGTGCCTTGGAGGACAGGTGGAAGCTGAGTCACACCCTGGGACACCTCGTCCCCTTCCCTGTTCTCAGGAAGGGGTCAGGGAGAGGGAGGCAGCCTTTGGAGCTCCTTTTAGTAGCTAGTTTACTCTTGTTGGGGAGGCAGCCCTGAAATTACTGCTCTGGTTCAGTTTTGTCCTGCTACTGCTGTGGCCTCTGTGGACGGGCAGTCTCACCTGAATGGGTACACAATCTCTTTAGGCATATGTTCAGTTTGACCTCAGGTACCTCTTTAGTGTTTCCTTGGTGTGAGTGTGCGTGCTCAGTTGTATCCAACTCTTTGCAACCCCATGGACTGTAACCCGCCAGGCTCCTCTGTCCATGGGATTTCTCAGGCAAGAATACTGGAGTGGATTGCTATTTCCTATTCCAGGGGATCTTCCCCACCCAGGGATGGTACCTATGTCTCTAGTGTCTCCTGCATTGGCAGACAGATTCTTTACCACTGAGCCACCAGGGAAGCCCAGTGTTATATTACTGAAGCACAGTTGGTACTAGAGAGGAAATTGGAAATGAGGCTTGATTTTTTTATTGTTGTTATTGTTCTGACAGATAGGGGCAGATTACAATCAGAACAAACTCTTATTTCCTACAGTGCCCACTGAGTAACTTCCTAGGGAGGATGTATAATAGAGCTCAGGATGGCTGAAGCAGGTTAGCGACCGCAGACCAGATGCTGTTCAAAGGGCTTCTGGATTTCAAGCACTTTAAATAGAGCAACAACCCAAAATAATATTTATTGCATATATACTGAATTCAGGCACTTAGTACAAACTATACATTCTATGTGAGAAGGATTATTAGCTCCATTTTACAGATGAGGATAGTGAAAGTAAGAGGAATTAAATCAATTGCCATTATTTTAGGGCCCTGTTTTTTTCTCTTGCTTCCCATTCTTTAAAAAAAAAAAAAAAGGAAAATAATTGCCTTATAATGTTGTGTTAGTTTCTGTTGTACAGTGAAGTGAATCAGCCATATGCATACATATATCCTCTCCCTTTTGGATCTCCCACCCTACCCACATCCCACCCCTCTAGGTCATCACAGAGCACTGAGCTGAGCTTCCTGTGCTTTAGAGCAAAGAGAGCCCTGTTTCTTACCTAATTTCTATAGTGGCCCCCTGCAAATAATTAGTTAAGATTTCAGAGAGGTAATATTAACAAAGTCATAGCTAGCTAAGTCGCTTCAGTCGTGTCCGACTCTGTGCGACCCCATGGACAGCAGCCCACCAGGCTCCTCTGTCCACAGAATTCTCTAGGCAAGAATACTGGAGTGGGTTGCCATTTCCTTTTCCAACAAAGTCATATTTTGGACATCTAGGATATAGCTCTGATTGCTAATGTTAATTTTTTTCTGATGCAAATATATTCCTTTACTTTGTATCAATTCACAAGTATAAGAGCCATAAAACGTCATTTTTTTTTTTTTGCCATCCTTACAGTTTTTTCACTACAGAGAACTAAAGAAAAGAATGATCTTATTATTGCTAAGTTCAAGAGGCACTTTTTCTATCCCTTTAAAATGTGTCTTCTCTATACACATGTATCGCTTCACCTTAATTGAATGAACTTTTTCATTACTTATTTACATATTCCATTGAGCAACAATGTGTTTTAGGGTGACTCTCCCAAGAGCTATTAAGGAAAACATGTGTTGTGGTTAATCTAGGATTTGCTAATGTCTTCTGGTTTCCTTTGATCTCAGATCCAAGTGGTAAAACCAGCACTGTGTGTGTGATACACTCATACCAGCTACAGAAACCGGCGCTAAGGTCATGATCAGAAGTTGACAATGGACACGATAATCCCAATTCATTTTTCTTTTTGGTAAGACAGTAATTGACTGGAAATTTAAAATTCTCTTTTTAAATCCTTAAACAAATCACTCTTCTGAAGCTTTTATACTTAATCACTACCATCTATCAGCTTCCATCTATTCAATTATGAATAAGCACGTACATGAAGCCTGCTCTGTACCAAGCACTAGTAGATGTGCTGGCGTACAATGGTAACAAAGGCAGACAAGTTACTTGCTTTCATGATGCTTCAGTCTAACCTAGGTAGACAGACAGTAATCCAATAAGTAAAATTTCAGATGCTGTAGTGTGAGGAATATAAGATTAAATGTCATGAGACGGAGTCATGGGAGGAGTGTAATATTAAATAGGATAGTCAGGAAGGACTGACATTTGACTGAAATAATGAGGAGGCAGCCATTCAAAGACTTGGAAAAGAGCCTCCTCTCAAACCAAAAAACAAGCCGATGCAGGGGCTTGAGGGAATGTGTGGCAACTTTATTTCCTTTGGCTTCACCCCAACGCATGTGGGACCTTAATTCCCCGACCAGGGATGGAACTCATACCCCTTGCACTGGAAAGTGAAAGTGTATTATTGGAAGGTGAAGTGTATTATTGGAATATTATTATTCCTTCAGACCTTCCTCACTGGAAGGTCAGTGAAGTCCCATATGTGGCAACTTTTAACGTTTTGGTTACTAAGAATGCAGGCCCTCTTTCCAACACCCACCTCTCACCCCTGCCCCTCCCATGTGAGAACGCAGTGGTAAGTGTAGTGTAAGACTGGAATATTTTATTTAACTTTTAGAAGGTGAAAGATCTGGTAAGGAAATAAGCAGAAGTCATGAAGAAAATGAAGCTGAATTGGAACCTAAAAGACCTACTAAGAAGATCTTCATTAAGATCATTAAGGTGAATTCTAGGAAATTTAGTTTCATTGACTCAATAAAGTTACTGACCAGCAAGGAATCCACCCTAAGTCACTCTTCTGTACTTAGTGCATCACTCTATTTATAACTAAATGTTTCCTGAAGTGAAATAGAAAACACCACTTTGCTCCCTGTATTTGTTTCTCAACAGAGATCCCATAGTAGATTTTCTTACATTTGTGGTAAACTACTTGTAACCATGCATCAAGGCAATAAAAATAGTTTTCATGTGATTATGTCTTTGGAAGTCTGGCACAAAATGTGATTTCACTTAGAGAGTGTGGTGTGACAGCTGTAAATCGCCGCATTCCAGCTGAATGCTTCAATATTGTATTTTCAGTGTGACTGAATGGCTGGCTTTTTCTGGCTTTGACTGCCTTTTCCATAGAAAAGCTGGCACTCAGACAAATCCCCCGAGACACCCTCACAAAGAAATGCTGACAGATGTCTGTCTCTCAGAGGTCCTAACTGGGCAACTTTCCATCCAGACGTGCTGGGCATGAGCATGGGTGTCCGTGTCTGTTGGCCTGTGGAAGAGTCCTCTCGTTCCATCTTGCCAGCAGCCAGAAGGCTTGGAGAGCCCCTTGGGATGGGAGTTCTGCCTTGGAGCCAGCATGCTCAGGTAGAAAGGCACTGAGCCAGTTTAACAGGGCAAAGAGTCTTATTCAAGGAAGCCAGATGTAGTGCAGCAGGCTGGGGAATCAAACCTTTCTCCTCATTGTATGCTTGGGTCATAGAGGAAGTGCTTAATAAATAATCGGTCCTCGGGGTGGGATGAATGGGGAGATTGGGATTGACATATATACACACTACTGATACTATGTATAAAATAAATAACTAATGAGAATTGATGCTTTTGAGCTGTGGTGTTGGAGAAGACTCTCGAGAGTCCCTTGGACTGCAAGGAGATCCAACCAGTCCATCCTAAAGGAAATCAGTCCTAAATATTCATTGGAAGGACTGATGCTGAAGCTGAAACTCCAATACTTTGGCCACCTGATGTGAAGAGCTGCTTCACAGGAAAAGACCCTGATGCTGGGAAAGATTGAGGGCAGGAGGAGAAGGGGTTGACAGAGGATGAGATGGTTGGATGGCATCACCGACTCAATGGACATGAGTTTGAGCAAGTTCTGGGAGATAGTGAAGGACAGGGAAGCCTGGTGTGCTGCAGTCCATGGGGTTGCAGAGTCGGACACAACTGAGTGACTGAACAACAACAACGAGAACCTATTTTGTAGCACAGGGAACTCTATCCAGTGCTCTGTGGGGAGCTGAATGGGAGGGGAATCCAAAAAGAGGAGATGTGAGTATCTGTACAGCCAATTCACTTTGCTGTACGGTAGAAACTAACACTACATTGTAAGGCAACTATACTCCAACAAAAATTAATTCAAAGACAAACAAAAAAATAATAATTGGTCCTGTTTAGACACTCTTCCTGAGATGTGTGATACATAGATGAATGCTTAACTCAAGGAACTCACCCTAACTTGTTGAGGAAATAGCCTGTAGCTATTGGCCTATAGCAGCCAACCCTTTTTTTAGCCACTCCACCCCAACTCCAAGACTGCTTACCACTCTTTCGGTGACTTTTCAACTAGTTTTATCAAGTACTTTCTTCTATGCCAGGCATTGTGCTCTGCTTAAGATATACAGAAATAAAAAGATAGATTGTTCTAGGATTAATATTGTACACACAAAAATGTTATAATGGTTATGTAGGGGGTGGGTAGAATTAGAGGTATGGACAAAGACTCTTAATTTTCACTTTTTGAACTTTACTATTTGAATTTTTTCTAACAATTTTTTGGCAGTAATTTTTTTTTTTTTTTTGGTAACTAAACTAAAATCTGCTGAGCAACAGTTTGTGCCAGGTATCCTTCTGAGCTTTGAGAAGACAGCGGTGAATGAAACAGAAAAATCCCATGTCCTCATGAAGCTTACATTCCAACTGGGGGGCAATATAAAATAAAAAAATCTATACAAATGTGCTATTATAAAATGATAATTGATGACATGGCCCATGGAAAAAATATTTTTTAAAAATAAAAATGTTCATTTTTAGGGACTTCCCTGGTAGTCTAAAGGAGATCAGTCCTGGGTGTTCATTGGAAGGACTGATGCTGAAGCTGAAACTCCAATACTTTGGCCACCTCATGCGAAGAGTTGACTCGTTGGAAAAGACCCTGATGCTGGGAGGGATTGGGGGCAGGAGGAGAAGGGGATGACAGAGGATGAGATGGCTGGATGGCATCACCGGCTCGATGGGCATGAGTTTGAGCAGACTCCGGGAGTTTGTGATGGACAGGGAGGCCTGGCGTGCTGCAATTCATGGGAGTCGCAAAGAGTCAGACACGACTGAGCAACTGAACTGAACTGAACTGGTGGTCTAGTGGTTAAGAATCTTCCTGCCAATGCTGGGGACATGGATTCAATCCCTGGTCTGGGAAGACCCCACATGCCACAGGGCAACTCAGCCTATGCCCCACAACTACTGAAGCCCTAGAGCCTGTGCTCTGCAGCAACGGAAGCCGCCACAGTGAGAAGCCCATGCACCACAAGGAAGAGTAGTCCCTGCTTGCCGAAACTAGAGACAGCCCGTGGGCAGCAACGAAGACCCAGCGTAGCCAGAAAAAAAGTTCTCATTTTTAAAAGTTATTCTATTCTGATTTGTTCAGATAATCTTCACTCTGTAGAAACCAGGGTTCTTTACTGGCCTGGGCAAATAGCAGCACTAAGAGAAACAGGCCAGAGGGCCAAGCCTCAAAGCCTTGAACCATCTGGACTTTTGCCAACACTCTCTCCACCCAGCACAAATGAAAAGGCAATCTGAGCTCCCTGCATTCTTTTGGCACAAGAGTGATGTCAATCCAGAGAGTTGGACCTGGCTGGTTGCTCTTGACTGGAGCCCAGGCCTTTTCCACTCAGTTTGGGGACAGAACTCACTGCTGTGCCAGTATGTGAAGGTGCCAACCCTGCCTACCCCACATGCACAGCCTGCTACTTCCTTCCAGCTTTACCAGCTGTTTTTCACCGGCTTCCGGCCGGCCTTGTCTGACAGCTGCCTGAACACTGGGACTTAAAAATGAGTTCTAAATGCCTGAGTCCAGCCACTGCATTCCAACCTATTTTTAGGATAACATCCTCCTTCTTTGGCTTCCTGAGAAACTACTCTTCTTTTTCTGTTTCTAAACTGTTTCCATTCCCAGTTCAGGCTGATGTCTCCTCATCGGCGAGTGCAAAACTTAGGGGTTCCAGTTCCTGCTCACAGCCAAGAAGAAGATGCTGTTTTCACCAAAAGTCCCTTAGTCAAAGAAGAGGTAAGACCTGATATTAACGATACACAATAAAAATTGTATGCACATTAACACTACAAACACCTAGAAAATCTTTTTTGTTTTTATTTCAAATTGTGACGATAACATAAACCTGTTGCAAATACTTTAGAAAATACAGTAAAAATAATTTACACTTTAAAGAATTATTTTTACCTGTTCTTGGGCTCATATGTTTATTGTTGTTATTGGTCAATTATTCATGCATACAGGACAAAATTCAAAAAGTAAAATCTCACTGCTCCCCTGCCACCCAGTTCTTCTCCCTGAAGAGAATTATTTATAGTATCTTCTTGCTCTCTCTTTTTTTTTTTTCAGTTCTACCACTTTATTGCTACCAACCCATCTCCCTCCATCCTCATGCACACATGCTCAGTCATGTAACCCCATGGACTGCAGCCCGCCAGGCTCCTCTGTCCATGGACTTTTCCAGGCAAGAATACTGGAGTGGGTTGTCATTTCCTTCTCCATGTTTTTTTTTTTTTTAGTGAAAACTTTTACATGAAAAGTTAGTCAGCTGGACTCAGTTTAGATGATCCCAACTGTGTTAACAATATCCAAAGTATCATAGTCAGGAGCCAGTTGATCATATGCCTTCTTCTCCCCATCGGGCCTAGTCAGGGTGTTTACCTTGGCCATGTTAGTGTCATAGAACTTCTTCACAGCTGGTCTGATCTGGGGCTTTTCAGCCCTGACATCCACAGAGAATACCAGTGTGTTGTCTTCTGTTTTCTGGCTGACTTGGTGGTGAGGGGGAATTTGATGGTGGCATAGTGGTCAAGCTTGTTTCTCCTAGGGGTAATCTTCTGAGCATATTTGGACTGCCTTCTAAGCCTCAGGGTTTTGGGTTGTTGGAAGGTGGGTGACTTTTGGATCTTTTTTCTGTGACTGTGGATCCCTTTCAGCACTGCTTTCTTGGTCTTCAAACGCTTTGCTTTGGCTTCAGTTTGGGTAGGGGCAGGGACTTCCTTCTCTGCTTTAGGTGCCATCTTCATGAAAAGCCATCGTATGCTCTTATAATCCTTTTCATTTCTGTAAAATCTGTAGAAATGTCCTACTTCAATAAACCTTTCTGTGCTCCAGGCTCCGATGTTTCAGTTTATTTGACCTCACTGTGAGTTGGGCACACGAACTTTGTTCTGTAGCGATTTATTTTCTGATTTTAATACTTTGATTTTTCTTGCTTTGTATCTTACTTTAGCTAAATATTTGTGAATTTTGTTAGTTTTTTTTCTTTTAGAAAACAAGCTCTTGGTTTTATTGATTTTTCTCTATTTTCTCTATTGTTTTTCCATTCTGTATTGTATTAGTCTCCATTGTCCTCTCTACTATTCCCTTCCTACTGCTAGCTATTGCTTTAATTTGCTCCTTTTTCTAGCTCCTTAAGGTGTAAAGTGACTTTCACCAGTATTTTGTTTACTTACTTATGGCTCTGTGTAGGCTCTCCCTAGCTGCAGTGAGCAGGGCTTCCGGCTCTGCTCCGGAAGCCTCCGTACTTCTAGTTGTGCTGCTGGGTCTTCTCATTTCGGTGACTTCTCTTGTTGAGGAGCACAGGTTCTGGGGCACTGGGGCTTCAATCATTAAAGTTTGTGAGCTCAGTAGCTGTGGCTCTAGAGAACAGGATCAGGAGTTGTGGCGAGGAGGCTTAGTTGCTCTGTGGCATGTAGGATCTTCCTGGAACAGAGTTAGACCCCATGCCCCTGCACGTGCAGGCAGATTCTTAACCACTGGACTTCCAGAGAGGTCCCCAATTCCTTTGTCACGGTTTGATAAAGAAATGTGAAACTGGCTTTGGGTTTTGCTTAAGAGGCTTCTCCAGTGTCTCTTTGGGAGGGTGAATAGTGACTTGGAAAGAAATATGGGGTTTTCTGGGTGTTGGTACTATTTTGTCTCTTAGAGACTCCCCTGTTGAGTCTGAATATTCAGCCAATTGCAAACTTAAATTATGCCCACATTTCTTTATAATAAAAACTTCAGTTTCTTCCTTATTCCAATATTAGTTTTAGATTCTCAAAAAAGCTCTTCAAGTTTTATTAGATAAATATTTGGAATGCCTGCACAGAGGCTAGACCTCCAGGGCCTATGAGTCAAGATTAAACCTGGAAAAGGATTGTGTTTGCTCTAGAGATTAGGAAAGGGAAGAAAAAGGGAGGTGCTCACAATGAGAGGGAGGAACAATAATGTCTAAAAGAATTTACTAACTGTCTCTCTATTTCTCTTCAAACAATTCAATAATGTCTACATTGTTCATTATTGTTTTGTGGAGTGGATTTTCCTCTGAGTGTGGGATAAAGTACTAAATCCTGCAGAAGGAAATGGCAATTCACTCCAGTATTCTTGTTGAATAATTCCATGGACAGAGGAGCCTGGGAGGCTACAGTCCATGGGGTTGCAAAGAGTCAGACATGACTGAGCAACTATCACTCAAAGTGCTAAATTCTGTTAGTTTTCACAGGGGTAAAATCAGAGGCTTTCTTATAGGTTATACTAAGAAAGGTCTTTTTGCTCAGGGTAATAAAAACATTTTTTCTATTTTATCTTTCTGTACTTTCATAGTTCCTATTAAATTTAAAGCTTTAATGTAATCTATAATTAATTTTGTATATAGTATGTGATAGGTGAATTGAAGAAAGTAAGGAAAACCACTAGACCATTCAGGTATGACCTAAATCAAATCCCTTACAAAATACAGTGAAGGTTGACAAATAGATTCAAGGGATTAGATCTGATAGACAGAGTGCCTACACTATGGACGGAGGTTTGTGACACTGCACAGGAGGCAGTGATCAAGACCATCCCTAAGAAAAAGAAATGCAAAAAGGCCAAATAGTTGTCTGACTAGGCCTTACAAATAGCTGAGAAAAGAGAAGCTAAAGGCAAAGGAGAAAAGGAAAGATATACCCATTTGAATGCAGAGTTCCGAAGAATAGCAAGGAGAGTTAAGAAAGCCTTCCTCAGCGATCAATGCAAAGAAATAGAGGAAAACAGTAGAATGGGAAAGACTAGAAATCTTTTCAAGAAAATTAGAGATACCAAGGGAACATTTCATGCAAAGATGGGCTCAATAAAGGACAGAAATTTTATGGACCTAACAGAAGCAGAAGATATTAAGAAGAGGTGGCAAGAATACACAGAAGAACTATACAAAAAACATCTTCATGGCCCAGATAACCACAATGGTGTGATCACTTACCTAGAGCCAGATATCCTGGAATGCAAAGTCAAGTGGGCCTTAGGAAGCATCACTATGAACAAAGTTAGTGGAGGTGACAGAATTCCAGTTGAGCTATTTCAGATCCTAAAAGATGATGCTGTGAAAGTGCTGCATTCAATATGCCAGCAAATTTGGAAAACTCAGCAGTGGCCACAGGATTGGAAAAGGTCAGTTTTCATTCCAATCCCAAAGAAAGGCAATGCCAAAGAATGCTCAAACTACCACACAATTGCACTCATCTCACACTCTAGTAAAGTAATGCTCAAAATTCTCCAAGCCAGGCTTCAGCAATATGTGAATCGTGAACTTCCAGATGTTCAAGCTGGATTTAGAAAAGGCAGAGACACCAGAGATCAAATTGCCAACATCCGCTAGATCATCAAAAAAGTAAGAGAGTTCCAGAAAAAATATCTACTTTTGCTTTATTGAGTACACCAAAGCTTTTGACTGTGTGGATCACAACAAACTGTGGAAAATTCTTCAAAAGCTGGGAATACCAGACCACCTGACCTGCCTCCTGAGAAATCCATATGCAGGTCAAGAAGCAATAGTTAGAACTGGACATGGAACAGCAGACTGGTTCCAAATAGGGGAAGGAGTATGTCAAGGCTGTATATTGTCACCCTGCTTATTTACTGTATATGCAGAGTACATCATGCGAAATGCTGGGCCGTATGAAGTACAAGCTGGAATCAAGATTGCCGGGAGAAATATCAATAACCTCAGATATGCAGATGATACCACCCTTATGGCAGAAAGCAAAGAAGAACTAAAGAGCCTCTTGAGGAAAGTGAAAGAAGACAGTGGAAAAAGTTGGCTTAAAACTCAACATTCAGAAAACTAAGATCATGGCATCCGTTCTCATCACTTCACGGCAAATAGATGGGGAAACAGTGGAAACAGTGACAGACTTTATTTTTGGGGGCTTCAAAATAACTGCAGATGGTGACTGCAGCCATGAAATTAAAAGACCCTTGCTCCTTGGAAGAAAAGCTATGACCAACATATTAAAAAGCATATTAACCAGCATATTAAAAAGCAGAGACATTACTTTACCAACAAAGGTCCGCCTAGTCAAAGCTATGGTTTTTCCAGTAGTCATGTATGGATGTGAGAGTTGGACTGTAAAGAAAGCTGAGCACTGAAGAATTGATGCCTTTGAACTGTGGTGTTGGAGACTCTTGAGGGTCCCATGGACCGAAAGGAGATCTAACCAGTCCATCCTAAAGGAAATCAGTCCTGAATACTCATTGGAAGGACTGATGCTGAAGCTGAAACTCCAATACTTTGGCCACCTGATGTGAAGAACTGGTCATTGGAAAAGACCCTGATGCTGGGAAAGATTGAAGGTGGGAAGAGAAGGGGACGACAGAGGATGAGATGGTTGGATGGCATCACCGACTCGATGGACATGAGCCTGAACAAGCTCCAGGAGTTGGTGATGGACAGGGAAGCCTGGAATGCTGCAGTCCATGGGGTTGCAAAGAGTCGGACGCAGCTGAGTGACTGAGCTGAACTGATGTGATAGTTATCTGATTTTTAAAAATTGGTTAGATAATTATCCTAGAACATTTATTAAATAATCCTTTTTTTCTTCTAATTTAAAATTCCTCCTTTATTATATACAAATCCTTATGATTATGTGAATCTATTTGATCTCATGTATTTGCCTACATTTTTCCTGACCCTGTACATGCCTGTTTTAATTACTTTATAATATCTTTTATATTTGCTGGTACAGGTCTACCCCTTCAGTCTTCTTTTTTCATTTACCCATTTAACTAACTATGCATGTATGTGTGTATATATATATATACATATGTATATATATATAAAAGCATGGCATACTGCAGTTCATGGGGTCACAAAGAGTCAGAGACAACCAGGCGACTGAACAACAACAATAAATTATATGTATTTGGAGAGCTTTCATGTGCCTCAAAGGCATTCACTGTAAAAAACATATTGAGAAAGGCATCATGCTGGATCACCAAAGGGGTTTGTAGTCTATGTGGTAGACAATGAGTAAACAATTAGGGGACGTTGCTGGCGGTCCAGTGGTTAAGACTCCTCAATTCCAATGAGTGGGGCATGGGTTCAATCCCTGGTTGGTGAACTAAGATCGCATATGTTGTGCTGTGTGCACCCCCCACAAGAGTAAACAAATATAATTAGATAATTACTAAAATAGAGTCAATCCAGGGGAGGGACTCCCTGTCATGGCTGGTAGCTAACTTTAGAAGAACTCTTCAAAGATAAGCAGTAATTGATCATAGGAAAACACTGGGGAGAAGACGTTTAAAGGCAGAAGGACAACTATTGCAAGGCCATAGCAGCACAACTGAGTGTGGCATGTTCAGGTACTATGTGTGGTTGGAATGGTTTCTTTTTTAAAATTTTATTTTATTTACTTATTTCTGGCTTCACTGAATCTTTATTGCTTCTTGTGTGCTTTCTCTAGTTTCAGTGAGTGGGGGCTACTCTCTAGTTGCGGCTCCCAGGCTTCTCATTCTGGTGGCTTCTCCTATCGCAGAGCATGGGCTCTAATTGCCTCACAGCGTGTGGGATCTTCCTGTACCAGGGACCGAACTGTGTCCCTGCATTGGCGGGTGGATTCTTAACCATTGAACCACCAGGGAAATCCCCCAGAATGGTTCCTTTTATTCATTTATTTGTTTATTTATGTTGGATTCACAGTCAGCTATTTAAGCTTGTGTCAGACCATGAAGGGCTTCGAGATGGTCTCTTAGACACCAGTCTAGTGGTAATATGGAAAATTGCTTAAAGGAGAGTAAGAAGAGAGATAATGAGATCTGAATGAGGAAGGTAAGGAAGAGGAGATGGAGGTGTGACTAGACCAGTGTTTCAGTGGAGAGTAAAAAACAAGTGGAATTCACATTCATTCATTATTCATTTAACAAGTTGAAATTAGTGAATATTAGATGAGAGTTCTTGAGTTAAATGAGTAAACTCTTGGAGTTGGTTATGGACAGGGAGGCCTGGCATGCTGCAGTCCATGGGGTTGCAAAGAGTCAGAGACGACTGAGTGACTGAACTGAACTGAAATGAGAGTTCTTAGGTTTCTGACTTGAACAAAATAGGAACCGATGGTGCCATCCCACAAGATCATGAATACAGAAAGTGTTTAAAGTTTGGAAGGATAAAGTTTTTTGTTGGGTCTTCGTTGTGGCTCACAGGGTCCCTAGTTGTGGCATCCAGGCTCCAGAGCTAGTTGTGGCTCATAAGTTTAGTTGACCCTTGGCATGTGGGATCTTGGGGCTTCCCAGGTGGTGCAGCGGTAAAGAATCTACCTGCCAATATAAGAGACATAGGAGATGAAGGTTCAATCCCTGAGTCAGTAAGATCCCCTGGAGTAGGAAATAGCAATCCATCCCAGTATTCTTGCCTGGAAAATTCCATGGACAGAGGAGTCTGGTGGGCTACAGTCCATGGAGTCACAAAGAATTGGACACAACTCAGCAACTTAGAACACACACACACGCACACACACACACACACAGGGGAGATCTTAGTTCCCTGACCAGTGATTGAACCTGCATCCCCTGCATTGGAGGGCAGATTCTTAATGACTATACCACCAGGGAAGTCCCTGGAAGAATAAAGTTGATTTCAGATTTGGATATTTGAGTTTGAGGTGCTTGTGGTACACCCTGGTATAAATGTCTAATAAGTTATGTGTGTAATTCTGGTGTTTGAAATAAAAATCTATCATCTATATATCTACATGTGGTTGTTGAAGTCATGGCCAAGATTGCTGAGAAAAACTCTGTAGACTGAGAAGAGAGTGGATATCTAGGGGAGATGCCAGCATTTAAGGTAAAGTAAAAACATTTCCTTCAAAAAGAGTTTACTAAGTGGTCAGAGAATTGTCATGGAAACCATGAAGGAAGGAGTTAATGTATTAAGCAATGGAGAGAGGTAGCAAAGGACTAAAAACTGAATCCAGTGAAAAGCTCACTAGTGACTATAAGGAGAGGAATTTCAGGTGAGAAAAGATGTAGAAATCAGGAAGCAAGGAAGTATAGACAGGCAGTATCCAAAACAAAATTCAGCATCTTTTTGTCCAGTGTGACTCCTCTTCCTACAACCTTAGACACAAATATTCCCCTCAGCCTCCTAAGACAAAAATTCCCTAAACACCTAACCCCTTCATTCTCACTTATTATCCTTGTCTAATTATGGCATTACACCTCTAATTTGACTTCCTTAATTAATACTTCTAATATTCAGTTCAGTTCAGTCACTCAGTTGTGTCCGACTCTTTGCGACCCCATGAATCACAGCACGCCAGGCCTCCCTGTCCATCACCAACTCCCGGAGTTTACCCAAACTCATGTCCATCGAGTCGGTGATGCCATCCAGCCATCTCATCCTCTGTCGTCCCCTTCTCCTCCTGCCCCCAATCCCTCCCAGCAGAAGGATAAATCCCAAACATCATGATAATCTATGGATTGTGGTATTAGAGATGCTTTTTTATAGTTTTCTGTCTGATAGTTTGCTTTTTCAGTATTTTTCTGGAATAATTAATATGTATTTACTCATATAATTAAAACTTTTAAAATACTTTTTCTCATATATCTTATATCTAAAATCATTTCTTTGTTTCCAGTCTGCTACCAGGGGTCTAGCCAGGTTTATTACCATAACTTCTTACCCTCTCTTCCTGCAGATAGTATGGAACTCCTTTAATTCTGTCACTGGGCAGTCAGAATAAGCTTCCTGAATACAAATCTTAATACAGTTCTCTCCAGTTAAAAGTTCTTCAATGCCTTCAGATATCTTTGAGGATTAACTTCAAACTTCTAGCACTTTGTGATAATGCCCTTGTCTTATCTCACTTTTCCCCATTCTCCTATTGTTTTCTTAAAGCTCCCATTCAAAGATAAGCAGTAAAAACTGTTTTCTTCTCCTTTCCTTTGTTAATTCCCTCTCATCCTTTAAGCCAGTTTAAAAATCACTCTTCCTAGGAGACCTTCACTGCAGCTCCATTCTAATTCAGACATTCCTCTCTTCTGCAATCTAGGCACCTCTCAATGAGTGTCATCTCACAGTATTAATAAGCCTGTTCGTCTTTTTCTA
The DNA here is from genome assembly GCF_910594005.1 of Cervus elaphus. NCBI lineage: Eukaryota > Metazoa > Chordata > Mammalia > Artiodactyla > Cervidae > Cervus > Cervus elaphus. The sequence goes on from NC_057815.1 coordinate 56,406,589, forward strand.
ATTTGTTGGCTATTTAATTTTCCCTCGGTAAATTTACTATTCACATCTTTTGTCCACTTTTCTGTTGAGTTGTACTTTTCTTATTGATTTGTGGTAATTCTTATTTATGTTGCAAATATTTTTTCTCAGTCTATTCCTAGGTTTTAAAGTTTATGGTTTGGTATTAAAAAAAAAAATTTTTTTTTAGGGAGTTCCCTGGTGGCTAGTTTTCATTCCAATCCCAAAGAAAGGCAATGCCAAAGAATGTTCAAACTACTGCACAATTGCCTTCATCTCACACACTAGCAAAGTAATGCTCAAAATTCTCCAAGCCAGACTTCAACAGTATGTGAATTGTGAACTTCCAGATGTTCAAGCTGGAAACTGAAAAAGCAACAGAGTTCCAGAAAAACATCTATTTCTGCATTATTGACTATGCCAAAGCCTTTGACTGTGTGGTGGTGGTTTAGTTGCTAAGTCGTGTCCGACTCTTGCAACCCCATGGACTGTAGTCTGCCAGGCTCCTCTGTCCATGGGATTTTGGATTGCCATTTCCTTCTCCAGGGGATCTTTCTGACCCAGGAATAGAACCTGGTTCTCCTGCATTGCAGGCAGATTCTTTACCAACTGAGCTATGAGGGAAGCCCTCATAACTGACTGTGTGGACCACAACAAACTGGAAAATTCTTCAAGAGTGGGGAATAACAGACCACCTTATTTACCTCCTGAGAAATCTGTATGCAGGTCAAGAAACAAGTTAGAACTGGACATGGAACAACAGACTGGTTCCAAATAGGAAAAGGAGTACCTCAAGGCTGTATATTGTCACCCTGCTTATTTAACTTATATGCAGAGTACATCATGAGAAAGGCTGGGCTGGATGAAGCACAAGCTGGAATCAAGATCACTGGAAGAAATATCAGTAACCTCAGATATGCAGATGACACCACTCATGGCAGAAAGCGAAGAAGAACTAAAGAGGCTCTTGATGAAAGTGAAAGAGGATAGTGAAGAAGTTGGCTTAAAGCTCAACATTCAGAAAGCTAAGATCATGGCATCTGTTCTCATCACTTCATGGCAAATAGATGGAGAAACAATGGAAACAGTGACAGACTTTATTTTCTTAGGCTCCAAAATCACTGCAGATGGTGACTGCAGCCATGAAATTAAAAGACCCTTGCTCCTTGGAAGAAAAGCTATGACCAACCTAGACAGCATATTAAAAAGCAGAGACATTATTTTACCAACAAAGGTCCATCTGGTCAAAGTTATGGTTTTTAGAGTAGTCATGTATGGATGTGAGAGTTGGACTATAAAGAAAGCAGAGCACCGAAGAATTGAGGCTTTTGAACTGTGATGTTGGAGAAGACTCTTGAGAGTCACTTGGACTGCAAGGCGATCTAACCAGTCCATCCTAAATGAAATCAGTCCTGAATATTTATTGGAAGGACTGATGTGGAAGCTGAAACTCCAATACTTTGGCCACCTGATGTGAAGAACTGACTCATTGGAAAAGATCCTGATGCTGGCAAAGATTGAAGGTGGGAAGAGAAAGGGATGACAGAGGATGCGATGGTTGGATGGCATCACTGACTCAATGGACATGAGTTTGAGTAAGCTCCAGGAGTTGGTGATGAACAGGGAAGCCTGGCGTTTTGCAGTCAATGGGGTAGCAAAGAGTCGGACACGACTGAGAGGCTGAACTGAACTGAACTGGTGGCTAGCGGTCAGGATTCTGGGCTTTCATTGCCATGGCCTAGGTTCAATCCCTGGTCAGGGGACTGAGATCCCACAAGTTGTGGCTAAAAAAGTTTTTTTGTTTTTTTTTTTTTCAGTAAAATATATCAAGTGTTTTAAAAATGGTTTTGCATCTTGCTCAAGAAGACCTCTATACTAAAGATATAAATTTACTTGCTTATGTATTTCTTTTGATATTTGTTTTATTTTTTATACTTACCTCTTGGCATTTGTTTCTAAAGAAGCATTGTCCACATTATTGGTCTCTTTGTAATTTTCTATGGTTGAAAAATCTATAGAATTCCGAGGTTGTCCAGTGGTTATAACTCTGTGCTTTCATGCTGAGCTCTCAAGGTTCAATCCTTGGTCAGGGAACTAAGATCCCAGAACTATAAAATAATAATAGAATAGGGAACAATTATTATTATTATATTATATAATAGGGAACTATTTACCCAGTGTTGCCAAAAAGAAAAAGAAAATCTATTTAACATATTTATTGAACACCAACTTAGGTGTTGGCACTGTCAGGTACTGGGGCATACAAACGGACAAGAAGGCAAAGCCCCTTATCTTAATGGAGCTTACATTTTAGAGGTGGAGGCAGACAGTAAACAAATAATCTAAATAAATATTGCTTTTAATAATGACCATGAATTAATTGAATGGGAAGCTGCTGAAATTAGTTACCTCAGAATGGGACTTGAACCCAGCCAAAACCCTGCTTGGGACTTGAACCCATGTGGCTGGGGACTTGAACAGCCAAAACCCATTTTGGAACTCCGTGCTTAGTTGCCCAGTCATGCCTGGCTCTTTTCAACCAGCTGGCCAGGCTCTTCTGTCCATGGGGATTCTCCAGACAAGAATACTGGAGTGGGTTGGCACGCCCTCCTCCAGGGGATTCTCCCAACCCAGGGATGGAACCAAGGTTTCCTGCATTGCAGGCGAATTCTTTACTGTCCCAACCACCAGGGAAGCCCTTTGGGACTCTAAACCAGCCAAAACCCACAGTCTTCCAACTGAGATCACAGATCTGGTTTCAACACCTAACGAAGCTCAGGTTTTTGATGTCTCATCGTAGAAAGAATTCAGTGAGAGACAAAGTGATAGGTAAGACGTGGATTCTTCAGAGAGAAACACACTCCACAGGAGTGTGGGCCATCTCAGAGAGTGAGTGCAGCAGCCTCAGAGTGTGTGGTTAGCTTTTATGGGTTGGGTAATTTCACAGGCTAATGAGTGGGAGTATTATTCCAACTATTTTGGGAAATGGGTGGGGGTTTCCAGGGATTGGGCCACTGCCCACACTTTGATCTTTGATGGTTGACTTGGAACTGTCATAGTACCTTTGGGTGTGTCATTTTAGCTTGCTGATTGAGGCTCAAAGGCTAGTCAAAGGTGACTTGTCTGACATTGTGGACCCATTTGAATCTAATCAGTTTATGTTCTTTTCTCAGGCTCTGTCATTCTTTCAAAGGTTGTGCCCTGCCCCCTTCCCTCCTGTTTTCACTACCTCCTAACAGAGGTCATTGAAGGTCTTAATATATGTAGCCAGAGGATGTGTACATAAAACAGTTCCACTCAGTGGATCTCCTATTGGTTTCCAGACTGCTTCTGCATTTATTATCATACTAAAAAAATAATTCCATCAGGAATAATGCCCTCTGTATGCTTATTCCCACAGAATAGTTTCTTAGCAATTGAATTACAGGATAGGAAGAATCAGTATTTTTACACACATTGCCAAGTTGCTCTCAAGAGGATCTTCCAATACACTCACCAGTAAACTGAATACCGCTCTGGGAGGTAAGAGTGGAAAATGTAACCATCAAGAAATATGTACCTTTGGGGCAAGAAAGGGAAAAGATAAATGAGCCGTCCTGGATTTACAAGTGAAGGGTGACAGGTCAATGACGTGGGAAAGCATTTGCTTGGGAACAGGATTCAAAACCCATTTCCTTTTTTTTTTTGGCCCTGCTGTGGGGCATGCGCGATCTTACTTCCAGATAAGGGATCCAACCATGCCCCCTGCAGTGGAAGCGCGGAGTCTCAACCACTGGACCGCCAGCGAAGTCCCTCTAAACCCATTTCTGCCACCCTGTGACCTTCACAGGTTATAGCTGCCAGTTGAGTCTTAATTTCCTGAAATTCGGTGGGTTCGGCTTAGCCTTTTTGTTTTCCAACATCTCCAGACAAGCACTGTCTAGCTTCTCCAGATTCAAGACAGGTTGTCTAATTGGTGTAGATTGGAATCAACATCTGCCGTGAAACGCCAACTAATCACTCCTGGCCACTTCCGGCTGCCGGGACAAAGGGATTTAAGCGTCTGGGACCGCACTTCCGGATAATTAGAGATGAGCGTTACAAGCCTGAGCCCGTGAGTCACACCGGCTGACGCCGGTGCCATGAATGCGCATGCTCCGCGCAGTCACGAAGCCGGGTAGGGCAGCAAATGGGGAGGGCGGGGACCTTGACTTGTCTCGCGGTTACTGGGCGGGCGCGAGCGCGCGAGCCTTAGGGGGCGGTGCGGGGCGGAGCCTAGCCCGAGTAGGCGCTGCAGATCTCAGCTCAGCGTCACTGCTCGCGGAGCTGAGGTCGGCTCAGGTGAGGTGGTCGACCCGGAAGTGGCTGTGCTGTGGCCTTTGGGTGTTGTTAGGATCCTGCAGCGGAGTTGTTGCTAAGGGGGAGCGGCCTCACCCCGCTTCCTCCACCTACCCTGAAACAACCATGACGAAAGGCAGAGCGGTCGAAAGATCGCAAACGGCGGCACTCCATTCGACCCCTCCGGGGGACAAGGCAGCGGGGACGCGGGGTCCCTCGACGCCGGGCAGCAGAGACCACCTGAAAGGTGAGTAGACCTGGGAACCAGCGCGGCGCCTGGCCCAGAGGCGGAGGTGTGCCGGGAGGGGTTTCGGAGGAGAAAGGGCCCCCGCGGGTACCGGGGATTTGCGGGTGAAAAGGGGGCATCGGGAGCGGGAGCAGAGATATTGGAAGACCTCGGCTACGGCCACTGCCCACCTTGTGCCCACTGTCCATAAGGCCAGACACCAAAATGTGGTGGGTTTCTAAATGGTTGATTTTTTTTTTTTTTCAGTTGAATTCAACTAAAAAAAGGAATGAAACGCTGGCTTGTTGACGCTCAGGGACATTGTAATGTTGATAATATTAAAGCCAGGCAGAACTGGAAGGAACGTTAGCATTCGTTGCTTTATTTTTTACAGATGAGGAAACTGAGGTCCAGAGTGGATATATAACTTACACAAAGTCACAAAGCCAGATTAGTGAAGTAGGGGCTAAAAGCAAGGAGTTAACTATTAATACGTCCAGATGCCTCTTCCAGGTGGCAAGAACACTTGAGTTTGAGTCCCTCCTCTACCACTTATGACTTTGGACTTGTTATCCTTTAAAAGTTAAGTAACTGAACTGTACAGTGGGGGCTGATGATAATAATAATATCTACTTACAGTTGGTGCGTGGATTAAACAGAATAATTCATGTGAAGGAGTTAGAGTGATGTTTGGCTTATTTGAGGTGAAGGCTGAATAAATGTTAGTAATTACTATTACGGCTAAGGGTCTCTTATTCTTAAGTTTTTTTTGCACTACTCCATCTTGGAATTTCTCAGGGCTTTAAATATTATTTTAAGGAAAAAAGTATACCCAGAAACTAAATACTTTTGATGCCCTCTGAGCTAGAATTTTCAGCAGTTGAAGTGATTAAACTCTTTAAATGCTTTTAAAGCCCATTCACTTGGAGTTGTTGTTTAGTCGCTAAGTGGTGTCTGACTCTTTTGGGACCCCATGGACTGTAGCTCACCAGGCTCCTCTGTCCAGTAAACTTGGAGTGATTGTAGCAAATGGATGTCTCCATTTAGTTGTTAGCTTAGTTGTCTCCACCTCACACTGATGTGTTCCACCAGTGATGGGTAAAGAGAGGATCTTTTAAGAGTGTCTAGCAACATTGTTAACTATAGTCAACAATAAAGTATTGCACACTTTAATGGAGATAATGTTTAACATTCAGCTGAATTTTTTGAATCAAATTTAAAATATATGGAAAATTTAGAAAGCGTCTTGCAGAAAATGGTACTTTACTTTAAAATATTTTAAGATGCCTCCAGTCTGATTTGGGTCTTTCAGCTTTATATATTTGGATATTTTTCCACCTCATAGACATAGAGCCAAATAACTTCAAACACCCAGAAATGAATTGTTGTCAAAGTATAAATACACTGTAAATGACAGGAATCTTCTTTTGAAGATGCTGTGATTGAGAGTGACAGTAATCCAAGGGTATTTTGAAAAAGTATTTACCAGATAAGTCATCCCTAAAGATTATCATTTGGTTTGGAATAGCAATCAATTGCTTTATTACTTTTTTTTTTTTAACTTAAAGCTGTTCGGAAAATAAGACCTTGAAACCTCCAAAGGGCTTTTACAATTGTTTATCTTATTTTATAAAAACACATTAGAAAAACACATCCACCAGTTATTTTTGTGATGCTGTCAAGAAACTACAAATCTTTAGGAAGTCAGGGTAGAGATGTGAAGGTATGCCTTCATAGAGAAGTAGGGTTTGGATTAGTAAACCCAAGAGGGATTCTGAGCAGAGGAGAAATTAGGCTTGAAAGTTAGTGTGAACCATTCATGTATGTTTATAAAGAGATAAAATTGTCAGGAGTGGACTAGTTCTGTTGGTTGGTAGTAGGAGATAATGTTGGCCGTGGTCAAAATGATGTTAGTATAAAGGGCTTTAAGTCCTAGGCAAAGGATGTTTTTTTGATCTATCTGCTTATTAATGATTCTCAGGTTTTTCTTTTCCTCTGCCTCTTTCTTTCTTTTTAATTGGTGTTAGGAATTCTCTTTTTGTGTACAAGATTTTGTGGACCCCTTACGTGATAGGGTGTAAGTTCCTTGCTGGTGGTAATTAGCTGGACTTCCCTTGTAGCTCAGCTGGTAAAGAATTTGCCTGCAATGCAGGAGACCCTGGTTCGATTCCTGTGTTGGGAAGATCCCCTGGAGAAGGTATAGACAACCCACTCCAGTATTTTTGGGCTTCCCTGGTGGCTCAGATGGTAAAGAATCTGCCTACAATGTGGGAGATCTGGGTTCGATCCCTGGGTAAGGAAGACCCCTGGAGTAGGGCATGGCTAATTAGCTGGTGATGTGATGTCAGTAGTAACCACTTAGCAACTGATTTTCCAAGTTATTATGAAAAATAATTTTTGTTAATTGTAGGTGGCAACTTGGTATTCAGAAAGGAAAAGTTTTGGAGGAAAAAAATGCAGTAACTCTTGAATACATAGTAATTGAATATTTCTGTAAATTCCATGACACTTTAAATAAGTTTGTTTTTATTAACTGATACATCTACATAACACTTTGGCGAATAGTAGTTGTCATAGTGTGTATATTTAAAATATTTTAGAAACTTCTCTGGTGGTCCAGTGGTTATGACTCTGCACAGGTTTCATTCCTTCAGGGGGCACAGGTTTCATTCCTTGTCAGGGAACTAGGTCCCATATGCCACAACTAAGACCTGGAGCGGCTAAATTAAAAAAGAAATATTTTACCCTTCACATGCAGTATTTGGTACATTTAGTGGATTCATCACCTTGACTTGGGCCCCCTTGTGGCTCAGCTGGTAAAGAATCCACCTGCAATGCGGGAGACCTGAGTTCAGTCCCTGGGTTGGGAAGATCCCCTGGAGAAGGGAAAGGCTACCCACTCCAGTATTCTGGAGAATTCCATGGACTGTATAGTCCATGGTGTCGCAAAGAGTCTGACAGGACTGAGTGACTTTCACTTTCACCTTGACTTCAGTCTGACATTTGAGTCTTACACACTGAAGACCACTGTGAGGATTTGAGCAGGGCAATAACACTGAAAGTCTAATTCTTGCTTGATTAGAAAAAGTGAGACACAAGAGGTAATAATACTTAAGAGGCTCTTGACCTACTCTTTGTGCAAGAATACCTGGACAAGGTGTTTTATTTTCTTTTGTTTGCCCTGGCTGATCTTTTTACTAGCAAGTCATCGAAGTTCCCCATTTTGATCTAAGAGAACTCCTAAGGCCACATTTTTCAATATATAGGTCATCCCCTTGTAAGCAGTGTGAAATGAATTTGATAGGTAATCATGAACCATTTTAAAAAATTGAAGGAAAAATAGAGTTCTTTGCATGTAGTAGGGGGTAAGTATTCTTTTAATTTTATTTTTCAGTCATATAGTTTTGTGTGTATCAAATCATGGTATGAAATACATTGCTTATTGTGGAATGCAGCCAAAAATGTTTGAGAAACACTGTCCTGAAGTTGGTTTTACTGCTCTTAGAAGACAGTATTGTTTGAACTTGGATAATAAATCCTTCTTAGATGCCTGTTTTAGGTTCTGCCTTGCTAATATGGTTCAACAAATATCCTTTGAGCATCTGCTGTGAGCTGAGTACTAGCTTAGAGGAAGAAGAAGGAAGCTCTGATTACTGATAACTGAGAACTAAGAGTAAAATTGGCAACTAGACATCAATCAAGATATCTTAGTATGATGTGTTGATGTCAGACTCAACCCAGATATTATATATCAGGATTCTTTTGCTTATAATCAGTAGAGTACGCAATTGAAACCTTTGCTGAAAGGAAGTTTATTGGTTCATATAACTAAAAAGTAGAGGGATTAAGTGGGATTCACTGACTTTAGTCTGGAACCAGGGGCTCAGTAATATCATCAGGATCAGATTTCTTTCATACCTTGTTTTGCTTACTTGATATCAGCTTTACTTAAGGTTGATTTCTCTTGAAGGTCCAGGTAAAGCTAAATGCTTCCTTGATAATTTTGAACCTATTTTTCGTAGTGCTATCAATGAAAGTCTGGTCACTCTGATTAGATTGCCTCAGATAAAATGCTTGTCCCTGAGCTTACTACTGTTGTCAGAGGGTAAGAATAATGCTGGGCTAGAAGAAGCACAAGCTGGAATCAAGATTGCTGGGAGAAATATCAATAAGCTCAGATATGCAGATGACACCACCCTTATGGCAGAAAGTGAAGAGGAACTAAAAAGCCTCTTGGATGAAAGTGAAAGAGGAGAGTGAAAAAGTTGGCTTAAAGCTCAACATTCAGAAAACTAAGATCAGGGCATCTGGTCCCATCACTTCATGGGAGATAGATGGGGAAACAGTGGAAACAGTGTCAGACTTTATTTTTGGGGGCTCCAAAATCACTGCAGATGGTGATTGCAGCCATGAAATTAAAAGATGCTTACTCCTTGGAAGGAAAGTTATGACCAACCTAGGCAGCATATTAAAAAGCAGAGACATTATTTTACCAACAAAGGTCCATCTGGTCAAAGTTATGGTTTTTAGAGTAGTCATGTATGGATGTGAGAGTTGGACTATAAAGAAAGCAGAGCACCGAAGAATTGAGGCTTTTGAACTGTGATGTTGGAGAAGACTCTTGAGAGTCACTTGGACTGCAAGGCGATCTAACCAGTCCATCCTAAATGAAATCAGTCCTGAATATTTATTGGAAGGACTGATGCGGAAGCTGAAACTCATGTGAACAGTTGACTCATTGGAAAAGACCCTGATGCTGAGAGGGATTGGGGGCAGGAGGAGAAGAGGATGACAGAGGATGAGATGGTTGGGTGGCATCACCGATTCGATGGACATGAGTTTGAGTAAACTCGGGGAGTTGGTGATGGACAGGGAGGCCTGGTGTGCTGCGATTCATGGGGTCGCAAAGAGTTGGACACGACTGAGTGACTGAACTGAACTGAACTGAAGAATAACCTAATTGGCTCAGCCTGATGTGTATTCAAAACCTAAACAAGGAAGTAGGAATGAGGCTAAGTCGGTTCTCCCAAAGACATGGATCTCTGTGATGGGTCACTCATGATTTTTTTTTTTTTTTTTAACAGAGTTCCATCGTTTATGAAACAAAGACTCCATTTAAGACTATTCTCACAGAAAGCAGTTGAAGAGCAGTCATTTGGATGGGGAGGAGGCTAGTGGACCTGTGACTCTCAGGAACCTTCCTGCAGTGGCCACAGCGGGGGGAGGGGTGCTGTCCACCCTTTGGCTCTGTCTCCATCCTGGGCATCTGCTCAAGGATCACCCTCTCGTGGTTCTGACCCCTGTGACCTTGGCCCTTGGGGGACTTCTTGACTTGGCTGTTGTCATTCCAGATTCATATGTCATGCCTCTTCCTAGAGAAACCTGAGAATTCCTCAGACTGGAAGCTTCAGATGCTCCAAGAGCAAATCAGTTAGTGCTTTGAATTCACATGTTAACAAACAGGTTATTTAGCATCACTCCAAAAGAGTAACACAAATTACCTCTAACTATGGATGGACTATGGATGGATGGTTGTTGTTTAGTGGCTAAGTCGTGTCCAACTCTTTTGAGATCTCATGGACTATAGCCTGCCAGGCTCCTCTGTCCATGGGATTTTCCAGGCAAGAATACTGGAGTGGGTTGCCATTTCCTTCTCCAATGATTTTTCTATATTTGTTTTCAGCCATCTTGGTATGGGAGTGAAAAAAGTGAGCTTTGAAACACTGATTTCAGGTTAGATTAGCTATAAGGAAAGGTGTTGGATACACAGGCTGGGCATAGAAGGAAGAGAAGCGAGGAGCCCAACAGAAGGGAGAAAATAGAGGTGTTAAGCTCATGAAAGAACAGAGGTGATCAAAGAATGGTATGTTGAAGCTTAAAATGTTGAAGGTAGAGCAGTCTCAGGTGGTGTGAGAACTTTGTCTCTGAAAGTGGGTGACTAAAGTTGAATAGAAATGAAAGTCTTAAGACTTTTGAGGCTGAGTAAATCTTCTAAATGGAGGTATCTTTTAGTTTGAAGTTTACTTGAAGCTTGGTCTTTGCTGAATAGGGTTATAGCTTATCGTGAACGGTGTCCGATTCGTGGTCTCCAAAGATTTAACTTCGCGACCAGGGACCAGGCTTGATCACTCAAGGGCTTTTGTGTAGCAGAGTTTTATTAAAGTGTAAAAGTGGACAGAGAAAGCTTCTGACATAGACAGCAGAAGGGGCACAGAGAGTGCTTCCCCCGCTAGTCTTAACAAGCTGTTTTATGTCTGTTAGAAAGCTCTTAGTCAGGTAAGAGAGACCTGACGGAGGTTCACCGGGCCCCTCTCCCACAATATGCATTTTTGAGATAGGATGGTGCAAGGTGTGTCATCCCCCAGCTGTAAAACAATTGATATGAATGCTGGTTTGTTGAGCTATTATCAGCCCAAGGTTTGAGAAAAGGAAAAAGTTAGTCTTAGGTGGAACCATTTTGAAGAAAGGCAAATTCCAAAGCAAATATATAGTTTCATTAACATAGCTTAAGAAAAACATTTCCATGGAGAATGTTTCCTCCTGCTGCTTAAGGGAGAGAGAAAAAAATGTCTGACACTTGCAGCCTATTTCCTCCTTTTGGAGACCCCTGGCCTTCCTGCCTGTTATCCTCTTAAGGGGAAGTGCCTGAAAGTGGTTGATGATCGTGAATGAGCATTGTGGGTTGAATGGTAGCAGATATGCAGGGCACAAACATCAGAGAATGAGCTTTCCTACAATAAAGTGAAGTCACTCAGTCGTGTCTGACTCTTTGCGACCCCATGGACTGTAGCCTACCAGGCTTCTCCATCCATGGGATTTTCCAGGCAAGAGTACTGGAGTGGGTTGCCATTTCCTTCTCCAGGGGATCTTCCTGACCCAGGGATCAAACCCAGGTTTCCCGCATTGTAGGCAGACACTTTACCCTCTGAGCCACCAGGGAAGCCCCTTCATACAAAATAGGTGGTGCTATTTCTTCTGCTACCTGCAAATATGCTTTCTCTGTATGTATTTTTGAAGTTGTTAATTCTTTGTATTTTATAAAAAAGTTATTTTAGTTGTTTAAATTTATACTAGATGAAAGTACCGTTTTTGATTATTAATACATAATTTTAAAGAATTTTAAGCTCTTGAAATAAAATTCACTTCTAGCAGTGTTATAATAGATTCTTGTAACCATAAAAAAACTTTTGCTAGTGTCCCTGTAAACTATGTCTTCAGGAGAGATGGGTCTTTTGCTTCCTCCGTGGTAGGATCATGTAGATCTAGAAAACGCTGAATGTCAAGAATTAAGAGTACTAGAAGAGCAGTAGAGTGATTCCTGAGATCTTGTAGACATAATCCTTTTTGCTCTTCAAAAAAGTATCGATATGAAAGTAAGAAGAAGTAGAGAGCTACTACAGGGGCATTAAGGTTAAGTTTTGGCTTTTCAGGGTGAATATAAGCATATTTGAAGTTAGAGAAAAGTTGCTTGTTAGTGGGAAGAGTTGAATATATTCAGTGAAGAGTTAGTTCTGAGAGCAAGATCTGGAAGGAAGTGTGCTGGCATTTAATGCGAAGATAAGAGGAAAGAGGCCAGGGGAGATAATACAAGAACAGATCTTGAGATGGAGATTGGGAAGCTGTGGAGGCAGCCTTGCTGGTTGAGAATAGGAGGAAGTAGAATTAAAGGCTTGAAGAGACTTGAAGTAGTCTTTTTTGGGGGTACTGTAAAATCGTTATTGTTTGCTGGTGATAACCTTAATTGAAGACAGAAAAGCTTGAAACCTATGACTTGTTGGCCAAGAGAGCACAGTGATCTTTCTCTCACAGTACCTTTGGCCCTGGAAAGAGGTTGGCAAACAGATAATGGGATAATTGAGAATGGGAATTAGTATAATGGAAGATTTGGAGGTTAATGAATGTATAGAGCACTGTTGTCGGAAGCTTTAAATGCTAGATAACATGTGTCTAATGCAACCAGAAGGAGGAGGCATTATAATTATGTATGCTACACATTTAGATGTTGAATCACCATTAAAACAAGGTTTATGACTCTTTTTTTTGACTGTGCAACAAGGCTTGTGGGATCTTAGTTCCCTTACCAGGGATCAAACCCAGGCCCCCGGCTGTGAAAGTGCAGAGTCCTAACCACTGGATTGCCAGGGAATTCCCAAGTTTATGACTTTAATCTAGGTTCAGAACTAAATGAATTGCATGCTAGCTTCTGGAATTATTAGAACTGTACTCAGAAAGAATTATTGAATTGTAATAGGCAACATTCCCTACTTGCAGGTTTTGTGTGAAAGGATGGAGAGCTTTGAGGTTGACTGTCACTTAGTTTTATTGCATTATCAACTGTTTTCTTGTGTTTACATTGTGTTGAGTACAATGCTTGAAAAAGCATTTCATTTTAGAGAGTGAGTAGGTATTGAGTTAAACCTGGAGGTTAATTTTGTTCAACAAATGTCTTACATATTTCATCATCCAACTGTAAGGCATCATCCTACTTGTAAGGCAATAAGTAGCGGTCAGAGAAATGTGTATTCAAGGAAGACTCAGGGTAGTATTTTGTTTTTATTGTTCAGTTATTAAGTCATGCCCAACTCTTTGCCACCCCATGGACCATAGCTCGCCAGGCTCCCATCCTCTCTCCTGGAGTTTGCTCAGATTCATGTCCATTGAGTTGGTGATGCATCTAACCATCTCATCATCTGCTGCCCGCTTCTGCTTTTGTCTTCAATCTTTCCCAACATCAGGGTCTTTTCTAGTGAAATCAGGAGGCCAGAGTGTTCTGTAGTCCACTTCAATGTCTCACACCTTTCTCCATTCAGACCTCTCACTTAGGACTGGTGAATTGATGATGGGGAGAAAAATATTATAGTTATTACTGTGCAAAATGTCTTGTGTAATTTAAGGAGGACTGTCACCTATTGGATTCTTTAAATATACTTTTAGCTCCAGGACAGGTTAGAAGACTGTAAACTTATCTTTTAATCAACTATATTTCCACCTGTTCTGTGAATCTTGCCTTCCTCCAGCCCAGTAATCTTGCTTTCCTATAATTTCAAACCCCATTTGTCTCATTCCTTGGGAATCTAGCTAATGATGTTACCAGCTTCTTAGCATAGATTGACCAAACATTTTGTACAATATAGATGCTCAGCAGATAGTCCTATGCAGCTTTACCGTTGTGTGCATTCCTTGCATAATAGAGATCCTAAAGAGATGTTCCCAGAAAGGAGGGGAAATCAGCCATTTAGTCTTAGCTGTGATTCTTGTGTCCACAGGTATCTACAGGATGAAAAACAAAACAGAAACTAATGGTTTTAAAGATTCTAAAAGATGCCCATAATATTAAATTATTTATATCAGTCCTTTCTGTACTCTAGACCTGATTCTAGCAGGAAAGTAAGTGAAAAGTGAGGGCTGGGGCAAGTTAATTTCCTATCTTTAAGAAGTAATAGGACTCTGGAAAAATTATACAGACCATTTATGTTATCATGTCTTTGCTTTGATGTCAGCCTATAGAAAACTATGCCCCCAGACTCAGTACCTATATATTACCCTTATTTCTTTTCTAGTAGAGTAATTCTTTATTTTATAAAGTAAGAAACTAACCATTTTAGCCTTAAGAGTAGTCTATATTTCAATAGGGTTCCTACTTAGAAACTAAAACCACATTTTTCATATAATTGGTTTTAGTGCACTGATATTTTGTAACTTTTGGCTAATTATTCTTTTTTTTAGATTGAGTAGATCTGATTTATTAGGAGTCCTCAAGGTGTGCATTGAATTAGGTATCATAATCAGGGCAAAAAAGTAATGGGAAATTACATGTTTGTTATAAGATTCTGAAGAGACCTTTTCACTTTTGACCCACCTCAGATGTTTAAAGTCTTTGTTTAATTCTCTGTGTCACAACAAAGCATGCATATAAATATGTAAGTGGGGTAATGAAACAGAGTATTAAGAGGCAAGCATGACTGCTTTATTATTTATTGCTTCCCAGGTAGCTCAAACAGTAAAGAGTCTGCCCGCCATGTGGGAGACCCGGGTTTGATCCCTGGGTCAGGAAGATCCCCTGGAAAAGGGCATGTCAACCCACTCCAGTATTCTTGCCTGGAGAATCCCAGGCACATAGGAGCTTTGTGGGCTACAGTCCATGGGGTCGCAAAGAGTTGGACATGACTGAACAACTAACACACACATTCACGTGACTGCTTTATTACTCCATTCAAGACATCTTTTGTATTGTTTTATCATCCCTTTCTTTCCTGCAATAAATTTTATAAGTGTGATGTAAACAGATAAGTTTCTATCTGTGACTTGGTTTTTGAAGTAAAGTCCTTTTTGAGATTAAAATGAAACAAAATGATAGGGCCTAGTTGGGAGGCTGAGCTGATTAGTGATAAATTTAGACTATAGAAAATTGGAAAAGATTTAAAAAAAATTAACTTTAGTGTCCACATAGTAGAACTCAGTAAACCTAATATTGTCTTTTAGAAAACATACTTTAATGAACCAATAAGAATAATTTATATTTAGTATATTAAAGCACTAACCTAAGCAGTTTATTTCAGCAGAAGTTATGAGTTGATTATAAATGGATATTAAAGTGCTTTGGGAATATATTTAATACTACACACTATCTCATTGCTTAAGACTTTTTAAAAATAGTGCAGTCTCCTCTGGGCCTCTGTTACTTAGCAAAAAATAGGAAGGATGGGACAGATTTTTGCTTCTTTAATATACCATCACCTGGGCATTTTATTAGAATACAGCTTCTAATTTAGTAGGTCTGGGATATTAGCCTGAGAATCTATATTTCTAACAAACTCATTGATAGTGTTTATTCATGTAGTTCACAGAACACACTGAATAGCAAGAGACTAGATGGTTTTCTGTTGCTCTGTGTTCAACATGGAATGTAGTAAAATTCTGCTAATTCAGATGTAACATTTATAAAACCACCATAATGAGCTAAGGGATAAACTGAGTGTAAAAAGTTAAAACTTTTTCCTTTGAAAGGAACAGAAGTCAGTTTAAACCAACAGAAATAAAAAGTGAGGTTGCTCTCTAAGAATGAGACAGTCTCTCTGGTATCCAGGAGCAAGAAATGAATTCTCACCAGGCTTCAAGGGAAATGGAAAGGTAGAAATCAACAAGAGGGTTAGCTTCCTTTCCTGTCTCTACTCTCTGGGTTTCTGTTTGAACCTGTCCTCTTGGATTTTCTGGTACACATCTTTGGCTTGCCATGTCTTTTGATTGTGTCCTTTTGCCGTTTGACATTTTGACCTCAAGATCTACCACACCTTGACAATAGTGTATCTCTTTTTCTTAGTTCATATTCTCAAGAGAAAATGTGGTCAGCCAATAATGAATTGTTTTTCTTGGGTTGGCCAAAAAGTTTGTTTGAGTTTCTCCATACCATCTTAAGAAAAACCCAAATGACATTTTGGCAATCCCAGTCCTTGGGTCAGGTATCCAGCCATGGGCCAGTCAGCCTTATGTGTTGGGTGGGTAGAGTGTTGGCATCAGTGATAAGAATAGGGCCAGTGAGGTTAGCCCCTTTGAAGAGTGGGGGAGACTTGAGGAAGATGCTAGGCCTCGGAGAAGGGAGCATTAGTGGAGTAGGCAGTGACACCTAATGCACCTTTATAAATGTTCCTGAAGGATAATTTGTTAAATTAATGAATTGAGTACAGGTAGTCCTGTACTTTTGTTTAGGGTGCTTTGTAAAAGCATGAATGAAAGTTATATGGGCAGTAGCTAGGGGAGGGAGGGGCCATCCTCAGAGAACTAAAAATAATAAATCCCAACTATAGTATACATGTTTGTCTCTTAGTCCCCTGAATGTCATCAGTATATACATGGGATTATGGTAAATGTAGGTAATACAAATTGAGCCACCCTCTCCTGCCTCTTCCCCAGTGAGGACTATAAGGTATCCCCACCTCCTCACTGTCGATTGCTTGCAGTAAAAACACCCTGCTCATTCTTCTGCTTGCAGTATCCTGGCTCTCATTTCGTACGGTCATCTTCCATAAGATTTTTTTTTTTAAAGATAACACTAAGATTACCTTATTGGAGAACACAAACATATTCTCCCATTCTTGGAATCACAGGCAGAGTCGCCCCAAACATCTAGGCTTCAGCTCTATTCTGATGCCCTTGATATAAACAGAAAGTGTAACATTCATCAGTTGCATTGGTCAATCTCCAGGTTCTTTCTTAGGACAGTTGAAGTAACTGCCACATTAGCTCATTTTTCCTATGAAGCCATTCTGCCTATGCTGTCAGCTCCCAATGTAGATACATAAAATTCCAAGTCAGTGATAGCATTTAGAGCAATGCTGTTTTTTCCCCTTTAGCTTATCCACAAATCAGTGCTACAAATTCTGCTGTTCTGTTTTTTCATGCTTTTGAAATGCGTATATCAGTGAGAAGAACTATAGCCAGTTCATAAAACATCAAATATGGTAGTACTTAAAATTTTATGTTACAGTGTTTTGGGCAAAAGTGTGAACAGTTTCTCGAGAGGAAACTCTTTCAGGAAATTATTTACTGGCTCGAAATACTCTCTTCCTTTATATTTATCTTAATTACAACTTTTTCTCCCCTTTCAGAGAAAGCCTGTGCAGAAGCTGGCTCAGCACGAATGTCACTTCTTATACTGGTGTCCGTTTTCCTGTCTGCGGCTTTTGTTATGTTTTTGGTATATAAAAATTTTCCTCAGCTTAGTGAGTAAGTATACTAAAAAAAAAAAATAGAAAATGTCTGTAAGGCACTTACAGAGATGAAAGTGTATTAAAAGTTTAACTACTTTTAAACAACAGACCTGTCATGATGATTGTGTATCAACTCTCATGGTTTGTAGCAAGTTCATACTGACACTGTCTTTAAATACTTCTTTCCAAGTATGTCTCTTGATTTTCTGTGTCTGGTTTTTCTAGCTCTTCTCCTCTAAGCATCTTTCTAATGGCTTTCAAGCAATTTTGGAAAATAAACCACATTAATTTATTGCATTTTATTTTTTTTTAATGCTAGTAGTGACCAGGTAAATTTATCTTGCAGTCTAGAATAGAAATTGACCTGCAGTTTGAGAAATACTGATGTTCTTTTTCTCTGCTTTTTCCCTTTTTCCACTTTTGTTTTCTCCCTTCCTACTTTTCCTTGTGATCAGCTTCTGTCTGCCTCTATTCAGTCCATTTACCTCCCTACCACATCTCTGTCTACTGGCTCTTTTTCTGTTCCCTGTTTTATAGAAATGATATGGCTTGAATAAGTACCTTCTGCTGTGAAATGCACCTTGTAAAAAGACTTGTCTTACTAGTATACACCCACGATTCCTTAGCAGAAACCTTGGGAGTGAGATGTATTTCAGAATTTAGAGCTTTTCTATTTTGGAAAGATAACATGGAATAACTACTGTATATTATGTAGTGTCTCCAGCAGGATCTGGGACAGTACCCCATAATCAAATACATAGAAAAACTTGTATCATAAAAGACTATAAATAACTTTATATACATGTGGATCAATTTTTGCTGACAAGCTACAAAGAACTTTTGGTTTTCAGAGCTTTTTGAATTTCAGGGAAAAGATTATAGACCTGAGGCATATTTTATGAGGGTGAAATATCCCTGGGTTATTTAACCACAATGATAACACCCTTGGGTAATCATAGATTATGTGAGAGACTACTAAAATATAAATGGTTAGACTTTCAACCAGGGCCAGCTTGGTGTGGTAATGGATAACTGTGAAATGTGATTTCAGGGTATCAGGAAGTTCCTGTTTCCTCTTAATTTCTTTCATTAACACTTCCTTATATTTGAAATTTTATAGTTAAATGTGTTTATTTTTAATACTTTTAATTTCTTACATGAATGAAAATGCCTTTGGGAGGATAGCATGTTATTTCATTAATACTAGTATCATTCAGTTTTAGATCTTTTCTCATTTTTATCAAAGGAGTACTGACTGAAAGAGGGCAAGAATATTGAGTGTAATTTAAGATTGTTTGCTTCCAGTCTGCTCTAAGAATTATAACACTTTTATATAATAATGTGCTGTTGTAAATCTCCTATATTCTGCTTATTCTTTCTGTGTGTGTATATGTATGAGATGTATGCATCTCCCCATAAAGAACTTTTTTAGCTTTTAAACTTACAGAGAAAACCCTTTTTAGTCTACCTGCTATTTTTATAGGACTTTTAAGAGCTTTCTATCATTGTTCTGCAAGATTAAATTTTATCATGTAAACAAATGAAAACAATATATGTTAAACACAAAGGTGATTATTTGGGGCTTTTATAAATAGAACATTCAGTTCCAAACAAGGCACCAAATGTAAAGTAAAAGTAATAGAAAGTAACAAGTGTTTAAGTTTTTATCTGAACTTTAAGCTGGGATACTTAAAGAAAAGATATGAACTGTAAATTCATTGAAATGTATATTTAATTTTGGTTGTAATTAATTATTTACTGTAGCTTATCATGAGAATTACCCAAAATGATGTTTAGTGTGTTTTAAATATGCTAACGTCAGTGATTCATTTCTTAGTTCAAAATTGACTCCAGTGTTTGAGCAAATGCTTTTAACCTTTAATTTGGGTCATCCTGAATTTTCATATGAATTATATGTCTCATAAAACTATATTGAAGCATTAAAAAGCAAATGATATATAGACTTTGAAATTAAATTTTGTGAATTTATACTTAGCATATTACAGATCAAGGCATCAAAATCATTTTGGATAAAACTTCATGTTTTGTACTTACTTGACTTTGATATGAATTATCTTGGCAAATTTCTGTTTAAAATTTTTTTCACTTTAATTTTATTTCTTTAGAGAAGAAAGAGTGAATATGAAGGTTCCCAGAGATATGGATGATGCCAAGGCTCTAGGAAAAGTTTTATCCAAATATAAGGACACCTTTTATGTACAAGTACTTGTAGCTTATTTTGCTACATATATTTTGTATCCTTTTAACTGAAAAATGTTTTTTAGTTTTGTTTAAGAAAAAGGTTTTGAAAGATCTGCTGCTCAGTTATACATAACTTTTTCGTTTTAAAAATTGCTCATGCAGTTAACATTAAAATATTGAAAAATGAGAATGAAAAAATTCTCATTTTAATCCTGTCTCTTCAACTCAGTTGTCATTTCTAAATATTTATTACCTGTTTTTCTGTTTTCTGCTTATTTCACTTATCATAAACTTTTTTCTTTACTTTGTATTATTTAAGATAGTTACTTTATTTAGGATTATTAATCGATGGTCTTAATTTAAATAATAATTTTGAATTAATAGTTACCATAATTTTTTAAAATTCTCTTAGGTTTGAAGTTATAGTTTGTATTCAATTTTTTGCTTTTCTAGATACTATGCTATGAATCATTTGTTCATGATTTTTTTCTTCCATTTAATGGTTCTCTTTGTAAAAAAATACAGGATCATTAGTCTTCTAAAAGATATGATATTTTTTTACAATTCTCAGTATGTATTCCTTTGTTTTATATAGAAATATATATTATAATTTAACTAGGCAGGAAAATAGCTTTATTCTTTCTACATATTTTCAAACTGCCTGTGCAACTGGTGATTAACCTTCCAATTTGTGGATGTTAGTTTCTAATTTTTATATCTTTTACTCTAGTACCGTGTATTTTCCATATCTTCTTGGGTAATGAAAGACATTAACTCTTGATGTGCACACACACATGCTTTCCATTTCATCACTTATTTGTGAAAACCAAAGTGTTAGGCTTGGAGGTTATTTTCCATTTATAAACTTTAGCCATAAAATAAAATATTTTCCCCAAAGAAGAAACAAATTTGATTCATCCCTTTCATTTGGCTTTTATAAGGTTTTTGTGAACATTTTGTGAACAAGACATATAGTTTCTATTTACTTTGGAAAATGGTCTGTTCTGTCCAATTTGCCCCCTAGCTTTGGAAAGGATTCATGGCTGGAGGATAAAAGGGATCCCCAACCATATGGCAAGTCAGCCAGTTAGCATAAGTGAATCTTGACCATCTATGGGAGAACAAATGTTATAGCCTAGTTGTCTTTAATATTCATATGCAAATTAGTAGAAAAGAATAAAGTGCCTAGTAGAAAGTGAATTGAAAGTATAGGAATAGGTTTGTTACTGTAAATACATTTGATAAAAATCATTGGTTAATATTGTCAGTTCAGGTTTTATAGCATATGGTTAACTATTTGCTTAATTAATTGTAATGATTCTGCATTGTTTTAGATTTTTTTAATAGGATAATGTGTTAATTCCATATTTTCTTATAATTTTCTATTTATTTTACACTTTGGAATCTTTAAGTTCTGAGTGTTAAAAAGATACTTTTTAAAATTCAGTGTACAAGAAGAGACTTATCTTAGGGTATTTAAGGCATATAATTAATAGTACAGTGCTGATTAACAGAAGTATAATGTGAGCCACCTGCAGTTTTAAAATTTTCTAGTTAGCACATTAGAAAAAGTAACAATTTTTAAAAAATATTTATTATAATGATATTGGCATATTCTTTTTTTTGGCCGGATAGCATGTGGGAATCTTAGTTTCCCAACCAGGGATCGAATCTGTGTCCCCTGCATTGGAAGCACAGTATCTTAATCAGTGGACCCCGAGAGAAGTCCCCAATAAAATCATCTTAATATATTTTATTTGAACTGAAATGTCAAAAATATAATTTCAAAATGTAACCACATAAAAATTACTAATATTTCACATTTTTTTTGAACCAAGTCTTTGAAATGTGTGTATTTCACACTCATAGCACATCTCAGTTCAGACCAGGCACACTTTAATGACTCGTCTCCACAGCACATGTGGCTAGTAGCCATTGTATTCAGCAGTGCAGTACTAGTACTTCCATTGGTATTACCTAATTCAAACTCCTATATCTGTTACTTTTTATGTTACAATCACTAATTTTAACTTAGATTTCGTCCATTTAGCCAGTTTTTTTTAAAGTACTAATTATATGCTAAGTACAGTCTAGTTTAAGTGTTCAAAAAGCAAAACAACTGTTTCCATCTGGAATAATGAGAATTACGGGTAGAGATACAGTACAGTCATTCTAGACACACAAAGTCTAGAATAGAGCTTATAAGCACAGGGCATGGTAAGGAAGTGATCAGTGGTCCAGTTTTGTTGGTGTGTAGGAAGTGAGAAGGGGAGGATTTGAGAAATAAGTTTAGGAAGATAGGTTGGACGTTGTACTCAGATTGTAGAGGACTTTGAGTACTAGGCTAAGGAATTTAGAATATTATTTGGTATTGGATAGTCATCGAGGACTTTTGAGCTGTGGATAACAATAGAGAGGATATCTTTAAAAACTAATAAAAATGTTTACCTGAGGGGAGAGAGAGAGAGATGAATCAGTGGTGGAAGTGGAACTTCCCCAAGTGTACTTCATTGCGTAGATTTGACTTTAGAACCAAGTAAATAATTTCACACAGGTATAAAACCAACTAAATCAAAATGAAAAAAGAAACAAGAATCTTAAAAATCTAAAGTACCCTCACACCCGTTAAGATGGCTACTAATCAAAAAAACAAACAAAAACCCCAGGAAGTCATAAGTGTTGGTGAGGATATGAAGAAATTGAAACCCCTGTGCACTGTTGATGGGAGTGTAAAACAGTGTGGCTACTATGGAAAACAATATGATGTTACCTCAGAAAATTAAAAGCAAGATTTAGCAGTCCTATTTCTGAGTATATACCTGAAAAATTGAAAGCAGGGTCTCAAGAGATATTTGTACACTCATGTTCATAGCAGCATTATTCATAGTAGCCAAAAAATGGAAGAGACTCAAGATCTTTTAACCAATGAATGGATAAACAAAAGTTTGCTATACACATGCAATGGAATATTATCAGCTTTAAAAAGGAGGGAAGTTTTGAAACATGTTACAACATAGATGAACTTTAAGGACATTATGCTGAGTGAAATAAACCAATCACAAAGACCTGCTGTATGATTCCACTCACATGAAAAGTGGGCTTCCTTGGTGGCTCAGATAGTAAAGAGTCCACCTACAGTGTGGGAGACCTGGGTTCAATCCCTGGGTTGGGAAGATCCCCTGGAGGAGGGCATGGCAACTCACTGCAGTATTGTTGCCTGGAGAATCCCCATGGACAGGATCCTGGCAGGCTGCAGTCCGTGGGGTTGCAGAGTTGGACACATCTGAGTGACTAGGCATACACATAAGAGTAGCCCAATTCATAGAGACTGAAAGGAAAAGGATGATTGTCAGGGGGCTGGGGGAGGAAGGAATGGGGAATGTTACTTAGTGGATATAGAGTTTCAGTTTTGCAGGATGAGTTCTGCAGACTGCTTTCACAACAGTGTGAAAGTACATAATGCTACTGAACCATACATTAAAAAATGGTTAAGATGGTAAATTTTATGTTCAGTATATTTTAACAAAATTAAAGAATCTAAAGCAAAATGAAGTTTAACAATATTTTTTTTTTTTTAAGTTTAACAATATATTGAGTTGATACGGATTTGGCTATCAAGAGGAATTAGTTATTTCCTTGAAAAAACTAATTTGGTTTTGTGTCCCTTCTGGGGTAAATCTTAAGGACAAAAAAAGTTTGAAAGAAATCTTAAGCTCTTTTCAGTTGTATTGTTCTGAAATTTTAAAATATGTAATACTAATGGTTTCCTGCATTGCAGGCAAATTCTTTAGTGTCTGAGCCACCAGGAAAGCCCATATATATGCACACATACATATATATGTGTATATATATTAATATGTAAGGAAATAGCTAATTATGCTATGGTATTAAGAACCAAGATTTTTCAGTGTCAGAGAAAAACATACACAGTCTATACAGAGCTGGGAAGTTAAGGTCAAATTATATCCCTGTGCAGAGAAAATGGCTTTGTTACTACAAGATAAATGACAGAGGGACAATATATATAAACATATGTATGTATAGCTGACTCACTTTACTGTGCAGCAGAAACTAATGCAGCGTTGTAAATGAACTGCATGCGTGCGTGCTCAGTCGCTTAATCGTGTCCAACTCTTTGAGACCCCACGGACTGTAACCCGTCAGGCTCCCCGTCCATTGGATGTCCAAGCAAGAATACTGCAGTGGGTTGCCACTTCCTCCTCCAAGGGATCTTATAGACCCAGGGATCAAACCCATGTTTCCTGCATTGGCATGCAGATTCTTTCCTACTGAGCCACCAGGGAAGCCCCTGTTGTAAATCAGGTGTATGCCAACAAAAATTAATTTTTAAAAATGACAAAGGAACATATTAAACCACCCTAAGGGGTACAATAGGCAAAATTCAAAAAGTGGTAAATTCTAGAAATGACCCAATTTCTTCAATAAGTAAATTGCAAGGGGGAAAAAAAATCTGTATTTATTTGCTAATAGTGAGCAAATACCATGTGTGAACCCCTTTCATTCCCTATTTGAACAAACCAGCTGTCAAAAAAAAAAAAGGCATGTAGGAATTGTGAACACGCTAAATGGCTACTTAGATCAATTGGAAGTTATAGTTAATTTTTGACAATAGTATTATAGTTGTGTTAAGAAAAGGAATCCTTATCTTAAAGGTATTAAAGTAGTTGTACTTGTAATGGTATGTCTGGGATTTGCTTCAATCTAATTGCGTGTAAGGGATCCAGAGAAAGCGAGATTGGTTGTATGTTAATTGTTAAAACTGTGTATGGGTATATAGGGCATCATAATACTAGTTTCTCATCTTTCATATGTGTTTGAGACTTTCCATTAAAAGATTCTAAAGAGCCCTGAAATAAATAAGTGTAATTTTTAAACTTTTTAGTGGAGGCGTCCAATAGATAGCAGGGAAATTTGAGATTGGTAAGAGAATTCAACATTATAGATACATATGACCATATACTTGAAGCCATGTGTGCGTCCATATACATGGAAATAACTGAATTTATCAAAAGTGAGAGGAGATTGGCTAACAATCTCCAGATTTGAGGGTAAGGAGAAGAAAAAAGCTAGAGAAGGAATGATCTGTAATATCGAAAAATACAGTTCACTGGAGGTGAGTTTCACATTAAAGGATATCTAACCTTATGCAGGGATTACTCAGAAATTCTTACTGAGAAAAAGTCATTACTTTCAGCCAGAAGGAGGTTTCAGTAGAGTGGCGGATGAGTAAGCCAGGTTGGCAAGGGACATGGAGAGAATCTAAGGCAGTGAAGATGAGAGAGGCAATAACTGGATAGGATACCTTGCTCAAGGAAAAAGCCCAGGTTTTCTTTAGTTTATAGGCATCTGAGTGGTTTTATGCAGGAGGAATCTGTCAAAGAGCAAGAAGTTAAAGAACCCAGGAAGAAGGAGATTGAAACAAAAGCAAGAGTAAAGTGCAAACTAGAGGGAGCAAACAGGTGGAGTGAAGATAGAAATTTTAAAGTACAGAGATATTGAAGGAATTCACTCCGTCTGACTTGTAAGTAAATCATGTTATGGTTGATGCAGAGGTCCAGGCCCAAACTAGGAACCAGAGAAGTAGAAAAAAGATCCTATTTAAAAGTAAGATTTGTTTATGACTTTACTATCTTTTGTAACCCTTGTCCTTTTTTTAATGAGTAGTAAGTTGAGGTAAATGTCCACACATTGAATTAGGCATAGTAAATCTTCTGTGTACCTGTGTGTCTACAGAAATCATGTTTCCTAAAAGTATTTGAGAGTAAAAATCCAATGTATTAGAGAAGTATATTATTTGCAAGGTTACTGAAGACCTTTTCGTTCTCTTTTTCTTTTTTTCTGTGTCCCTGTTCCCCTAAAGTGCCTAGTTCTTCTCTGTCTGGTACACATTCGGCATTTGTCTTGGTTTTCTCTTAGTAACACACTCTAATTAGCATTGATTTCTGATAATGTTAGTAAATTGTAAGCTTCAGGTTACAGGTATTACAGCTGAGTAATCGTGTACGTTTTAAACTTTGGGTGTAATTTCACTTAATTTTTTAATACTGAAATATGGATATAATCTTATTAACATGTAACTGCTGCATTGATACTTTTTTTCTAGATTGTTGGATTTGTGGTTGAAAAATCCATTTAATTATGTTTTAATCCTTAACTTAGAAGTTAACAGCTTGCAAACATTTGCTATTCCGGGCTCTATATTTCTCAGTATACTCTCAGGGTTTCTTTATCCCTTTCCACTAGCCTTATTTCTTGTTTGTTTGGTAAGTATTTAAAATGAAATTGGGAGGCTAGAAAAAAATAACTTTAAATAGAATGATTGGAATGATGATGGCATCCTAGTCTCTGGAAGCATAAACTTAGTTTTAAGAGGTGTTTAGTATTAAAGTAGTATTTGTTAAGTCCCTCCATAAGGAGATGTTAGAGTTTGTCTCTTTTCTAGAAGAGGGATATCACAGACTTAATTGCATTTATAGGCTCTGTTCTAGCCTTTGCTTCCAATACTGTTTTGTAATTCAAACAGTCCAAGAATGTTGTTGGTGGGCACAAGAAGTTAAGTCCCAGGGCTGGGGGGTGGTATTTTCAAGCGTAGCAATTGAAAAAATATTGGCTCTTGAGGTTTTATTCATAGGTTAATGGCTAATGTGAACTATTTGGATATAGTCTCTTAAGTTTAATCATAAGTTCCAGTTGTCTCATTTTAGTTATAATTTGGTGAGAGAAAGGACTGAATTAGATGGGTTCTTGCTCTCTGCATAAGAGGTGTTATGCAGAGTAACCTCCCTGTACGCCAAAAGAAAGAAACTAGTTGAGTTTTGCCTTAGGTGAATATATCCATGTGAGTAAGATGGAAAAGTACAAAATGCTTATGAGTTTTTGTTGTTTTCTAGTGTTCTGGACTCGGTGCCTCATTCTGCTATATGCTCTCCTATTTAGTTGGGAGGCCAGTTGTATATAAATACCTAACAGAGAAAGCAGTAAAATGGTCACAACAGGTAAACATGTATTTTTAAATTATTTGATGCAATCCTTTGGCTACTTGGGAGGTCAGTGTCTAATATCTACATAAATGAACTCTGACTCAGGGCTTTGATAAAAATGATCTTTTGGCAAAAATAAAATTAAGCAGTAGGCAAATAATGTTAATAATTTCAGATATGAATTTTTTGTGTCTATAACAGTGAATTCTTTATTCCTAGTAAGTTTAGTCAGCAGAAAAATCAAAGTGTCAATGTAAAGGCATCCATGTATTTAAACACCTCGCTTGTGTTGATGCAGGATGCTGTCAGTGGGTCTCTGAACAGCTTGTATCAGCCAGCTCCTTTAATGCATTTCGTTAGTGGGAAGAACTGTTATCTTCTGTTAGGACCTCTGCAAAGACTGCGACTGATAAATATTGATATACTACACAGGAAAGTCTAACATAGTATTGCTAAGAAAAAAGCAGAAGAAACAGATTATTAAATCAGAAATTTTATTATATATTTATCCCTTTGTTTTATAGGTTAGGAAATTAAGAGAAATTAAGCATTTTGCCCAGAATCAAAATGATTATTTATATGGCAAGATCTAGCATAAACTGCAATCAGTGCTTTTATTTCATCAGCTGAATGTTTCTGTTTGCTCATTTGTCAATGATGAATTCACTCATGTGAAGTAAATTGTAATGACAAAGATTATCTGAATTTTTTTAAAAAGTGGAGGCTAGGTTTATTGATACTAGCCCTTCCTTTATAGGAAGTTAAAAGCTTTAAAAAGTTGACCGCTGGATATCTTATATATAGTTATAAATTTAATTTTGCCTTTTTAGGTTTAAAATGTTGTTGAGCCATATTATCTAGGCTGATATAAAACCATCTTTAATAGTGTAACATTATGCTGTAAACACAATCATAAAAACTTTCATCTGATGTTATTTAGATCTGATAATGAACATTTGATGAGTAGTTCATTGTCATTTTCAAACTCCTTTTTTGATAATTTCTGTTGGGTAAATGCTGAGCTATCAGGGATAAGAATTTGAAATAAGGTATTTTATAATAAGCAATTTATTTTCAGGATTGGCTTTGTCTTCATTCTAATTTGTTTCTTTCTTGTCACAGGTTGAACGTCACAGAGAACATCTCATTAACTACATTATATTTTTGAGAATAACACCATTTCTGCCTAATTGGTTTATTAATATTACATCTCCTGTGATAAATGTGCCCTTGAAAGTTTTCTTTATTGGCACTTTTCTAGGTAAGGCCAAGGCCTCTCGTTCTGATCCCATAAATGTAATATTATTTTACAAAATCCAAAAGTACCCCACTAAGATTTTTTTCCCACTTTTATGGAGAACCTGCCAAGACTTTTGTCTTTGTTTATGAATTCATGCATGTTACAGAACTCATTGTTTACATGTCTAGCCGTGTCCAACTGGGGTAGGTTTATATAACTGGTGGTCACAGAGCCTGGTCTATGTAAATTGATGTTCAGAAATGTTTGTTGGATCGTGTTGATTTAAATATTTTTTTGTTACTTTTATAAAATAAGAGCACTGTCTTCTGGATATTCTTTTGGTCATACAGAATTATGCAGGACTTCTTTTTCTTTTTTTTTTTTTTTTTATGCAGGACTTCTTAACTCCGTTCTCTCCCTCAGTGGAGAGAAAAAAAAATGAAAGTGCCTCTTTTGAGTACTTTCTCCTTTGTCTTCTAATGAGGTACTTAAATAGTGAACTTTAATTTTCAATAAAGAATTGATCCTATCTTTCTTTTTATTGACATAGTACTCATTATGGGCATTACCAAAAGTATAGGGGAAATAAGGATCAACAAAAAGATTCTTGCTTTCGAGGAGCTAACACTTAATTTTGAAATTAATCAGTGGACTTAAAGATTCATTTGTATATTTTGTGAATTCTGGTAGTTCTTTTACTAAGAATATTCTGCGTTTCTTTTAAATTTAAGTGGAATTGTTTAGATATCAACAAAATAAGCATGTTCCTCAAGTGTTGAGTGTGTATTACATTAAACCTTTAAGTTAGTACTTACTGCTACTTTTAGAAGAATTCATAGACAAAGCTGAAAGTCTTAGCGGATTCTCCATAAAAGTGGAAAAAATATCTTAGTGGGGTTACTTTTGGATTTTGTAAAATAATATTACATTTATGGGATCAGAAGAGAGAATTTTTGTACTGTCTCTTTATTTTACAGATGAAATACCTAGAGATAAAATTAACTTCAGCTTTGGCTAAAGTAATTTTTCCAGTTCTGATTTTTAATAAAAATGGTGGTTTCACCATTCTTTTGTACAAAGTGCCCTTTTACTCATATATTTTGAGTATCTTTATATTTCTGAGTATCTCCTACCACTCATTTTAAATATACTTGACATTTATTTTAAATGTCAAGAGTGAATGAAAATTTACTCAATCTTATTTTCAAAGATGGAGGTTTTTCCCCAGATTTTTGAATTATAATTCTTAGATGAACATCCTTGAGACCAGATCTTTGCTTATATACATTAGTATCTCCTAAAGTTGAAATTGGCGGATCATAGCACATTCTTTTTTTAAGGCTGTTGATAAATTTTGTAAAATTATTTCCTGGAAACTTTCTTTGGGTTTTTTAATTCAATATCCTTAAGAGGTGATTATGAAAAATTGAATTCTTTATATGGAAATAAACTTGAGGGGCTTTAAATTAAATTAAAAATTTAAAAACTGTAAGTCACTGTATTCTTAAAGAAATTTTATACACACAGAATTTTAATTTTTAACAAGAATTGATTGTTTTTTTAATGTATGTTTTTACTTTTTATTTTAGGTGTTGCACCTCCCTCTTTTGTAGCAATTAAGGCAGGAACAACACTATACCAGCTTACAACAGCAGGGGAAGCTGTTTCCTGGAACTCAGTATTTGTTCTAATGATTTTGGCTCTTCTTTCTATTCTGCCAGCCATCTTCCAGAAAAAACTAAAGCAGAAATTTGAGTGAATAATCCTCTGGGTTTTAGTTTTCCCATAGTCATCATCATCATCTCAGGATTGGCAGGTTTATGTGTTACAATCACCTCTTCAGTAATTGGAACAGGAGTTTGTAAAATAAAATTTCTTATCAGATGGTTAAAATAATGCGTTTAAGTGGCAAAGGAGAGAAGAAAGTAAAAGTGGAAATTGGTATACATACTATGAAAAGTGCTGTCAGTAGTTACGATAGACATCTCTTAAATTACTATTCCAAGACTATAGGTATTAAGCATAGCAGGATAGTAGGAAATTCTTGACCCAGCTGATTAATTCAATTTAATATATTTCATGAGCTTGCCGTAAATAGTTACCCTTGACTTGATAATTTAATGTTTTTCTCTCTGTTCAGTACTATAGCTAAAATAGGAAAAGCAAATACAAAGTTCAAAAGCAAAGATACAGTATTGCTGTTCTGACTAATGTCAAGCCTTTTTTGAGAGCATAAACTTGAAAACTAAAGCTCAAAAGAGATTTACATTTTCTTCCTCTTTTTACCTTTGAGATAATAAACTTGTTTAAAAGTTGCATCTTCAGTGGACTACTGAATTTGGAAAAGATATCAAGTTATATCTATTTGGTGAACTTTATTTTTATCTTCTGTTCTAGATTATCATGGATTAGTCTGAAATTTAAAATTCTGACCAGTCTCTTTTCATCTTTTTTCTAGTTTTCAAAATATTTACACTGTGCATATACACAATTCCAATTGTATCATATTGGTGTTGATAATTTATATTCAGATAATATTTTATTACATGGTTCCCCTTTACTATCTCAAAAGGGGATCAAAAAAGCAAACATTCAAAGTATGCAGTTTTTAGATGTTAGATTAATTATATTACTTAATATTTTGAAACAAAAGCAGTGGCAGTATAACACTTAAGTGGTTGAACATAGTTTATTTGTTCCAATGACTGTAAAATTTATCAGATTTATTTATTAGTCTGGTCATTAAAGTATGTATTATGTAATTATCCTTTTTATGCATGATACATAAGAATGCCTTGTTTCATTTCTCTATTGATGGCTTTATTGTTTGGGGCTGCTTTTGATTAATGCAGTTTCCCTATTGAGGGTTTTTACTTTTTATATCTCAAAGTAAAATTAAATTCTCATATGGTAACTACTATATTTAAATAGTCCTGGAAAAACCAAACAGCTTTTTGCTGCTTCCTTAATGGTAATACCCTCGATTCCTTGATTCTAGGACATGAAGTGCTCTGTCAGTTTTACCTTCACCCAAGACTGTCATGTTGAAAAGTACTTTAGCTGTGGAAGAAATCCTTCTATGTTTTTATTGTGAGAGGTATGATCAGCCTCAAAGCCTGTTTCTACTGTATAATGTGGACTGATTATTTTTTCTATCACAGTATTAACAAATGGATTTATTGTAAATACAAAGAAAATATATTCATTAATATACTATTCTTATGTCACCTGGCCTTTTGTGTGAAATTATTTATTGTTATTTCTAGCAGGGTTTTCTTCCTTTCTTATCAACCAGAGACTGATAAAGCTTTCATTATTTTTACAAGCAAACTTAAAACATAGCCTTTTTGGACAAAGCTCACTAAATATTACTGTATAAAATGTAATTGAGTAAATTTTTATCAGACTTTTAAAAATAAAAGTAAGAGTATGGACTCAGGAGCAGCCTGTTTACTCCATTATGTATATATTGTACTTACTCTATTCTCAGAGTATTTTCCCTATTCGTCTCATTGATCTTTTCCCTTTCCTAATTGTTTTTTCTGTTAGAAAACTGTAGCTGTCATTTAAGGTGGGGTATGTTTTCTCCTCCCAAGAGAATATCCAGTCTTTCCACATTCATCATCATTGACTGTCAAGAAAGAGCCTTCTGCAGGCTGTACCCTAAATGCAGTTGATGGCCTGTATTCATGGATTCACAGACTTGGCCTGATGCCAGATGTAGATTCAAGCTTCAGCCATATCTTGAAGACAGTTACATAGTAATAAGCACCAGAGAGTATGTGAATAGTGAGGAGGCCAGCAAACTAACTAGGGAAGCTGACTTAGTGAGACTGCTCCTTCTTAGTTAATGGTCTCTGTCTGGAAGTCTATTACTTTGAGTGTAATATTTCTAAGGTATTTAACAAATGTAAATTAAAATGTAAGAAGAATAAATTGTACTGAAAAAACCTCAAATATAGCACTTGGGATTTCTTTCATGGAAGTTTGTATTGAACAAAAATATTCTTTTGAAATTCTGATGCACATTTTCACCTATAAGAACAAAGAAAAAAAATATTAAACCTTTAATTTTTATATTTGGCTTTGGAGAAGCTTAAAGCATTTAAATTTTAAATTGTAGAGGTAAGTACAAGTAAACATTTATTTAAGTAGTTTATGTAATGATTTCTCTATAAAGCCATCTTTTTAAAGTTCTCTTTGGCTTTTTGAAAATGAGTAGAACAAGTCAAAAGGGCTGAAACTTCCTGGTATTTATTTATTTATTTATTTTTCCCTTTACAGCCAAATGTTTTTTTGTAAAACAGGGGCTTGATTTTCTTTCTTTCTTTTTTTTTTTTTTAATTTATTTATTATTTTTTTTTTTTGGTCATACATTGATATGAATCAGCCATAGATTTACACGTATTCCCCATCCTGATCCCCCCTCCCACCTCCCTCTCCACCCGATTCCTCTGGGTCTTCCCAGTGCACCAGGCCGGAGCACTTGTCTCATGCATCCCACCTGGGCTGGTGATCTGTTTCACCATAAATAGTATACATGCTGTTCTTTTGAAATATCCCACCCTCACATTCTCCCACAGAGTTCAAAAGTCTGTTCTGTATTTCTGTGTCTCTTTTTCCATTTTGCATATAGGGTTATCGTTACCATCTTTCTAAACTTCCTGGTATTTAAATAATCGTTCATTGATTGTAGTTCAGGTGTTTGAAGGTGGGTCTTATTGCAGTTTCAATGCTCTATTCTGATTTTTGCCTTTTCCCTTTTTTCTTCCTTTCCTGGGAAAAACTTGCTAAGCTGGGTGACTTAAGGGATATTGTTTAAGCTCTAGGCCTCATTTTTCTCATCTGGACTAAGTGAACTCCAGGTTCTTTACAGGTCAGACATGATAGGATTTTCTGAAATTAACGAGATATGTTAATAGGCCCTTCTAACTAAAAATACTAAATTAAGCAATCCCTTGTCTAGCTTGTTTTATAGCTGACGTGTGCTTTCACATCATCACATTTAGATAAATTAACCATTTGTAATGAAATACTTGAGAAAACAAAGCAAAAGCTATTCCCATTTGGTTACTTTACTAGTAGTATAGAGCAGGGTAAAATAGTAATTGTTACAGGAACTAAAAGGACTCTTCTGAAGAGTCTTCATCCTAGCAAAGACTTGGTATTAAAAAGAGAAACCACAATCTCAAGTTTGATGACCACTTCAAGTTAGCAGGAATGGTACTTTGAGAATAAAATGTGGGGGAACTCACTGAACTCCTATATTACATTTGGGGGGCTTTCATGTAAAGTTCAGTATCATCTAGCATTTAGAGATCTGCCAAGTGGGCACTCATCATCATGACTGAACTGTTAGATAAAGAGTGCTGGGGAGTAGAAATTGATCCAGTGTTAGCCTCTGATAGCTCTGGAATACCACCTGAAAGTCTAATGGGGTTTTTGAAAACTACTCTTGAGATCAATATTATAAAACTGGAAGCTGAGAGGGAAATACACTATATTTTGAATGGAAAACAACCCACATTATAGCATTGTCTCTCTAGAGTGAATCTGTGAAAATCTTCATCACAAAATTATAGTATGGAAGATGGTCTTTTGCCCAGCATCACCTGAAGACAATGGATTCTTTCCTAGAAACCTGTCTTTCCTGGAAAGCTAACAGGGCCAAGGCAGACATGAGTGTGCTGAGTTAAGACCCCTACCTTACTTTCACCTTTGAGACAGGGTTTCCTGATGACTGGATGAGCACTCTGGGGCCTGCATTGGAATTCATGTTAGAACAGCAGTCAAAGTTTGTGTGTAATTGTATGTGCCAACTTGTCTGCCCTGGGTCCTCCTGGTTCTCAGGCCTTCAAACTATACCATCGACTTTCCTGGGTCTACAACTTGCAAACAACAGATCATAGGATTTCTCAGTCTCCATAATCACATGAGCCAATACTTTATACATGTCTCTTACTGGTTCTGTTACTTTGGGTTTTTTTTGTTTTGTTTGGTTCTGTTACTTTGGAGAGTCCTAATTCAAGGTTATAGGCTACTGTTAAAAAAGTGAAAGTCGCTCAGTCATGTATGACCGCGACCCCGTGGACTATACAGTCCATGGAATTCTCCAGGCCAGAATACTGGAGTCAGTAGCCTTTCCCTTCTCCAGGGGATCTTCCCAACCCAGGGATCTAACCCAGGTCTCCTGCATTGCAGGCAGATCCTTTACTAGCTGAGGCACGAGGGAAGTCCAAGAGTACTGGAGTGGGTAGCCTGTCTCTTCTCCAGTGGATCTTCCCAACCCAGAAATTGAACTGGGGTCTCCTGCATTGCAGGCGGATTCTTTACCAACTGAGCTATGAGGCTACATGCCTACTGTTAACTGGAGACATTTTGAAAAGAAATAGTGACAGGTATTGCAGAGAAAAATTGGAATTCCTGATAGAATTTGGAAATGATGAAACAATAGTGATTGATGGAAAAACAATTAGAATTATACATGGTCATCAAGAAATTATATGTGGTCTCAAAGGTGCACATGTCTATGTCAAGGTTGTGGTAAGCATGTGTCCTTAAGTAAGATATTTGGTAATGTGGCTAATTGTCAGAATTTATGTCTATAGTTTGTGGCTACTACACAAAAATAGGAAAAATCTC
Organism: Cervus elaphus; assembly: GCF_910594005.1. Taxonomy (NCBI): domain Eukaryota; kingdom Metazoa; phylum Chordata; class Mammalia; order Artiodactyla; family Cervidae; genus Cervus; species Cervus elaphus. The sequence goes on from NC_057815.1 coordinate 56,440,921, forward strand.
TACCTATAAGTAAGACTTGGGAGACTTTGCCTCAAGTCATGTGATAAAGGTGCTATCAAATGCATTTTGGGACATCAGGCCTAGCTGGAGTCAAACATTATAGGATCCATTTTTAGTGACATTTAAATGTGGAAACTTAACATTCAACCTGAGGCTTGGGAGACACTTGAATTATCTTTCTTAGGTCTCAAATTTGGGTGGAGAAGCAGGATGTCACACTTGTTATCTTTAGATAACAATTCTAGCCAGCTTTGTTGGGAAGAGAGGGATCAGTTCAAATTTGAGCTGGAATTGAGTTTACAGATCTGATGAGTAAAGTTCTGGGCAATGAAAATAAATACATTCCTTATCTGTTAGTCACGTTCAGTTCAGTTCAGTTGCTCAGTCCTGTCTGACTCTGTGACCAAATGGACTGCGGCACTCCAGGCTTCCCTATCACCAACTCCCAGAGCTTGCTCAAACTCATGTCCATTGAGTTGGTGATGCCATCCAACCATCTCATCCTCTGTCATCCCCTTCTCCTCCTGCCTTCAATCTTTCCCAGAATCTGGGTCTTTTCCAATGAGTCACTCCTTCACATCAGGTGGCCAAAGTATTGGAGTTTCAGCATCAATCTTTCCAATGAATATTTAGGACTAATTTCCTTTAGGATTGACTGGTTTGATCTCCTTGCAACCAAAGGACTCTGAAGAGTCTTTTCCAACACCACAGTTCAAAAGCATCAATGCTTCGGCACTCAGCTTTCTTCATGGTCCAACTCTCACATCCATACATGACTACTGGAAAAATCATAGCTTTGACTAGATGGACCTTTGTTGGCAAAGTAATGTCTCTGCTTTTTAACATGCTGTCTATGTCCATAAGGGTGGTATCATCTGCATATCTGAGGTTATTGATATTTCTTTCAGTGATCTTGATTCCAGCTTGTGCTTCATCCAGCCTGGCATTTCCCATGATGTACTCTGCATGTAAGTTAAATAAGTAGGGTGACAGTATACAGCCTTGACATACTCCTTTCCCAATTTGGAACCAGTCTGTTGTTCCATGTCCAGTTCTAACTATTGCTTCTTGACCTGCATACAGATTTCTCAGGAGGCAGGTAAGGTGGTCTGATATTCCCATCTCTTGAAGAATTTTCCACAAGTTTGTTGTGATCCACACAGTCAAAGGCTTTAGCATAGTCAAGAAGTAGATGTTTTTTTCTGGAATTCTGTTGCTTTTTCTATGATTCAATGGATGTTGGCAATTTGATCTCTGGTTCCTCTACCTTTTCTAAATCTAGTTTGAACATCTGAAAGTTCTCAGTTCACGTACTGTTGAAGCCTAGCTTGGAGAATTTTGAGCATTACTTTGCTAGCACGTGAGATGAGTATAATTTTGTGTGGTAGTTTGAACATTCTTTGGCATTGCCTTTCTTTGGGTCTGGAATAGAAACTGACCTTTTCCAGTCCTGTGGCCACTGCTGAGTGTTCCAAATTTGCTGGCATGTTGAGTTTTGCACTTTGACTACGTCATCTTTTAGGATTTGAAGTAGCTCAGCTGCATTCCATCACCTCCGCTAGCTTTGTTCATAGTGATGCTTCCTAAGGCCGACTTGACTTCACATTCCAGGATGTCTGGCTCTAGGTGAGTGATCACACCATCATGGTTATCTGGATCATGACTGTGTGGATCACAATAAACTGTGGAAAATTCTGAAAGAGACGGGAATACCAGACCACCTGACCTGCCTCTTGAGAAATCTGTATGCAGGTCAGGAAGCAACAGTTAGAACTGGACATAGAACAACAGACTGGTTCCAAATAGGAAAATGAGTACATCAAGGCTGTATATTGTCACCCTGCTTATTTAACTTATATGCAGAGTACATCATGAGAAATGCTGGGCTGGATGAAGTACAAGCTGGACTTAAGATTGCTGGGAGAAATATCAATAACTGCAGATATGCAGATGACACCACCCTTAAGGCAGAAAGTGAAGAGGAACTAAAGAGCCTCTTGAAAGTGAAAGAGGAGCATGAAAAATTTGGCTTAAAGTTCAACATTCAGAAAACTAAGATCATGGCATCCGTTCCCATCACTTGATGGCAAATAGATGGGGAAACAGTAGGAACAGTGGCTGACTTTATTTTGGGGGACTTCAAAATCACTGCAGATGATGACTGCAGCCATGAAATTAAAAGACGCTTACTCCTTGGAAGGAAAGTTATGACCAACCTAGACAGCATATTAAAAAGCAGAGACATTCCTTTACCAACAATGGTCCATCTTGTCAAGGCCATGGTTTTTCCAGTGGTCATGTATGGATGTGAGAGTTGGACTATAAGGAAAGCTGAGCGCCAATGAATTGATGCTTTTGAATTGTGGTGTTGGAAAAGATTCTTCAGGGTCCCTTGGACTACGAGGAAATCCAACCAGTCCATCCTAAAGGAGATCAGTCCTGAGTGTTCATTGGAAGGACTGATGTTGAAACTGAAACTCCAATACTTTGGCCACCCGATGTGAAGAGCTGACTCATTGAAAAAACCCTGATGCTGGGAAAGATTGAAGGCTGGAAGAGAAGGGACAACAGAGGATGAGATGGTTGGATGGCATCACCGACTCAATGGAGATGAGTTTGAGTAGACTCCAGGAGTTGGTGATGAAAAAGGAGGCCTGGCGTGCTGTGATCCATGGGATCGCAAAGAGTCTGATAGGAGTGAGCAACTGAACTGAACTGAAGGAAGCCCTAGACATCAATTTGGCTCAGTTGTGTGTGTGTGGGAAGGCTTGATTGCAAATTAAACAGGCCTAGCAGGTTGTAGAATATTTGTGGAAGGCTCTGAGAAAACAAAGGGCTGCTTAATTAGGGGAATGGAGGAGGAGAGTGGGTGGAGCAGAAACACTAACCCATTTGTTACTGTTGTGGAAGCCCCTCTGTTGGGGGTAAACTGCGCTCATGTAGAGCTACTGTCAATGAAACAAATAAAGTACAATTGTCTATATCTTGTAGGCATTTGCTCAGCATTTACATTCTAGAGATCACATACTCACCACTTAGCCACCAGACTAAAGGAAACTGGGATGCTGATAGGAAGGGGAAATCAATTTAACTTAAGGAAAAAGCCACAAGGGGAAAATTAGAAACGAGAGGAGCTAGATTGCTTGATACCTGTGATCAGGAAGATTGAAGGTCATATATACACATCCTCTCCCGTAACAGTGATAGGAACTCTGAAATGAGATACTGAAGCGGTCAGGAAGACCATCTGATGACATGCACTATCAGGATGTGGGACAGAGACAAATGGGACCTGATTCTGAGGGTGCAGAGAGTGGCAGAAGACCCTGCCTAGGAACTTGCCCAATTTGGAGGTTTTGCTGTTTTATCCAGAAAGACTGCTAAATGTCTAAGCTTGAGAGCTCCCAATTTTGCTCTTCTGTCAGTCTTTCTCTTAAAAACAGCTCCATTCACACATTCAGTTTTCTGTGTCAAACATTTAGTAGCTATTCTTTATTCTTCATCCCGAATTCAGTCCATCAGCCCAACTTTTCACTTGTACCTCCAGAACTCTTGAATCCAACTACTTCTTCTGTCTTTATTGCTGGCATTGCAGTTAGTCCAAGTTCATCATTATACTGAACTTCAATAAATTTCTCATTTGTCTGCCTTTTGCCAGGCCTACTCCTCTACCTCCATTTTCTATGCAGCAGCCAGCATGACTTCTTAAAAACTCAAGTTACCTATAAAGATTGTGAATAGCATAGCCTGCTGGCATTCTGTCCAAAATCAGCCCATGGAAAAATAAGAGAAGCAAGAAAGAGGCACAAACATCATGAGTAATCTCTGGGGTGAATGAAAGCATTAACCTCTCAGTATATGTGCCTGCACACTTGTGCTCACTAGTACTAATTAATAGCTAGAGCCATGGGGGAGGACCGGAGAGCAATGAGATGATGGGTTAAAACTTTTTTTAAAGAGAACTAACCATTTTAGGAACTTCTCTGGTGCTTCAGTGGTTAAGAGTCCACATTGCAACGCAGGGGACCCGGGTTTGATCTCTGGCCAGGGAACTAACAACCCACATGCCCCAGGGCTAGCGAGCCCTTACGCTGCAAATATAGAGCCCGTGTGCCACAACTGAAAGCCCAAGTGCTTCAGTGGAGACCCAGCACAGCCTCCTCCCCACCCCCGAAGAAAGAACCATTTATTTTTTCGACCATGGCACAAGACATGTGAGATTTCTTCTACCAGGAACCGAACCTATGCCCCGTGAAGTGGAAACAGTCTTAACCACTGGACAGCCAGGGAAGTCCTGGGTTAAAAGTTTTGAAGTTAAATTTTTCCTTTTCTTGCATTAAATAATAGCCTAGATTTCCTGGACCACTGAGACAAAAAGAGGATAGTGTGTAAGTGCTGCCGCGTGAAGAACTGAAGAGTACAGGGCCTAACAGTTCTCAACATTCACTTCTCTCCACCCATGCACCCCCACCACCCCCAATCCAGGACTGAGGAATCATAAACCAAGGAGACTACCTGCTACACTGGAGTTTCTTTTCAACAGTTTATCAGTAAATCCCTGACCTGAGAAGTGGCCTAATAAAGTGGCAGTAAAAGGAACTTGGTATCTAAGCCTTTCTACCCTGGAAATTATTCCATCCTCTCTCTTTAAATTCACTAAGAGATACTGAGACTTGGCCTTCAGTCCCTACACAGTAGATATTAACAGAAAAAGTAACTAATACCAGGAGAACATGGAATCATTAACCAAGATAGAAAAAAATCACTAAGAAATCACCTAAGAAAAAAAATCACTATGAAAGAAAGACAAAAAATTGAACAATGTATAAAGCTTAAAACAGTTATTGGAGCAGATAAACTTTAAACAATGTATTCAAAATAGTAAATGTATTATTAATATGATGTAGGAACAAGAAATCATAAAGAATTAGGTAAAATATTAAATAGATATATAATAATTGAAATAAAAATATAATACATGAATACTTAAAAATATTTTTAAGTGAAAGAATTGAAAGATATACCATGTAATTCTAAATCAAAAGAAAATTGGAATGCCTATGGCTGATTCATGTTGATGTTTGGAGAAACCAATACAATTCCATAAAGCAATTATCCTTCAATTTAAAAATAAATAACTTAAAAAAAAAGAAAGCTGGAGTATTTGACGAAATAGACTTAAAGGCAAAAATACCATAGCTGATAAGCATATTATATACTAGGAAAAAAGAACAGATTGGAAGATACAATGATTTTAAGCATCGATTCAGTTCAGTTCAGTTCAGTCGCTCAGTCATGTCCGACTCTTTGCGACCCCATGAATCGCAACATGCCAGGCCTCCCTGTCCATCAACAACTCCCGGAGTTTACTCAAACTCATGTCAGTTGAGTCGGTGAAGCCATCCAGCCATCTCATCCTCTGTCGTCCCCTTCTCCTCCTGCCCCCAATCCCTCCCAGCACCAGGGTATTTTCCCATGAGTCAACTCTTCGCATGACGTAGCCAAAGTATTGGAGTTTCAGCTTCAGCATCAGTCCTTCCGATGAACACCCAGGACTGATCTTTAAGCATAGATGCGTTAAAAACGTAACTTCAAAAAAAACCAATCATAGTTTCAAAAGATAAAACGCAACCACCTATAGAACTGTGGGGGAAATGGATAGATTAATTGTGGTTGGAGATTTTAACACATCCCTCTCAGAAACTGATAAACAAGCATTTAATATATGAAAAGGAAATTAATAAATTAAAGCATGTATATATATGATGGGCCTCCCAGGTGGCGCTAGGTGGTAAAGAACCTGTTTGATCCCTGGGTTGGGAAGATCCCCTGGAGGAGGGCTAGGCAACCGTCTCCAGTATTCTTGCCTGGAGAATCCCATGGACAGAGGAGCCTGGCAGGCTACAGTCCATGGGGTTGCAAAGAATCAGACATGATTGAAGTGACAGCACCCATGCATGCACATATGTATGATACATATGTAGAACTGCACACCCAAAAAAGAATACATATTCTTTCTGAACACAAGCAAAATCTCTCAAAAACAGGCCACAGAGGAAGTTTCAATAAGTCAAAAGATTGGTATCAGACAATCTTTATACTGCAGTGAATATAGAAATTAATAACAAAAAGACAACTTAAAAATCCAATTTGTGTAGTAAAGGAAACCATAAAGAATATTATGAAACACTTGAAGGACAACACATATGTTGAAACTTGTGGAACACAACAAGCATAGTACTCAAAGTAAGATTGATTAAACACACTTAAATATTACATCAGAGAACAACATTAAAATTTGAAAAATCAACATAATCTACTTAACAGTCTGAAGAAGAAAATTCATTTATTATTTCAATTGATGCAGAAAAAGCACTTGGCAAAATTCAGCAGCATGTCATGACAAAAACTGTCAGAAAGATAAAAATAGAGAGGAACTTTAAGTTATAGAAAGCAACAGCTAACTAAAAAAATACAGTTACTATTACACTTTCTGGTGAAAGATTGAACGTTTCCCCCTAGATCAGGAACAAGACAAGGATGCTCACTCTCACCACTTTATGTAACAGTGTTAGAAGTTTTAGCTAGTAAAATGAAGTAGAAAAGAGGATAAAAAGCATACAGATTAGAAAGGAAGAAACAAAACTGTCCCTATTTGCATATGACAAGATAATTTCCAAAGAAAATACAAGGGAATTGATGCCCCCCCCCCAAAAAAAGCCTAGAATTACTAAGTGAGTTCAGCAAGGTTGCACTTCTTAATTTTTTTTTGTTTTTAAGGTTGCATTTCTATATACTAGCACTGAACACATGGAAATTGAAATTAAAAATATAATACCATTTATAATCACTCAAAATGAAATAAGTTTAAATCTGACAAAATATATACAGGACTTGCACACTGAAAACAACACAATGCTGTTGAGAAAGGAGAAGAGACATACCATCACCATGGACTGGGAGACTCAACATTATAAAGATGTCCTTAATGTCTCAGCAAGATATTTTGTAGGTATAGATAAGATTACTTCAAAACTTAAATGGAAAGGCAAAGGAACTAGAGTAGCTAACACAATCTCAAAAAAGTAGAATGAAGTAGGAGGAATCACTCTATCCCATTTCAAGACTTATTATATAGCTACAATAATCAAGACAGTGTGGGTCCTTGGCTAAGAGGAGACTCTGCCTTGGGCCCGCCGGTGTAATAAACTGCACTCCACTATCTGCATTGTCCTTCTGAGTGAGTTTGTTTCCCGGAAAGTGTGGCTATAACATTTGGTGCATTGGCCGGGAAACTCCTCACTTTGAGGAGACAGGTCTCATTTGAGGCCACCCAGAGGCTTTGTAGCTTGAATCTCCTAGAGGGGGGAAGGCGCCTCGCCCCTCTGGAAGGATTCTGCTTCTCAACGCCCGGACCTCTCACGTCAGCAGGTAGTGGACGGCAGCAGGGGAACTGAGAACTCAGGTGAGGAGGAGCCCACCCGGCAGGGTGGAAGAGGGGGCCTGATCACCCCCCTGGGAGGGACTAGAAGGAGCGGGGACCCACAGGAGCCTGGAATAGGCAGGCGGCGATTGCTTGGTACACAGGTCTACGAGCGTGCTAGGGTTTAGGAAGGAAATTTGTGAAGGTCATTTAGGAGGTGTGTCCACGCTGTCTCCAGGAAAGTTATTACCAAGTGATCTCCAGGGATTAGAAGAAGAAGAAGAAAAAAAAGACAGTGTGATATTGGCAGAGGGACAGATACATAGATCAATGGAACAGAATAGAGAACACAGGAGGAGAACCACACAAACATGCCCAACTGATTTTTTTTTTTTTTGCCCAACTGATTTTTGACAAAGGTGGAAAATCAACTCAAGGGAAGAAAGATAGCCTTTTAAACAAACGATGCTGGAGCAATTTGGACATTCATGGGCAAAAAAAAAAAAATCCTCTAAATAAACACCAAAATGGAAATTAACTATAATTAAATAACTTGAATGTAAAATGTAAAATTAAAACTTAGAAAAAAATATAAGAGAAAGTCTTTGTTACCCAAAACTAGGCAAGGTTCTCAGACTTGACAGCAGAAACATGATACATAAAAAGAAGAACTGATAGATTGTACTTCAATTTTTAAAATGTTTACAAAAGATCTTTCTATGAGGATGACAAGACAAGATACAGAATTGGAGAAAAATTTGCATGCCACATCCAAAATAGCCTTTATATCTAGAATATATGAAGAAATCTCAAAATTCAACAGTGAAAAAAAAACAAATCCAACAATGCAATTAGAAAATGGGTGAAAGATCTGAACTAATATTTGGTCAGAAATGATATACAGATGACAAATAAGCACATGAAAAGATATTCAACATAATTAATCACTAGAATACTGCAAATTGAGCCACAATGAGGTATTCTTACACAACTATCTGAGTGACTAAATAAAAAATAGTGGTGATACTAAATATTGACAAGAATGTGGAGAAGCTAGATCGTTTGTTTATACGTTGCTGGTGGAACTGTTAAATAGTATACTAATCTGGAAAACAGTTTTGGAGTTTCTTAAATATGGAACTATCATCAGTTTAGTTCAATCGCTCAGTCGTGTCCAACTGTTTTTGACTCCGTGGACTGCAGCACTCCAGGCTTCCCTGTCCATCACCAATTCCCGGAGCTTGCTCAAACTCATGTCTATCAAGTCGGTGATGCCATTCAACCATCTCATCCCCTGTCATCCCCTTCTCCTCCTGCCTTCAATCTTTCCCAGCATCAGGATCTTTTCCAATAAGTCAGATTTTTGCATCAGGTGGCCAAAGTATTAGAGCATCAGCCTCAGCATCAAGTCCTTCCAATGAATATTCAGGACTGATTTCCTTCAGAATTGACTGGTTGGATCTCCTTGCTGTCCAAGGGACTCTCGAGTCTTCTCCAACACCACAGTTCAAAAGCATCAATTCTTTGGCACCAAGCTTTCTTTATGGTCCAACTCTCATATCAGTACATGACTACTGGAAAAACCATAGCTTTGGCTAGATGGACCTTTGCTGGCAAAGTAATGTCTCTGCTTTTTAATAAGCTGTCTAGGTTGGTCATAACTTTTCTTCCAAGGAGCGAGTGCCTTTTAATTTCATGGCTGCAGTCATCAACTGCAGTGATTTTGGAGCCCCAAAAAATAGTCTCTCGCTATTTCTGTTGTCTCCCCATCTATTTGCCATGAAGTGATGGGACAGGTTGCCATGATCTAAGTTTTTGAATGTTGAGTTTTAAACCAGCTTTTTCACTCTGGTCTATCACTTTCATCAAGAGGCTGTTCAGTTCCTCTTCACTTTCTGCCATAAGGGTGATGTCATCTGCATATCTGAGATTATTGATATTTCCCCTGGCAGTCTTGAATCCAGCTTGTGCTTCATCCAACCTGGCATTTTGCATGGTGCATATAAGTTAAATAAGCAGGGTGACAATCCACAACCTTGATGTACTCCTTTCCCAATTTGGAACCAATCTGTTTTTCCATGTCCAGTTCTAACTATGGCTTCTTGACCCGCACACAGATTTCTCATCAGGCAGGTAAGGTGGTCTGGTATTTCCCTCTCTTGAGGAATTTTCCAGTTTGTTGTAATCTACATAGTCAAAAGATGGTTTGTGATCTACACAGTCACATGATGGTATGATCACTCACCTAGAGCCAGACATCCTGGAATGTGAAGTCAAGTGGGCCTTAGGAAGCATTACTATGAACAAAGCTAGTGGAGGTGATGGAATTCCAGTTGAGTTCTTTCAAATCCTAAAAGATGATGCTGTGAAAGTGCTGCACTCAATATTCCAGCAAATTTGGAAAACTCAGCAGTGGCCACAGGACTGGAAAAAGTCAGTTTTCGTTCCAATCCCAAAGAAGTGCAATGCTAGAGAATGTTCAAACTACTGCACAGTTGCACTCATCTCACATGCTAGCAAAGTAATGCTCAAAATTCTCCAATCCAGGCTTTAACAATACGTGAACTATGAACTTCCAGATGTTCAAGCTGGATTTAGAAAAGGCAAAGGAACTAGAGATCAAATTGCCAACATCTGTTGGATCATTGAAAAAGCAAGAGAATTCCAGTAAAACATCTGCTTCTGCTGTATTGATTACACCAAAGCCTTTAATTGTAGATCACAACTAACTGTGGAAAATTCTTCAAGAGATGGAAATATCAGACCACCTGACCTGCCTCCTGAGAAATCTGTATGCAGAAGTAACAACTAGAACTGGACATGGAACAACAGACTGGTTCCAAATTGGGAAAGGAGTACGTCAAGGCTATATATTGTCACCCTGCTTATTTAACTTATATGCAGAGTACATCATGCAGAAGGCCAGGCTAGATGAAGCACAAGCTGGAATCAAGATTTCCAGGGGAAATATCAATAAGCTCAGAAAAGCATGTGACACCACCCTTACGGCAGAAAGTGAAGAAGAACTGAAGAGCCTCTTGATGAAAGTGAAAAACCAGAGTGAAAGATCTGGCTTAAAACTCAACGTTCAGAAAACTAAGATCATGGCAACCAGTCCCATTCTTCATGGCAAATAGATGGGGAGACAATGGGAACAGTTTAATTTTCTTAATTTTCTTGGACTCCAAAATCACTGCAGATGGTGACTGCAGCCATGAAATTAAAAGACACTTGCTCCTTGGAAGAAAAGTTATGACCAACCTAGATAGCATATTAAAAAGCAGAGACATTACTTTGCCAGCAGATTTCCATCTAGTCAAAGCTATGGTTTTTCCAGTAGTCATGTACAGATATGAGAGTTGGACCATAAAGAAAGCTGGGTGCCGAAGAACTGATGCTTTTGAACTGTGGTGTCAGAGAAGACTAAAGAGTCCCTTGGATGGCAAGGAGATCCAACCAGTCAATTCTGAAGGAATTCAGTCCTGAATATTCATTGGAAGGACTTGATGCTGAAGCTGAAGTTCTAATACTTTGGCCACCTGATGCGAAAATCTGACTCATTGGAAAAGACCCTGATGCTGGGAAAGATTGAAGGCAGGAGGAGAAGGGGATGACAGAGGATGAGATGATTGGATGGCATCACCAACTCTATGGACATGAGTTTGAGCAAGCTCCGGGAATTGGTGATGGACAGGGAAGCCTAGCATGGTGCAGTCCATTGGGTCACAAAGGGTTGGACATGAGTGAGCAACTGAGCTGAACATAGTCAAAGGCTTCGGCGTAATCAATAAAGCAGAAGTAGATGTTTTTCTGGAATTTTCTTGTTTTTTCAATGATCCAATGGATGTTGGCCATTTGATCTCTGGTTCCTCTGCATTTTCTAAATCCAGCCTGAGCATCTGGATGTTCTTGTTTCACATACTATTGAAACGTGGCTTGGAGAATTTTGAGCATTACTTTGCTAGCATGTGAGATGAATGCAATTGTGCAGTAGTTTGAACATTCTTTGGCATTGTCTTTCTTTGGGATTGGAATGAATACTGGCCTTTTCCAGTCCTGTGGCCATTGCTGAGTTTTCCAAATTTTCTGGCATATTGAGTGCAGCACTTTCACAGGATTTGAAATCTTTTAGGATTTGAAATAGCTTTTAGGATTGGAATATCATATAATCCACCAACTGAGCTCCTAGGCCTTTATCCCAGAGAAACGCAGACTGTTCACAAAGAAATTTGCATATAAATATATATAACAGCTTTATTCATAATAACCCCAAACTGGAAACAATGTAAATGTCTTTTAATGGGTGAACCATTAAACTGTGTCCCATCTATTTAATGGAATACTGCACAGCAATAATAATCAGTTATTGATTCATGAATCACCTGAGTTAATCTCCAGAGAGCTATACTAAGTGAAAAAAAGCCAGTCACAATATAATAGATATGATACATCTGTGTAACATTCTAGAAATGACAAAATTATATACATGGATAGATACTAGTGGTTGCCAGAGACTAAGGAAAGGGTAGATGTAGGACAGAAATGGGTGTGGCTATAAAAGGATCACATTAGAAATTGCTGTAGCATGGAAGTGTTCTGTATCTTGACAGTAACAATGTTGATATTCTGGTTGTGGTATTGCTTTGCGTGGTATTGCTTTGCAAGGTATTGCTTTTGGAGGGAACTGGGTAAAAAGTAAATGAGATCTCTCCATGTTATTTTTTAAGTGAAAGTTGCTCAGTTGTATCCAACTCTTTGCTACCGCACAGGCCGGGCTCCTCTGTCCATGGAATTCTCCAGGCAAGAATACTGTGGGTTGCGGTTCCTTTCTTCAGGGGATCTTCCCGACCCAGGGATCAAACCCAGGTCTACCGCATTGCAGGCAAATTCTTTACCATCTGAGCCACCAGGAAAGCCCCATTATTTTTTAAAGCAACACATAAATCTACAGTTATCTCGGAAAAAATGCTTAGTTAAAAAACAAACAAAATGCAGTACATTGTTAAAAAACCAAAACCAAAATGATGGAACTGTCATGGTGGTCCAGTGCTTAGGATTCCATGTTTTCACTGCCAAGTGCTGAGGTTCAATCTCTGGTCCACAAACTAAGATCCCATAAGCCACACAGCTTGGCCAAAAAAAAAAAAAAGAAACTAACAAGCAAATTATATAAATTTGCTGGAAACAGAGAAAAAAAATCAAAACCCAAAACAAAACAAACAGAAAACAAGAAAGAATAACAGTACAAATTAATGAAATAAAGAACAAAAAGGCAATAGAGAAGATTAACAAAATGAAAATTAGTACTTTGAAGATTAAGTTACATGTTTGACAAGACTGATCAAAGCAAAAAAGGAAAATGTGCAAATAAATAAAACATAGACAGAAGAAAAAATGGCTATATGTACAACAGAAAATTTTTATATTTGTGAATTAAACATATATTAAAAAATCTAGATGAAATGGATAGATTCTTGGAAGAACTTCAAAAATATACAGTGGGGACTTCCCTGGTGGTCCAGTGGTTAAGAATTGCCTTCCAATGTGTGGCACATGGGTTCGATCCCTGGTTGGGGAACTTAGAGCCCACATGCCATGGGGCAACTAAGCTGGCATGAACCTCAACTAAAAAAAATATATATATATATATGAAATATATATACACACACACACACATATACAATGCCACAACTGGCAGAAGAAAAAACAGAAAACTGTACGGACCAAAATGTATTAAAAGAAATTACAAAGAGAACCAGACACATCGCTCTCAAAACCCAGGTGTTTCTCAGGTAAGTTCTAACAAATTTTCAAGGAACAGTTTATTCCTATCTTATACAAGCTTTTCCAGAGGGTAGAAAAAGATAGAAAACCTTCCAGTTCAATGTGCAAGCCTTTTATAATTTTGATTCCCAAACCTGGTGAGAATAATTCAGGTTAAAAAAAAAATTAGACACTTTATTTATGAACACAGATGCAAAAATTCTAAGTATTGTATATCTAAATCCAGCCCTTATATTTAAAAAATACATCAAGAATGAATAGAATTTATTCTCAGAGTATAGTGATAGTTTAACATAGGAAAAATTTATCAGGGTAATTTGCTATATTAAGAGGAGAAAAATATATATTATCTTGATAGCTGCAGAAATTTTTTTTATAAATTTCAATCTCTATATATGATAAAATTATAATTTTTACAACTACAAATCAGTAATAAAGGATTATTTCTTTAATTTGATAAATTGTTTACCAAAACCTTATAACAAATGCTATTCTTTTTTTTAAAATTTTTTTTTTTTATGTGGACCATCCTTAAAGTCTTTATTGAATTTGTCACAATATTGCTTCAGTTTTATGCTTTGGTTTTTGTCCTCAAAGCATGTGGGATCCTAGCTCCCCACCAGGGATCGAACTTACACCTCCTGCATTGGAGAGCAAAGTCCTAACCACTGGACCACCAGGGAAGTCCTCCAAATGTTATTCTTAATGGAAAATTTTAGATGCATTCTCTTTAAGACTGGGAAACAAAATAAAGATTCCCACTGTGATTGCTACAATTTGATGTGGTACTAAAGATCTTGGCCTAATGCTGTAAGGAAAGACTAAGAAATATTAGGTGTAAAGAAGGGAAAGATTTAACTGTCATTATTTGGAATTGCTACAATCATTGACATTAAAACAGCAGAATAAACAAAACAATTGAAACTAAAACGAGGCTTTAGCTGGTTTGTCAGACACGAGTAAATGGCATACTGGTTAACAGGATCTACCCTGTTAAAAGATTATCTTTGGACTCTCAGCCTTAAACCACAAGACAGTCTCCTCCATGAGGAAATTTTGTATAGCTGCTAAAGGAATAAATGTTCTCAATGTAGTTATGTCTATTTACTCTTAAGTAACCATGAGTATTTTGAGGACAGGAACTTTGCTGTTGAGAGGGAAAGTTGATGAAGTCCCAATCAACTGGTAATTCCTTCAAGATTGGAGATATAAACTTCCAGTTGGAAAATAAATGAGTCATCTGCCAGGAGGAAATATATAGCATGGGGAACACAGTCAATAATATTGTAAAAATGTTGTATATGGCAAAAAGTAATTAGACTGATCACATTGGTCATTTTGCAATGTATAGAAATATTGAATCACTATGTTGTACACCCGGAACTAACATAGTGTTGTAGGTCAATTATACTTCAGTTAAAAAAAATAACCATGATCAAATGGATGTGGAGGCAGGGAAGTATGCCAAATTCCTTTTAGCAGCATCCTGTTACTAAACATAATTAGATAAAGTCGTGGGAAGAAGTTGCATTGAAGTCTCACTCAGCTATAGTGTCTGTATTCCAGATTCCAAGTCCAGCTCAAACGCCATCAGACAAGACAGAAATCATGAAAGCACAACAAAAATATGATGCTATCTCTGAGGGTGGCATTGTGGGTCATTTTATTTTCTTCCTTATACTCTTATGTATGAATTACTTGTATAATAAAAACTGGCATTAAAAAAACAAAAAAAAAAAAACCCCTGGAAACAGAGTCATTGATATGGAGATAAAAACAGGTGGTTGCCTAAGGGGAGCAGGGCTTGTAGAGGCAAAATAGTGGAAGGGGATTAACAGGTACAAACCTCCCATTATAAAATACAAGCCATGGGGATGTAATATATAGCATAAGGAATATGGTCTATGGTTGGGGAAAGATGGGTACTAAACTTATCATGGTGATTATTTCATAATGCATGCAAATATCAAATCACTAAGTAGTACACCTGAAACTTACATAGTATTGTACATCAGCTATATTTCAATAAAAAAGAAAACAAAATGCAGAGCTCCTTTTTCAAAAAGCAGGGAAGAAACAGTGCTATTAAAAGTACTAAAATGTAGAGGTTTTTCCTTCCTTCCGGGATCTTCTTCTTGATGTGTCCTGGCGTTTTTATTTAATGTTGGTCTAAGCAAAGAAAAATTAAAATAGTAAATTATTAGCTTGAATTTTATATTTGATTTTATATTGTGCAGTGGCAGTTTTAAATGCAAATATCAGAGGGTTTTACTGCATGTAGAATTGCCAAAATTATACAGTTCTGCTTTGAAGCTCGTATATGCATATGCATTTTATTCTTACATGAATAGTGGAATTACTGCAAAAAGTAACTCAACTGATTTTATTTCACTTCTTGATGAGCACATGTTCTACCAATATTCTTTGACTTACTGATAAATGAGAAATGCCTGGAAGGAAAAGAACTATGGGTTTCCCTGTTTTTCCCTTTCCTTTTATGTCACCAGTTTTGGCAACTCATCGGTTACCACAAGGAAGTCACATAAATAAGAATATGCTAGGGTTCTTCCATTGTCTGCATTTTTAAATTTTGTTTTAAGTATTGTTTTATTTTCTTAACTAATAAACAAAAATTAGGCTTTGAATAGAAATTGAGATTCTTATTTTTCCAAGTGAAAATGCTGATGCCAGCTAAAGTTGATCATTTTCAAGAAAGCAGTACTAGTAGATTACTTAGAATTATGGCAGCAACCACCAGAAGAAACAGCAATCAGGAGGACTAGGAATGAGATGGCAGACTTTTCCTTATGTAGATCTAGGCAGCAGAGTCTCTTAAGATGATCTGGGCTTACATACAGTATTATATATAAAGTACATCAGGATTTCAAATGCCTTCAAGAGCTTAGAAAATCATCTTAAGTAAAGCCAGGCACATAAAACAAAAACCGAGAAGAACCAATTGTACATATTAGTTGGGTCCCCAGGTAACTGAAAATTGTTTGTTTGTTTGTTTTTAAACCATCCCCACCATACCTTTAAAACAGTTTTTATCCTCAAGGGGAAAGTAGCCACGTTCAAATGAGTTAAGGGTTAAGTAAAAAGGAATACAACTTTATTAAAAGTAAATAAATGTAACATATAACATGCACAGATAGCACATGGTGCCAATTTTATTTGCAGATAGTATCCCAAAGTTCACAAGTTACACCTTTGCCACAGCCTTGGCTAAATCTTGAACTAGTGCAGAATTCAGCTGTGCTGATCTTAGCATGCTTAGATGTGGCATACTTGTTCTTGATAGTCACGTGCTTTGTCAGCCCACGATTCACCATGACCATATTTTTGCTAGGTGTTGCATAACAACAAGAAGGCATTCTTCAGTGTATGACAGGTAATGCTGTAGAGTTGGTGTCCATTCACCATTATCAAGAATTTTCAGTGCCAAGCAAAAAGCTCCCGCTGCAATTTGAGGAGGAAAGTACACCATATTGTAGTCCAGTATAGTTAGTTCCATCAGATATTTGGCCAGATTATGTAGCTCAACATCAACCTCTCCAATCTTAGAGGCTCTCTGAAGGAAATGCAGGGGTAGAGGGTGACCCTGACTAAAATTTACAGCTCTTAGAATCTTCATTTCCATCTGTCTGATTTGGACCTTGGTGTAAGTGTTGTCAGTCACAAAGGCCAAGTCACTGATTTCTGGAGGGTACGTTTCCTCGTATTTGCTTGCACCAAACATGGCAGTGACTCCAACCAGCTGCAGCATCTTCTTGGGCACACAATTATCCTGCATGAACCGATCAATTTTGGAACAGTCATGTACATGTTCTCCTGCAGTAACCTGAATTTCATTTGAACATGGGCTTGCCAGTCAATTAGGATGGCTCTCATGTTTCCAGTGACTTCACGACCCTTTAGGTATTTTGGTTTGACGGCTTGCTCTTCCTGAAGTTGTCTCAGATAAGCATAGATATCTTTTACATATTCACTACAGAGGATTGGATACACTCCGTCTTCTGCATCCACATCACTTACTGCAAGAATTATATCCGAGAAAGCCTGACACAGATATTCTTCTGCAGGGGCACAACCAGATGTTTCCTTGGGGCTTGGAGAGGGAGTATCGACCAAAATGGGCTCAGGGGAAAGTTTCTCTTCCTTAACAGGCTCCGGTTCTGTCTCAAGCCCCAGCTGGGGCTCCGGCACAGGTACTGGAGCCTTTTCCAGAGGCTTTGTTCCTTTTTTAGCAGTAACTTTTCCTGCAGCTAAAGTTTTTGTTTCCTTTTTCAGGGGCAGTTTGCCTGCGGCTGTTCACTGACTTTGTTATGGATGTCTCCAAGAGCTGTGTCGGGGCCTCAGCCCAGGCTTAGAGGTTGCAAGAGTGGCCACAGCAAGCGCTTTGACCCTGCCATACTGATCTTCAGTTTATTTTCAGCATGAGTCTTTGTGTCCCTGGTGATCCGAAGCACCATGGCTTCTTCTGCACCAGGGGGCAGCTCAGTGGGGATGAGGAGAGCATGGAGCCCCAGGCCAGCCTGGAACTTGATGGTTGCGCCACAGGCCAACCTATTGTCTGCATTTTAAAAGATTTTCTTTTTTTTTAAATTTTTAAAATTTTGTCCCACATGGGCTCTCTCTAGTTGCAGTGTGCAGGCTTCTCATTGCGGTGGTTTCTCTAGTCGGGGGAAGAAGGGTTCTAGGCCTGAGGGCTTCAGTGGTTGCAGTAGGTGGACTCAGTAGTTGGCAGCACATGGGCTTAGCAGCTCCTCAGCATGTGGGACCTTCCCAGACCAGGGATGGAACCTGTGTCCCTCGCATTGCAAGGGGGATTCTTAACCACTGGGCCACCAGGGAAGCCCTGCCTTTCTTAGAATGCCATTGCCTTCTTTCTGTGTTAGAAGCGAGTTCTGGTTTGAACAGAAAGCACACCCTGTCGGGATAGTCAGCGCCCCTGCTTATGCAGCTGTAGACACCACGAGTTTGCCTTGTACTGGCTTTGAGTCTCATGAATTACCGGGCATCATAGGTCCATCGGGATTCACCACACATGTAGTACTGTAGAGGTTGTACAGGAATGAGACAGCAAGGAACACCGTCTGCTCATGGGCCTGCTCCTTCATCCCATTAGACCTCACTTACAAAAGCTCAAAGATAAAGTTACTAAGAATTTTAAGGCAATTCTCTGGCGGTCCAGTGGCTTGGCGCGCTCACTTCTAGGGCCCAATTCCATCCCTGGTCCTGGAATTAAGATCCAGCAAGCCCCTTTGAACGACCAAAAATAAATAAATAAATAAAAATTTAATGCTGGCAACAACCCAGCATTAAATCAAGTTCTCAATACAGAGTCCTGTGCATAGGACATACATACACCCATGGCAGTGGCCCTGGGTGTAAGAGAAGGCGGTAAGAAAGGTTGCAGACTCCAGTTACTATATCCAACATAGTGCACTTGTAAACAGATGAGTAAGGAATGTGGATGGAAGGTGAGGGGGAAGAAAGAGCAGAGGGACTGAAAGAAGCCAAGAGAGACAGAGAGAGAGAAAGAGGGAGAGAAAAGCTGGTGTTGACTTTCTAGTTCTGTGAGGCCCAGTTCGACTTCGTGCGTCCTGCTGTTTACCAGCACTACATTGGGCAATGCAGAGAAAATGGAGCCCCACTGGTAGTTCATGCTGTGATTTGGGGTGGACTAGAAAAAGATGCCCCTTTCTTAAGATACTTTACTGCCATCTGTTGGGAAACTGTCATAATAACTATGTGAAGGAATAGCGACCACAATGAATGTTATCTCTTGGGCAGAGCTCAGTCTGTATACTTGTGAATGGCAGCCCTGCCTGTTACCCTCAGGGTTCCCAGGAGTCAGAGGCGCAAATGGGGATAACTTACAACCTGAGCTTAGCAAACTTAGTGGGTAGCAGGCAGCAGTTGAGACAACAGGCCAAGGGGTGGCCCAGGCATACTTCTGAATAGCAGCTTCAGAGATATTCAGTTGAGAATCAAAACCAAATCTTCAGTTTTTATCGCCTTGCCCCTAGGAGCTTATGAAAATTATCTTGGTGAGAGCTTTTGGCCAATTCCAACATCTGAGAAAGTTTAGTGGAGGAGAATAATATTTCCATCTAAGAGAAGCCTGTGCAGGCCAAAAAACCCCACCACGCTTCCTTTTCTTTTGCTTTTGGCTGGAATTACATTAACTTGTTGTGGTCTACATATCTTGTGTTAATTAAAAGGTCTGAACATAAGATTAATGTATCTTTTATGAATAAAAAATGGGAAATCTATGCAGTTTGTTTCAGAGATATCTTTCTAATTATAGGGTATCTGAGGTGGGAAAGCTATAAAAGGACTCTGAAAGTTGCAGTTATTAGAAACTGTATTTCTATGTAAAACTGGGTAAGCCAAAGACTTGAGAGAATGAGAAATCTGCCAGGGGTCACATCATCTGAGCACATTGCATAGTGAGGATTCTAACCCGGTTTCCTGGTTCCTGAGTGCCGTTTACTGAGTGTTTCCAGTCCCCAGGAGTGGCATATGCATCTTTCTTCTTCCTCCTCCTCTTCCTGAAATTTCATGAACTTTTATTCGGACTCAGAAAAAACCAAAACCATTTCTTTAACATTTGCTAAAATCTATTGAACATTGTGAGTGTATTGCAATGAATAGCAATTGTTAATATTGCAAGCTCCACAGTTACAAGCAACCCAATAATATCTCTTCTTTGTCCACAGAGTACATTAAACTGTACTCTTAAAAGAGAACATCTAAAAAAAAAAAAAAAAGAGAACATCTCCGGAATTCCCTGGCTGTCCAGTGGTTAGGACTCATCACTTCCACTGCAAGGGGCTTGGGTTTGACCCCTGGTTGGGGAACTAAGATCTGGATTACTGTGTGGCACAGCCAAAATAAAAAAGGAACATTTTCTTATGTGTGAATAAAAACAAAGAGGTCCCCAAATATAAACTAGGACATAATTCTGTGAAGTTTTTTTAGAAATTCAGTTTGATTATAGGTAATACTTGATGTGTTAAAAGTCTTATGCTGTTTAATTCATTATTATAAATTTAATCATTTCAATAATTGAATTTCTTTAATTTTTCTATATGTAATTACTCTTACATGGTTTTTTTGTCTGCCATACTAAAGACAAATTGATATAAACTAGCAAATTGATAGTGTGACACTGGTTTTGTTCATAGCTGAAAAAATATTAAATTATTCAATTGTCAATTACACAGACTTTTTCCTATTTTTAAATTAAGGTATGATTTACAGCAAAATTCACTTTTTTGGTGTACAATTCTGTAAGTTTTGACAAACATACACAATTATGTAACCACCGTCACAATTAAGATATATAACAATTTCATCACCCCCCCCCTCCAAAATCTTTGTGAGCTCAGCCACAGTTAAATATATCTTCCTCTTGGGATCTGGTCCAAAGGCCTTTCACTTCCCCTCAGCAGACCATCTGGCCTTTCCCAGAAAGCTCTTGGCTCTTGAGTTGATGGGAATAGTAAGGGGCTGTGTTCACAGCCTAAGGGATGCAGCACATATAAGGTCATCCACCCAGACTCTCAGGCTTTCCTGGTGGCTCACTCAGATGGTAAAGAATCTGCCTGCAATGCAGGAGACCCGGGTTTAACTCCTGGGTCAGGAAGAGCCCCTGGAGTAAGGAATGGCTACCCACTCCAGTATTCTTGCCTGGAGAATCCCATGGGCTGAGACCCACGGGCTAAAGTTTATGGGATCGCAGTTGGACACGACTGAGCAACTAACACTTAGACTTTCACCCAGGCTCTCAAAAGACTCTCAACCTAGGAGGATAGAAGGGAAGAGGGGACAGAAGGGACCACCAGTGAGTCACTCCTAGGTTTGTCAAGAGTCTCTGCTTATCTGGTCTAGCAACTTGTTCAGCCTTCTCAGATACACACAGCACACACACACACACATACTATTATTAACACATGCAAATATGAAGACACATCTAAAATATTTAAGTGACTACATATACATGATCAACTCTGTATACAAATGTTCACTCACATATAAGTAAACAGACACATACATAGATAAACACATGCACTTGGTCATGTACAACTTCTGGGAATGTTGCATCATTGTGAACATTATCAGCAATTTGCTCTTCCTGTTGCTCAATTTTATACTTCCTCAGGCCATGGGGCAGGAGAGGCTGCTTGCTGCTGACTCTTCTTTGGGGCTTCTTGGTTGCTGTGAGTTATGGTGGCTAAATGTGATGTCTGATTTTCAACCAATTTAGAGCTCTTGGGTCAATGAGCGACATGAGGAGCCTGATGCTGGTTATGAATGAGGTACTGGGGGCTGGTGGGACAGCAGGGCATGGATCAGTGTACAGAGGGACCTGACTGCCTGAGATGTTGCTCTATACCCAGCAGTGTTTGCATTTTCTTGTATTAAGAAAGCTTGTATTGGGACTTCCCTGGTGGTCCAGTGGTTAAGACGCTGAGCTCCCAACACAGCAGGTCCAGGTTCGATCCCTGGTCCAGGGAACTAGATCCCACATGCCGCAACTGAGAGTTCACATGCCACAACTAAAGACCTGATAGGCCACAATGAAAATCAAAGATCCTGAGTGCTGCAACTAAAAGCCAGCATAGCAAAATAAATAATTTTTTTAAAAGGAAGAAAGCCTGTATTATGAAGCTTGCATTTTTCTATATTATCAGTGGGATTCATTTCAGTTTGTACATGGTGGACTCTTCATGAACATTGGAGAGGAGGGGTTTTGAGCACCTGTGAGTTCACCCGCAGGCCTTTTTTGAATGCTGTACTGTGAACTGGGAGTGGGCAGGTTCAAGCCACCCCTGAAGGTCAACCCACTGATCTGCCCCTTCCTCATCCCACTTAAGGGATCAACTCACTCCCCTCAGGGAGTGAGCAAGGGCACATGTTACTTTGTACTGCAGCAGGAGTCCCAATAAAGCCTTGCCTGAATGTCTCATCTCATTCTTATCAACTTCTATCAATTAAAGGGTCCAAGGGTCCAAGAATCTGTTACCCTGGTGGGTAACAGAGGAGGAACCACAAATGAGGGATTAACTCTGGGCTTTCCAAATGAGGACTGGTTATGGGTACTTCGTCCCAAGTGGGGTGACTGCTGGGAAAGTAGTGAGTAGTAAATCTTGACTGGAGATAGACGGTGTGAGGGGGATGTTGGAAGAATAATAAGGTGGGTGGGTTGAGCCTGGATCATACAAAGCCTCAGCAGTCACACTGGAAAGAGTTTGTGCCCTACCAAGGATTCTGACTGGGAGGGTGTAGCATGACCAGAGCCGTGTATCTGGAGGATTAATCTTGCTGTGTGAGTAGGGGGCAGTGGAGAAAGGGTATAGCATTTTTAAAAGTTTTAATATTGTCTGTTTTTTGAGTAAATAATGCATTCTTATGGTTCAAAAGTCAAAAAGTATGAAACAACATATAGAAATATTTCCCCTCTATTCTTGATCCCTGTCAGTTTCCATTTCTAGAACAATACATTTTAACAAAATTATTTATTCTTCCAAAAACAGTATATGCATATACAAGAAAGAATAAAGTACATATTTCTTTTATCCTTTTTACACAGATGATAGCACAGTATACACACTTCTTTTTTATGTTTATCACTTTAATTCACATGACAAACATATGAGACAAATAATATTATTGTCTTCCTTTTACAGATGAAAAAATTAAGGCACAGAGAGGTTAAGAAATGTACCTAAAATTACAGATTTCATAAATGGTAAAGTTGAGATTTGAGCCTTGGGTGTCTGACTTCAGAGATCTGTTTAGAGCTCCACTCAGAACTCTTCTTTAGTCAGTCTGTTTGCTTCTTCTACATTTTATTTATTTTTATTTTTTGAAGAAGAGTTGATGTAAAAATTATGAAAGTTACAAGTGTACAATATAGTGATTCACAATTTTTAACGTTCTTATGTCAATTATGTTTATATTAAATATTAGCTGTATTCCCTTGTACAATATATCCTTGTAGCATATTTTCTACCTAATATTTTGTATCTTTTAATCCTCTACCCATATATTGTTTTCTTCCACATTTTAATTGTATCTTTAGCTCATATCTACCTTTTCATTTTTAAAAAGCAGGGTCCAAGAAATAAGTTCAGAATAACTGAAGAATTGTGAGTTACTTTGAAATTATTTATATATTTATTTTTGGCTGTGCTAGATCTTCGCTGCTTTCCTTGGGTTTTCTCTAGTTTCAGCGAGCAGGAGCTACTCTTTGCTGCGTGCACAGGCTTTTCGCTGTGGTGGCTTCTCTTTCTGCGGAGCACAGGCTCTAGGCGTAGGGGTTCAGTAGCTGCGGCATGCGTGCTCTAGGGACTTAGTTGCTCTGCAGCGGGTGGAATTTTCTTGTACTAGGGATTGAACCTGTGTTTCTTGCATTGGCAGGCAGATTCCTATCCACCGTACCACCACAGAAGTCTATCTTGAATTTTTATTTTATTTTTACTGTGTACTTTTTTTCTTAATTTGAGAAATTGTGATAAAATACACATAAAAGTTATCATTTTAATCATGTTTAAGTGTACAGTTCGGAGGCATTAAGTGCATTCATAATGTTGTGCCACCACCATCGTCATCCATGACTCTTTTCATTGTGCAAAATAGTACTCTATGCCAATTAAGCAAAAACTCCTCATTCCTCTCCCCCGCCTCAGCCCCTGACACCACCATTCTTTTTCTGTCTCTATGACTTTGACTTTTCTAGGTACTTACATAAGTGGAATCACATAGTGTTTGTCTTTTTGTGACTGGCTTATTTCACTTAGCATAATGTCCTCAAGCCTCACTGGTGTTGTAGCATATGTCAAAATTTCCTTCCTTTTTCAGGCTGAATAATATTCCACTGTATCTATATATCACATTTTGCTTGTCTAGTCACCTACTGATGGCCACTTATGTTACTTCCATGTTTTAACTATTATACACACAGTTTTGCACCTTGGTTTTTACATTAGCAAAGCAACTTGTATTTTTTCTGTGTCAGTATCTAATGAGTCTCCTTTTTTCTTGTCTTTTCTTTTATCCTTTTCTTCTTGTTTTGTTTTACAGGTGCATATTTCAGTATTTTTACAAGCTGTAGTTTCTTTAACCTGTTCCCTAAAGCTGGATATCAAGATTGTTCCCAGTTGGTTTTGTCTGCTTTGTTTTGTCTTGTTTTGCTCTTACAAACAATACTGCAATGCAAATATATATAATTTTGCAGTTAGTGTTGATCCAAGATATACCAATGACCTCATTCCAGCTTTTAAAGGAAGGTTCGGCTCTGTAAGCGGACCTGTGTGGACCATTCCTAGGGGCTCGCTTGCTCTGCTCTTGAGCTGATCTATTGGGATCACATCCTCCCTTCTTCCCTTTACTTTGGTGCTTCTCTGTAACGTAAAAACTTGCAAGATTAGCCCTGCTATTCCTACATTTCTCTAGGGAATAACTGACACCCATGGGAGTTATAAGGCAAGTAACCCTGTGTATTTCAAACTGATATTTTAAAAATGTTTATTGACTATATATTAAGCAAAGGGGAATAAACGGACTTATTAATAAAATTATCTACTTTTTTCTTTATATTAAAAATAAGGGATTTATTATTGTATCTATCATTATATTTTATACAAAATGAATTTGTGTTTTTCCTCAGTTTTTCCATTATTGATATCATTATCCAGCAATACTAACTAAAGGTACGGGTAACTTATAAGATAGTTACAAAGTGTTGGGTTGGTCAAAATGTTCATTCAGATTTTCCCAATAGATGTTATTGAAAAACTCATATGAACTTTTTGACTAACCCAGTATTTTTCAAACTATGCTTAATGATTTTCTGGAATTCATGTAACCAAGATGTTTCACACTTTCAGAAACCTGTTCTTTCTCCAGCTTCCTTTTATAACTTTCTCAACCAAACAAGGATTAAAAGTAGACAACTCGCTATGCTTTACTCATTGTTAAAATTTTCAAAAGCAATAGATTTTCTAATGGATACGATATGGTATGTGTGCATATGTGTGTGTGTGTTTGTGTGCATGTGATATAGGTGTGAAGAGGGAGGGAAAGAGAGAGCGAGGAATGAGTGTGAAGTTTTTGAACTGAACTGAAAGCATGAAGTTGCCAATTACTGAGATAGGGAAAGTATATGCAAGGAGCATCGTATTACGGGTGTAAATTAGAAATTTGATTTGGAATATGTTAACTTTGAGATGTCTCTTAGCGACTTCCAGATTTATATGATAAGAAGTTGGTTGGATATACAAATCTTGAGTTTAGGACGAGTTCTAGGCAGAGTTAATGTATATAAAATGCTTAAAATGGTACCTTTTGTTGTTCAGTGGCCTAGTTGTATCCAATACTTTGCAACCCCATGGACTGCAGCATGCCAGGCTCCTCTGTCCCTCACTATTTCCTGGCATTTGCTCAAACTCATGCCAATTGATGATATCAA
Source organism: Cervus elaphus (assembly GCF_910594005.1). NCBI lineage: Eukaryota > Metazoa > Chordata > Mammalia > Artiodactyla > Cervidae > Cervus > Cervus elaphus. Next base: position 56,466,609 of record NC_057815.1, read on the forward strand.
TATTGATACAATCAATAGCATCAATGATGCTATCTAACCATTTCATCCTCTGTCACCCCCTTCCCCTTATGGCTTCAATCTTTCCCAGTATAAAGGTCTCTTCCAATGAATTGGCTCTTTGCCTCAGATGGCCAAAGTATTGGACCTTCAGCTTCAGCATCAGTCCTCCCAGTGAATATTCAGGGTGGATATCCTTTAGAAATGGTTAGTTTGATCTCCTTGCTATCCAAAGGACTCAGGAGTCTTCTCCAACAGCACAATTCCAAAGCATCAATTCTTTGGTGCTCAGTCTTCTTTATGATCCAACCCTCACATTCATATATGACTACTGGGAAAACCATAGCTTTGACTATACCTTTGTCAGCAAAGTGATGTCTCTGCTTTTTAATACACTGTTTAGGTTTGTCATAGTTTCCTTCCAAAGAGCAAGTGTCTTTTAATTTCATGGCTGCAGTCACCATCCACAGTGAGTTTGGAAAGTGAAAGTGCAGTCGCTCAGCCGTGTCTTACTCTTTGCTACCCCATGGATGAGAGCCCACTAGGCTCCTCTGTCCATGGAATTCTCCAGGCAAGAATACTGGAATGGGTTGCCATTCCCTTCTCCAGGGGATCTTCCTAACCCAGAGATGGAACCCAGGTCTCCCGCATTGCAGGCAGATTCTTTACCGTCTGAGCCACTAGGGAAGCACAAGTAAAAGTGATTTTGGAGCCCAAGAAAATAAAGTCTATCACTGTCTCCTTTGTTTCCCCATCTATTTGCCATTAAGTGATGGGACCGGATGCCATGATCTTAGTTTTTCGAATGTTGAATTTTAAGCCAGTTTTTTCATTCTCTTCTTTCACCTTCATCAAGAGGCTCTTTACTTCTTCACTTTCTGCCGTTAGAATGGTATCATCTGCATATTTGAGATAGTTGATATTTCTCCTGGCAATCTTGATTCCAGCTTGTGAGTCATCAGCTCAGCATTTCGAATGATGTACTCTGCATTTAAGTTAAATAAACAGAGTGACAATATACAGCCTTGATGTACTCCTTTCCCAATTTGGAACCATGTTGTTCCATGTCCGGTTCTCACTGTTGCTTCTTTACCCGCATGTAGATTTCTCAGGAGGCAGGTAAGGTGTTCTGGTATTACCATCTCTTTAAGAATTTTCCACAGTTTATTGTGATCCACATTGTGGATCTCCAGTGATTTTTCATTTTATTCAGAGACAAAGGTAAAATGTTTACAATGTGCCTAAAAGGCTCTCTGTAATCTGTTTCCCCCACTGCAATGTCTTCTACTTGAGTGATGGTAATGCTAGTTGCCATAACAAAAAACAACACACTACCAGTGGCTTAACACAACTGAAGTCTGTTTTCTGTTCACCAAACAGTCCTAAGTGGGTATTCTTGGTCAGCTAGATCCTTTCTCCATGTAGTTGATTCAGAGATCCGAATTTCTCTGTCTTCTGTTTTGCCATTCCTTAGAACCTCTGAATTCTCTACTTCTAGCTGGTGGAAGGCAAAAAAGAGAGATGGAAAAAGCCTCATTTGTTTCTTAAAATTTTAATTAATTAGTTAATCTCACTTGCTTCTTTTTAAAATTTTATTTTTTTTGACGTATAGCTGATTTACAATGTGTGCCAATCTCTGCTATACAGTAAAGTGACTCAATTATAGACCACGTAGACATTCTTTTTAAAAATATTATTATTCTTTTTTTACTATAGTTTATCACAGAATATTGAATATAGTTCCCTGTGCTATACAGTAGGGCCTAAATGTTATTTGTCCATCCTGAAATAGTTCATGTCTGCCAGCCCCAAACTCCCAGTCCTTCCCTCCCTCACCCTGTGCCCCTTGGCAGTCACAAGCCTGTTCTCTGTCTGTGAGTCTGCTTCTGATTTGTAGATAGGTTTACTTGTGCCATATTTTAGATTCCACACATAAGTGATATAGTATTTGTCTTTCTCTTTCTGACTTCACGTAGTATGTTTATCTCTAGTTGTATCCATGTGGCTGCAAATGGCATTTTCATTTTTTATGACTGAGTAGTATTCCATTCTGTGTGTATGTGTATATATATATCACATCTTCTATATTCATTCATCAGTAGATGGACATTTGGGTTGTTTCCATGTCTTGGTTATTGTGAACAGTGTTGCTGTGAACATAGGGTACATGTATCTTTTCGAATTACAGTTTTGTCCAAGTATATCCCCAGACATGGAAATGCTGGATCATATGGTAATTTTATTTTTATTTTCTGAGGAATCTCCACACTTTTCCATAGTGGCTGCACCAACTTACATTCCCACCAACAGTGTAGGCGGGTTCCCTTTTCTTTCATTTGCTTCAGTACCCTAATCTAGCTGTGAAACACATAAAGTCCTTCACATAGTCTATTGGTCAGAACCAGTCACATGACCAATATCTGAATGCAAGTAGCGTGGGAAATGTTTTCCCTGACCAGGCAGCTGCTCCCTAGGAACAACTCCACACACTGTGGAAGGGGAACATGATTATTTGGTGAATTGTAGGCCCATCTTCTCTCACTCCTCCCACCTCCAACACTCTCTAGCCACCCTAGCTTTCTTATTGCCCCTTGACCACTCCAGGCACACTTTTGCCTCATGCCCTTTCCTATATTTGTGCTGTTCTTAGTCGCTCAGTTGTGTCCGACTCTTGGCGACCCTATACTGTAGCCCCCCATGCTCCTCTGACCATGGGGATTCTCCAGGCAAGAATACTGGATTGGGTTGCCATGCCCTTCTCCAGGGGATCTTTCCAACCCAGGGATCAAATCCAAGTCTCCTGCATTGCAGAATGCTTTCCCATCTGAGTCACCAGAGAAGCCCAGGAGTATATCCTGTATTTATCTTCCCTCAGACGTCGACTTGCTCTCTCTCAGATCCTCAGTGCTGAAATGGATGCCCCAAGTTGCCGCTTATTAAGAGTATGTTACGGAGACTTCCCTGGTGGTCCAGTGGTTAAGAATCCATCTTGCAGTGCAGGGGACATGGGTTGGATCCCTGATCAGGGAACTAAGATCGCACATGCCATGGAGCAACTAAGCCCGAGCCACAACTACTGAGCCTACGTGTCACAACGAAGATCCTGTATGCCATGACTAAGACCCAGTGCAGCCAAATACATAAATAAATATTAAAAAGAAACATTGTCTTAAGAACAAAAGAGTATATTATGTTCCAGATATTTAAATTCCTTTCTTCATTCATTAAAAAATATTAAGAATCTTGAAAACAAGCTTGTGGGGGTAAGAATGATTATTCCCATTTCAGAGAAGTTAACTGATGTACCTCTGCTCACATAACTAGCAAGAGTGGAAGTGAGGATTTAATCTAAAACTTAAGAGCATGTAGCTCTGTTGTTTTCCTCTGAATCTGGAAGAAGCAATCACTCTGCCAAACATATTTCCTACTGTAAAGAGATCACAGTTGAATATTCGGGGCCTCTGAGCAGTTACATTTCCCAGGGCAAATTAATACAGTCTTTTGTTTCTAACTTGTTTTATGAGTTCAGTTAGTGTGAGAGGTCTCCTAGCACCTGATCACCCTGGACACATTGGATAAAAAGTTTCTAGACTTCAAACTGAGAATAATCAAGCCCTTTTTTAAGTCTCTTCTTCCACATGACTCCCAGAGTGATCATTCTAAGATGTAAATCAGATCTTGTCACTCCTCAGCTTAAATTCCTCCAGGTTACCATTCCTCTGACACAGGGTAAATTCTTTAGCCTGGCATTTGAAGCCTTTCCTGCTTTGTCCCTCTTCTCTCTCCCTGGTTTCATCTTTTAATTCTCTGTCTTCCAGAGAAATGAATTATCTTGTTGCTCCTATGTAACCATTTTAACCTGTCACTCCCTGTGTGTTGTTGCACATGCTGTCTGAAACATCTTTCCCTCCCTGTTTTACTTGAGATATTTCTTTTGATCCTTTGGAACTCAGGTCAGATTATATCTCCTCCTGGAAGCCTTCCCTGACCATCACCCATCCTGGAAGGATGCCCCCTTTCTAGGCATTGTAACCATTTAGCTCTCTGAGCCTCCTCTCCTGTCTCTGTGTCCCCAGCATGCAAGACAGGATGAGGCACTTCCCTCAATGCACTTTGTAAAGCTACCTTTTCTGCACTTTTTTTCTTACTGGTTCAGGCAGGTTACATACAAAGAGGATCAGGTGCTATGGTTTCAAGTGACATCGGCTGTGACCTCTAAGTCACCCTCCCTGCGGGAACCAATACTTGAGAGTGGTACCCAGGAGAGAACTCAGGGTGAGCCTTTGTGGAAGCCAGCTGCCTTCTCAGGCCTTTAGCAGCAGCCTGTCAGAGCAGACCCTAGGCACACCTCTTGTTGGAATAATAATATAATCTCTAATATTTATTGAGTGCCTTCTACTTTCAGACACTATTCTGATCACTTAACCTGTAGGAGCATTCATCTTATGTAATCACAAGAAAGGTGACTGCTGGCACCTGGAAACTGCCCAAGGTCACACAGTAAATAATAATGTCAAGTTTCGAATCTGAGCCCTCTGTTTCTAGAGCCTACTAGAAGTAACCACTATACACATTGCCTTCTTGATTTCTGATCTCGTTTTCTGCTTAGATTCCGTGGGAAATCAAATCGGAGGGTCCCAATCCAAGTACCAGGAAGCAAGTTTCTCTCCTGGTCCCCCACTTCTCTAAGGAGAACTCGCTCAGGGATGGAACTAAGAATTGTCAGAAGCAGAAGGGGAGCTCGCAGTGACAGGGGCCTCCGGAGGCTCTAGGAGAGAGAAAGGCACAGCCATGTGCAAGAGAAAAGCCCTGTGCATGGAGTGGGGGTGAGAGGGCAGGGACTGATCTCAAGCCCAGGATTCAACTCCAGGCTTTGTCTTGCAGAGTTTATGTAACCATGGGGAAAGGCCTCGCTTCTTTCTGAGCCTTAGTTTCCCTATTTATAAGCCAAAGGTAAATACAGAGCGGGCTGATCACCTCTGGCAAAAGAGGAGACATCCCCAGCTCTACTCGAGAAAGCCAGCCATGGACGTCAGGGAGCGGTGCTAGGGAGAAGGCTATCTGCGGTTTAGGCCGGTGGGCTTCCTAGAATGAGGATGAGCTGGGCTTCCTAGCTCAATCTTAAGACCTATTCCGGAGACAGAGTCCAGCTAGGGAGATCTTCGGACCTTTAGTGGGAGGCGGGGGTGGGGGCGGAGCATGGGCCAGGGGCCAGGCTCTGAAGGATGCGTCCACTCATCCCGCACCTCCGCTGCCCTTCCTAACGGAGTCGCAGCCCCGAGGGGGTGGCGGATGCAAGCGATCCAGCAGTTGCCTGCCGCGCTGCGGCGACCGCCTGGGAAGCTGCGGCCCGCTAGGCCAGAAGAGCATCACGTCATCCTTTCCGCGAGGAGCCCTCCCCCTCCCCAACGGCGCCTGCGCAGGCGCGGCTGGAGGGAGCATTGGTGGGGGCTCTCCTCAGCGCTTTTCGCCCTTCTCCGCGCTCGCTCCGGCCGCAGCGCTCTCGGCTGGCGACAGCGGCCGCGAAGCGGAGGGGAAGGAGTCCAGGATGCGGCGCGGGGCGGCCCGGTGCCCCCCTGCCCCGTCACGGCAGCCGCGGCGGCCGCGGGGACCGGGCCAAGGCCGGGGGCGGCGGCCGGAGCCGCGGTAGCGGCGGCGGCGGGAGGGGCGGCTTGAGGGCGGGCGGGCGCCCGGGTGCGGGGGCTCGACGCTCCGCACGGCCCGGCCCGGCTCGGCCCCGGCGCCATGAGCGGCGGCGGCGGCGGCGGAGGGGGCTCGGCGCCCAGTCGCTTCGCCGACTACTTTGTCATCTGCGGGCTGGACACCGAGACCGGGCTGGAGCCGGACGAGCTGTCGGGTGAGTGCGCGCTGAGTCCGGGGCCGCTTCCCCGCGCCCGCGGCCGCCGGGGACCCCGAGAAATCCTCCTCCACCCTGGCTTTGTCCCGGGAGGCGGGCGAGGGGCGAGCGCGGGGAAGGGGACGTCGGGCTGAGGAGGGGAAACGGGCAGAGGGACTCTGAGCCGTAACGGGTCCCAACGGTCCCTGCTCCCCGCTGTGCTTGTGGCCAGGTCCTCCCGGATGAGGAGGGAAGGATCGGGTTCTCAGTTCGGTGAAGGTTGAATGGCTTAGTGTAAAATAAAAGGGAAGCTTGTTCTCGAACACCCGTTAGGGAGGGAAAAAGCCATCCCACTCCTGGTGAAAGTAAGTTCCACCCAGACTTTAAAAAAAAAAAAAAAAAGGAAAACAAAAACTTCGTGAGTTTTGTTTGGCCTCCTCCCAAGAAACCTGTGATCGCAGTTCCTCAAAACAGTTCTAACCCAGCCCTGGGCTAGGCCCCCTGAGTTGATGGGACTTGAAGTAATAAAGTGAACTTGGGCCACACCAAGGAGGGCGAGAACTCCCTTCGTTCTGGAAAGGGTTCGTAACCCGGGGCCGTACCTTTTTTTTTTTTTTTAATTGAAAATAATTTATGCCCTTTATGAGACCAGCGTCATTGGTGAATAAAAGGGCAGCAGCCTAGTTGGAGAGCCTGGGTTGCGTAGTGATGCTTCTCAAGTCATCTTTCAACGGGAAGTGGTGGGGAAGTGAAGATAAGGCCCAGATCATATCTGGCACTAATTGTCAGAGTTGTAAAATCCCGTGAATTCCACTGCACCGGTGTCAGAGTTGTAAAGTCCCCGCGAATTCCACTGCACCGTCATTGGTTTTGGAAAAGTTTTCGTCTGGAGTGTCCAGTTTGCAGGTTTTATGTAGGTGGAGGTTTGTTGTGTCATCCTGCTTTGATGAGAGATATTCCTTTTTACTGATGTGTTTACTGTAAAGTTTTTCTCCTGAAAGCGAATATCCTGTTGACTAATTTTCCTTTGCTTCAGAGATGACAGAACAAGTTTTGTGTGTTCCCCCCCCCCCCAGAAAAATTTCAGTATTTCTTATGAAAAAAAATTAGATGCATACATCAAAATGGACTGTCTTTTAAAAAAACGATAAATTGATGACCTTTAACAAGGTCAGAGCAAATACACTACTTCCTCAAATTAATAGCAGGTGGAGAAAAAAATCATGAAGCAGTAATACAATTAATACTTGGTCTGATTAATTCTTGGTCTGTTGTTGGGGTAGTTTTAAATTCTCTTTTTTAGGTCTTTGAATTCCTGTAATCTGATGCTGATTTTTCATTTGTGTTTCCTATTTGTTAAATTTATGACTTTGAGATTTAGTTGTTGGAATTCAGTTCATGGTACTGGAGCTGGAAGGACCTCAGAGAAGAAAATGAGCCCAGGAAGGACAATAAATTGCCTCACTTTGATCCAGAGCCCCTCTTGTGCCATAAACTGTATTTCATTGCTTGGCTGGGTTTTTAGAAAACATGTTGACATGTTTTCTACATGTTAACATGTTGACAAAAAGACTTAAAATGACACAGTTCTCCTCAGTAAAAGAAACTTTAAATTGATGAAATAAACCAGTGTTATTTTTATGCTGTGCTTTTGAGTGTCTATTTGATTTTCAAAAATAAAATGATTTGCAGATGATAAAGCTTATGAGTGGAACTGGGAATGATTTGATTTGTTAGTGAGAACATGAGTTTTGGGGTTAAACATTCTCACTCTGCTATTGACTGTCTCTGTGACTGGAGGCCAAGTTATATAACTGCTGGGGTCCTCATCTCTAAAAAAGAGAATGTAAATAAAAAGTGTCTTATCAAGTAGACTATCAAAAGTGTTAATTCTCTTTTAGTGAATATCTGTTAATTATCTGGCTTTTCAGGAAGCTAAAATTATATCCTTGTGAAAGCTTATTGAGATAATAAAGGGGGATGAGATGTATAAAATGTGTAAAGAAGGGTATCTTTCTTTTTAAATATGGTTGCAGTAGTGGAATGCCAAGACTGTTTATTCAGTAGGTGGCCTTTGCTAGAATAAGCACTGATTGAAGGATTTCTTTTTTTTCTTCATTTCATTTCTGGTAGGTTGATAGGGGAATCTGGACCCCAGGGGGAATCTTTAAGGAAAACAAAACAATACAAATAGCTCTATGCTGGTCAGTCTTGAAGCTCTCCAGGGTGCATTTTCTCTCTGCGTTATAGCTCCCAAATTGATGATGTCATAGTAAATGAAACTATAGGAAATTGTGAGTTGCACCCAGATTCCCTAGGGAGGTACTAAGGAGTCTATGTTCTCTTCAAACAAATTAAGTTATATACCTCAGATAGATTCTATACTCTTAGTAAGTGAATCCAGAACAAACAGATCAAAGATGCTGTCTTCTTCTGGCTTTGTGGAGAAAGATTAAGATTTCTTCTTTTCTGTTTGCAGCAATAACCATAGAACTTGCACTGTCGAAAAAACACTTTGATCATTTAATTTTATATGAAGTCTCTCCCTGTCACCTCTTCCTCTTTCTTGTAGACTTAAGCATTTAGGCAAGTTGTGTAGTTACTTCTTGTGCAGGAACTGAAGAAGGTATGAAAATTTATTTTGTCTCTCTTTGAGTTAGTTGAGGAAGTACTTTGGGCGGAAGGAAAGAAAAAGATAATCTGTTGGTGAAGCACAGGTCTAGCCAACTGGAAGAAATGGTATCTGCTTGTTTGGGTTTTGAGTTTGTCAAGGAGATAGGGAATTCTGGAAGGAACATTTTTGATTTTTGATTTTACAAAACGTTGACCCATTTTGTTGGCCCGTTCTAAGTGGGGAAGCAGATGGTAGTAGATTCCAGTCTCTCTTTCTACCTCTTTGATAGATGGGTGTTCTGGACATCTTCATTTTCGCTTTTTCTTCTTATGGTCACCACCAGGTGACTGCAGCAGAAGGTTTACCAGGACATGGGACTCGAGTTAACTTTCCCTATCTCTGTCTGAGAGTTAAGTTTCCGGTATGCTTGTAACCTATTTCTTACTTTGGAATCTTTACATTCCTTTTCACTGACCTGCACCCAGCACTGAGATATAAGTATCCTAGGTTCATGAATCTGCTACTCCAGTTTCTTAGGCTCTGAATAGTGGGTCTTGCCAAGAATTAAAGAGAGGGCTTGGGAACATAGATGGGAAACTAGCCAGTGTCCTGTATGAACCTACTTAGAACACAGTACCCTGAAATCATCTTTTATTTATTTATTTATTTTTGAAATCATCTTTTAATATCATCATTAAAAGAGAAAAAGTGGTTCACTGTCCAGGAAAGCCAGAGGACTGGTCAGATCTTACTGCCCCTTAACTATATTGGACAGTGAAGTTAGAACAACAGAATCATGGAATGTCAAACCTTTTTTAAAAAAAATATGTATTTATTTGGCTGCATCAGGTCTTAGTTGTGGCATGCAGATGGTTGCATCATTTGAGACTTTTGTTGCTGTGCTGTGTGCAGATGCTCTAGTCGTGGCACGTGGGCTCAGTAGTTGTGGTGCCTGGGCTTAGTTGCTCCAAGGCATGTGGGGCTTTAGTATTGCATGGCGAATACACAACCACTGGACCACCAGGGAAGTCCTTGCAAGCTCTCTTAGAGATTATATAACCTGATTTTTACTGATGAGGAAACTGAGGTCCTGAGAAAGTTGGGGAACATTTGTCTCACTTGCTACATTTTATCCTTTTTTTCTTCTCTTAGAGTGATGCTTTGTATGCTTTGCAGGAATTTGATGGATGGTAGGGAGACAGTAAAACGTTTGTTTGGCAGGAGCAGACCTAAGATTGTTTTTTTCTAGGGCAGGTTTCTGTTTCATGTTAAGCAAGGATACTGTGTGTGATTAACAAGAGAGAGATCATATCTTTTTTTTTTTTTTTTAGTTTTTTCTTTTGATGTGACTTCACACCAAACGTTGTCATTCAGTACAAAGAACTCTAGTGCATCCTTTTTCAAGACTCAGTGTTAACATTTTGCTCCATTTGCCTTATCACTTAGTATGCATCATCTTTCTCTTTCTAATATATAAAAATGTCTTTATTGAGATATATATGTCTTCTATTTAAAATACACAATTTTGTGTTTTTTAGTATATTCACAGAGTTGTACAATCATTACTACAATCAGTTTTAGAATATTTTCATCATTTGCCCGTCAAACCTATATCCATTAGCAGTTACTACCTGTATCCTTCCAACTCCCTAATACCCCAGCTGTAAGCACCCACTATTCTACTATTTTTTTTTGGGGGGGGACCTTTTATTTTCTCATCACTAAATCAATACTAGTTCACATCATTATTCACATCCATAGTATAAGAAAAATGTAGTCTCTTCATGCAGAAATAGTAGTTAACATTTTAATGTAGATTCTTCTAGACCTTTTATTAAAATGAAAGGTACTTCTATTATTGTAATTATAATTTTGTAAAAACAAGTGCTGATGAGTTTGAGAAAGAAGAGAATTTGAAGGCGGTAGGTTGTCTGAGAACCCCTAGATAGCATATTAAAAAGCAGAGACGTTACTATGCCAACAAAGGTCCATATAGTCAAGGCTGTGGTTTTTCCAGTGGTCATGTGTGGATGTGAGAGTTGGACTGTGATGAAAGCTGAGTGCTGAAGAATTGATGCTTTTGAACTGTGGTGTTGGAGAAGACTCTTGAGAGTCCCTTGGACTGCAGGGAGATCCAATCAGTCCATCCTAAAGGAATCAGTCCTGGGTGTTCATTGGAAGGATTGATGCTGAAGCTGAAACTCCAGTACTTTGGCCACCTGATGCGAAGAGTTGACTCATTGGAAAAGACCCTGATGCTGGGAGGGATTGTGGGCAGGAGAAGAAGGGGACAACAGAGGATGAGATGGCTGGATGGCATCACCGACTTGATGGACATGAGTTTGAGTAAACCGGGAGTTTGTGATGGACAGGGAGGCCTGGTGTGCTGCGATTCGTGGGGTCGCAAAGAGTCGGACACGACTGAGCGACTGAACTGAACTGAACTGAATCTATCTTTGATCTTTATGGATTTGTCTATTTTGGACATTTCATACAAATGGAATCATATAATATATGGTCTTTTGTGACTGGCTTCTTTCACTTAGCATGTTTTCAAGGTTCATCTATGTTGTAACATGTATCCGTACATTGTTTCTTTTTATGGCAGAATGATATTGTATATAGATATACCACCTTTTGCTTATCATAGTTGATATACATTTGGGTTATTTATATACTTTTCATTTATTACAGATAATGGTATTGTGAACATTTGTGTATGTATATTTTCATTTCTCTTAGGTATATGCCTAGGAGTGGAATGGCTGGGTTAATGGCCAGTGTTTAACCTTTTGAGAAATTGCAGACTGTTTTCCAAAATAGCTGCACTATTTTACATTCCCACTAGTGGTGTTTGAGGGTTACACGCTCTGTATCCTCACCAGCACTTACTATCTTTTTGATCATGGGTGGCCTAGGGGGTGTGAAGTGGTATCACAGTGTGGTTTTGATTTGCATATTCCTGGATGACTCAGAAGGATATTTTACTTAAAAGAAAAAAAAAAAAAGCTTATCTCTTCTCAGAGATGAAGTGAGTATAAAAAGTTTGATGAGCCAGTTTCAGACAGGTAGTCAGTTTGAACTAACCTTAGATTTTATTTTCCTCTACCAGTCTGGTCAGTTCTGGGCAGATTCTCTCAGATTCTCTTTATAAAATAATCATTTTATAAAGGCATCTTCTCTGAAGCTCAGACTCCTAGCTGAAGCAAAACTCAAATCCTGATGGCTTACCTCAGGCATTTGTGGATACTTCCAGAGGTCAGGGTAGGAGGAGGAGAGTTCTTAAGTTAGGTCCTGTGTTTCCTTTTATAAGGTAGAGCAAATAAGAAGTCTGGAGGAGAGACTAACACATAGAAAACAATTACAGAGCAGCCCCAAGGCAGTTTAGAATTATATGCTAAATTTAGTTGGAGAGACTGTGTTCTTAACAGAAGAGCACCTACTTCACACACCCTTAGGTAGGGAGGATCACATTGAAGGTAAGTGGATTTCACTTTAATAACACTAGGGCTCTGCTCCCCTTTTCTTAGGAGGAAATCCTGAGTAACAGTGTTTGGTGTTTAAACCAAATTCTTAGACTCTGTTTTTAGCCCTTCCTTTTGTAGTAGATTATAAATAAAGATTTTCTAGCCTCAGTCCTCCTTCGGTAATACCCATTTCCCGTCCTGTATCCTTTTATAAGTCTAGTCCTATATCCTTTTGTATATCCTTGTGTTTTTGGCTAACTCTGGTGGAAGATAGGCTTGACTCAGCTCCTCAATTCCTATTGCCATCCTTGGATTTGAATTACTGTCAGGTAGTCCTAGAGGTCTCTCAGGAACCTGGGTACACAGGAGGGGACCTATACTTGATATGTTTTAGGTTACTCCTGGATAGGCATAGGACCTAGTAAAAGAGAGAAATTCTTGCCTTTTGGAAGCTGGTGTCTTCTTGTGGAATTCATTGATAACACACAGGCTATCACTACTAGATTTTTAGATTTAGTTCTCAAAAGTTTTTAGGTGAGGCAGATACTGGTTAAATGTCTGTGTTCCAGATGTTTTGTGATGACTGATTTTAGTTCAGAGTATGTAGAACCCTGGATGTTGGAGTCCTGTCATGGTGGAAAATGAGGGCATGCGCTATTTTCACTGTGCTTCCTAGGAGTCGGCTATGGCTCCAGGAAGTTAGATGGGAGTGGCTATTATTTAGACCATCAAGTTTTCAAATATTATACTTAGGATATTTGCTTGATTGTCATCCATGGGATCTATCATAGTTTTCTGTTATAGAAAGCTAGGTTAGTAATTTGTTTTGTTCATTAGTGTGATGGGCATTTCAGGTCAAAACTTTGCTGGGCCATCTGTGATGTACTCAATGGTCTGACCTAACTGCATTAATCTAAAATGTTTTTATGGAGTGCTGAGGGGCCTTGAGCAGGGAGAAGATGTGTGGAGGTTCCTCTTATTAATGAACCTTATTAAGGTTCATCCCTCTGTGAGTGTGAGTCCAATTCTTTGTTTTCTAAACTACTCCTAGTTGGCAAAACATAATATGAGTATGAATTCATTTATCTTGGTCATAGAATCAAAAACTGTCAGAGCTAGATCTGAAATAGTCCAGCTCCCACTTTTGACATATTAATATTTATAAATGACATAATAGTTTTTAAACACTTTTTAATGTTTTCAGCCCCATTTGAGAATATATTTTTTGGTCCACTGTTGCCCAGCAATTTAGAAAGAACTGTTAGAATCCACATCTTCTGTCTGCTTCTCACCGTTGATGAGATTACTCCTTTTTTTTTTTTTGGCCATGCCAAGTGGCCTGCAGGATCTTACCTGGGGTTTGACCAGGGATCAAACCTCCCCCCTTGGCAGTGAAAGTGCAGGGTCCTAACCACTGGACCACCAAGGAATTCCTGAGATTATTATTTTGAAATGATAGATTTGTCAATACTTAAGCAATGATGTAAGTATTAATACCAGACCACCTTACCTGCCTCCTGAGAAATCTGTATGCAGGTCAAGAAGCAACAATTAGAACTGTGCATGGAACAACAGACTGGTTCCAAATTGGGTAAGGAGTATGTCAAGGCTGTATATTGTTACCCTGCTTACTTAACTTATATGCAGTGTACATCATGCAAAATGCTGGGCTGGATGAAGCACAAGCTGGAATCAAAATTGCTGGGAGAAATATCAATAACCTCAGATGCGCAGATGACACCACCCTTATGGCAGAAAGCGAAGAAGAACTGAAGAGCATTTTGATGAAAGTGAAAAAGAGTGAAAAAGTTGGCTTAAAACTCAACATTCAGAAAACTAAGATCATGGCATCTGGTCCCATCACTTCATGGCAAATAGATGGGGAAAAAATGGAAACAGTGACAGACTTTATTTTCTTGGGTTCCAAAATCACTGCAGATGGTGATTGTAGTCATGAAATTAAAAGATGCTTGCTCCTTGGAAGAAAAGCTCTGACCAACCTAGACGACATATTAAAAAGCAGAGACATTACTTTACCAACAGAAGTGTCTAGTCAAAGCTATGGTTTTTCTAGTAGTCATGTATAGATGTGAGAGTTGGACTATAAAGAAAGCTGAACGCTGAAGAATTGATGCTTTTGAACTGTGGTGTTGGAGAAGACTCTTGAGAGTCCCTTGGATTGCAAGGAAATCCAACCAGTCCATCCTAAAGGAGATCAGTCCTGAATATTTGATGGAAGGACTGATGCTGAAGCTGAAACGCCAATACTTTGGCCACCTGATGCGAAGAACTGACTGATTTGAAAAGACCTTGATGCTGGGAAAGATTGAAGGCAGTAGGAGAAGGGGATGACAGAGGATGAGATGGTTGGATGGCATCACCGACTCGATGGACATGAGTTTGAGCAAGATCCAGGAGTTGATGATAGATAGGGAAGCCTGTCATGCTGCAGTCCATGGGGTTGCAAAGAGTTAGACACAACTGAACAACTGAACTGAACTGACTGAAGCAATAACTTAATCATTGAGTAGCAGAACTGTTGTGTGGCCTCTTTGATTCAGTCCCCAAACCACAATGCAGTAGAGGAGCTCTGTCAGGAGAGGAGTCAGGTCACTTGTTTTTTGAATTGTTGAGGCTGGTTGGTATTTTTTAATATATATTTTCCTATCTCCCCATTCTTATCAGTTCTGGAATTTTTTTTTTTTTTTTAAGACCAAATAGTTACTGGGGTTTTGTTTCTAAGAAGCTCTCTTTGGTGAATCTGTTTCAGGATGTTTTATGCTTTTTGTCTTAAGTCAGTTTTCTTTGAAAAGAAAAAAAAAAAAGTTTGCACTTGCTAACCTCAAAAATCCCTCCCTGTAGCCTGCAGTTTGCATCTTTTTCTGGTTGTCATTGGGTGCTGGCTGTGACTTCTTTTTTAAAAAATAATTTTGTTTATTTTTGGTTGTGCTGGGTCTTTGTTGCTGCGAGGGCTTTTCTTCAGTTGTGGTGAGTGGGGGGCTACTCTAGTTGCAGTGCAGGGGCTTCTCATTGCAGGGGCTTCTGTTGTTGAGGATCTCAGGCTCTAGGGTACACGGGCTTCAGTAGTTGTGGCACGTGGACTCCATAGTTGTGGCTCCCGGGCTCTAGAGCACAGGCTCAATAGTTGCAGTGAGGGGGCTTAGCTGGTCTCCGCAGCATGTGGGATCTTCCCCCATCTTGGCTCAATCCCGTATCCCCTGCATTGGCAGACATATTCTTTACCACTGAACCACCAGGGAAGCCCTGGTTGGGACTTCTGATTTACCATATTCTTTATAATGAAAAGATATGGAAAACAACTAAGAAATTTTTAGGATTTTTAAAGTCAGAAAGGAAAAAATGATTTAGAAATAATAATCATAAATCACAATTAATAAGTGGATAAACCCAATTTACAAAAACTTAGATTCATTAAAAAAAATACATTAGAATTACTTTTCCAGGAATTTCAGAATTCCTTTCTCAGTTGTGTCGTCTCTGGTGTCCTTTTTCCCCTTGTTTTTTGTAGTTGTAGAATAGCTTTTTAACAGTGTCATGAAGATAGGTATTAATTATTGCTATACTGTTGAAGAAAACCAAAGGTTTTATTTTGAGTATGTTAGATATCTCTTTTCTTCTTTCCCCAGAGTCTTTATTTGACAATGACCATTACATTAAAATTTTTTCCTGATTATAAAGACCATAGGTCTTTATACAAATTAAAACATTACAGAACCATATTATAACTTCACTTGTTCTAGAGTCAGGTAGACAAATTTCTTAGCTTTGCTAGAAGACCATGCTTTATCTAGTAGGTATTTGATAAATATTTGTATTAATTATGAAAAGATAAAGCCTGCTTATTCGGGCTTTCAAAGAATTGTATGTAACCATGCTTTTTTTTTTTCTGCTATAAGACATAGTACTTAACTTTTTAAAACAAATAAGCCAGACTTCCACAGCTTTTCCAAGTGCTGAGTAATAAAGAATATGGAGGTTTGTAGAAGAGTAGTAATGATTGTTTTCCCATACTCAGAAAGCTAAGGGTCAATGGCAGATTTGGAGATAAAATGGTGATAGGAGAGGTATTTTGTATTGCTGCTGCTGTTGCTGCTGAGTCACTTCAATCGTGTCCGACTCTGTGCGACCCCATAGACGGCAGCCCACCAGGCTCCCCCGTCCCTGGGATTCTCCAGGCAAGAATACTGGAGTGGGTTGCCATTTCCTTCTCCAGTGCATGAAAGTGAAACGTGAAAGTGAAGTTGCTCAGTCATTTCCGACTCTTGGCGACCCCATGGACTGCATCCTACCAGGCTCCTCTGTCCATGGGATTTTCCAGGCAAGAGTACTGGAGTGGGGTGCCATTGCCTTCTCTGATTTTGTATTGCACTGTGATTATTTCGTAATTTTTAATAGAGCTAAATTTTATAAAGTTTGGATGAACTTTTTTTTTTTAAAGTGAATCTGTATAGTTTTAGTTATTTAACCAGTCCTATTGACAAGTTGACTTAGGATCACAGTCTCTTGTTGGGAAAAATAAAACAAAAACCTAGAAGTATCACCTGCTAAACTAACCAGTTGTGCTTAATTCTGAAATTCTGTATGTTCAAATGGTTTTTAATCCTTTTCTTTGCTAAATAATTATCTTAATAATCACCCTTTACGCCCACTGTGAAACACATTCTTTTTGCTGCAGTTTTATTGTTTGAAAAGTTGATATTTAAGTATTTGTAGTTTTATCTTCTAGAAGAATGTTTAGTGTTTTGTGGAGGATTATTGGTCTGCTGGTCTAGCTCTGTTGGTTGCTAGCTCAGTTAGGAGTGAATGTGATGAATTTAATGAGGCCAGGGTCATTGAATCAATCTTCCTAAGGACCAGTTAGCTTTGTTCTACCCATTTTTATGCTACCCTCTGTACTCACAAGTACACTAGGTCGTGGGGAACACAGTCAAGGAAATGAGGCTAGAGTAAGCTGGTCCATGCCTAATAATTAAATTAATAGATATTGAATAGATTTCATTGCTAGGTACCACAAGACATTATCCTCGCTTTACAGTTTACGAAAGCACTGGTAACTGCTGAGCCCACACTTCAGAGCCCAGGAGCCTCAACACTGAGCCCGTATGCCACAATTGCTGGAGCTGGTACGCCTACAGCCCTGGGTCTGCTACAGGAGAAGTCACTGGAGTTAGAATCTCCTGCACCACAACTAGAGAACCCCACGTGCAGCAGTGAAGATCCAGTGCAGCCAAAAGTAGCTAACTAAATAAATAAACAAGTGTATTTTAAAAATGAAGTGAAAGTAAAAGTGAGAGATATTGCCAAATCAGCTTCCTCAAAAGGTTAGACTCTTTGTGCTCAGTCACTTAGTCATGTCAGACTCTTTGTGACCCTACAGTTTTTAAGATGCTACCCAAATTTCTCTGCATCTGTAATGGAATATTAGCTGCTTTTCTAAAGTGTTTTCAATCTTCTAGGAAGAAAATGTCTGTTTTAATCTAAATTTAATGATTTGTGAGTCTGAGCATCTTTTCATATAGTTCATGTACACTTGTATATTTCTTCAATGAATTACCTGTTTAGTCCTTTCTTTGTTCATGATTTCTGTTTTGTTGTTTATCTTTTTCTCATTGATATGCATAAACTGTCTTTTGGAATATGTTGATTGTTAGGAAATATTTCAAAAACACTTGCAGTGAAAAAATATGTGGACACTAATATAGATTTATAAAATTGAGATCATAAGAGAAAAAAATGTATCCTGCTTTTTAAATTTACTATTATATGTTGATCATTTCCCCATATTTTTAAATGTGTCTTGAATATTTTCCATGTCATTAAATATTCTTCATAAACATGATTTTAATTATTATTTGTTTTTAACAAATAAGTTAAATTGTTACTTGGTTTTATTTGTAATTTGTTATCCAGAGTATGAGTGAACTATACAATTTTTAATGATTAACTGGCACTTGGGTGGTTTGTTTATACTCTTTTATGATAAGTAATTTTACAACATATATACTTTATATAAATTTGTATCTATTGCTCTAGTATATATAACAGTAAGACAGTTATTAAGTTAGATAAACCTTTAAGCACATTTCGTATGTATGATGAATTTCTTCTTGGAAGTGTTGTGCCAATTTATGCTCACTTCTAGCGTGCTATCATTTCACTATATATATATGTATATATAAATTATATATATATTATTTTGAGAGGGGGTAGTAGATTACATGTAACATAAAATTTACTGTTTTAGCCATTGAAAAACTTGCAGTTTGGTGGCATTTAGTACACTTCACAATATTGTGCAGCCATCATCATTATGTAAGTGCTTAACAGGTTCATCACCACAAAAGGAAACCTCCATCCATTGAACAGTCATTCGCTATTCCTCTGTCCCCCAAGCCCTTGCCAACCTCTGACCTGCTTTCTCTTTCTTTGGATTTGCTTATTCTGGGTGTTTTTGCCTATTCTGGGTATTTTTGCCTTTTCATACTTCAGGAAAGTTAGAGATACCAAGGGAACATTTCATACAAGGATGGGCACAGTAAAGGACAGAGCAGCGAGGACCTAAGAGAAGCAGAAGATATTAAGAAGAGGTGGCAAGAATTCACAGAAGAACTGTACAAAAAAGGTCTTAATGACCCAGATAACCATGATAGTGTGTTCACTCACCTAGAGCCAAATATCCTGGAGCGTAAAGTCAAGTGGGCCTTAGGAAACATTACTCCAATCAAAGCTAGTGGAGCTGGTGGAATTCCAGCTGAGTTATTTCAAATCCTAAAAGATGATGCTGTGAAAGTGCTGCACTCAATATGTCAGTAAATTTGGAAAACTCAGCAGTGGCCACAGGACTGGAAAGGTCAGTTTTCATAACAATCCCTAAGATGGGTAGTGCTAAAGAATGTTCAAACTACTGTACAGTTGCGCTCATTTCAAGTGCTAGCAAGTTAATGCTCAAAATCCTTCAAGCTAGGCTTCAACAGTATGTGAACTGAGAACTTCCAGATTTAGAAAAGGCAGAAGAACCAGAGACAAAATTGCCGACATCCACTGGATCATAGAAAAAACAAAGGAATTCCAGAAAAACCTCTACTTCTGCTTCATTGACTGTGCTAAAGCCTTTGACCTGTGTGGATCACAACATACTGTGGAAAATTCTTAAAGAGATGGTAATACCAGGACACCTTACCTGCCTCCTGAGAAACCTGTATGCAGGTCAAGAAGCAACAGTTAGAATTGAACATGGGACAAGAGACTGATTCAAAATTGGGAAAGGAGTACGGCAAGGCTGTATATTGTCACCCTGATGCAGAGTACATCATGGGAAATGCCAGGCTGGCTGCAGCAGAAGCTGGAATCAAAATTGCTGGGAGAAATATCAGTAATCTCAGAAATGCAGACGACACCACCTTTATGCAGAAAGCGAAGAGGAACCAAAGAGCCTTTTGATGAAGGTGAAAGAGGAGAGTGAAAAAGCTGGCTAAAACTCAACATTCAGAAAACTAAGATCATGGCATCCAGTCGTATCACTTCATGGCAAATAGATGGGGAAACAATGGAAACAGTGACAGACTTTATTTTCTTGGGCACCAAAATCACCGCAGATGGTGATTGTAGCCATGAAGTTAAAAGAAGCTTGCTCCTTGGAAGAAAAGCTATGACCAACCTGGACAGCATGTTAAAAAGCAGAGACATTACTTTGCCAACAAAGATCCATCTGGTCAAAGCTGTGGTTTTTCCAGTAGTCATGTATGGATGTGAGAGTTGGACATAAAGAAAGCTGAGCACTGAAGAATTGATGCTTTTGAACTGTGGTGTTGGAGAAGACTCTTGAGAGTCCCTTGGACTGCAAGGAAATCCAACCAGTCCATCCTAAAGAAGATCGGTCCTGAATATTTATTGGGAAGACTGATGCTGAAGCTGAAACGCCAATACTTTGGCCACTTGATGCGAAGAACTGACTCATTTGAAAAGACCTTGATGCTGGAAAAGATTGAAGGCAGGAAGAGAAGGGGGTGACAGAGGATGAGATGGTTGAATGGCGTCACTGACTCGATGGGCATGAGTTTGAGTAAACTCTGGGAGTTGGTGATGGACAGGGAGGCCTGGCATGCTGCAGTCCATGGGGTCACAGAGTCAGACACCACTGAGTGACTGAACTGAATGACTGACTGATAGAAGGTCTTACGGGTGAAGATAATTCTCCTCCATTATTGAGGGTAACGTGATAGGAGGCTCATAGGTTCTTAAATCTGTTCACCCAGGGAAGAAGACTGTTGGGTGCTTCCTGATAAGCTGTGGTTTTAAGTTTGGATTTAGGGACATATTAGTGTTCCTGGTGCAGCCATGTCTCCTTCTCTGAGTTCTGCTTCAGTACTCATTCTGTGAAGCTGATATATGCTGTCACTTTCATGCAGTAGAGGCTTCCTTTTGGCGAAGCATTTGAAAATTTCCAGGGCATTTCTGTGTCTTGTTTCCATGGTTAAAGATTTAGATGTGATTCTTGCATGTTTAGGACTTCCCTGGTGGCTCAGACAGTAGAGAATCTGCCTGCAGTGCAGGAGATCTGGGTTCCATACCTGGTTTGGGAAGATTCCCCTGGAGAAGGGAATGGCTACCGACCCAGTATTCTTGTCTGGAGAATCCCATGGACAGAAGACCTGGGGGCTACAGTCCATGGGGTGGCAAAGAGGTGGCCATGACTGAGCAACTTTCACTTTCACTTGCATGTATGGATTTTTTTTTTTTTTTTGCCTCTGTGCTCCATACAAGAATATGGTCATAAGGAATGTTTCCCATATTCTTTACACATATTTACACACTCAGTCCTCTCAATAAACCTGTGAAATAGGTATTGTTATCTATATGATACAGATGACAAAACTGAGATTTATAGGAGAGAGACCTTGGCCAGATTAGTTAAAATTCAACAAGACATGGGACTAGTATTTGAATTTAGATTTGCCTGTCTTTAAAATCCTGTTTGTTCCACTGTAGTATCCATAGCACAGTACCTTCCTTAGCTTCCTCTAGATGAGAGACCCATTCAGATCTGTGAGGCCTGTATGCTTTGGAGAAAGAGATACAAGTTTATTCAAACTGTGTTCATGAATTCCAGGAGGGGTTGGTTTTGAATGATAAATTTTTGTGTCTCTGCAGCACTTAGCCTAGAGCTGGGTGCAACACAGTAGGAGCTCAGTGAAGGTTGAGAAATTGCTTGCCTGTGGAATAGTGTAGTAGTGTCACATAGTAGGCAAGTGTGGGGTAGACAGTGTTTCTGTCCCACGGTGGCTGAGTGGAGGAAACGTCATTCTGTGCCTATGTTTATAGCTTTGGATTTGTTGAGAGGGTGTGAGTATGATGTTAGGTTTTGAATGAATTGTTTTGATTAAATGCCCTGGACATTTAGTAAATATCTGTGGGTTTATATGTTGATGAATTGTGGGGATATTTTCACCTGAGAGACAATTAAAATTTTTGGCTTGACACATTTTCTTCCCTGTCTTTGGCAGCAGTATATTCATTTTCAGAATTCTTCTTTAGCCTGGTTTTGTATTACATGGACTAGTGTGGTGTTTGCTGCTGCGGTAAGAAGAACTGTGCTATAATTAGCACCTCTGCTTCCTCTAACAGTTTTATGGATTTTCTTTGAAGAACTGTAAAAAAAAAAAGAAAGTTTTATTGTGATAAATATTTCTTCAGGAAGGATGTTTTATACAGGGTGATACTCTAAATGTGAAATCCCAAATAACCACATTTGAAAAAAATATCTCCACAAGACTGAAATGGCCCCAGAAGCCCTCCCCACAATGCTCATTGTCAGGGTAAATTATCAGTAGATTGGCAAGGATAGAACTGAATTGGTAAGAGGAGACTGAAACCTGAGATCATTAAGCATTTACATAGAAGCATTTAATTCCTCTGAATAAATTCAAGTCTCATGACCCAGACAAATTATACCCTAGTGTTCTGAAAGAATTTTGGGATGATTATAATGATGATTAGTCACTGTCAGTAATCTTTAAGGAATCATAGAATTACCACAGTAGACATATTTTCAAGTCTGAGAAGAAGATAAGAGCTTGGCATATTCCTAGTCAAAATCTCGGATGGTTTATTAAGGATGTAGTATGAGGATTTAGAAAAGAAAGCTGTGATTATTAGGAGCCAACATGGACCCACTAGGAATATGTTGGTGACTTAATAACAACCTTTATTAAGGGAGTGGACTTCTAGAGGAGGTGAATACCATCAGCTATCATTTTTTGATTAAAGAATGTTTTGAAGGGAATGATTAGAATTTAGTTGGGGATAAGAGATTTGAGTTGTGTGATGAAATAGGTGATGCAAGGAGTGTCTAGGCGATTCAGTGGTTAGAACTCTGTGGTTTTACTGTCATGGCCCTATGTTCAGTCTCTGGTCAGGGAACTAATCCTGCAAGCTGCCGGGGGTGGGGGTGGTGGTGGTGAAAAAAAACCTAAGGAGGAGGAAAAGAAATAGGTGATGCAGAAGTATGGTGTGATAGAAGGGAGGTGTGACTTAATAGCAACACAAAAATGTAAGGCTTGTTCAGTTCAGTCACTCAGTCGTGTCCGACTCTTTGCGACCCCATGAATTGCAACACGCCAGGCCTCCCTGTCCATCACCAACTCCCGGAGTCTACCCAAACCCACATCCATCAAGTCGGTGATGCCATCCAGCCATCTCATCCTCTGTCGTCCCCGTCTCCTCCTGCCTCCAATCCCTCCCAGCATCAGGGTCTTTTCCAATGAGTCAACTCTTCGCATGAGGTGGCCAATGTATTGGAGTTTCAGCTTCAACATCAGTCCTTCCAATGAACACCCAGGACTGATCTTCTTTAGCATGGACTGGTTGGATCTTCTTGCAGTCCAAGGGACTCCCAAGAGTCTTCTCCAACACCACAGTTCAAAAGCATCAATTCTTTGGCGCTCAGCTTTCTTTACCATCCAACTCTCACATCCATACATGACTACTGGGAAAACCATAGCCTTGACTAGACGGACCTTTGTTGGCAAAGTAATGTCTCTGCTTTTAAATATGCTATCCAGGTTGGTCATAACTTTCCTTCCAAGGAGTAAGCATCTTTTAATTTCATGGCTGCAATCACCATCTGCAGTGATTTTGGAGCCCCCAGAAATAAAGTCTGACACTGTTTCCACTGTTTCCCCATCTATTTGCCATGAAGTGATGGGACCAGATGCCATGATCTTAGTTTTCTGAATGTTGAGCTTTAAGCCAACTTTTTCATGCTCCTCCTTCACTTTCACCAAGAGGCTTTTAGTTCCTCTTCACTTTCTGCCATAAGGGTGGTGTCATCTGCATATCTGAGGTTATTGATATTTCTCCCGGCAATCTTGATTCCAGCTTGTGCTTCTTCCAGCCCAGCGTTTCTCATGATATACTCTGCATATAAATTAAATAAGTAGGGTGACAATATACAGCCTTGACGTACTCCTTTTCCTATTTGGAACCAGTCTGTTGTTCCATGTCCAGTTCTAACTGTTGCTTCCTAACCTGCATACAGGTTTCTCAAAAGACAGGTCAGATGGTCTGGTATCCCCATCTCTTTAAGAATTTTCCACAGTTTACTGTGATCCACACAGTCAAAGGCTTTGGCATAGTCAATAAAGCAGAAATAGATGTTTTTCTGGAACTCTTGCTTTTTCTATGATCCAGCGGATGTTGGCAATCTGATCTCTGGTTCCTCTGCCTTTTCTAAAACCAGCTTGAACATCTGGAAGTTCACGATTCACATTTGCTGAAGCCTGGCTTGGAGAATTTTGAGCATTACTTTACTAGCATGTGAGATGAGTGCAATTGTGTGGTAGTTCGAGCATTCTTTGGCATTGCCTTTCTTTGGGATTGGAATGAAAACTGACCTTTTCCAGTCCTGTTGCCACTGCTGAGTTTTCCAAATTTGCTGGCATATTGAGTGCAGCACTTTCACAACATCTTTCAGGATTTGAAATAGCTCAACTGGAATTCCATCACCTCCACTAGCTTTGTTTGTAGTGATGCTTTCTAAGGCCCACTTGACTTCACATTCCAGGATGTCTGGCTCTAGGTGAGTGATCACACCATTGTGATTTTCTGGGTCATGAAGATCTTTTTTGTACAGTCCTTCTGTGTGTTCTTTCCACCTCTTCTTAATATCTTCTGCTTCTGTTAGGTCCATACCATTTCTGTCCTTTATTGAGCCCATCTTTGCATAAAATGTTCCCTTGGTATCTCTGATTTTCTTGAAGAGCTCTCTAGTCTTTCCCATTCTGTTGTTTCCCTCTATTTCTTTATATTGATCTCCGAGGAAGGCTTTTTTATCTCCCCTTGCTATTCTTTGGAACTCTGCATTCAGATGGGACTATCTCTCCTTTTCTCCTTTGCTTTTCGCTTCTCTTCTTTTCACAGCTATTTGTAAGGCCTCCTCAGACAGCCATTCTGCTTTTTTGCATTTCTTTTACATGGGGATGGTCTTAATCCCTGTCTCCTGTACAATGTCACGAACCTCCGTCCATAGTTCATCAGGCTCTCTGTGTATCAGATCTAGTCCCTTAAATCTATTTCTCACTTCCACTGTATAGTCATAAGGTATTTGATTTAGGCCACACCTGAATGGTCTAGTGGTTTTCCCTACTTTCTTCAATTTAAGTCTGAATTTGGCAGTAAGGCTTGTAGTTGTCTGTAAGTTGGATTTATGGCAAAAATGTGGTTTGGTTGACAAAAAGTTGTAGTTTTAGCCAGCAGTAATAGCAACTGTGAAAGAGTGAATGGATAGTGTTGTTTTAAACAATGTTAGGCCACATCTATCTAGGTAGATTTTAGTTCTAGGAGCTCGGCTGGTGAGGGACCTGAAAATATGATATGAACTACTTTCAAAGGAGCAGATTTGTTTTTTGATCAGTAAATAGCTCTGACAATAGCTCCCACAGAAGAGTTCCAGAAGAACTTGGAGAAATGGCAACATTGTTGGAATACCATAGATTTTGATAGCATTCATTTGAAAAAATGTAAATTTTGGCTAATCAGGCAAAGAAGGGTATGAAGGTCATTCTAGGCAGAGAATAGCATCTACAAAATGAAGGCATGAAAAAGCATGCTACATTTGAGGAACAAGTGAGTTAGTACAGATGCTGTGTAAAGAGGGAGAGGTGGGCTATAGGAGGTAAAAGTAGGGAAATTGGCAGGTGTTGTATATGAAGGTGGAGAAACTGGAATCCAGGAAGATAAAAGTGACTTGCATAAGCCTTGATTGTGTATTGAACCAGGCCTAGAATTCCAGGCTTTCTTGTGTCCTCTCAGGAGTTTGTGCCGTCTTTGTTTTCTTTAGTTATGTTGTTCCACATTTACTTTAAAATGGCCAGGGCATGCCCTATATTTATGAAAGAATTCTAAATAATCATGTAAGGCTATCTTTTACATTCTTTAATAAGCTAAAAGAACTTAAGTAGGTGTGACCTATAAGCAGTATAACTTTCCCAGTTATCAGTGCCAGATATTATGGTTTTAACTTTTAGAGACCAGCAGCCTATATTCTGGATCATGCTAGAATCAAGAACTCTTTCTACTTTCCCATGCTATTTGTTTAAAAGAGGATTCCTTCTTTGCCTAGTTCAAATGAGAGATGCTTGGATTAACAGTTGCAGCTGTAATGATCAGTTACAGCTGTGCAAAGTAGAAGGTAAGTTTATCAAGACCTTGTGGCAACTTTGCTTGTGACTGCTGTGGTTGTAACTTGTTGTTCCACTGCAGACGGGGGTGAATTTCACATGGGAAGCAAGTTCCTGAGGCCTCTCTGCTTGTTCCTTAGTCACAGTTCTATCCAGGGTTGATGTCCAGTCTGTATACCATATATGAATATGTATATGGCCAGCATTTGTCCTGACCGTTTGGTGCCCACATTGTATTGACTGTTAACTATTTTGAGAAGCATGTCTAACTCTCACCATCCATCTTTCCTCATTTTATGCCAGACCAAAAGTTTCTCTAATTTGTTTGTGGTTTATCCATACAGAGAAATTGCCGCCTTTTCTTCTCAGGCTCTTAAACAATTTTATTAAAAAAATTCCTCAGAGACTTACCTGACGGCCCAGTGGTTAAGAATTTGCCTTCTTAACCACTTAACCAGAAGGCAATGGCATCCCACTCCAGTACTCTTGCCTGGAAAATCCCATGGACAGAGGAGCCTGGTAGGCTGCAGTCCATGGGGTCTCAAAGAGTCGGACACAACTAAGCGACTTCACTTTCACTTTTCACTTTCCTGCATTGGAGAAGGAAATGGCAACCCACTCCAGTGTTCTTGCCTGGAGAATCCCAGGGATGGGGGAGCCTGGTGGGCTGACGTCTGTGGGGTCGCACAGAGTCGGATACGACTGAAGTGACTTAGCAGCAGCAGCGACCACTTAACCAGTCTGCGAGGGGACACAGGTTCAATCCCTGATTGAGGAGCTAAAAGTCCCACATGCCCTGGAGATAGCATGTGATCTGGAGTTGCAGACCTGACGCTGCAGTGCTACACGCTGCAACGAAGAACCCATGTGCCATAACTAAGACCTGTTGCGGCCAAATAAATAAATATTTTAAAAATTCCTGGAAACAAAATTTTTTAAGTTATTAAGATCACTATGTACTATTTTCCTTTAGGTCCACTTAGTGATTGGAAAGCTAGTTTCAAACATTTATGCAACAATTAAGGAAATCTGAACACTGATTAGATATTTAGCTTTAAGTATTCTTTTGGTCAAATTTTTCTAGGTGTATTAATAGAATTATGGTTATGTTAAAAGAAAAAGAAGTCTTATTTTTAGAGGCACATGGTGAAATATTATAGATAATGTCTGCTGCTGCTAAGTCACTTCAGTCGTGTCCGACTCCGTGTGACCCCATAGACGGCAGCCCACCAGGCTCTGCCGTCCCTGGGATTCTACAGGCAAGAACACTGGAGTGGGTTGCCATTTCCTTCTCCAGTAGATATGTCTAGATTTGCTTTAAAATAATCTAGATTTGCTTTAAAATAATTTGGTATGAGGGTGTACAGATATAAAGTAAAATTGGACATGCATTGATATTTGTTGAAACTGGGTGATGGATACAAGGTAATTCATTGTACTTTTTATAATAAAAAGTTAGAAAAAGTTTATGTATTTTTAACCCCCTAAATTTATAAAATTATAATTGGATTTAAAAAAATTTTCAAAGGTATATTATTGGCAATTATAACTTCTGATTGCCTTGAAATAATTATAAGTACAATTTGGGGTTAATATGGGCATACCTCATTTATGTGCTTCACTTTATTGGGCTTCACAGATATTTCATTTTTACGGAGTGAAGATTTATGGCAACCCTGCATCAAACCAGTCTGTCAGCACCATTTTTCCAGCTATATTTGCTCACTTCATATTGCTGTGTCACATTTTGCTAATTCTGGCAATATTTCAGACTTTTTTCATTATTATTATATTTGCTCTGGTGATCTGTGATTAGTGATCTTTGTCTTGCTGAAGGCTTCAGTGATGGTTAACATTTTTTAGCAATGACGTATTTTTAATTTAGATATGCATATTAATTTTTTAGACGTAATACTGTTGTACACTTACTTGACTACTGTGTAGCGTAAACATAACTTTTACATGCATTGGGAAACCAAAAAATTCGTGTGACTTACTCTTGCTTTATTGAGATAATTTGCTCTATTAAGGTGGTCTGGAACCCAACCCACAGTCTGTCTCAGGTTTATCTTTGTATGTCCGTGCTAAGTCGCTTCAGTCTTGTCAGACTGTGACACTGTGGACTGGAGCCGCCAGACTACTCTGTCCATGGGATTCTCCAGCCAAGAGGACTGGGCTGGGCTGCCATGCCCTCCTTCAGGGACTCGTCCGACCTAGAGATTGAACTCACGTCTCTTAATGTGTCCTGCATTGAAAGGTGGGTTCTTTACCACTAGTGCCACCTGGGAAGCCCAGGTATGTCTGTAGTTCCAGCCACAGGCAAAGAAATTTGACCTTTTCGTTTATGTAATATTTTAAAATATGTTTTAGTGTAGCTTTTTGAAATATTGGAAGTGGTGCCCCTGTCATTACCATTTCATTTATGGGCCTCTAGTTGGGAGCCATTAACTCTAAAAAAATGTTTTTTCTGTCTTTTGGCCATATCATGTGGCATGTGGGATCTTCTTTCCCTGACCAGGGATCATACCCTTGTACCCCTCAGTGGAAGGGCAGAATCTTAGCCACTGGATTGGCAGGGACTGGCTCTAAAAATTTTGATCAACCTTGTTTGTATTTTAGACTTCTTAACTCAATTGTATTAATATTGTAATTAGTAAGGAATTCTTTCTTTTTCTGTGTATATTGCTTTAATGGTTAGATTGTATCCCTTTGCCTTAATGTACCGAACTATCCTTTTTTAAAGCATTTGCTTTTCTTCTTTTTCTTGCAATTATAAATAGCTTTATTATGATAAATTGCTTTTCTAAAAAATGCTCCTTCAGTGCTATTTTAGTGGGGGCTAGTTTTTTTCCTGGTGCCTTTTGGGTGGTATTTTAATGGATTTAGCAGATCAAAGGGTATGGTTTTTGTTTTTTTTTTTTTTTACAGTTTTTGTGATGTCATGCTACTTTGGTTGAGCTTCTTTCAAAGGTGTTACTTTGTGGGTTGGAACCATTTCAGTGTTTAAATCTCTGCTGAACCAAAGTTTTAAGGCATGTTAACAGTCTCGAAAAAATGATACATTGGATCTATTCAAAAGAACTGAGCTTTCATTGGAAACAGGTGGAAGGATGGAAATGCATTAACTGTAAATCTTGAAGTCAGTTTATTAAGACACTGCTGTTTAGCTTAATTAGAGAGCTGTGTAACAGAGGTGGCATTTGAATGAAGTGTTGAAGGATAGGAATGACTTAAACTTGAGGATGTGTGTTGTTGTTTAGTCGTAAGTTGTGTCTGACTCTTTTGCAACCCCATGGACCATAACCTGCCAGGCTCCTCTGTCCATGAGATTTCCCAGGCAAGAATACTGGAGTGGGTTGCCATTTCCTTCTTCAGGGGATCTTCCTGACCCAGGGATCAAACCTGCATCTTCTTCATTGCAGGTGGATTCTTTACCGCTGAGCCACTGGGGAAGCCTGAGGATGGTGGGGATGGGTAAAAAGGTGGGTGAATGTAGAACTCTGGGGCATGTTTAGGCAATCTTGAGTCATACTATTTGGCCATAACATATGCTATTTAGAGTGCAGTAATGGTAGCTAGGATTAAAGAGTTAGTTAGGGGAACAAGTAAAATAAGAATATACCAGGTAGCTTGTGAAAAAATAATATTGGGAAAAAAGAAATGATGGTAATTGACTGTAATAGCTTGAAGACTATCAGCTGCCACTATTGCTTCTATAAATAACTCTTGCAGGAAAATTACTACTTTGTTAGTAATTCTGCTAGGGTCCTCATTTTAGCAGACCTGTGATTTTCTAGGAAAAGTAGGGTCAGTGTTTGTAGGGTTGTTGATATATAGGTAGGACTGATTCGTTTTCATAGTCTGTTCAGATAAGAGACTATGAGAGATACAGAAGACAATGGACTTGTAAAGTAGTTAGCCTCCAACTAATAAAAATAAATGGAAAAAAAAAACACAAACACCTGGAAAAAAAAAAAAAAGACAATGGACATTGAGAAGGTGGAGAGGAAAAAAAAATGAAGTAATGTTTGCTTCTTGGGCTCTTTCTAAGAAGTTTTTCATCTAAAGCTTCGGCAATAGTGGTGGCTTTTAGTTTTGGTTTTCTTCCAAGGACTGATAGAAGGCCCTAGTCTTATGTGTTCATGTTACTCTTACTAAACTCAGTTACTGGCAGGTTGGGCCCCCAGTTTAACTTCATTCATTACTCTCTCTGGATCTCTAGTACCAAGAGAAGACTCTGAGGGGCCATCTTTGTCATAACTGCAATTTGAAGATTTATGGTGCTTGGAGCAGTGAAAGGATCCAGGAGACTTGGGTTGCTTTAGTTGGGGGGGAGCCCCTCTTATGACCTGTGGGTTGAGGATACTGCTTTGTGTCACAGTGTAGAACTTGAGGTTTTGTGGCTTTTTGACCTTCTGATGAAGATTACTTACTCTTAGCATCAAGATTGTACTTCTTAACAGCTTTTAATTCTAAAGTTTTAAGAGACATCCACTCTCATGCAGTACGGGTAAAGAACACTGGATGGGAGGTCTGGAGGGGTTTCTAACCCCGTTTTGCCTTATACTCATTGGTGACTTACTATCTCTGAGCCAGTTTCCTTATCTGTAAAAGCCCTCTGAGGGTTGTCGTGAAGCTTAATGAAATAATATACAATGTGAAAATATTTTCAGTGAATTTCAGGTGGTATATATTTTTTTGTTTTTCTTTATTCAAGGTTTCTCATTCCATATCTTGCCAAGCGAGTAGGAAATATGCAGAAGTAATGTGTAAATAATTATGAAAAACTTGGGTTCATGAAATTGACCTTTTGAAGAGGAGTGCTTTTCACTTAAAAAGATATATAGGAAACTCTGTCCTTACTGCAAAATTCAGGGTTAAGAAAGTAGGGAAAGAAGAAAGTAGGGAAAACCACTAGGCCATTCAGACCACTAGACGTAAGTCAAATTCCTTATGATTATATAGTGGAGGTGATGAATAAATTTAAGGGATTAGATACGGGAGATAGAATGCCTGAAGAACTATGGACAGAGGTTCCTAACATTGTATAGGGAGCAGTGACCAAAATCATCACCAAGAAAAAGAAATGCAAGGCAAAGTGATTGTCTGAGGAGGCTTTACAAATAGCTGAGGAAAGTGAAAAGCAAGGGAGAAAGGTAAAGATATACCTAGCTGAATGCTGAATTCCAGAGAATAGCAAGGAGAGATAAGAAGCCCTTCTTCAATGAACAATGCAAAGAAGTAGAGGAAAACAACAGAATGGGAAAGACTGGAGAGTTCTTCAAGAAAATTTGAAATATCAAGGGAACATTTCATGCAAAGATGAGCACAATAAAGGACAGAAACAGTAAGGACCTACCAGAGGCAGAGGAGATTAAGAAGAAGTGATAAGAACACAGAAAAACTATACAAAAAGGTCTTAATGACCTGGATAACCACAATGGTGCCATCACTCACCTAGAGCCAGACATCGTGGAATGTGAAGTGGACTTTAGGAAGCATTACTATGAACAAAGTTAGTGGAGGTCATGGAATTCCAGCTGAGCTGTTTCAAATCCTGAAAGATCATGCTGTTAAAGTACTACACTCAGTATGTTAGTGACTTTGGAAAACTCAACAGTGGCCATAGGACTGGAAAAGGTCAATGTTAATTCCATCCCAAAGAAGGACAGTGCCAAAGAATATTCAAATTGCCCTCATTTTGAATGCTAGTAAGGTTATGTTCAAAATCCTTCAAGCGAGACTTCAGCAGTATGTGAACAGAGAAATTCCAGATGTACAAAATGGGCTTAGAAAAGGCAGAGGAGGGTCAGGATGGGGAACACATGTATACCCATGGCTGATCCATGTGAATGTATGGCAAAACCACCACAATATTGTAAAATAATTAGTGTCCAGTTAAAATAAAAAGAAAAAAAAGGGGCGGGGGCAGAGGAACCAGAGACCAAATTGCCAACATTTGGTGGATCATAGAGAAAGCAAGGGAATTCCAGAAAAACATCTACTTTGCTTCATTGACTGGGCTAAAGCTTTTGACTATGTGGATCACGACAAACAGTGGAAAATTCTTAAAGAGATGGGAATACCTGAACACGTTACCTATCTCCTGAGAATCCTGTATGTAGATCAAGAAGCAACAGTTGGAACCAAACATGAAACAAAGGACTGGTTCAAAATTGGGAAAGGAGTACAGCAAGGCAACAAATTGTCACCCTGCTTATTTAACTTCGACGCAGAGTACATTATGAGAAATGCCAGGCTGGATGAATCACAGCTGGAATCAAGATTGCCAGGAGAGAAATATCAACAACTTCAGATATGCAGGTGATACTACCCTAATGGCAGAAAGTGAAGAGGAAGTAAAGAGCCTTTTAATGAAGGTGATAGAGGAGAGTGAAAAAGCTGGCTTAAAACTCAACATTAAAAAAACTAAGATCATGGCATCCAGTCCCATCACTTCATGGCAAATAGAAGGGGAAAAGGTAGAAGAAGTGACAGATTTTATTTTCTTGGGCTTCAAAATTACTGTGGATGGTGACTGCAGTCATAAAATTAAAAGACACTTGCACCTTGGAAGGAAAGCTATGACAAACCTAGACAGCATATTAAAAACAAGAGACATCATCTTGCCAACAGAAGTCTGTATAGTCAAAACTATGGTTTTTCCAGGGGTCATGTTCAGATGTAAGAGTTGAACTGTAAAGATGGCTGAATGCCGAAGAATTGATGATTTCAAATTGTGGTGATGGAGAAGACCCTTGAGAGTTCCTGGGACTGCAGGGAGATCAGACCAGTCAATCCTAAAGGAAATCAACCCTGAATATTCACCGGAAGGACTGATGCTGAAGCTGAGGCTCCAGCACTTGGCCACCAGATTCGAAGAACTGACTCATTGGAAAAGACCCTGATGCTGAGAAAGATTGAAGGCAAAAGGAGAAGGGGAAGACAGAGGAAGAAATGGCTGGATGGCATCACCGACTTAGTGGACATGAATTTGACCAGCTCCAGGTGATAATGAAGGACAGGGAAGCCTGGTTTGCTGCAGTTCATGCTTTACTCACTTGTGGTAGTCTGGGTAGGGAAACCATGCTGAGTTTAGTTGGAAACTGAACCTAGTTGGAAACTGAACTTAGAGTCTTGGTAGAGTTTTCACTGTAAGGTAGTATTGGGTCATGAATTTCAAATACTTTTTCCTCCTAAGAGGAATTTTAGTAACCAGGAAGTGATGGTGGTTCTCCTTTTTCCTGTCAGTGAGTAATATAGCTATGCTAGTCCCTTTTGTAGGTGATGAGTCAGGACTCCTACAACTGTTTTGGCTTTGAGTTAAATTTTAAGTTTTGTTCATTTCAGTTTTCGAATACTGTGTTAATATTGTGGAACTATTTTAATAGATGTTTCTTTGGTTTAAAAGAACTACATGATCTATTAGTCTTCTAATATTCACCCTTAAATTGGAATATGTAAATAGGAAGAGTTTTTCTTTGTTTTTTAATTTTTTTATTAGCTATGCCGGGTCTTAGTAGTGGCTTGTGGGATCTGGTTCTCTGACCAGGAATTGAACCCAGGCCCCCTGCCTTGGGAGCATGGAGTCCTAACCACTGAACCACTAGGGGAATCCCGAGTTTTTATTTTAATCCTGTACTTTAATATTATTAAGACATGTAAGTTTGCAATATAGAAATTAGGAATAAGTTAGTATTATAAATCAAAGTTGAAAAGAATCTCTTACCAACTGGAGAGAAACGTGCTATTATGCATATTTTTTTACTATAATCTCTTTATTTTGAGATCATATGTGCTCAAAGTAGGAAATTTAGAAAGTAGATAAAAACATAAAAAATAGCAATCACCCATAGTCCAGCATTCTAGAAGTAACCTGAAAGTGAAAGTCTCTCAGTTGTGTCTGACTCTTTTTGACCCCTTGGGCTATACAGTCCATGGAATTCTCCAGGCCAGAATGCTGGAGTGGGTAGTCTTTCCTTTCTCCAGGGGATCTTCCCAAACCAGGAATTGAACCCAGGTCTCCCGCACTGCAGGTGGATTCTTTACTAGCTGAGCCATAAGGGGAGCCCAGAAGTAACTTAGTCATGTTTAATATGTTGTGTATTTCTTTCCATAATTGTTTCTGTGTTGAATTACTTAAAAATACATTGTAATTCACCTCAGTGTTCATAGCAGCACTATTTACAGTAGCCAAGACATGGAAGCAACCTAAATGTCTCTTGAGAAGTGAATGGACAAAGAAGATGTAGCATATATGCACAATGGAATAGTACTCAGCCATAAAAAGAATTAATTAATGCCATTTGCAGCAATATGGTCAGAAAACTTAGGATCATGGCATCGGATTCCATCACTTCATGGCAAGTAGATGGGGAAACAGTGGAAACAGTGACAGACTTGGGCTCTAAAATCACTGCAGATGGTGACTGCAGCCATGAAATTAAAAGATGTTTGCTCCTTGGAAGAAAAGTTATGACCAAGCTAGACAGCATATTAAAAAGCAGAGACATTACTTTGCCAGCAAAGGTCCGTCTAGTCAAAGCTATGGTTTTTCCAGTAGTTATGTATGGGTGTGAGAGTTGGACTATAAAGAAAGCTGAGTGCTGAAGAATTGATGCTTTTGAACTGTGGTGTTGGAGAAGACTCTTGAGAGTCCTTTGGACAGCAGGAGATCCAACCAGTCAATCCTACAGGAAATCAGTCCTGAATATTCATTGGAAAGACTGATGCTGAAGCTCCAATACTTTGGCCACCTGATGCAAAGAACTGACTCATTGGAAAAGACCCTGATGCTGGGAAAGATTGAAGGCAGGAGGAGAAGTGGATGCCAGAGGATGCGGTGGTTGGATGGCATCACTGACTTGATGGACGTGAGTTTGAACAAGCTCCGGGAGTTGGTGATGGAACAAGGAAGCCTGGCATGCTGCAGTATGGGGTCGCAAAGAGTCTGACACAACTGAGTGACTGAACTGAATTAACCTGCAGCAACATGGATAGATGTAGAGACAATCATACTAAGTAAAGTAAGTCAGACAGAGAAAGACAAATATCAAATATTATATATCATTTATATGTGGAATCTAAAAAACATCCAGATGAACTCATTTACAAAATAGAAATGGCCTCCTGGACATAGAAAACAAACTTATGGTCACCAAAGGGAAAAACGTGGGGGGAGGGATAAATAGGGAATTTGGGATGGATGCACACGGCGATACATAAAACAGATAAACAGCAAGAACACACTGTATAGCACAGGGCGTAGTATTCAGTGTCTTGTAGTAACCTATGATGGAAAGGAATCTGAAGAACACACACACACACATACACATACACACACATACATAAGCAGTCACTTTGGTGTGTACCTGAAGTGTAAATCAACTGTGTGTGCTTAGTCGCTCAGTCGTGTCCGACTCTCTGCGACCCCATGGACTGCAGCCCACCAGGCTCCCCTGTCCATGGGGATTCTCTAAGCGAGAATACTGGAGTATGTTGCCATGCTTACACTTCAATAAAAAATCAAGTAAGCAAACTATCATTTTTTGCAATTTATGGGAAAGTTATAGGTACTTAAGAACATCTGTTTCTTTGCTTTTATGTTATTTTTTCTGATTTAAATTTTTTATATGATTTTTCTTATCATATATCATTTTATTTTTTGAGATTGGTGGGACAGAAGTCACAAAATTAAATAAAATACCACTATCTTCAGGCTGTCTTAAGCTCTGTAGAGTCAGTTACCAAGTTTCATCTGAAGTGACATTCACAAGGCTTCTTGAGTGCTTTAACTGTGTCTCAGTTTCCTTTCTTATTTCTACATGATCATATCTAATTTTAGTATATGTGCTGCCGAAGTGAGCACTGCATGATCATATCTAATTAGGAAAACTATTAATCTTTATTACTCTCTGTATTTCTTCTCTTTGAGATTTGCAACATCTGAAATATTCTTTTTGTTATAGGAGTTTGTTGTGGTTTGACTCTTGAGTGAGACATGTGATGAATACTTTAACTTAAGGAAGTTGTTGGTTCCCAGATCCCTTTGAGAATCTGATACAAACTATGGATCCTTGCTCTAGCTTTGTCAATCTGTTTTATTTGAAATCTTGGCTTGCCTATTGCATATCTAATATTAATACCTTAGGTTGTCCTTTTACTTTATCTTGAAGTTATGCTTGTGACACTTTTCTGTGGTAGATCCAGTTTCCTGTATCTCATATATACATCTTTCTTGGTTAATTTAGTTTTGGCAGACAGTCTTTTAAATTTTCACAAAGCTTGCTGTTGTTTCTCTCTTTTTAAGCAACTTTATTGAGATATAATTTACATACCACGAAGTTAATATCCCCCCAATGTTGGCAACTACAAATCTACTTTCTGTCTTTGTAGATTTGCTTATTCTGGACATTTTGTTTAAATGGAATGTAATTTTTAAAATCTTTAAAATAAACTTTTTATTTTAGAATAGATTTAAACTCACAGGAAAGTTGTGAAGATAGTGCAGAAAGTTCCTGTATGTCTCACACGTAATTGCCACCTAATAGTAATATCATTACACTCATTTGTCACAATTAGTGAGCCAGTATTGACACGTTATTAATTAAAGTTTGGATCTGTTTTCATCCACTTTGCTAGATCTTTGAAGTGCACTTTCAAATTTGGGAATTCATGGCACTTCATTTCTGGAAGATTTTGTTGAATTATTTTTTTGATCTTGCCTTTTATTTTCTCTTTATGGGATTCTGTTATTTGGATATGAGACTTCCTGGACTGACTAGATACTTTAGTCATATTTTCTTAGTTTTTGCATAACTCTCCTTCTGTTCCAGTATTCCCATTCAGGATACCATATTATAAATAGTAGCTATGTTTGCTTAGGCTTCTTTTAGCTATAATCATTCAACTGGCTTATTTTCTTTTTGATGACTTCAGCAGTTTTTAAGAATATTGGTCAACTGTTTTGTAGAGTGTTCCTCAATTGGGATTTATGTGGTATTTTTCTACTTGATTAGGCTGGGATTATGGTGTTTTGAGAGGAAGATTACAGAGGTATGTATATCAGGAGTACACACATATTCTGAACATGACTTAGCATTGTTGACATTTATCTTGATATCCTGGTAGCATTTATCAGATTTTCCCAATGTTAATCGGGTTTGTCACATTTGGTAGTGTTTGTCAGATTTTTCCTGTGAGCAGCCCATACTTAAGGAGTGGGGAGTTATTTTCCACCTCTTTGAGAGCAGAGTATTTATTTACATAAATTATTTGGAATTTTTCTGCACATGAGATTTGTCTGTTCTCCCTCTATTTAATGATTTATTTATATTAGTATCACTCATCACTCATGGATATTGATTTTATTCCTTGGGTTATAATTCAACTTCTTTATTATTATTATTGGCTGTGCTGAGCAGCTTGCAGGATTCTAGTTCCCAGACCAGGGATCAAACCCTGGCCCTCAGCACTGAAAGCATGGTGTCCTAATTATTAGAGCACCAGGATATTGCCTCAGCTTATTTATTTTGTTGTTCAAATTATTCTAGTTTTGGCCCTTGGAAGATGGTTCAGTGAGCTCTTGTGTCTCATGTGCCTGAATCACTGTGGGACTTTTTTGAATACTTCCTTCCTTTTTGGCACTACAAGATGCTCCAGGCTCCTCCTATATATTTCCTGCTCAGTTAAAGAACCAGCTATTTCCCTAAGTAGCCTTAAGTTGTTTTATTGGAAAATAATATTAGAAACCAAGATCTCGGTATTAGTTGTGCTCTTGTTACTGAGGTACTCTTGGCTGTAAGCCTGATCAATAGTATTTTTGAAGCTTTTTTTTCTATGTAATTTTCTGTTTCCTCAGAGTTGCATTAATTGATCGATTGGGTGTGCTGTGCTTAGTCGCTCAGTCGTGTCCGACTCTTTGCCACCCATGGACTCTATAGCCTGCCAGGCTCCTCTGTCCAGGGGGATTCTCTGGGCAAGAATACTGGAGTGGGTTGCTATGCCCTCCTCCAGGGAATCTTCCCAACCGAGGGATCAAACCCAGGTCTTCTGCATTGCAAGTGGATTCTTTACCATCTGAGCCACCAGGGAAGCCCTTCATGTCTTTCTTTAATCGTAGTCTTTCCCCAAATGCCTCATGATCTCTGGCTATACATTCACATCTAAGAATAATGCACCAGGAAGCTGATTGGGAAGCTCTGTGTTCATAGGTGGGGTTTAATTACTGAGAGGTTAACTATAGAATTGATTTGGCTACATAGTTTTTTCTCTGGGCCACCAGTATCTCTGGGTCTTTTTTCTTGTGCTGGTCAGGTTCACGTAAAAGGCTCCTCAGATCTCCGCCTTGAAGTCATAATCCTTGCTGCCAGTTTTCTTGAGAGCCAAGGGTTTCTTGAAGAGAGGCCAAGGGAAGAGCTCTGGGGGTCTCAATGTTCAGTATGTAAAATTTCTATTTCCCTATTTTTATTTTTAAAAGTAATTTTATTTATTCGTTTATTTTTGGCTATGCTGGTTCGTTACTGCACAGGCTTTATCTGGTTGTGGAGAGCGGGGTTCTCTAGTTGCGGTGTTCGGGCTTCTCATTGTGGTGGCTTCTCTTGTTGCCAAGCATGGGCTCCAGGGCACGTGGGCTTCAGTCGTTGTGGCACGTGGGCTTCAGTCGTTGTGGCGCGTGGGCATTAGTCGTTGTGGCGCGTGGGCATTAGTTGTTGTGGCTCGTGGGCTTCAGTCGTTGTGGCGCGTGGGCTCAGTATTTGAAGCTTCCAGGCTCTGGAGCACAGGCTCAGGAGTTGACAGCGCACAGGTTTACTTGCCACGTGGCGTGTGGGATCTTCCCTGACCAGGGCTGAACCCATGTCTTCTGCACTAGCCGGCAGATTCTTTATATATATACTGTGAAATGATCATGTAAGTCTAGTTCATATCTATCACCAGACATAGTTACAAGTTTTCTTCCTTGTGATGAGAACTTTTACTCTCTTAACAGCTTTTAGATATATAGTATAGTACTGTTAACTATTGGAAGGACTGATGGCTGAAACTGAAGCTCCAATACTTTGGCTACCTGATGGGAAGAACTGACTTATTAGAAAAGACCTTGATGCTGGGAAAGATTGAAGGCAGGAGGAGAAGGGGACAACAGAGGATGAGATGGTGGGATGGCATCACCGACTCAATGGACATGAGTTTGAGCAAAACTCTGGGAGTTGGTGATGGATAGGGAGGCCTGGCGTGCTGCAGTCCATGGGGTCGCAAAAAGTCGGACACAATGGAGTGACTGAACTGAATTGTTAACTGTGGTTACCACACTGTGAATTACATCCCCAGAACTTAACTTAACTTATAACTGTAAGTGTGTAGCTTCTGACCACCATCACCCATTTTGCCCTCTCCACTCATTGTTTTGTTTACCCATTGTAAAGGATAAACTTTCCTTTTTCTTCTGCAATGGAGGAGCCAGGTGGAATGGGAAAGGTGTGGGGTGAGGTGGGGTGGGATGGGATGGGGTCCAGCTGGTTCTTTTCTTTTTTAATTGAGATATAATTCATGTAACATAAATGTGCCATTCTGAAGTGTAGACTTTAGTGGTTTTTAGTGTATTCACTGTGTTGTGCAACCATCACACTCTCTAGTTCCAGAACATTTCCATCATCCCCAAAAGAAACTACATAGCTATTAGCCGTCCGTCCCCTGGTATTACTTTTTGTTTCTATGAATGTGCCTATTCTGGACATTTCATATACATGAAATTGCACAACATGTGGCCTTTTGTGTCTGGCTTCTTTCACTTAGCATAACGTTTTCAAGGTTCATTTGTATTGCAGCATATAACAGTACTTCATTTATTTTTATAGCCAAATAATGTTCCATTGTGTAGTTATACAACGTTTTGTATTATCTGTTCATGAGTTGATGCCAGCTGGTTCTTAAATAGACTTTCAATTAGTCCTTCTGTTTTTAGCCCCATCTTAATCCCTACTTCCATAAGTACCTGATGCCACAAGTTCCTGAGCTTTTTGGAGATTATCTTCAATTTTTCATTCTGTAGGTTTATGCTTCCCCACCTCTGCTATTGTTTCAGTAGGATTTGGGGAAGAGAGAGGCAACAGAGGAATAACCAATGCTCACAATTTGAGAGGTAGGATTTCCATGCTTGGTCAGACCCAGTAGTCATTAAGTCATGGAATGATCGAGCTGGAAAAACCTGTACAGATCATCAACAAGTTCTCCACTTTTTTTTTTTTTTTAATCTTTCGGTTGAGGAAAGTAAGATCCACAAAACTTAGTAAATTGTTAAGGGTCGTACAACTGGTAGTCAAGGTAGGACCTTGACCCTCTCTCCTGCCTTCTACCCCAGTTTCTTACACTCAATTTAGACTGCTTATTTTAAAATTTGGTTTTGCGAGCATGGGAACTGTTGCTCAGATTTGTCCTCTGCTACTTCTTTCGTAGAGATTCTAGTCCAGTGGGTTTGCCTAAGCCTGGTCTTCTGGACAGCCCAGCTTTTAGAGAAAAGTGCCCCAGTGTATGCACATGTGTAGCCTCTGGGAGCCCTCACTCTGTTTAGAATAGTATGTGTATTTCCAGCTCACAGGACTGGGTTTGTTAGACTGGCCTGAAATACCATGAATTTGAGACCTTTTTACTTCCCCCACTAAACACCAGCAAATTACATATCTTAGTTCAATATGTTAGCTCAACAGATGTGTCCCCTGCAGGGTATTCAGCTGGGCTGAAAGGGAAGCAGTGTCTGCACCTGATGCCTTGCTACCTAAATTCTGTCTTATCTGTGGTTTGGAGCAGTCCTCTTTAGATAGGTTCTCAAATCTCAGTCTCTTGTTAAAATTGGGTATGTGAGAAGTTCAACCATTTTAAGAATACTACTTGCATGAGTTGGACTAGGTGTGGTGCCCTGATGATATCAAGTAGGAGGCAAAGCATCAATAAAGGTAGTGGCCATGTGTACAAATCTAAAGTTAGTCTGACAAAGAAAATACATTGAGAAAGAAAGTGAACAAATTTGCCTCAGGGGAACACATAGGGGTAACAGATGGTTTCTGTTGTTCTTTCTTTGAAAGCCTGGTAAACAGCTTTACTGGGTTAATAGTGCCTTAGAAGAGGCCTGTGGCTTGTCCAGATGGGGGGCAGCTCACTATCTACATTCTGGATATTTGTGAGTGTCTGTTTCCTGAGCACCACAGTCATCTGGTGATGGGGGGGCCAAAGTACAAGGCTGTGAATTTACCTCAACTTTGTGTGTATAAGAGGGAAGGAAGACAGTGATGTGAGCAGTGTAAGATGATTTTCTTTAGCTACCAGAACTCTGCTTGTTAGTCTGCGTTACTTTAAAGCTGTCGCTGTTTTAAAAGTGCTGATAGTAAGGAAGTAGTCATCTAAAAGTAATAACAAGTTAATTTAGTTAGAAATCTGCATTTCCTTCTCTTTCTACATTGTGCCCTGTTAGAGTTGACAGAAGGTGATCTCTGATTTTTGCACAAGTTCAGAAATTATCTAGAAGACAAGGAAAATTGAGATGCTGGGGCAGTAAGTGAATCGAAGATACAACAGTTGGTTTTCAACATGCACTAAAAACCTAAGAATAAGTTGGTAATAATAATACTATTCAGTTGGGCAATCAATTTCAGAAATGTTTGTAACAGGAAAAATATAGTGAAATCTTTTAATGCAGGAAAGAAATTGACTGTAGCATGAGTAGCACTGAATTGGTGACCAGCGTCACTGACATGATCAGCTCTAGGACATCCCAGGTTGTCACTGTGCAAAGGATAGCATAACCATCTGATTATATCCATTCCCAAGGGCTTCCCTGATGACTCAGCCGTTAAGAACCCACCTGCCAATGCAGGAGAATCAGGTTCAATCCCTGGGTCAGAAAGATCCCCTGGAGAAGGAAATTGCAACCCACTCCAGTATTCTTGCCTGGGAAATCCCATGGACAGAGGAGCCTGTGGGCGACTGAGCACGCTCACACGCATGCATGCATCCATTCCTAGGGAAAAAAATTTCATCACTCTTGCTGTAGATAATGTGAATTAGACCTTATAGGATTGGTGGTGGTGTGGTGAGGAGAGGCAGTTTATGTGACACTTCTGTCTTCAGCCTGGAGAGAGGGAGAACATTGCTGTCTTCAAAGAACTCTGT
The DNA here is from genome assembly GCF_910594005.1 of Cervus elaphus. NCBI lineage: Eukaryota > Metazoa > Chordata > Mammalia > Artiodactyla > Cervidae > Cervus > Cervus elaphus. The sequence goes on from NC_057815.1 coordinate 56,508,384, forward strand.
CCCAGGTATAGCTTTGAATGCTGACTTGTGTTGCCTGCAGCTTCTGCTTTAAAACCTTGGCGGGTTGTTTAAAACATTAAAACACTTTTTTAAAATTAAAATACACTTTTTAAATACATTAAACTTTGTATTTGAGGTAGTTGTAGAATCAATTATACTGCTGTAAGAAATAATACAGGGAGATTACCCAGTTTCCTTTACTCAATGGTAACATCTTGAAAAGCTGTAGTGTACTGTCACAACCAGTGTATTAACATTGATACATGTTGATATCAGGATATTAACATCCTGGTACAGTCAGGATACAGGATAGTTCCGTCACCACAAGAATTCTTGGAGTTGTGCTTTTATAGCCTCCCTCCACCCATCCCTGACTTCTGATCATTCATTTCTGTGATGAATGAATGAAAATCACTATCGATCTGTTCATTTCTATAATTTTGTCATTTCAAGAATGTTATATAAATGGAATCATACAGTGTATAACCTGTTCTCATTCTTGTAAGTGCAGGTCTGCAGCAGTGAATTCTCTCAGCTTTGTTTTACCTGAAATGTGTTAATTTTTGCCTTCATTTTTGAAGGATTTTTGTTTGTAAAATTCTAGGTTGACAAGGCTTTTTTTTTTCTTTTAGTATATGTAGAATGTTTTCCATGTCTTATAATCACTATTGTTTCTGATAAAAAGCAGTAGTAATTTCAATCATTTTTCTTCTTAATGTAATGTATTCTTTATCTTTGGCGCCATTCAAGATTTTCTCTTAAAAATTTTCTTTTTTCAAAAATTTTCTTTTTTCAAGAATTTGATTGCATATCATTTTCTTGGTATTTATCCTGCTTGGAATTCTTGACTGAGCTTCTTGACTCTGTAAATTTATATCTTTTACCAAATTTGGGAAATTTTTCTTCATTATTTCTTCAAATATTCTTTTTAACCTCATTTGCTCGTTCCTTTGGGGCTCCAATTATATGCATGTTAGACTTGCTGTCTCCCATATCTCTGGTTTCCTTCCCTTGGCCCCCCTTTTCTCTCTAATCTTTTTTCTTTCTGTTTTACAGTTTGGTTACTTTGTGGTTGATTTGTTTTTCAGTTCACGAACTCTTCTGCATCTCCATTCTACTTTTCCCATCCATTTAATTATAGTATCTATTTCTTTGCTGAGATTTACTGGCTTTTCATTCATTTGAACACCCCTCTTTTAAATCCTTGACTGCTAATCCAAACATTTGAATCAATGCAAAGTCAGTTTCTTTTTACTCTTCTCTTGAGAATGGGTCATGTTTCTTGTTTCTTTACATGCTAAACAATTTTAGATTGTGTCCTTGACATTGTGTATGGTGTGTTATGGAGACTCTGAATTCTGTCACTTTCCTCCAGAGAACATTGAATTTTGTTCGTTTCCCAGCAGTGAGCAGCAGCTTAAATCTCAGTTCAGTTCTTTGAGCCCTAATTTAGCTGTTTGGGGTCTGTCCCATGCACTTACGGTTCAGGGATCAGTCAGAGACTCGAGCAGCATTTATACAGTTAGTGGTGCCCCCTCTCTGGCTCTCCTTGGCATTTCCCTCCCTCACTTCTCAGCTGTTGTGGTTGCCTTTAAAGTCTGTTCTCTGGTTCTTTAAGCTAATAAGACTGGATTTTTATCTGAATTTTAGCCACCTCTCATGGCACAGACTCGGACCTGCCTAGCCAAAAGGGGACTCTTTTCCAGTGTTATCACCTTTTCCCCAGAGTTGACCCTCCATCTGCTTTCATAATTTGCCTATTTTTTGTTGTCTGTTACCTTTGGATGGGCTTCCATGGTGGCTTAGACTGTAGAGAATCTGCCTGTAGTGCAGGAGACCCGGATTTGATCCCTGGGTGGGACGATGTCCTGGAAAAGGGAATGGTAACCCACTCCAGTATTCTCACCTGGGAAATTGCATGGACAGAGGAGCCTGGTGGGCTATGGTCCATGGGGTTACAAAGAGTCAGACAAGACTGAGCTACTAACACACACACGCACACCTTTGGGTAGTTGTTTCTTATATTTTGTCTGGAGTTTGTAGTTTATCTGCAAGAGAGTTGGTGTCATAGGAGACTTTCTGCCATGGCTGGAAGTAGAACTTCCATCAAACTAGATATAAATTACTCTTTTGACAAAGTCAGGTTTTTTTTTTGTTTTTTTTTTTTTAGTTTCACCAATATGTATGTTATCCTCCCTATGTCCTCCAAGGGACCAGATATAAAAATATTCATAGCTTTTTTTTTTTAAACTTAGAATTTTACATAAAGCTCCTTTAGTGTATCCCAACTCTGACTACTGATAGTTTAGAAATTGAAATACTCATTTTATTTGGTGTATCTAATCCAAGATGTAGGTATAACAGATGTATTCTATAAATAGTTTCCCAGGAAGTAATGGTTACTTTCATTTTGCTTGAATCTAAGCTAACTCTATGATCTGCAGAAGTTAGGTGGTTCAGCATAAACCAGGTTGAGATTTAACTATATTGGGTCTTCCTCAGGTAGACCTACCTTTTCTTATCTGCTCTACCATTTAAAAACACAAACGTAATAAGTTTAATATAAATGTGGAGGTCTTGATGAACATTTTCTGATGACCTGAACTTCAGACAGAAGTTTTGAGGATATCTTCTATTTTAACTTGCTCACATGAAGCAATCAACATAGGCTTTTCATGGTAAGAATGGAGAAAATAATGTCCTAATTTGGGTCATTATCAACCTGGAAAGCAGTTATTTAGTAGTATGTGTATTTCATTTTAGACTGTGTGAAAACCTGCTCATGTAGGTTAACTTTTAAGTGGTCAAAATATTTTCTGCCCAAATTAGAAATATTTGGAGCTGTGGTTTTAACTTTTTTGTGTCATGAAATCCTTTGGGATCTGATAGAAATTGTGTTTTCTCCCCAGAAAAATGCAGACATCTTCCTACAAAAATTTGTAAAGCATTGCAGAGTTTAGGGGTTCCTTTGAAGCTTCTCAGCATCAGCATCCCTCATTCAGGGTTATTCAAATCAAGCTAGTACCAAGAGGCTAATAGCAATACAAATGTTGGTTTGTTTCTGGCTTGGCCAAAGCAGGACAAGTAAACAAAGAACCTATTAGAAGTCCTTGTAAGGCATGCAGGCTTTTAAAGAAAATCTGTTGTGATTTTATCTGAACTGTACTTTCCAGGGGGCAGATGCACAAAGATAGACTGATACCTAGTTGACTAATTTTTCAGTTGTTAGAAATGGGTTTTAGTTTTGATGTTCAGACCTGCTGACATTTGTGTTGGGCAAATAATTAGTTGTTGTTTATAGGACAATGGAACAGCTGTGGTTGTGATGTCATATTCCTGGTATTGTTTGAATTTCCAGAGGTCTAAATAACTGAGGATTTAAGGGACCTATGACACGTGTAGATTTGAGGAGGTAGGGCTATCTAGATGTTCCTGAGGCAATATGTGTGTGTTGCTTATTCTCTGAAAAACTCAGCCCTCAGTAAATGATGAATGATTAAGTTGTTTTTAATAAAAAAAATCTTAGTTTGTGATCTCCTTCCTCTTATTACTTTATGACACTTCATATGGTGTCTATAATGAACATGATTTGGTCTCAGGGCCCTCATACCTATTCTTTACACATCCTCTTTCCCCTTGCAGTGAAAATACTGTGCTCCTGCTACTCGTTCAGTCTAATACACAGCAGGACTTTTGTCTAAGAGGCACTGTCTGCTGTGCGTTTACTCAGAACCTGACTATTTAACAAGATTTCTTTACTCAACTTGTTTAAAGAAGAAGCAGGAGGTGGAAAGGTGGTGGTGGGGACAGAGGATCTGAAGACCACTTCTGTAATCATAGCTTTCCTCCTTCTCTTTGTCTACACTCCAGGTCAGCTCATCATGCTCACTTTTGGCTCCATTCTTCATCTCACTGCTTTGAAATTCTCCCCCTAAATAGTCCCCTGTCCCATCTTTTGAATGCTGTTTAGGTCTTAGGGGGTACCTCATAGCCATCTGAGGAAAATGTCTTTCTCTGAAGACTTTCATATAGGACATTGCTAACCACCCTGACTCCTGTGTATGTTCAGATGTTTTGTGGTTTTTACTGAGGGGATTTTTTAGCCTACTAAGAAAGAAATGAGAAAACTGACAATTAAAAGTAAAGAAGCTTATGAGGAGGAAATAGTTTATCTTCTCTCAGAATTGGATACAGTTTAAAAATACGTTCTGAGAATGTCAGAATGTAGACAAGATCTTTTGTCAGCTGCTTGCAGTTTAATTACTTTGTACAGTGAGTGCAGGCTTGCATGGTGGGCTCTTTGCACTCTGCAGGTGTTAGTGAAAGCTCTGAGACTTGCTTGACATAGCTGTAGGGCTTTGTTGCCTTGCTTCCAATATCACCAGCTGCCTGCTGATTTTGCAAATTTTCTTCAGTGAAGATTACCAAATGTATTTTGAGAAATGAAACTTGCTAGATATGAGTTTCAGAAAAATCAGTTTGGAAGATGGGATTGGATGTGAGAGAAATTGAAATTGTAGAACTTGCTTTATTAACAGAAAGAAGGTGGGGCCTTCTCAGAAGTTGAAAATTATGAATAAGTGGGCTTATGATGACAGTGATAGACAGAACCTGACAGAAAATGGAAGTGGAGGTTTTAATTATAAAAGCAGTAACTTTCTGACTGGAATGATTATTAGTTTCTGGAACAGGTGCCTTAGAATTAATATAAACTTTTTTTCCCCCAGAAGCTTTCAAGACGCCTCTAGGCTGATTTAAAGTGAAGGACTATCTGACTTTAGGTTCATCCCAATCTTGTGTTGGTGAGAACTGCATCTTCCTTAATAATCACCAGCCTCCGGGGGTTCTAAGCCAACTTAGAAAAATGTTAGTTGGAGCAGAATTTATTCTGTCAGCTAGAGCACATGAACAGGATCCTGTGCAAGTGTGCTCTGAATGGATAGACCACATAAGCTGGAGCCTCCCACCTAATAACCTCCCTGCAAAATTGTTATTCGTGTATGTTCTTTTTCCTATAGAATGTTTCATATACGTTTGATGGAATGGTTCTTGAGGATAGGTGGTTCATCTCTATCCTCCACAGTACCTAAGGCCCTTGTTTAACACGATTACTCAGTAAATAGATATGCAATTCAATTGAATTGTCCTTGGTCATGTTTCCCACATATTTTTCCATGATTCCTAGTAAATTTGTTATGTTTGAAATATTTAGGTTCTTTTAACTTGTCCCCTTCTCCCTCATTCCTTGGGAAAAACAGTATTTGGTGGTATACTTTCAGAGAAAGCACTAGTGGCTTTATAGTACTTTAACATCTGTTGAGCTCTTTATCCCATTATACTATATTGTAATGTTTTTCAAACTGTGAATCGTGGCCATTAATAGGTCTGCAGGTAGCATTTTGGTTTTAAATGATATAGAGTAGAAATTATGAAAAGACATCTCATGTAGTAAGGGTAAGTATTTTTTGGGTGAAATTTTTGTTTTAAGTGAATTTATGTATACATATCATGTATGTGTTTATTGCTTCATGATGTAAACTTTGTTTCATACTGGAGTCATGGTCAAAAAAGTTTGAATAACATTGCTTTATTGTAATCCTGTGTTATTTTATTTATCATGTAGCATTATGCCAGTACATACAGGCTTCTAAAGCCAGGGATGGTGCCAGCCCTTTCATTTCAAGTACAACTGAAGGTAAAAACAAAGTTGAAAACACCCATAGCATTATGGTGGCCCTTATATAAGTCTCTCCAGTGGCGTTTTGTACCCTTTGACATTCTAACTTTCTTACGCCTTTTTCAACCAATAGATTTTTCATATTCCTGTCCTTCTAGGTGGTGGGTTCTTTGATTCTTCCTCTTTCCTTCTCAATGTTCTTATTTCTGTGTACTCTAATGTTTTTAGGAGGGGACGGAGGAAACAAAGGAGGATTTCAGAAATTTCAAATGATTCTCAATTGACAAGTAACTCATTTATCCTGAAGTCTACTTTAATGTTCTTGAATTTTTTAATCCCCCTTGTATTTTTTCAGAGATCATAGAAATGCATACTTTATTTTGAATTTAAAATAATTTATGCTTCTGTCATGTTTTTAGTTGACTTTTACCAAAGTAAATATTGCTTTTAGGGGGGAAAAATGATATAATCCTTCATCTTTCCTTGTGTTTTCTCCCCTCTTCTCCCAATAAGATTAACTATTGGATTTGTAGTAATGATTTCATTTTAAAGAAAAGCCAAGGTATCTAGCAGTGTCCAGTATTAACCATGCTAAACATTTCCAGCTTCTTTACTGATCTATAATCTAATAACCATAATGCCTTTCCTGTTCTTAGATGGTTGACATACTAACCCTTTTGCCTTCATTTCTGTACCTTGCTGGACTGCCAAGCTCAGATATTCATAACCCTGTGGTTTCAAGGGACTTTGTAGAGATGATTTGCTTCGTTCTTTTTCTTGCAGGAGAAAATTTTGAGCAGACACCATTAAGACGAACATTCAAGTCTAAGGTCCTTGCACGATATCCTGAGAATGTGGACTGGAATCCCTTTGACCAAGATGCAGTGGGAATGGTTAGTATTTGTTAGCTACAAGTGTGAGATAATTTACAGAGTAATTTACAGTAGGATTGTCAGTTCAGACTATGGTAGCTGTGATTCCACCAAGTATCAGTAACTTCTGAAGATGGGGTAATATGCATGTTGTTCATGATTCTGCATTTTGATCACTGTATCACATACTCAGAATATATCAGATATACCAAAAGTCACAGTGTGCTTCTGTTGAGTCAGACAAGTACTTAGTATTGGGTTAGTGAACTTTTTTGTGAGATTGAGCTGTTAGTTGCTTATAGCATTGATACTGTATGATGAGATTTAAAGCAGTTTCCTCTTAATTTGTACTGTATATATCTGAGTAATATGGCAGAAATAAATCTTTTTGTTTTAGTGTAATTTTAGCACCCAGCTGGTGCCAGTGCAGAAGACCTAAGAAACGTGGGTTCAATCCCTGAGTTGGGAAGATCCTCTGAAGGAGGAAATGGCAACACACTCCACTGTTCTACCTGGCAAATCCCATGAACAAAGGAGCCTGGTGGGCTACAGTCCATGGAGTCGCAAAGAGACACGACTAAAGTGACTTAGTACACAGATAGTGCAGCATTTTTAATCTCTAGAAGAATACTACCATGAATAACGTTTATTGAGTATTCAACTTATGCTAGGTACTGTAATAAGTACTTTACATGAATTAAGTCATTTAATTCTCATAGTACCCCTTACGTGGGCTACCCTGGTGGCTCAGTGGTGAAGAACGCATGTGCCAATGCAGGAGATGTGAGTTTGATCCCTGGGTTGGAAAGATCCCCTGGAGAAGGAAATGGCAATCCACTCCAGTATTCTTGCCTGGGAAATCCCATGGATAGAGGAGCCTGTTGGGCTACAGTCCATGGGGTCGCAATGAGTTGGACACGACCTAGTAACTAAACAGCAAAAAATGAAATCCTTCATGTAGATAATATTAAATAAACACAGACAGATATATTTTATGGGTTAGGAAACTAAGATCCAGAGAGGTTAGGTAATGTATTCAAGTCACATGGCTAAGGAACTGTTTGAATAAGCTTAAATACTAGTTCCAGAACTCTGCCCTTGACCACATCTTTGTACTTCTTTTGTTATTTTTTCATAGCTTTGTGAGGATGATCTTGTTTGATGGACACAATAAGCCTGTGAAGTAGGCAGAGTAAACAGTATTATCTTCATTTTACAGGGGAGGAATCTGAGTCTAGAGAGCCTCAAGTGTTTTGACTCCTAGTCTGGTGCTTATTTCCTTTTAACATGGTATATTCTAGAAACATTTAGGCTTTGAGAAGTCAAGTTCAAGAATAATGGAAATACCATAATGTAGCTCCTTGTACTTGTTAACCCTGGCTCCTCAAAGTCCATTTGTATGACCAGGTTGGTGGAAAAGTAGAAAATGAAAACTGATTGATTCAGGTCAGTTTGATTAGCTATTCAGTTTCTTTATATAACCCGTGTGAGTTAAAGTGAAAAAAGTACATCTTTATCCTGATTGTGTCATCTCTTTGCATTGTATGAAATGAACATCTCCCCCCTCCCCCCCTTTTTTTTCCTCTGAAAAGAGAAGATTTTGTCGATGACAGAATCTTGTGAGCTGGATAGAGTCTAAAACTTGGTTTATTTTTAGGTATAAAGTTGTGTCTATCTGGTTTTTAGATGTTTCTAGCATCATCTCCTAATACATGCTGTCATGCTTGACCACCTACCTAAATTCTCCAAGCTTTCTTTAACCTCCTTTATGCATTTTCTTTGTGCCCATGAAATACCCTTCTTTCTCTTGTCTACCTAATGAGTTCAGGCATAAGCTCATCTCTGAAGCCTTTTCTGATGAAGACTGAGACTGAGTTGTTTTGTGTTCCTCTGATACTTTGTGTATACTTCTATATAGCCTTGATAACTACACTGTAATTTTAGTTATGTGTGTGTCTTAGAATGGGAGTTCTTTAGGGCAAATAGTTTACTGTGTTGGACTTGATATTCCAAGAGCATAGTAGGTGCTCTTTAAGTGTTAATAAATAAGTAGTGATGGTGTTCTGAGAAGAGGAATAGCAGTGTGTTCTCACTCATTATTTTCTTGTTGTCTTTTACAGCTATGCATGCCCAAAGGGCTGGCATTCAAGACCCAGGCTGATCCCAGGGAACCTCAGTTCCATGCCTTTATTATCACTAGGGAGGATGGTTCTCGGACCTTTGGGTTTGCTCTCACGTTTTATGAGGAGGTGACTAGCAAGCAGATCTGCAGTGCAATGCAGACCCTCTACCACATGCATAATGCGGAGTATGATGTCCTCCATGCTCCACTTGCTGATGGCCGAGACCTCAGTGGCATGGAGGATGGTGATGGCACTCCTGGGACCAAGCTGCAGCGCTTCAACTCCTATGACATTAGCCGGGATACACTCTACGTCTCTAAGTGCATCTGCCTCATCACGCCCATGTCCTTCATGAAAGCATGTCGCAGTGTGCTGGAACAGCTTCACCAGGCAGTTACTTCGCCTCAGCCCCCTCCACTGCCCCTTGAGAGCTACATATACAACGTACTATATGAGGTGCCACTCCCACCTCCTGGCCGGTCCTTGAAGTTTTCCGGGGTCTATGGGCCAGTCGTCTGCCAGAGACCAAGTACCAGTGAGCTTCCCCTGTTCGACTTTCCTGTCAAAGAGGTCTTTGAACTGCTTGGGGTGGAGAATGTGTTTCAACTTTTTACTTGTGCCCTTCTGGAGTTTCAAATCCTGCTCTACTCACAGCGTAAGTCAGTGCTTACTAGAGCTCTCTTCCTGCATAGGGCCTCTTTTTTCCATATCCGGTAACAGTGGGGGTGACTGTAAAGGCCAAGGGCTATTAGAGTTTGAGCAGAATCCAGATCTTTTGCTTTCCATGACTCATCAGCTTTTGTAAATTCCAAGTATGTGAATTTTCAACCAATTGCAAAGAACAAATATAGAATTCCCTATTTAGCATCAACTAAATTAACTTGTGGCGCTAGTGGTAAAGAACCCACCTGCCAAGGCAGAAGACATAAGTGATGTGGGTTTGATCCCTGGGTTGGGAAGATGCGCTGGAGGAGGAAATGGCAACCCACTCCAGTTTTCTGGCTTAGAGAATCCCATGGGCAGAGGAGCCTGGCGGCCTATGGTCCATACAGTACCAAAGAGTCAGATACGACTGAAGTGACTTAGCATGCACACACGCTGGGTGGTAAACTAATGGAACATGAGAGGTCTACCATTTCTTACTGACTATCATCATGGCCTTTTGCTGGACTCTCCAGTCTGGGAGGGGAACCCTCCCTCCTGAAGTCTGACTGATGCTAAAAAGAGGAGGCAGGAGTTGATGTTTGTGGGACGCACTTTCTACCAGTTTGTCCTATCACTCTGCAGAGTTGTTTCTGCCCCTTCCTCAGCCTGACAGTAGTGATCACCCTTCATATATTTGAAAAAAATATATTTGAGAAAATGAGGATGTGTTGCTTTTTTCTGTTGTTTGTTATAACTGAATTGTTTTTATAAATGAGAGGTTAAGTGATTTTGAGCAGCGGATTTGGACAAAACAATAAAGTAGAGCAGAAGGAAAAAATATTAAGGGAGTGAATTAAGTAACATAAAATTCGTTCATTCAATACATATTTACTGAGAGTGTGCTGTGTGCCAGCCGTTATTCTAGGGGCTAGAGATTCAGGGTGGACAAAATAGATAAACATTCCTGCTATAATAGAACTTACATTTTACTGGGAAAGAGAGGTGATTTTTGGTTGCTTGGCTTGTGAGCTCTTCGTTCCCCAACCCTAATCCAAACCTCGAATCTAGGCCCTGGCAATGGAGGCACCACATCTTAATCATTGGGCCTATAGGGAATTCCCCCCACCCCTTTCTTTTTTGGAGAGGTGATTAAATAGATAAATGTATAGTATGTCGGGTGCTAATAAAAATAATATAGTGATTTGAATAAAAAGTTAAACAGTAAAGAGGGTAGTGTTGGGGGAAGGGAAATTCCAGTGTTTAATAGAGTGATTAGATTAGGCATCTCTGAGTGATCCATGTTAATGTTTGTAGGGAAAGTTTTCCAGGCAAAGAGCACAAGAAATAGAAAGGTTCTGAGACAAAAATGTAGTTGGTATGTCCAGGAATAGTGAGGGTGCCTGATGGATATAATGGTGTGAGAGAGCGGCGCTTAATAGCAGATGGTGTTAGAGACTTAACAGGAGGCCAAATTGTAGAGTCCTATAGGCCACTGTAAGGACTTTGTTACTCTGAGATGTTTAGTCATTGGAGGTGTTAAGATTTTTGACTTTCTGTTTTGAAATCATTCCCGGCTTATAGAAGAGTTGTAAGAAATGTTCAAAGAACTCTTGTATACTGTCCCACAATTCACCAATTGTTAACATTTGGGTGTATTTTATCATTCCCTGTGTATCTCTGTATGTGTGTGAACATAAATGAACCATTGAGAGTCATTGTAGATTCCATGTTCCTTGATTCCTTAGTATTTCAGCTTTTATTTTGTAAGAACAAGAACATTTTTTAATGTAGCCATAATATGATTAATAAATTTAGAAAATTTAACATTGGCAAAATAATAATACTGTATTCAGGTTTTATTTACCATCGTCCAATAATGTCCCTTATGATAAATTTTTTAAAATTGAGGTATAGTTGATACACTATTATATAAGTTTCAGGTGTACACTATAGTGATTCATGATTTTTAAGGGTTATATTCCAGTTGTAGTTGTTATAAAATATTGTCAGCGAATACAGACAATTTTCCCTGTGTTCCCTGCATTGTACAGTAGGTCCTTGTAGCTTATTTTATACATAATAGCTTTTACCTCTCATTTGTTTGTTCTCTATATCTATGAGTCTGTTTCTTTTTTGTTATAATCTAGTTTAATATCTTAGACTCCACATAAAAGTGAATGATAATTAAAAAAAAAATTCCTGGTCCAGAATTTTAGTCCAGTAACATATGCAGTATGCATATTGCTTTTAGTAGTCAATTCTTCATGTCTCTCATGACTGACGTTTTTGTAGAGTACAGGCAAGGTATTTTGTAGAATGAACCTCCATTTGGGTTTTTCTTCTGATGTTTCCTTCTGGCTAGATTCAGGTTATACATTTTTGGCTATGATGTCACAGAAGTGATGTAGTGGTTCTCTCAGTGCATTATATCAAGAGGCACACCAGGTCTATTTTTATCATAGGAGGCACATGATGTTCGCTTGTCCCATTTTTGATAATGTTAATTTGATCACTTGGTTAAGATGATGTCTGCTGAATTTCTTAACTGAACGTTACCATTTTTTTCCCTTTGTAATTAATAACTAATTTGTGGGTTTATACTTTGAAATCCTATAAATTTATTGTTGCTCTTCAAAGTTTTACTTAATAGCCTTAGCATCCTTTGATAATTCTAGTCTGAGTTAGTTACCAGGCTGGTTGCTTTTTACTGTGAGGAAGAACATTTCATTCTCCCTTGTTTATTATTGTATAGACTCAGAGATTTTTATTTTATTCAGTAGGTTATATCGTCCATTACTATAATTAATTATTTTTATTTTGAGCTCAAATTGTCCCAGATCTGGTCCATAGGCAGTCTGAATAATGTTAGTTAGGAGACCACTGTAATAATCGAAGTGAGACTCTATGTTGTCTCTTCACTAAGGAGGTAACAGCAAAGTGGTGTGAAATGGTTGGATTCTGGATATGATTTGAAGTAATAGAGACTGTATTGAATTGAAGAGCATATACCCTGTCTAAAATGGACAGCCAGTAGTTAGCTCCAATTAATTCCTGTGGAAATCCTGGCCTGATGTTTCTAGATCTTCCAGTTTTTCATGAGGACCCAGATTTTTTATGTGAAGTTTTTGATTTTTAAACAATGGTAACAGTGTTCTTGTTAAACACTGCAGAACAAACAAGAGAAGCCTCTGTTGACTAAGTGTGGTTCCTGAGGCTTCACTTTGCAACTTGTTCTGAATAATGATGTTTCAGAGTCCTGTCTCTGGGTGATGTATAGACTTGTGTAAGTCTTGTTGCTTTTTTAGTTACTGTTTCTTGACTGTACTCAGTCGCTCAGTTGTGTCAGACTGTGGCCCCATGGACTGTAGCCTGCCAGGGTACTCTGTCCATGGTATTCTCTAGGCAAGAAAACTGGAGTGGGTTGCCATTCCCTCCTTTAGGGGATCTTCTTGACCTAGGGATGGAACCCGTGTCTTCTGCATTGGCAGGCAGATTCTTTACCACTAGTGCCACCTGGGAAGCCCATGTTTCTTGACTAAAACTGGGTGAAACAGCTGACACTGAAAAACATGGGTTTGAATTACATGGATCCACTTATATGTGGATTTTTTTCAATAAATATGTACTATAAGAATGAACAGTCCATGGTTGTTTGAATCCTTGGATGTGGAACTGTGGATAGAGAGTGAAGTGAAGTGAAATGAAAGTCACTCAGTCGTGTCTGACTCTTTGCAACCTGATGGACTGTAGAGTCTATGGGATTCTCCAGGCCAGAATGCTGGAGTGGGTAGCTGTTCCCTTCTGCAGGGGATCTTCCCAGCCCAGGGATTGAACTCAGGTCTCCCTCATTGCAGACAGCTTCTTTACCAGCTGAGCCACCAGGGAAGCAGAGGGCTACCTGTAAATGTTTGAGATGGTGAAGTTTTAGTCATCAGTTTTTAATTATTGCATTACTAGTTAAACAAAAAAACCAAAAACTATTTCCAGGTCATGCTTAGCCAGGAACAACGTGTAAGCTGCTCCAGAGTTTTATTGGTGACCACACAGGATGCTTTGCTAAAACTTCTCTATCTAGTTGATGCATATCAGCTTCTGCTCACTTCCTACTCATTTGTCTTCATTTTCTGGAAAGCTTTTTGTTAACTTATAACTCCTTTAAGATGTGATTTGCTTAAATGGTGGGCTGAGTTTTTAGTGCATAACCCCTGTGAAAACTCACTCATTTGAAATCAACCGTTCCAGGAGGATATTACTCATACGGTTTTAAAATTTTTGTTCCTACTTTGTCCGTAAGTATCTGAAACCATCATACCATTTGTAAATAGTAACTTGTTAAATTTTGATTTTAATAAATCTGTTGTGTTGACTTTGCTCCTTTAAAAAATAAAACAACTCCAAAAACAAACAAAAAAGAAAAAAAGTCTAGAAATTGCATCCTGAAAAAAACCCTAAACTTTGAGCATAAGCCTTCTCTTCCAAGCTATGCTCTCTGACCTAGAATAGGCTTTTGAGTAATGAAAATCAGTCTTCTGGGTCTGTCAAGTTTTAGGGAAGCTTTTTATCAAAGTGTTAAAATGATACTTTCATACTGTTTTCATTCAGGCTGAGTTGTCAGGTTGGGGGCAGACCTGGCTAAAGGTATAAAACCAGCTTCTACTTGGTTGGTGGTTCTTTGGGCTTGATCTTGATGGCAAAGTTCACATCAGATCTTTATAGAATGCAGATGCATGTAAGTGGTAAATGAGGTGTTTGGCATTCATGCTGAATAGAAACCAGACCACAGTTCTTTTTCTTTTTGTTCTAGTTCTCTACCCTCTTTCTACTTAAGAGAATCTACTTAACATTCTCATTTAGTATTTAGAGCAAGGTGCCATTTATGATTTCTATTGTATTTCTATTAAATGTTATAACGGGCATGGACCTGTGTGTGTGTTGGGGGTATACTTCAGCATGTGGTCCACTGAGGTTTCTGGGTTGTCTCTCTGATACCCATAAGGGAATCATGCTCTGAGCATACCCTTGCTGAAGTTTATACTGTTCTTTCTATGTGTGAAATTGTATTAAGAACTTTTAATTACTCTTGGAGAAGCAGATGCCTTGTTTTTGACTGGTTTGTGTGTATGTGTTTATTTTTTTGACCTAGATTACCAGCGACTGATGACTGTGGCGGAGACAATTACAGCTCTCATGTTTCCTTTCCAGTGGCAGCATGTCTATGTTCCTATTCTCCCGGCTTCTCTCCTACATTTCTTAGATGCTCCTGTGCCGTACTTGATGGGCTTGCATTCCAATGGCTTGGATGACCGGTCAAAACTGGAGCTGCCTCAAGAGGTAAGAGAAACCTGGAGCTTGGGTGCTGGTGCCTGTGGCCCTGATACAGGATTTGGGAGAGAAGGGCTTTGGGATGAGTCCAGGGTGGTATCACCAAGTTTATTTTCTTTTATTTTGGAGAACATAAATAACTTTCCAGGGAAAAAGTAAAAATAATAACATTTAGCTCAATTTCTATCATTCCGGAAACACTTGTTTATCACCTGACATACGTTTATTGTAATCTCTGTGTTTATACTATTATGAACTGCCTTTTACATGCACATTTTTTCAAACATAGTATTTTACGTATTTTTAAGACATTTATTAGAAAATCTTATTATGTAAAATTTTAAATTTACATGGAAGAGTAGCATAGTGAATCTGTTTGCAATACTTTTAGCTTCAACAGTTATCATACATTTAAATTGTATTTTATTTCTATACTATTTCATACTATTTAAATAAATTCCACATAATATAATTTTATAGCTACTTTAGTAGCCAGACTTGTGTTAATAAATCATTGATTTTCGTTTATAGGCCACAGTTGCTCTGTAAAAGTTGACCAGATCATAGTGATTCTTGTAGTACTGAGACATCTTTGAAAATTTTCCTTGCTCAAGATAATGAAGGCCTTGAGATAATGCTTTTCCTCTCTTGCTGTGAGAATGGCCTGTTCGTCTTTTCTGTTGTTTCAAATACTAAAATAACTGATTAGAAATAAGTATTTCTTTATTTAGCACTTCATTCTAAAATAAATTTAAAGCCCATTAGAAATAAGATTGTTCACTGTTTATTTTCCTAGAATTACAGGTAAAACTCATCTACCTCTTTTGGTCATTTGGTGGCTGGTATGAAACTAGCTGGGGGAATTGGGCTTTACTACTCTGAATTTCATAGTCAGTGGAAAGGCCTGGGAAGAACACTTTGGAGTATTCACACAACGGTCTCATTCCTTTACCAATGATTTTTGGGGGAAGATTTTTATGTATAACTGAGGAATGTGAGTAAAAGGACCTCCAAAGAAGAGACCATTCTTACGGAAGTGGGTCTGAGCAGCCTCTTGTTGTTGGGCATGTCTGGGTAGCCACCGTGATGAACAATCCTGATAATTAGATCATAACTGTAATATTTAATTTATTTTCAGATGCATCTCTTTTTCTCTTTCCTTTGGTTTTAGAATCAGAATTTCTTCTTTGTAGTTTTTGCTTTTCTACCTCCTATGCTTCTTTGATTCCATAGTGCTTTGTGCTTTTTGAGGTGGGACAAGATGAACTAAGAAAGAAAAGATCTAAATGGTGTCAGCTAAAAAAAAAAATTCAGGAGTCTGCAAAAAGAACAGAGTTTATTTGGGGACTTAAGATTTGCAATTGGGGAGACTCAGATTTGGTAACCCTGAAAGAGTGTTCCAAGGAAGAGAAAGAATCAGGGCCTTATAAGGACAAAAAACCATCAAGTTGTTAAAAGTTGCCCTGTGAGAGTTGTGATCGACTCTAATCTAAGTCAGAATATTTGTCCTTAAGAAATTGCAAGTTATTTTAGGGTAGGGGTCCTATAAATATATAGACTGTCACAAATTGTTTAAGGGTAAGGGCCTTTTAGTATCTTGAGATTTTGGAGGTGTTCTGGGTGACTTTATCAGGTCAAAAGTTCTGAATCCATCCAGACTGAGTTGTGCAAACATGATACTTCCTTAGTGGCCTCCTAACTCCATTTTAGAGATCTCTCTTAGCAATACTGACTCCATTTTGACTTTCACAATGATGGAGAAAGCCATTGCATTTTGGAGTATTGGGTTTTTATATGTATTTGTCTACTGATACATATGCCTGAAGAGTAGATATCAAAGATTGGAGTGTGCAGAGCTTTTTGTTGTTGCTTTAAATGATCGCATATTTAATATTGACACTTCTTACTGGTAAACCTAACTATAATTTTGTAAAAGTCAAATAAGAATAACAATAGAAATGATTGAAGGTAGAAAGGCAAAGAGGCATGCATGATCTGATAAATAGGTCACTAGGCAAGAAGCCAGATTTCTGTTTTATTTTCATCTTTGGCATCAGCTGGTTATACACTTGCGGTCAAGTTCTATTTCCTGTAGGGTCTCTCGGTATCCTTCTGTGTGTGCTTCGTGTATGTGGGTGTGTGAAGAGGCTGCTGGGAGACCAGCAGTTTTCTTAACAGTACTGTTTGAGAAACTGTGGGTTGTTTGAGAAACCCAGAATCTCACTCTGTTCTGGGATGTTGGAGCCTCCACTTTTGCAACCGCCACCATTGCTGCATCTTTTGTACTCTGCCTCTCCTTGTGGTCCCCTTAAGAAGGAGTGGTAGGTTGGACAATACCTGTGTGTACTTTATAAGCAGTTCTAGGGTTTCAGAGTCCCACTTCATCCAGCCAGTCCCTCTGAAGATCATGTGTTTGTGGGGATAGTTACACAGCTGGATATTTTCTACCTTAATTTTTAGCAGATGACCTCTGGGATATCTGAGTCTGTGTAGTCCCTGTGGTAAACTTTAGGCTGGTAAGGAATGACAAGGTTTCTCAAGGAGCAAAACATCATCAAAGGTACACATAATGAATGGAGAGTGATAATATTTTTGAAAGATAATTTTAGGATGTCTCAGAGATGATACGTTTATAGTTTCAAATTCTAATAGTGCACAGGGTATAAAGTAAAAAATTACCTCAGATTTTACCACCCAGAGATGACTAAGGCTGGGAAATTCACTTAGGCCTTTGCAAGTGGGCATCATTAGGGTAGTGGGGTCGGGCACACTTGATGTATAAAAGAGACTTTATCCAGAGACATAAAGAGTGTACATTCCCTAACCTCCCAAGTCAGAATTCATCAGTTGCTGCCCCATCTTTGGGCATCAGAAGTCTGTGAAAAGCCCTTTGTTTCTTTTTACACCAACACATGAGCTCAGCTGGCCCTGAGCAAGTGAGAGTGCTGTGCTGCTTTTGTGAAGCTTTCTTTGTCCTGTGCTTCTCTTTTGGATTTCATTGTCTGAGCACAGGAAGGAGGCAGTTCCTCCACAACTGTGTTGGGGGAAGGGGTGTTCCTTCTTTCTGTCTTGGGTCCCTCTTTCTTTCCTTCTTTTTCAGGATACTTTTTCAGTACCTTTCCCCCAGTAATCTCTTGAGACTAACCAGTGAGGCTGTCTGTGATTTGGTGCTAGGAAGTCAGGGCTGGGAAAGACCATTGTGACCTTTTGCAGGAAGGGATTTAGGAAACTTCTGTGGTTTGGGATATCCATGTGATCACTGCCCCAGAGTAGCTAAGTCTTCCCGTGGCCTCTCCCGACGAGACAGAAGGTTAACTGAAGAAAACTAATCACTTGGGTTCAGTGCCTCTTCCAAGCTTCTTCTTGTCCCTCAAGCTGTTTGCAGGAGTTAGCCTTTTTTCAGATAAGGAAAGGGCTTTGAGGTAGATTTCAAGTTACTTCTGTTTGGCAGAGTCCTCTGTGTCCTGACAGGAAAGAGCATGAAGCTGTCATGTTAGACTGGTAGCTGAATGGCCTTTTCATTTTGCCTTCTTATCCCTACCAGCCTCAGCCCAACTCGGCGAAGAATGGCTAGTAGTGTTGTCTCAGAGGCTCCTGTCTTAACCCCCGAAGTGCGCCTGAGCTGCTTTCTTTTCTCCAGCCACCTCTGTCCAGGAGTATCTGCAATATGTGGATACAGCATTTGGAGTTTATCAGATTCTTTGCAGATGTTCTGTGTTTGGTCAAGAGCAGTGGGAGAAACGGCAGCCAAGCATTGTTGAGTGGATATAGTGGTGTTTAGTTGCCTCTGTGTTTCCTATTGAACAAACTGTTTTTTTCCCCCCTCTAAAGAGAGGAGAACCAAGAGGATAAATAATTGCACTATGTGCCTCTGGGGGGAGGGGTCACAGTGCTTTCTTCTGTTAGCTGTATGGACAAGGCTTGTGAGGCAGGTGATTTTCAAGACTAGATGATTTAATTCTGTTTTTACTGTATTTTTTAATTGCTTGATCCTAAAGGCATTTATGATTTTAAAATCTTAAAGGAATAAACATAAAAGTAGGTGTTATTTTTAGGTGTTAAACATGTATTAGCTCTTTAACAAGGAAGCATTTAACAAGGGTTTAAAGTTGTTTTCTAGTGGAAGAACTCTGGAAGGTAGAATTTAAAGTGATTCTTCTAATTTTTGAATCTTGGTTATGGGAAAGTTCTCTTTAGTTATAGATTTGTTAATGGAGTAATTTAAGCACTCAGCAAATATGTATTGAAAGAATGCATACATGGCACATGGACATGTTAAAACATGAAGTTTTCATAGATTGAGAGTTTGTGGACTAGATAGATAAAGCTGGACTTACTGTACGGTCTGCCTGCCTCCTAGAATATAAGACTTACTGATATAGGGATAAATAGCAGAAACAGTGGAACAGCGTTTTGATATATAATAAACATACCATGCCAAAGAACTTTTTAGTAATGGAGCTGGAAAAATTGCTTGTCCATAGGGAAAAAAGGATTCTTACCTTAATCGTTTAACAAAATCAACTTGAGATGGAATAAGCATTTAAGTGTCAAAAGCAAAAATTTAAATCTTCTAGAAGAAAACATTAATACAGTCTTGATCTCGGGGTAGGGACTTTGTGAACAAGATGAAGAAAATACTTTCCATAAAATAAAAGATTAACAAATTTGATTTCTTTAATTAAGAAAAAGACATTTTAAAATGAAAAGATAAAAGCTAGGAGAAGATATGTGTAGGACACATACAGCCTATAAAGAGTTGGCATCAGATTATAAAGAACTCTTGCAAATCGGTAAGAAGATGAGCAACCCAATAGATAAATGGGCTAAGCATATGAAGAGGGATTGCATAAAAAATACACATTTCTTGTAATCAGGAAAGTGTAAATTAAATGTACCCATTCAAGTGGAAACAATGGAAACAGTATCTGACTTTATTTTCTTGTGCTCCGAAATCACTGCATATGGTGACTGCAGCCATGAAATTAAAAGATGCTCCTTGGAAGAAAAGCTATGACCAACCTGCTGCTGCTGGCTGCTGCTGCTAAGTTGCTTCAGTCATGTCCAACTCTGTGCGACCCCATAGACGACTGCCTACCAGGCTCCCCCACCCCTGGGATTCTCCAGGCAAGAACACTGGAGTGGGTTGCCATTTCCTTCTCCAGTGCATGAAAGTGAAAACTGAAAGTGAAGTCGCTCAGTCGTGTCTGACTCTTAGCGACCCCATGGCCTGCAGCCTACCAGGCTCCTCTGTCCATGGGCTTTTCCAGGCAAGAGTACTGGAGTGGGTTGCCATTGCCTTCTCCATGACCAACCTAGGCAGCATATTAAAAAGCAGAGACATTACTTTACCGACAAAGGTCCATCTAGTCAAAGCTGTGGTTTTTCCAGTAGTCATGTATGGATGTGAGAGTTGAACCATAATGAAAGCTAAGCGCCGAAGGATGGATGTTTTTGCACTATGGTGCTGGAGAAGACTCGAGAGTTCCTTGGACTGCAAAGAGGTCAAATCCTAAAATCCTAAAGGAAGTCAGTCCTAAATATTCATTGGAAGGACTGATGCTGAAGCTCCAGTACTTTGACCACCTGATGCGAAGAACTGACTTATTGGAAAAGACCCTGATGCTGGGAAAGATTGAAGGCAGGAGGAGAAGGGGACAACAGAGGATGAGATGGTTGGATGGCATCACTGACTTGATGAACTTGAGTTTGAGCAAGTGCTGGGAGTTGGTGATGGACAGGGAAGCCTGGCATGCTGCAGTCCATAGGGTCACAAAGAGTTGGACACGACTGAGTGACTAAACTGAACTCAAGTGGGTATATTAAGAGATCTGATGATACCAAGTTTTGGAAAATACTTGGATTATTAGTAGGATCACTTTAGATTGTTGGCAAAAATATAAATTGTTATAACCACTTTGGAATGCAGCTAGGACTTATCTTGTAAAATTGAACATTTGCATACCTTATGACATAGCAGTTTCACTCCTAGGATATAACCAAGAGAAGATCTTGCACATGTGTCCAAGAAAACATGTGTAACAGTGTAAAAGCAATATACAGGAAGCTAGTTGAAGGCCTTTTGATGAGAAGATTGATAAATTGTTGTATATATACCCAGTGGAATATTGTATAAGAGTGAAAATGAATAATGTGTAGTTACAGAAAACAAAATGGCTGGTTGTTAGTAACTTAATGTTGAGTGAAGAAAAGTAGTACCACAAGACTACTTAAAGTACAGTGATCCTTTTACAGAATTTAACACAAGCAAAAAATTTAAAGGCATATATACATATGTGTTAAAAAAGGCAAAAAGATAACAAACATAGAATTCAGGATAGTGAAAAAAAAAGAATTCAGGATAGTGATTACCTGGGGGTGAAACTGTGTAGGTTGGGGAGAAGTACATTGGTAGATAAAAATATTCGTAATTTCTAGTTTCTGGGTTGGACTGGTTAAAAAAAAATAATGTCTTTAAGATTGTTCCCAGAAAGTTGTCAACTCACATTCCCAGTAACAGTGTTTGTTTCCTAGTAACTTTGCCAGCATTGGACACTGTAAATCTTTTACATTTTTGCTAACCTAGTGGGTAAAAAATATTTTGTTTGCATTTCTTGGTTTATTAGTGAAACTGAACATCTTTTCATATATTTGAAATTAACAGAAACTTCTTCTGTTTGCCTTTCATAACCATTTTCCAGCTGGGTGAATTAGCTTTATCTCAATAATTTCTTTGAATATTAATCTTTTACATGTTATGTATGACAATTATTGTTTCCCAGATTATTTTTAAATTCTTTTAATGGCAGTATTTATACAAGGTTTTTAACCTTTGTGACCATGGGGTCACAAGAGTCAGACACGACTTAGTGACTACACCACTATTACCATCACCACCACCAAAGTTTAAAAAGCCCAACTCTCTACCCTAAGGCATAATAGTAATCATTTATATTTTCTTTTAATACTTTTGTGAATGTTTTTATTTTTTCACTTTTTGTTATGGAAAATGTTGAACATATGTAAAAATAGAGAGGCTAGCATCCATCATTGCATAATAATAATCAACTCATGGCCATTCTTCTTTCTGTATCCTCCACCCTTTCCCCATTTACCCTACTGGATGAATCCTACTGGATTATTTTGAAGCAAATCTCACACAACATTATTAGGTCATCATATATTTCATATGTGTCTCTGAAAGGTATAAATTCTTTTTTATGACATAAAGTGGCTTTATTTATATTTAAATCTTCAGTCTATCTCAAATTTATTTTGGAGTATGATATTATACTTTTAACATTTCTAAATGTCCATTTGTCCCCAAAACATTTATTGAACGATCCATCCACAATAGATTGGTCTGTTCAAGACTATTCTTTTCCAGCAGATTGTTGTTTTACATCTGTATTAGAATCCAGCCAGGCAGTTCAGTTCAGCTGCACAGTTGTGTCCGACTCTGTGAACCCATGGACTGCAGCATGCTGGGCTTCCCTGTCCATCACCAACTCCTGGAGCTTGCTCAAACTCATATCCATTGAGTTGGTGATGCCATCCAACCATCTCATCCTCTGTTGTCCCTTCTCCTGCCTTCAATCATTCCTCGCATCAGGGTCTTTTCAAATGAGTCAGCTCTTTGCATCAGGTGGCCAAAGTACTGAAGCTTCAGCTTCAGCATCAGTCCTTCCAATGAATATTCAGGACTGATTTTCTTTGGGGTTGACTGGTTGGATCTCCTTGCCGTCCAAGGGACTCTCAAGAGTCTTCTCCAACACCACAGTTCAAACGCATCAATTCTTCGA
The DNA here is from genome assembly GCF_910594005.1 of Cervus elaphus. Lineage (NCBI taxonomy): Eukaryota > Metazoa > Chordata > Mammalia > Artiodactyla > Cervidae > Cervus > Cervus elaphus. The sequence goes on from NC_057815.1 coordinate 56,530,825, forward strand.
CACTTAGCTTTCTTTATAGTCCAACTCTCACATCCATACATGAGTACTGGGAAAACCAAAGCTTTGACTAGACGGACCCTTGTTGGCAAACCAATGTCTCTGCTTTTTAATATGCTGTCTAGGTTGGTCGTAACTTTTCTTCCAAGGAGCAAGCATCTTTTAATTTCATGTCTGCAGTCACCATCTGCAGTGATTTTGGAGCCCAAGAAAAGAAAGCCTATCACTGTTTCCATTGTTTTCCCATCTATTTGCTGTGAAGTGATGGGATCAGATGCCATTATCTTATTTTTCTAAATGTTGAGTTTTAAACCAACGTTTTCACTCCCCTCTTTCTCTTTCATCAAGAGGCTCTTCAGTTCTTCACTTTCTGCCGTAAGTGTGGCCTCAGAATTTTCTTGGCTGTTTATTTCTTTTATTTTTTTTAGGTAAGATTCAGTCAGTTCATCAGATATGCCCTTCATAAAAGTAAAAATCTTTCTGGGATTTAAAACCATTTTACATTAAATTTACAAATGTGGGGGTTATTAGCATCTTTTCATTATGGAATTTTCCTATTTAATAATATATAGTGTGTACTTGTGGGTATATTCATTTATTGAAATTTTATATTCCACAGTGATAATAAGTGTTGATTGACGTTTATTGTATACTAACACTGTCCTAAATCCTTGATGTTGGTTGTCTCTTTATCCTTGTTATAACAAATGCTTAATTAAGCACATAATAATGCTCTGCAGTGAAGCAAATGACAGTTGTCTTGGCTACAGCAGGTTCATGGTTATAAGATAAATATACAAATCAGATAGAAGACTTCTCTAATTTATAGCTGCATTACTCGAAAATTCCAACAGGGATGAGAATGAAATATTTAAGTAACTGAACAAGAAACGTATAAGACCTCTCAGGAGAAGAGTGGATGGTTAAGAGCTTGAGGGTACGACTGAAGTCAGGCTAAGTTCAAATCCCAGCTGTACTACTTACTAACTGTGTGACTTTGGACAAGTTTCTTAACCTCTCTGTGTCAGTTTGTCTGTAAAATAAGGGTAACTATTGCCAGGTTGTTTTTTGTTTATCCAGATTACCTACCTCCCCAGCAGTGTATAAAGTACTGTCTCTCTGTATCCTCTCAGAAGCAGTCTTAAAGCCAGAAGAAAACACAGAAATCAAGACCAGCCACCAAATCCTACAAATCAGTAATGAGGCTCAGAAAGGAATACTGGCATGCTCAGGGTCATATAGGGAGATAGTGACAGAGTCTGATCTGGGACCCAGACTTTCTGACACTCTCCTAGTATTCTTTCTACTGTTGTAAGAATTTGTGAGTTCAGCAAATATTCTGTGAGCATTTACTATGAAGAATTTGGTGCTATATGCTAAACATCTATGTACTTATATAATCCTTATCACTAAGAGAAGTATTTTTATCTTCATTTTATAACTGAGGAAACAGAGTTTCATAACTTTCCCAAGATCCCAAGACTGGAAAGCATCAGGGCAGGATTAGGACCCAGGTCAACCTCCTTCCACCCCATCCTTATGCCACACCTAACTTATGCCCATTGCAGATGTTTGCTCTTTCCTGTCTTATTCATTATTCCTCTGATAACTCTGGAGTTGTTCACAGTCCTCCTCCTGTTTTGACTACCAGGCTAACCTCTGCTTTGTGGACATTGACAACCACTTCATTGAGTTACCAGAGGACTTGCCTCAGTTTCCCAACAAATTGGAGTTTGTCCAGGAAGTCTCTGAGATTCTTATGGCATTTGGCATTCCGCCTGAAGGAAACCTTCACTGTAGCGAGAGTGCTTCCAAGCTGAAGAGGCTGCGGGCCTCTGAGCTCGTCTCTGACAAGAGGAATGGAAACATCGCAGGCTCCCCTTTACATTCCTATGAGTTCCTCAAGGAGAATGAAACTATCGCCCGCCTGCAGGCCTTGGTCAAGAGGACTGGGGTGAGCCTGGAGAAGGTAAGATGCTATATATGGGTCTGAGCTAAGGTGATGACCTGGTGAAATAAAGTATAGGATAAGAAAGTACCCAGATCAGGGCAGTGCATACCTGTGAGTAGTGAAAGGATGCTCTGTGTGGGAGACTCTGGATTTGGCTCTGGCAAACATGATCCTATGTGAATGCTACTTGAATCTAAATCTGGGTAGCTTTTCACTTGGACCTCAAGGAGAAACTGCTGTCATAACACTGCAGCAGAGAGACTTGGAGGGATGATGGTGGCAGTCTGAGTTTGGACCTCTTTCAGATCCATTGCCAGGTGAGTGTCACAGCAACCTAGAGCACATAGAGCAGGAATTGTTGACTTAAGAGAGTTTGAGGGTTTTGCTTAAGATTAAATGCCTCTATGTGGTTGACTTGAAGTTAGAACCTGATCCTCTTCAATTCTAGGCCTCTGCTCTTCCCGGGGATGTATTAGCTTTCCATTGCCTAACTTTGAGGAGACTGTCTGCTTTCCATAGCTGTTTACTCATCTCTTCACCCTCTCCATTCTCACTGTTATATCACTTTCTTAAATTACATATAAACAAAATAGGGTAATCATTTTGTTGGGCTTTTTTTTTTTTTTTAGTGCAGTGTGAAACATGTCATTTTCCTGGTTTGTTAGTAGCACAGATATTAAAAAAGAAAAATAATGGCCAGTTAAAGAAGAGCAGAGAAATAATTAGAGAGATTAAAAAGGTTAAAAGAGACCAGTAAGGAAAAATTTGGGGGGATAAAGGGAACGTTAATATGGGGGAGAAAAAGAGATGAAGGGAGAACAAGAGTCTAACGTTGGTGCTTTGCATTATCATTTTCTTGTTGCCTTCCCAAATTTCTTCTTTCCTGACCCTTGAGATAACTAGTGCCTTTTCTTCTGTTGCTATTTCTCTGCCTGTAATGAATTTCTCTCCACTTTCATTGAGTTGCTGGATTCCTGCAAGTGGAACACCCTCATTTATCTCTTCTTCATGTCAGAATTCTTTTTTCTTCCCCCCATTTTTTCGCTTTTGTTTTTTTTTCTCCATTTGCTACAAAGTAAATGACTCTTGTGGGGAAAAAAGGATGAGTTGCCTTTCTTTGGGATAAAAAGAAAAATTTTGGTGTTCTCAACTGTTTTATTTTGTTTTGTTTTTGTAGCTGGAAGTTCGTGATGACCCCAGCAGCAATAAGGATCTCAAAGTTCAGTGTGATGAAGAAGAACTCAGAATTTACCAGCTAAACATTCAGATCCGGGAAGTTTTTGCAAATCGTTTCACTCAGATGTTTGCAGATTATGAGGTGTTTGTCATTCAGCCCAGCCAGGATAAGGAGTCCTGGTTTACCAACAGGGAGCAGATGCAAAATTTTGATAAAGTAAGTATTAATATAGTCCTGCTGGGGAGGTGGTAAGAAATGAGAACATGTGAGACTCTTAAAGATGTGACTGAAGATGAGGTTTTCTTCCATAAAACATGCTGGAAACAAGTTCTTGGTCCTTGTGATGTTGGTAAAATGTGGTTGCTTTAGAGCAGAGTGCTGGTTTTTGCTATCAGGTGATTTACCTTCAGTCTTTTAGGCAAAGATGCACATGCAGGTTGAACATTAGGATTCTGGGAACGTTAATTGCCACAGTAGGTTACCTGAGTAAGTTTAGGCCAGTGTGTCAAAGTTTCAGGATATCTGAAATATATAAATTTTTTAAAATGATGAAGAGGTTTTGTGCTTTGCTTTTTATAAAGACCTGGGAAGCTTCAGAGAACAATTAACTTACTGAATCCCATGGGTATGTAGGCTTGGTTGATTGAGGCTGACATGACCTCTTCCCTCTCGATGACTCTCTGTTTCCTTTTGGTTCCACCAGGCATCTTTTCTGTCAGATCAGCCTGAGCCCTACCTGCCTTTCCTCTCAAGATTCTTGGAGACTCAGATGTTTGCTTCTTTCATTGACAACAAAATCATGTGTCATGATGATGATGATAAAGATCCTGTGCTCCGGGTGTTTGACTCCCGAGTAGACAAGATCAGGCTGTTGAATGTTCGGACACCTACTCTGCGCACATCCATGTACCAGAAGTGTACCACTGTGGATGAAGCAAGTGAGGCCTCCTTGTTGCTAGCTTTCTAGCCTCTTGGATTATATCACTAACATGTCCTTATTCCTAAACATGTCAGCTTCTTTCTCTTGTTTTCTCCTTTTGCATAAGTTGTTCCCATTGCCTGTAATGCTTTCCTCTTTTTTGCCTGGCATACTTTTTCTCATCCTTCAACACTGTGTCAGTTAAGAATGGGTCCTGCTTAAGTACTAGAGAATCTAATTAGCAGCACATTAAATAAATGGGGGTTATTGTTCTCAAATTATCAAGAAGGGCAGAATTGGTGGTTGTTCGGCTGCTCAGCAATGTAGGAAATGAAATTCTATCTTTTCACTCTGATATCCTTAACATGTTGACTTTTATTATATTCATGCTTATTGCCTCATTGTTACAAGAGGCCTTCTATGTTCACATTCAGGGCAAAGGGGAAAGTTGATGCCAGCTGTTTTTTCCCTCTTATATCAGAAAGCAAAAGCTTTCCCAGAAATTCCCAACAGCTTCTGTTGTCTCATAAAAGCGTATTATGTGACTACTGTTAAGTGCGAGGGAGACTATGAAAGTGAGTATTGACCTGGTGTAATATTAGCCCAAACTGTATTGAGATTCTGTTAGCAAGAAAGAAGGGATGAGTGAGTTATGGGTAAGTAAGCTGCTAACAGAAATCCAGCTGATGTTTCTCTTCCTCTGAAGCCTTCTCTGATGTGCTCAGGCTAAGTTGATTTCTTTGCTAAGCTCTGTGGTGCCTTGTTCTTGCCTCCCCTTTATAATCTCTGTTCTGAGGTATCATTATCAGGGAGCAATTTAAGATCTGGGACTGTATTTACTCATTGTCTTACTCCCAGTCCTCTAACATTGTACCTAGAACATATAGATGTTAAAAGTTGTTTGCTACTTGCATGGTGGAGTATACCTTTTTGTTTACAGAGATTCTGTCTGGATCACTTTAGCTAGAGAATAGTCTCAGCCTGAGGTGTCAAATTAAGTAGTGTGCTCACTTCCATGAGTGATATTCAGTGTCCTTGTAGCTTATTGGTATGTTTTGTTTGTTCATTTACTAAACAGAAATTTTCGTGCCCAGTGTATGGTAAGTACTTACTGAATGAATGAATGAATGTGCCAGGCATTTTTTTAGGTTTTGAAGATACAAGTGGTGACAGTTTGGACAATGTCCTGGCTTCCTCAACCTTATGCTTGGTAGCCTTCTGACTTTATCTTTCAGCTCATGCTCCAGGCCTTTCATTAAGATGATAGTCCTCTTGGCCAAGTCTTGAGGACATGTTGCCCATACAGGTGGAGTACTCTGACATAGTCATCTTTGCCTCCTAGAGCACATCCAGTTTCAGATTCTAGAACCCTGCTTAAGGCTTTGGTCCTGGGGAGCAAAGTGATCTCCTAAACCATCACTTTAAAGCAGGACTTCCCAATCTTTTCATGTTGTGTTACACTTGAAAGTGACAATATTTATATATGACTTTGAGAGCCTAGGTCTACCACTTAAGGCCGAGAAGCCTTGAATTTGGGCCTGCCTGGTCAGGATGCATGTCCTCTTCCCAGGAGACCCACATCCTGAAGTGTCCTCCAGGTCTGCCCATTAGAGCTGGTCAGGCTGGTCCCCCACGGAGCAGGGATTGCATGCCCGCACACGTGTGCCTTGGTGCTGTGTGCAGAGCTGGCCTGCCTGGGTGTGTGTCTGTTTCTTCAGCCAAGAGTGTCCAGAGCAGGAGCCTGCTTTTGTAGATAGCTCTGTGGTTTCAGAGGGTTTCCCAGGTGGCGCTAGTGGTAAAGAGCCTGCCTGCTAATACAGGAGGCATAAAAGATGCAGGTTTGATCCTTGTGTCAGGAAGATCCCCTGGGGGAGGAAATGGCAACCCACTCCAGTATTCTTGCCTGGAGAATCCCATGGACAGAAGAGCCTGGCAAGCTATAGTTCATAGAGTCACAAAGAGTCAGACACAACAGAAGCGACTTAGTGTAACATTGTGGGACTAAAGGGAGGAGTCTGCTTATACTGGGGACTAAAATGAGAGGCTGTAGTGACTTGAGGCCTTGTTCTCCTGCCCAGAGGTTGAAGCAGTCAGTCCTCAGCCCATCTGTAATTCATTTGTGGAACACCAAATACTGATATGAATTACATGTAATACTGATATGGTCTCATTTGTGGCCAGAACATGAATTCTTGTGGTCTTGTTAGAATGTGGGGTTTGGGATATGGAAGGAGAGCTAACTAACCCTCATTTCTGTGACTCATTTCAGAAAAATGAGTATCAAAGACCCTCCATGCAACTACACACTCTGTTCCCAGGAGTAATGCCATTGGTATATTCCTGAGATACGTACTCCAGCAATGCTCATTCAGGGTTCTTCCCGCTGGCTTCAGATTTCTAGCCTAGAGTAGCTCAGCTATCTCATCTCATTCTGCATGGACATCTCAGTTTCTTGAATCAGTCTGATTGGAAAATGGTAAACACATAGCTAATGGCAACTTTTTAGAGATTCTTTAAAACGTGACACTTAGATGGGATCTTGGAAATTCTTTTTTAAAGAATGAAGTTCCACAAATTTTGTTATTTTGTGTTTTCCTTTTTATTTAGCTCAAAATACTTTTATTTCCTTTTTTGATTTATGACCGCTGGTTTATTTAGAAATGTGTTATTTAGTTTTAAGGTATTAATGATTGTTGTTGGTCACAGGACTTACTTTGTCTGATTGAAGTTATTTTAGATTTATTGAGACTTGTTTTATTGCCCAGAATTTGATACATTTTTTAAAGTAGTAGACTTTCTTTTTCACTCTTATCCAGAGAAAGCAATTGAGCTGCGACTGGCAAAAATTGATCATACTGCGGTTCACCCCCATTTACTTGACATGAAGATTGGACAGGGGAAGTATGAGCCGGGCTTCTTCCCTAAGCTGCAGTCTGACGTACTTTCCACTGGGCCAGCCAGCAACAAGTGAGTCAACCCCAGAGATTCCCTGGTCTAGCTCCCAGATCACAGTGGTCATACAGTATCTGGACCTAGACTGTTATTTCTAGGAAACCTTGACTTTTGTAAAGCAGATGTGGAGAAGATACAAACTGTCCAGGTTGTTCACTTGTTTAAACAAGGAGACAGGTGACAGAGCATCATCAGCTCCCGTCTCCACTGTGCAAATTGGGATAGCTCCATGTATCAGCAGCTGTAAAAGGCCAGACTGCAGATGGGTTGAAATCATCTGCAAATCTCATAACTGGACCCAGACAGCACCTAGCTAGCGCTGTAAGCGGTGGAGTAGAGTAAGTGGTGGTTGAAATAATTGGAGTCTGACCTGAAACCCAGTAACTTAGCAGAATTTTTCTTTGTTAACTTTTGGAGATAAGTTTGTCGGAGGCCAGGCAGAGATGAGTGAAAATAGCTTTGGATCTGCAAGTGAAGTTTCTGTAGATGTTTCAAGAGAGAGAACATCTCGATTCCATGGAAAGATATCTCCTTATTGCCCAGTCACTGATCTTTAAGCTGCCCTTATATCAAGGTTTCTGAGCTACCTCTGGTGACTTCTTGGTAGCTTCCCATTGGTTCCTAGGTGTTTAAGTTTTCTCCTGTAAGTTGACCTTACTTTCTTAGCAGAATATTCTTAATTGTCTGCTTTGATTCTGTCAGATGGACAAAAAGGAATGCTCCTGCCCAGTGGAGGCGTAAAGACAGGCAGAAGCAGCACACAGAACACCTGCGTTTAGACAATGACCAGAGAGAGGTAAGATACCTTGAGAATGATAAGAAATGACTCTGTTACCGTGCTGTACCCTCCTCTTTCTTATGTCCTTGGTCTCTGATCTGATTCAGACATCCTTCCCACAGGGAAGAGTTAATAATGAGTTAGTTCCTGATACCTGATATGGGCCTGGCTTGTGACAAATCTAGAATGTACAGTGGTTCACAGGTGGCAGCAGCCACTAACCACGTGCATCCTCTCTCTGAGCCAGACTTGCACTCGTGTTTAGTGATACTCCCAATACTTGGAAGAAAGCCTTTCACTGTTGTTTCAGTAGTCACTCATGCATGATACTCACTCTCTCCCAGGTGTAGGGAGAGTGGTAGGGGTGACAGGAACATCAGGAGATAAGATTCTGCAACTTGGAAAAATTCCTTTGAAAATTCTTGAGGCTTTTGTGTGTGTCTGGTATGATAGAAAATAAGTTAATTTGTTAGAGTGAGATGGAGGAAAAGCTGAACTTGGGGTAATGCTATAAATCTCTGAACCTGGGGAGGAGAAGCCTTTTTTACCGATTTTTTTTCTTCATCTTAATTTAAAAGAGGTAATCTTGACTTTTTTCTCAGAGGAGCCAAGGGAATATTATTATCAGGTGCCTGGGGATTGAGGATTCTTGAATTGACCTGAGTCCTCATTGCTTGTAAGCAGAGTTTTTCAGCACTGCTATAACTTGTTCCCAATAAAGTTTCTAGTTATAAACCTCAAGTTGCAGAGCCTGCCTTACTGAGTTGCAATGAAGTTGTGAAAATGGAGCTTAAGCTTCAGAAACCTATTTCAGCAACTTCTCTTTAAGAAAAGACCCTGAAGTTTGCATTTTATACAAAGTCAAGTAAAGCATATTATTTTTGTATATGTCTAGCACCACAGTGGATGGGAAAATATTTTGCTTTTGCTGTTTTTTAAATATGAATAAATTAAAATTGCAAAGTATGGTCATGAATTTTAAACTGCTGGTTTATAGGGCACAGTTGTACTTAGTGTTTTTGTGAGGAAGGCATAATGGGTGTAGGGTGTGGGTGTTATTTTTAAAGTCTCCTCTAGGGCTTCCACCTAACCTCCATAGTATTTCTTTCAGCAGGGTTTATTGAGCACGTTTTCTTGGTCAAAATCACTATAGTAAACACTTTGAAATATAAAAATGACAAGGAGATAGCCTTGTCCTCAGGGAATGCCAGTTTATTAAGGGGACAAAGGCAGGTATGCAACTGTCTTTAGTAGAAGAGTCTTTTGAAAGAGCTGTATGGGAGGCATGCCAGTGTTTGATTACTGATTAGAGAAATTCTGTCCGGGATAATCTCAAACAAGACTGCCTAGAGGAACTAGCATCTCTTTTAGTCTTGAGGATGATAGGATTGTTAGGAACAAAGATGAGCATTGCAAGTAGAGGAGATGGCAGGACCCAAAGTGTGGTGGTGGATTGTGTAAAGGAGACCGTGGGCAGAATATTTTGGAAGCAAGAGGTACTGGAGGTAGCTAGCAAGTTAGGAAGCAGATGGCAGTAGTGCTGCTGCTAAGTCGCTTCAGTCGTGTCCGACTCTGTGCGACCCCTTAGACGGCAGCCCACCAGGCTCCCCCGTCCCTGAGATTCTCCAGGCAAGAACACTGGAATGGGTTGCCATTTCCTTCTCCAGTGCATGAAAGTGAAAAGTGAAAGTGAAGTCGCTCAGTCGTGCCTGACTCTTTGCGACCCCATGGACTGCAGCCTACCAGGCTCCTCCATCCATGGGATTTTCCAGGCAAGAACACTGGAGTGGGTTGCCATTTCCTTCTCCAATGTGTGAAAGTGAAAAGTGAAAGTGAAGTCGCTCAGCAGTATCCGACTGTTCGCGACCCCATGGACTGCAGCCTACCAGGCTCCTCCATCCATGGGATTTTCCAGGCAAGAGTACTGGAGTGGGTTGCCATTGCCTTCTCCTAGCAGTGGTGCAGGTGATAGTAATTGAAGCCTAGTCTTGAGGGTTGGTAGTAGGGGCAGAATGAGGGGCCAGAAGATAGAACGGACAGAATTGTACTTCTGGAATAAACATGGGCAAGAAAGAAGTTGAGTACAAATGTTGGTTATGAAATTGGGGTTCCGAGAAGGTGTCAGTGAACAGTTAATTGCATTGATGTGGGTTCTGTGTTAAAACAGACAGCATGTAGGGAATCACCAGCAAATTATAGAAAAGCAGAAAATACAGTTGTTTTGAGTGTGCACACATGCAAGAGTACTTCATGCAAGATGCTGGACTGGGTGAATCACAAGCTGGAATCAAGATTGCCAGGAGAAATATCAGCAACCTCAGATATGCGGATGATACTACGCTAATGGCAGAAAGTGAAGAGGAACTAAAGAGCCTCTTGATGAAAGTGAAAGAGGAGACTGAAAAAGCTGTCTTAAAACTCAACATTTAAAAAACTAAGATCATGGCATCTGGTCCTATCACTTCATGGCAAATAGGTGGGGAAAAAGTGGAAGCAGTGACAGATTTTACTTTCTTGGGCTCCCAAATCACTGCAGATGGTGACTGCAGCCATGAAATTAAAAGACGCTTACTCCTTGGAAGAAAAGCTATGACAAACCTAGATAGCATATTAAAAAGCCAGAGACATCACTTTGCCAACAAAGGTCCGTCTAGTCAAAGCTGTGGTTTTTCCAGTAGTAGTGTATGAATGTGAGTGTTGGACCATAAGGAATGCTGAGTGTTGAAAAATTGATGCTTTCAAATGGTGGTACTGGAGAAGACTCTTGAGAGTCCCTTGGACAGCTAAGAGATCAGACCAGTCAATCCTAAAGGAAGTCAGCCCTGAATATTCATTGGAAGAACTCATGCTGAAGCTCCACTGCTTTGGCCACTTGATGCAAAGAGTGGACTCATTGGAAAAGACCCTGATGCTGGGTAAGATTAAAGGTGAAAGCTAAAGGGAGCGGCAGGTGATGAGATGATTAGCGTCACTGACTCAATGGATATGAATCTGAGCAAACTCCAGGAGATAGTGAAGAACAGGGGAGCTTGGCGTGCTGCAGTCCATGGGGTCACAAAAAGTCAGAGACAACTTTACAACAGTTTAGCAAAGATGGATATCTTTGATATGAGCAGAGGGATTAAATTCCTCCCAGCTTGATGGGGAAAGTGATTTTTCTCAATAGTACTCTGAGATTAGAGTTGGTTTGTTCACACATAGGAGTTTGCACACTCATACATGTTGCAGCTGTGTGTTTTTTACCTTTTGTGTCATTAAAGCCAAGATAATTCCAGCACTCATGGAGTGCTTTATGTCAGAAAAAGCAGAATTCACCCTGTTCTCTTAGTTTCCCCTAAGATACAAGTGTTGCTTTTTAAACTTTGCCCTGAGCCTAAGAATGAGGCAGTAAGATAGTGCAGGATGATAGTGCCCTCTTCAGGCACCCATCTGTACTGGTTGCCTGTGATTTGTATGCATGGGCACAAAGTTTTTGATTTTTCCTTTTGCTTTAGAAGTACATCCAGGAAGCCAGGAATATGGGCAGCACCATCCGCCAGCCCAAACTGTCCAACCTCTCCCCGTCAGTGATTGCCCAGACCAACTGGAAGTTTGTGGAAGGTCTGCTGAAGGAATGTCGCAACAAGGTGAGCTGTGGACTCTTCTGAATGTGTATTTTCCTTGGCAGCCAAAGTGGAGACCAAGGCTTAGCGCTGACCATTCTTCTCTTGATTTTTAAAATATTATTAATATAATGATATAGTACTAATGTTAAGATCCTGTTAACTTGGAGTTAGATGTAGTTGTTTTACATAAAATGTAACATTGATTGAGAGCAAGCATAGTTTGCTTGATAAAAATTTAATATGTATTCTTTAAAGCTGAGAGACAGTGGTAGTTTTTAATTTTAGACATCTTGTGTTACTTACTTAAAATCATTAGTTTTAATATGGTTAAATTGTCAACAGATTCATTTTACACATAGGCAACTGTTTTTGCCCCTCTAATTTAATCTGATGACACTGACCTCATGTGTCTAGAAACAAAAGAGCTCACTGAGTGCCTACTGTGTGTCAGACCAAAACGTGTTACTCAGTTTGTTTGCTGTTGGCATGTTTTTTGCCATTCTATAGGAATAGTAATTTTTTAAAAGGTATTTTATTGAGATGTAATTGCTGTATTAAAAATGGCACACATTTATGTATATGTCTTGATCATTTTTTTTGAGGTATCTATAGGTGATTTTAAAATTTTTTAAAATTTATTTTTAAATGGAGAATAATTGCTTTACAATATTGTTTTCTGCCATATAGCAACACAGATTGGCCATAGGTATATGTATATCCATATGCATACACTGGTGATACCACTAGCACAATCAGGATGTCTGTCACTTCCAAAAATTTCCTTATATTCTTTTGCAATTTTTTTTGTGTGTGCTAAGAATGCAGCATGAGATTTATCATCTTAACATATTTTAAATTGCACAACAGATCTGTTCAGTGTGCATGAATATCACAGACATAAAGTTGAGTGAAAAAGAAGAGAAAAGAAACTACATTGTTAATCATTTCTTTGCTTTTCTGTAGTTTTATTGTGTAAGTCAGGACAGTGATCACTTCTAGAGTGGGAAGGTGATTGGAGAAGGCACATAGGGTTCTTCAAAGGTATAGATGGGCATTATTTTTTTCCCTTAACTTAGGTCATGTTAGTCTAATAGTATATACTCACATAAACACATATGTGTATGTATATGAGATATATTTCACAATAAAAATGTTAAAAATAGTAGCACTGGAAAAGAAGTATGCCAAAGTGTTAAGAGTTGTTGCTTCTGCAAGGTAGAGTATGGGGTGATTTTTTTCCTTGCTCAGATTTTTATATGTCACACATTTATAACATGATTAAATCTTCCTTAAGAACTTGGATTCAATATTCAGGCATCTTTAGATTCAAAGACCAGATGTGCTGCTACTGTGCTGTGTCAATTTGGGCAAGTTACTTAAGTTCTCTGACCTCAATTTCATTATCAATAAATTGTGAAAAATAATAACTTCTTACAGAGCTATTTGGCTTAACTGAGGTAATGTTATACTTAGTACAGTGCCTGGCACATAGTAATGAAACCTGCAATTATCATTATACAGCATGGTTTTTGTTTTACAGTGAGCACATGAAAATTTTTTAACCTAAAAGTAAATTACTCCTCAACTTTTTATCCCCTTGGCAGGTACTTCAGATATATTTCTAGGATTAAATGCCTTTAAAGATTTGTTTAAAAGGTCAGTTAGGCAATGAGAATCAGAGAATGTCTGAGGTGAGCATGACCAAAGGGTTTTATTCAACTCTTCTCATCTCATAAGTAAAAAAACTGAATCCAGAGTGATGAGATCACATGCCCACGGTCAGTGATTTCTGTGTTTTTATCTTCTTTAAAGAAGGCACTTTACTATATAACCTGACCGATATGGTGAAAAATAAACACACTCTTTACCTGTGGGTCTTCCTCTCAGCCCAACAGATGTACCTGGCAGGTGGCCACAAGCCTGTCTCGTTGAATGTGATCTGGCTGACTTGTGGGTGTCTTATCTTACCGACTGATTTTTTATAGACCAAGAGGATGCTGGTGGAGAAGATGGGGCGAGAGGCTGTGGAACTAGGACATGGGGAAGTGAACATCACAGGGGTAGAAGAGAATACCTTGATTGCCAGTCTTTGTGACCTGCTGGAAAGGATTTGGAGTCATGGGCTACAGGTGAAACAGGTAATGAATGTCTGGCCTCTCCCTTTTGAGCAGACTGTCTTCCTGTTTTTGCATACTAGTTTCCCCACTTTTCCAGCTGGCTGGCTTTGAAGAATGGCACGTGGTGCTTGTGGAGTGAGATTTGAAATTGATTTTTTTTTTTGGTACAGAAAATTGTACACCTAATAAGTGTCAATTTTATGGTAATATGAATTATGTCTCAACAAAGGGTTTTTTTTTTCCCAATTCAAATAGGATCATCCTATACATAATATTTTGGAACTTGTTTTTTCTTGCCTCAGAATGTCTTTTCCATGTTCTTAACTAACTTGGGTGATAGTGTAGTAAGTATTTAAGAGCTGAGACTATAAATCAGATAGTCCTGGTTTAATTCCTGCTTATGGTCTGTGAAACTGAGCACGGTACCTATCTTCTGTAAGATTCTCTTTCCTCGTGTCCATGATGGAATTGTAAAAGAACACACCTCCATAGAACTCTTATGAAGATTTGAAAAGATAATTTGTGTGAAGCACTAAGTTCAGAGCCTGTTATCTGGGAGGTTCTCTAAAAATGTTTGTGGTTATTCTTCTTCTAAAAGTTCAGTTTTAATTACTGTTTTCACTGTATAGATGTGCAGTACTTAAATCAGTCCTTTATTATTGATTATCTTATTTCTGATTTATCAGTGTTAAGAACAGCACTGTGACTTTTAAAAGTAAGCTTTAAAACATAAGCTTTTAAAAATGTTAATAATTGTGTATCACATCCCTAAAATGTTGAGAGTTTTGTAGTAGAGTAGCAACACTATAGGCATTGGAATCAGAAAGACTTGGTTTTTCCTAGCTCCTCTTGATAACTTTAAGTGACTTGCAATTTCTGAGTCTCATCTTCCTTATCTATACTACAGAGTTAATAAAACCTAGCTTTCAGGGTTGTTATGATAATTAGATATGGTTAAAAAAAAAAAAGTACCTGGCATGTGGTAGGTATGCAACATACAGTAACCCTTATTAGTCCAGGTTCTACGTGATGGATTTATGTTTCTTTCCTTTTCTCTGTAATAAATGAGTAGACTATATATGATCATTTTATCATTTTCTTTTAAGTTTAACAAGCCTGGCAATATAGTTGAGCTCTTTCAGTTTTTTAGTAAAATATATGCTCCCCCCACCCTACCCCCCAAACTTTATTCTCCATAAAAGTCTTCAGGGAGTTAGGCATTAACAAATAGTAATACCATATCATCACAGGTGTCTTAACTTGTCCCCTGAGGCTTTGCAACCGTATCCTTTAGGAATTCCCACAGCCTGGGGAATATTGTTTGGAGCCCGTTTGATCCCCCTCTCAGTCTGGATAGACAGAGGCTACTTACTGGTGAGCAACCAGTACAGAATAGTGGGAACTTTTCAGTTGAGCTTCCATTTTGTTCTGAATTCTGCTTTTGGAGCTCTAAATGTGAAGCACTGACAGTGTCACAGAAGGAATTGAAGTTCTGTGCCTTCTGGCAGGGACACGGGTTCAGCTGGGGATTGAAATCCCTCCAGTGTGTTCTCCTTAGGCCTCCATTTTGTTAACCTTCGTTTAGACCACTTTTCTCTCCTGCTGAGAAATTCTTCAGTTACCTTTCAGTCCAGGGATTATAACCTGGCTCCCTGGTCCCCTCAATCATGTGATCATCTCAGTCCCCTCTGGGGGCACCTTGTTGAACAACTACTTACCTGCTGAGAAAAGTCAAAGAGAACGCAAACTCAGTTTGTTACCAGCTGCCTGCCTGAAAGGCTGCCTACAGCAAGTCCTCATAAGAACCTGTGTTAACCTCACCACTCACTTTGGCTTCCAGTGACATTTTCCAAGGATATGGACTTCCTTTAGTATATTTTTCTGAGGTTTGGTTTTTTCATACTGGTTTAGTAACTGCTGCCATTTCAGGACTGGTCAGTGAAAAGGGGTTGTTTCTCATCTTTCATGTGTGTGACAGTCTTGGAGAATCTGGTGCTATATATTGTTTGGCCACATTCCCAAATGGGTAGTTGGGCTGTATTGTGAATCTTGAAGTCCCAGTCAGCCCCTTTGCAATCACTGAGCGCCTGGGTGTCCTTCTGGCACTGTGGCTGGTGTTGCTCTTGCCTTTGGCTCTTTGGCATCATTACATGTGAGGACTCTGGTGACCAGCTGTATTTCTGTGTCACATCTAGAGAGTTGTGTTAAAGGAGTCTGCCTTCTTAGTCTGCCTAGATTTAGGGGATACAGTGATGAATAAGGCAGTCTCTGCTTTTTCAGGAGCTATAATGGTTTTGGTAAATGGATGGATATATGGGTTTCTAGAAGTTGAATTAACTAAATCAAAGATCGTGAATATTTTGAGCTCTCATATTGTTTTCTACTTATATAGTATTAATATGCCAGTTCGTAACAATGTAAGAATTGTAAGTCTCATTGATTTTGTTGAACATCTGTTTTCTCAAACATTTGGTATTTCAGTGAATTTAAAAAATGGTCTTTTCTAGTTGTGTGTTTTTTTAAAAACTGCCATTAAGGTTGTTGGGTTTTAAGTTGGTTAAATCTTGTAGGAAATCCAAACATACAGAAAGTTCATGTCAACAGCTTGCTGATCTGTAGATGGGGGATTTTTCCCATTCAAATGCTTGATTTCCCCCCCCACCCCAAATCAGGTTAATTGGTGGATAAAAATAAAACAGATCCTTCATATTCTCATGGGAAAAATCTTGAGACTTAATTCCCCACATTCATTCCCAAATGTAAAATTTTCTTCAGAAAATAAGCTTCAGAAGTTCAGTGCTGTCTTTCGGAAGCTCCCCGTATAGCATCATTGTTAACAGTAATGGTTCTAGTATTAGCTGTACTTAAACTTGCGTCCCAGTATTCTACTTACTAGTTGTATGATCTTTTACAAGTTACTTAGTTGATTCTCAGTTTGTTCTTTTCTAAAGAAAATGAGGATAGAGGTACCTACATTGTAGGATTGTTGGAAGCATTAAATAAAATATTATATTTTAAACTTTTAACATAGTGCTTAGTTCATAGAAAATGTCAAGACATGGTAGTTTCTGTCATTATTACTCTTGTAAAATATAGCACTAAATCACTTGTAAAATGACCATAATAAATCCTATTATTAAAATTATACTACATTTATATTATATCTGCTATGTAAGAATATTTATCATGAACCTGAAGTAAAATTTTTAATCCTGTAACAAGTTAACATAGAGACAAGGGTTTCTGTACAGAAGGATGACTAGACTAAGGAAACAAAGCAGTTGTTAGGTGACCAACTGGGCTCACTTACTTTATAAGCAAATTGCTCCCTTAACATCAGGCTTGACAATGCTGTTCAGATTTGTGTCTTCGTGAAATGACAAAATGCAAAAGTAGGAAGTAAAGAAACACCTCGAGTAACAGGCAAATTTGGCCTTGGAGTACAGAATGAAGCAGGGCAAAGGTCAATAGAGTTTTTCCAAGAGAATGCACTGGTCATAGCAAACACCCTCTTTCAACAACACAAGAGAAGACTCTACACATGGACATCACCACATGGTCAACACTGAAATTAGATTGATTATATTCTTTGCAGCCAAAGGTGGAGAAGCTCTATACAGTCAGCAAAAACAAGACCAGGAGCTGACTGTGGCTCAGATCGTGAACTCCTAATTGCCAAATTCAGACTTAAATTGAAGATAGTAGGGAAAACCACTAGACCATTCAGGTATGGCCTAAATCGAATCCCTTACGATTGTACAGTGGAAGTGACAAATAGATTTAAGGGACTAGATCTGACAGAGTGCCTGATGAACTATGGATGGAGATTCGTGACATTGTACAGGAGACGGGAATCAAGACCATCCCCAAGAAAAAGAAATGCAAAAGAGCGAAATGGCTGTCTGAGGAGGCCTTACAAATAGCTGTGAAAAGAAGAGAAGCAAAAAGCAAAGAAGGAAAGGAAAGATATACCCATTTGAATGCAGAGTTCCAAAGAATAGCCAGGAGAGATAAGAAAGCCTTCCTCAGCAATCAGTGCAAAGAAATAGAGGAAGACAACAGAATGGGAAAGACTAGAGATCTCTTCAAGAAAATCAGAGATACCAGGGGAACATTTCATTCAAAGATGGGCACAATAAAGGACAGAAATGGTATGGACCTAACAGAAGCAGAAGATATTAAGAAGAGGTAGCAAGAATACACAGAAGAACTATACAAAAAAGATCTTCATGACCCAGATAATCACGATGGTGTGATCACTTACCTAGAGCCAGACATCCTGGAATGTAAAGTCAAGTGGGCCTTAGGAAGCATCACTACAAACAAAGCTAGTCGAGGTGATGAATTCCAGCTGAGCTATTTCAGATCCTAAAAGATGAAGCTGTGAAAGTGCTGCACTCAATATGCCAGCAAATTTGAAAAATGCAGCAGTGGCCACAGGATTGGAAAAGGTCGGTTTTCATTCCAATCCCCAAAAAAGGCAATGCCAAAGAATGCTCAAACTACTGCACAATTGCACTCATCTCATAGGCTAGTTACAAAATGCTCAAAATTCTCTAAGCCAGGCTTCAGCAATATGTGAACTATGAACTTCCAGATGTTCAAGCTGGTTTTAGAAAAGGCAGAGGAACCAGAGATCAAATTGCCAACATCTGCTGGATCATCGAAACAGCAAGAGAGTTCCAAAAAAAACATCTATTTCTGCTTTATTGATTATGCCAAAGCTTTTGACTGTGTGGATCACAGTAAACTGTGGAAAATTCTTCAGGAGATGGGAATACCAGACCACCTGACCTACCTCTTGAGAAACCTGTATGCAGGTCAGGAAGCAACAGTTAGAACTGGACATGGAACAACAGACTGGTTCCAAATAGGAAAAGGAGTACGTCAAGGCTGTATATTGTCACCCTGCTTATTTAACTTACATGCAGAGTACATCATGAGAAACGCTGGGCTGAATGAAGCACAAGCTGGAATCAAGATTGCCAGGAGAAATATCAATAACCTCAGATATGCAGATGACACCACCCTTATGGCAGAAAGTGAAGAAGAACTAAAGAGCCTCTTGATGCAAGTGAAAGAGGAGAGTGAAAAAGTTGGCTTAAAGCTCAACATTCAGAAAACTTAAGATCATGGCATCCGGTCCCATCACTTCATGGCAAATAGATGGGGAAACAGTGGAACAGTGGCAGATTTTATTTTTTTGGGCTCCAGAATCACTCCAGATGGTGACCCAAGCCATGAAATTAAAAGACGCCTACTCTTTGGAAGAAAAGTTACGATCAACCTAGTTCAGTTCAGTTCAGTTCAGTTGCTCAGTCGTGTCCAACTCTTTGCGACCCCATGAATTGCAGCACGCCAGGCCTCCCTGTCCATCACCAACTCCTGGAGTTGACTCACTCATGTCCATCAAGTCGGTGATGCCATCCAGCCATCTCATCCTCTGTTGTCCCCTTCTCCTCCTGCCCCCAACCCCTCCCAGCATCAGGGTCTTTTCCAGTGACTCAACTCTTCGCATGAGGTGGCCAAAGTATTGGAATTTCAGCTTCAACATCAGTCCTTCCAATGAACACCCAGGACTGATCTCCTTCAGGATGGACCGGTTGCATCTCCTTGCAGTCCAAGGGACTCTCAAGGGTCTTCTCCAACACCACAGATCAAAAGCATCAATTCTTCAGCACTCAGCTTTCTTCATAGACCAGCTCTCACATCCATACATAACCACTGGAAAAACCATAGCCTTGACTAGATAGACCTTTGTTGGCAAAGTAATGTCTCTGCTTTTTAATATGCTATCTAGGTTGGTCATAACTTTTCTTTAAGGAGTAAGCGTCTTTTAATTTCATGGCTGCAATCACCATCTGCAGTGATTTTAGAGCCCCCCCCCCCCCCCCCCCCCCCCCGCAAATAAAGTCTGACATTGTTTCCACTGTCTCCCCATCTATTTCTCATGAAGTGATGGGACCAGATGCCATGATCTTAGTTTTCGGAATGTTGAGCTTTAAGCCAACTGTTTCATGCTCCTCTTTCACTTGCATCAAGAGACTTTAGTTCCTCTTCATTTCTGCCATAAGGGTGGTGTCATCTGCATATCTGAGGTTATTGATATTTCTCCCGGCAATCTTGATTCCAGCTTGTGCTTCTTCCAGCCCAGCATTTCTCATGATGTACTCTGCATATAAGTTAAATAAGCAGGGTGACAATATACAGCCTTGATGTACTCCTTTTCCTAGACAGCATATTAAAAAGCAGAGACACTACTTTGCCAACAAATGTCTGTCTCGTCAAGGCTATGGTTTTTCCAGTAGTCATGTATGGATGTGAGAGTTGGACTATAAAGAAAGCTGAGTGCCAAAGAATTGATGCTTTTGAACTGTGATGCTGGAGAAGACTCTTGAGAGATCCTCGGATAGCAGGGAGATCAGTCAAATTGGTCAATCCTAAAAGAAATCAACCTTGATTATTCATTGGAAGGACTGATGCTGAAGCTCAGGTACCGTTACTTTGGCCACTTGAGGCAAAGAGCTGACTCGTTGGAAAAGACCCTGATGCTGGGAAAGGTTGAGGGCGGGAGGAGAGGGGGACGACAGAGGATGAGATGGTTGGATGGCATCACCAACTCGATGGACATGAGTCTGAGTAAACTCTGGGAGTTGGGGATGGACAGGGAGGCCTGGTGTGCTATATAGTTCATGGGGTCGCAAGGAGACACTACTGAGTGACCGAACTGAACTGAAAGTGACAAACTACTACATGTCTCCAACAGTTTAAGCGGCAGCTTTTACATTTTCAAGTGCCAAGGTTCTGCTGTGTTGACAGTAGTGTATCTTAGACGTGCAGTTAAGTACCAGCCACCTCTTCTGCAGGCTTCTTCAAAATAGCTTCCACAGTAAATCCTCATCCTTGTGATGATGTACTCTCCCTAGGCTGCAGAGGGCAGGAATGCTTTTAAATATTTTAGGAAATTTGGGAGCTGTTACAGAATCTTGTAGTCTGGGTATCTGTTCCTCTGCAAAAGCCATCATGCACTACCCAAGCTGATCTTCAACCAACCAGACCATTTAGAGATTAATAGGTTATTTGCTTTTTTCTTTCTTATCCACTGGTCCATTCTCAGGCTCTTTTTTTGACCATGTCCTTCCTATTCCCAGTGGGGAACCATTTCTTTTTTCTGTTCCCTTCCATTCTTTGTATTTCTCCTGAATTTTAAGTAGGGGATATATATTTATATACATTGCATATGGGCATATATTGAGAGAAAAAACAGGACAGCTACTTTTTAGCAAAAGCCCACATCTGTATGTTCAAATTATCTCTGACTTTGCTCACTAGATGACTTGCCCTTATAAATCTAAACTGATAGATATTTCTCTCTTGCATTGGTTCCAGGGGAAATCAGCTTTGTGGTCCCACCTGTTACATTATCAGGAAAACCGGCAGAGAAAACTCACACCAGGAAGCCTCAGTACCTCAGGTAAGATGGTCTCAGCACCACTGGGTAAGCTCCCTTCACTCACTTTCCCATCCTCCACTGAAGTGATCCTCTTTAGCAGACTGTTCCACATCAGTGAAGCCTTCAATCTGTAGTGTTTAAGCCACAGGGCTCTTTGGACCACAGAGCATGCCAAGGCCGTGGGGTGTGCTTTTATTATGTGTTTCTATACACTTTTGATTAGTGAGATAGAAGATTTATATCACTAAGAGGCCACCCTTAGAATAAATTTGGATTTTAAATGAATTTGGATTGATACTAATGTCCTGTTTTTGGAGCAGGTGTTTTCAGACTCTTTTGTTTTATTTCTCTGAGATGAGCATTGAGATGATTTCCTATCAATTAAGAGAGCCTGTTTGTCAGTGTCCTGCCTTGGAACTTCTCAAAGTCTAGGCCTGGTGTGCGTGATCCCTTGAAGTTGCTTTCTGTTTCTATTTAATAAAAATATCAAAGTTGGCAAGGACTCCAGAAATCATCTAGTTCAGCCCCCTTGTTTTACAGGAGGTGGAAACTGGGATCCAGAGAGGAGTTGAATTTACTTAAGATCACACAGTGAATTGATAGAAGAGGCCAGATCAGGAGTCAGGCCTCTTGTCTCCTGGATTGCTGTTCTTTATAACCTCGTGCAGTGTCTTTTCCAGGACTGTCTCCCTTCTTCCTTTTCTTCTTGGCAGCATCTCCTCTGCATACCATCCCTCATTCTCCTCTCTCTGCCAGGGAGTTTGTTTATTTTTCTTAAATGTTCTTGTCCTAATGGTAAAAATCACTTTAAGTGGAGGTGAAAAGGTAGTCATGAACTCAGTGTTTGTTGGCTTTGCCCTTGAACTAGTTGATCTCAACAAGTACTCACTGCACGTGAGGAAAATATCAATAGTTGGCAAAAAACCAGATTCAAAAGCTCCCTGAGTAACCTCATAAGGAGTTTTTGAGTCCACTTTCTGGATATGAGAACAGAATCTTCTTAGGAAAGCCACGGAAGTTATTGCCAAGGGATAAAGTGTAGCCAGAAAGTCTCAGCAACTGAATGATGAAGATACTAATTTTAAACGTTGGGCCAGACATGGGGATATACAGGTATTGTGTCTAGAAGTCCTAAGCATTCCTTACACATTCCCTTGGTCTTTCTGTAGTCCATTTGA
This sequence comes from Cervus elaphus, assembly GCF_910594005.1. Taxonomy (NCBI): domain Eukaryota; kingdom Metazoa; phylum Chordata; class Mammalia; order Artiodactyla; family Cervidae; genus Cervus; species Cervus elaphus. Next base: position 56,552,952 of record NC_057815.1, read on the forward strand.
GGCAGGAATAGGACAAGAGTATAGCTCTGAGCGGAAGCACTGCTTCCAAGGATTATGATAAGAACATGTTGGATTAGGATCCAGAGGATCTGTGTTCCTTCCAGTGCCAACTTTGCTACTTGCTGACTGGGGGCAAAGCAGCTCTCCTCTGAATTTCAGTTTTCTCCTCTGTGATAACTGTTCATGGCTGTCTTATAAGTTGTTAGAGAATTAAGTGATACAGCATGCATAAATATATAAAATCTGGTACCTAATAGGTACTTAATGTTCATGAAATGATTGATTAAAGTGTTTTCAAAGTAACCAGCTTTTTTTCTTTAGAAATTTGTGGTTAGAGATCAGAAGAGTAGTTAGCGATTTCAGTAGTCAGATCTCTTTGGACTTAAGCAAAAACTTTTTTTTCTAGGAATATTTCTTGATTCAGAACGGAGGAAGTCTGATGCCAGCTCTGTCATGTCTCCCCTGAGAATCTCCCTCATTCAGGATATGAGGTCAGTCTGGGCTCATTTGTAATTAGCCACTCAAATTCTGTTCTCAGTTGCTGCTTAGGAGTCCACATTAAATAGCAGAGTCTCAGTGACCTGGGTTTCTACAACCTCTCATTTAACCAGGAAGCCTCCTCATTGGTCCTGTGTTTCATGATGTATTTGTAGAGCTGTACAAGCAGTTGTGTTTCCATACATTTTTGGAGAATTACACCAGAGTGTTTCAAGGCCTAAAAGCTCTGGGATTAGCCTTGCTTTTTGAAAGCTGTACTGTCTTCCTCACCAACCCCCTAAATTATGATGAGCCTATCGTTCAGAGCTTCATGGAAGCTCAGGATTTTGCGAACAAGAAAGATGGAGTCTCTCAGGATGGGGTGGGATGCCTCACCAGGCTTCCTTTGGCATTACAGGGGAGGTGTTGGTAGTGAGTTCATTTCCCACCCCACCCTCCACTTTGCTTTCCCCATTTGTCCTTCAGGCACATCCAGAACATTGGAGAAATCAAGACTGATGTGGGAAAAGCCAGAGCATGGGTGCGTCTGTCCATGGAAAAAAAGTTGCTTTCCAGACACCTGAAGCAGCTTCTCTCAGACCATGAGCTCACCAAGTAAGGCCATTCCACTTGGAGTAGAACCAGCTCCTGGGAGTGGTGGGAGGGATTGGAAACCCATGGGAAAGGAGAGTATGTGGTGTATCATTACTGCTGAATTCAGCTAAACTTAAATTGCATGTGAAGGTTTTGCAGCATTTCTTCTTTTCCTTTATTCCTTTCTGTGTAGAACACTACTGTGCACTTATACTGCAAAATATATTTTCTGTTTTCCTCTTGATGAATAATAACTCTTTTGGCAGTGCTCAACACAGCATGCTTGTTTTAGTAGGAACATTCAGACATAAACAGTTGACTGGGTGCTCTCTGAACTGAGTTCTGAAGGCCTGGATTCTTCAGACTAAGCCACAACCACTACAGGAAGCACTGGTCCTCCCTTTTAGCTATTGGTTCCTCTTATGGGACCTCCTGTGGTCTATTCTGGTTCCTTCAGCCGTTGGTCAGCCAGTGAGCTCTTGTTGAGTTCTTCTTTGGGTCAGTTCCCATAAAGAAGATGGGAGGACTTTTCTTAATTGGGTGATTTTTGTGATGCAGCATTTCTTCTTCTCCTTCTTTATCTGTAGAAGAAGAATTCTGTTATTATCTGTTATCTATTCTTCCTATTTTCTCAATCCGCATCTCTCACCTCCCCAAATAGCTTTCTTGCAGAGGTAGTGAGATGAGTGGACTCTTCATTGGGTACCTTAGAGTTTTGGGGGTTGTCCTCTCATTGTGGCACTCAAATGACCTGCATACTTCCTGGGCATAGGATGTTTTCTTGGTCTCTTGTCTTCAGGGGGAAAGGATTGGAGAATTAAAAAGAAACTTCTAATATATCCGCTTATCTTTTTTGTTCTCTCCTGAGCCTAGGGCCAGCCCAAAGTAGCTAGGTCCTTGCTTTTCCTTGCTCCTAGAATCGCTAACCCTTCAGTTCCCTTCTCTTGATTTTATGTTTGCGTTCATTCTGTACCCAGGTTACTAGAGCAGGAGGGAGAAGAAAGCTGTCCCCCTTCTCTGATTACCATCTCTCAGTCTTCTTCTGTATATAATACATTTGATTCTTTCATCATCAGCAAACCTATTGGGCATTTTTCTTTTTGGCATTTCCTTGGGCATTTTTTAATGGTATCCTTTATTATGTGACTTGCCTGTCGATGATAAAGCAGAGAAGCAGACCTTGGGGAAATTTTGTGTAAGCGAATTGATTAAACCTGCAGAATCTTTTTATTTAAAGTGAAACTGTGATTTTTTTTTTTTTTAAGATTTTATTGTATGTTTAAACCACAGCAAGAAACTAGTTTCAAAAGCTTGATAGGTTAGGGATCTCATTTTGAGAGGTTATGAAATAGCAGTTCTTAAAGTGCTTGAATTTGATTCCCTTTAAGGATGAAAAGGTATAGGAGTAAAATTTGAAGATTGGAAGACAACTAAAAGGAAACAAGTGAACATTTAAGCCTGAAGTTTGGAAGGGAATCAGTTGCATACCAGTTTCTAAAGGCCAGCTGTGTGTCCTGGAAAAATCTGTGGCTGTGTGGGCCCTGGGGTCTGACAGGACAGGAGAGGTTCCTGTGGTGTGGTGTGGGCATTGTCTATTTGGAGATGGCTGCAGGTTGGCAGCAGGACAGGGTACAGAGGTAGCTGAAAGGGGGCCCAGTCCAGGAACATTATGAAAGAGTCCAGGGCAGTAGATAGGTCTAGGGCCTGTGAACTTAAAGGTCTAGGCAGGAGCAGACAGGGCACAGACCTTGGTGAGGAGGCTCATTTTGGTTTTTTTAAACTGTGGCCCTGTTAGAAGACGACAGCTCAGAATTCATTTACTGCATAGTAACTTCTCACATGATATTCTGACCCCTGTGCTACTTCAGTGACTAGAACATGAGGAGAGTTTTGCTGCCACAGACTGCATTTTGGGTGGGGTATTGGGAGAGAGAAAGACGTACTTCATCAAAACCTACCTAGTCCTCCATCCTACCCCTCTCATCTTCTCAGTGTGCTTCCAGCTCCTGCTGCTTCAGACCCCTCACACTTCTCAGGATGTGTTAAGCTCTTCAGGGCCTAGTCACAAGTTTTCTTTGCTGGAGTCTGCCCAGACACCCCAGCGGCCTGGTCCATCCCTCCTCAGGCTCCCATAGCATTTGTTAAAGTACTTGTTCATGCCTTTTTTTTTTAACCACAGGTGGGGTGTGTTATCATTATTTGTTTGCCACTTGTTAACATTTGCTTTCTTTAGAAGTGTGAACCATACACCTTTCCCTCTATGCATTTTCCCTACTTAGGTTCCTGGTTTTGAGTCCGTGTGACTCCTTGCTTAGCTTTACCTCCCATGTACACATTTCAGGTCCTTAGCTGCTGTTCCATCTGTCTCCTTATTTATTGCAGACTCCCTGGGTTTCACTTTCATGCCCCTTTTACCCTTCAGCTGTGCTAAATTTAAATTTCTTGAAGTTGGTCATGTCTTTGCCTTTATCTCTAAGAAAACTATTACTTGTAGAGCAGATTGTAAACTCTTTAGCCCAAATATTTAGGCCTGCCTTCATTTTACCCTAGCCAGACATTTCAGTCTCATTGCTAACTGTTTACTTCCCTGAGCCCTCAACTCTAGCCAAACTGACTTTTATACCCAGTCCTTCTCCTTTTGCAACCCCTGTCTGAATGTGTACTGTCCTTCAGACCCCTTCTGTTCCAGGACCATCATAGCTTATGGCTCTTTCAATTTCCAGAGAGAGGCTTTTAGAGCCTTTTATTTGGCAACTTGTTATATTATATATTGTGGCCTTGAGCAGGTTTATTCATCTAGACCGTATTTGAGGACAGGCTTCCCTCTCTGGCTCCTGGGTTGGTGAATTATCTGTGTGAAGAACTGTATAAACTGTCTAGGTAGAACCTCACAGGTCTGCTGAATCCCACACTTCTGTGGCATGGTGATGGCAGTCTGGGCAGGCAGGACAGGGACCTTGCTTTGTTCTCTGTGTGTTTCTCTGTGCTGTGGTCCTCTGCACTGGGCTCTTTGTGTCCCTAATACTTGGGGAAGGTAGGCAGTCTGTGCCTGCAGTGTCCAGCAGAGGAGTGAGCAATGGATGATGGATGGGGATGGAAGGAGGTTTGAAAAGAGGGTAAGAATATCCTCTGTACAGCTTTTCCTTGTCTGTGACCTGGATCATTCAATTCCTTGCCTCTAACATGTTCAGAGCAGTGTTCTGACCTGTGGGTCTCAGGTCTGCTGAGGGTCTGAGACTAGCCCTGGTAGGAATGATGACCACGACCTCCAGCCATTGCTACTTGCATGCCACACACTGGGATGATGCCCTGTAGAAGCCTTCAGGTTAGGAAAGAAGTCCCACAACCTCTGACACTTTATAGTAACGTCAGCTCTTAGACACGAGTAGAGCTTGGCTTGTGTTGTTCCTCTGTAGGTTAAGCCACTTTCGCTCTAGCCCTCAGATGGAGTTGCTGGCTTTGTTCCTTTTTTAGGTGGCTACAGAACTTTGAGGCTGTGTCCTCATGTTCTTTCCTTAGCCATCTCCCTCCAGAGCTGAATACTTCTAGCCTCTTTCCTCCCATTTTGCCTGAGAGACTGACATGTTACCTCCTCTCCGACAGAAAGCTCTACAAGCGCTACGCCTTCCTGCGCTGTGACGACGAGAAGGAGCAGTTCCTCTATCACCTCCTCTCTTTCAATGCTGTCGATTACTTCTGCTTCACCAATGTCTTCACGACTATCCGTGAGTGGCCCTGTGCTCCCCACTAGCCTTCCCAGTGCCAGTCTTCATGAACCTATCAGAGGCTAACTTACTGTCCCCTTTTTAAATAAAGATGATAACTTGTCCTTTCTTGTGTTGGGAGAGAGGTCCTTACTAGCCCTCCTTGGAGGTTGTTTTTTCTCTGAAGTTTCTTCTTCTTGTTTTGAACTAGGATGCTCATATTTTTGGCCATTATGTTATCACTGTGGTCTTGGGCACAGCTCTGGGGGCCTAAGATGGAGTGGGGTGGTGGTGGTGAAGTTCACTGCCTGCTCTGCACACCTGTAAAGAAATCCCCCTTTTGTTTTGGGCTGAGAAAGTCATTCAGTATCAGGGAAGGTTTCAGACTGGCTTCCAGGGAAAAACAGCTCCTGAAGTAGCAGGAAGAACTCCAGACGGCTGTGGGAGGTTTGGGTCTGGGCCCTGTTCTGCCCTAACTCATTATGGATCTGTGAGCAGTGTCTGCCCGTTCCGTGGGCCTCCATCTCCCTGTTTGCAGAGTGAGGAAAAGGGTTTGAAATGGTCTCAGAAAGGCTCCTGGAGCCTTATTGTTCGTTGGTGCCAGGATGCTCTGTTAGGTAGACAGTCACTGCAGTCCATGGGGTTGCAAAAAATAGGACATGACTTAGCGACTGAACTGAAGTGAGTCTGAATTTGCCCATGGCTAGTTGTTTGGCCAGTGGCTCAGCAGTGTGGACTCTTGTTTTCATATGACACTTATCCTTCTCCCCAGAGAAGAGGATCATAGACTTTGGTGGAAGCAGCACTGGACTGGAATGTAGGAGGCCTGAGGGAAACTGTTTCCCTCTCAGTGCCTTGGGAAAGGATTGTGATACCTGCCTGGCTTCTCTGGAGATTGTTACTAGAGTCCTTGAGATGACAGATAGAAAAGTGCTCTGAAAAGCCATTCAGTACAGTGTTGAGTTGGCGATCGTGTTTAAGGGACAGTCTTTCTTAGCTCTGAGCTCACAGATGGGCTTGGGTGTGGATGTTTGGGTGATAACCCTGGGAGGAGTGAGATTGAGAAGATTGGCGAATATTCTGAACTGGCCCTGCTGCTCCAGGCTCTGCACCAGGAGCCGCAGACATGCCAGCACACCTGGGGCAGAACAGGGCCTTCTCAGGTACGGGAAGGACTCCTGATCCTCTCCAATGCCTCATGCCTTCCCCTAAACAGTGATTCCTTACCACATCCTCATCGTACCGAGCAAGAAGCTGGGGGGCTCTATGTTCACCGCCAACCCATGGATCTGCATCTCAGGAGAACTGGGTGAGACACAGATCCTGCAGATTCCCAGGAACCTGTTAGAGATGACCTTTGAGGTATGTGTTACCCAGGGACCACATCCCCAGGCTCTGGGGGTCTGAGTTTCAACTGCTACTTTGGCACCTTCCTCCAGGGTTTTACGGAGGCTTGACTGTATACAGTATTATGTTTCAGCACAGCTGACCTGTCCCAGGGTGACCAGAGGCCAGAGCCAAGGGTTGAGCTGAAGAGAGGGAGCCTGCCTTGTGTACATGGTCTCTGGCCGGAAGGTGCCCATCTGGACTTGCATACCTCCCTGTCCATGCTGTGTGGAGGAATTCTCGAATTCTTTCAGCTGCTGAACCCAGGGATTCACAGAGACCTCAGAATGCTCTGCCACTTCCAGAGCCTTTTGTTCCCAGGCCTTAGTTCTTCCTCTAGGTTGTAGTCTCTTTCTTCCTCAGCCTCGTTCCTCATGAGATAGTACTATATTGCCAGCTTTGGTGGCAGGTGGAGCCATGAGCTCTGCCCCTGCAGATAGTGGGGCCAGCTTGCAGGCAGCCAGTCAGATCTGTGCCTCTGAGCAGTGTGGCACTTTTCTCCTATTTTCTTGACCTTCCTATCGTCTCTGTTTCCCTGTTCTCTCACAGTGCCAGAACTTGGGGAAACTCACTACTGTGCAGATAGGCCATGATAACTCTGGACTCTATGCCAAATGGTTGGTGGAGTATGTGATGGTCAGGAATGAGATCACCGGACATACCTACAAGTAAGTGTTCTTCAGCTCTGCCCTGAGACAGTGGGGCCTGGTGTACTACCAGGGGCTGTGTTTGATGCTTGGGTATGTGGACTTCTCTAGAAGACCTTTTAGGTGTGATAGGCTGAGGCTTCTTGTTGGAAAAGACAAAAAAGGAGGGTTTTCCAAGTGGGAGTGTCTGCTACCACTGTCCAGGCCACCCATCACTCAGGTGGCTCCCCTGATGCTCCACAATGGGATGAGGAGCAGGGCCATGATGGGTCCCAGGCCAGTTTCAGAGCCTGTCCCCAGGAATTGGCTTTGATGATGGCCTTTGTGGATCAGCAAGGGGAAGGATGCTGAAGGAGCTGACAGCTCTGACAGGCTATTGCCTGAACCTCAGGTTTCCATGTGGCCGCTGGTTGGGGAAGGGCATGGATGATGGGAGCCTGGAGCGGGTCCTGGTCGGGGAGCTGCTCACATCCCAGCCTGAGGTGGATGAGAGGCCGTGCCGGACCCCGCCCCTGCAGCAGTCTCCCAGCGTCATCCGGAGGCTCGTTACCATCTCACCCAACAACAGACCCAGTAAGTTGAAGGTGGGGCTGGGCCCTCACGCTGCCCAGCCTGGAGAGTGGGCAGATTTCTGGGGGCCCTGCTGAGGGAGCCCAGATCCGTGCGTGCACAGCTGCCTCAGGCACCACCTCTGCAAAGCAGCATCAGGCGTTGCCACCCTCCTCCCATGAAGCAGTGCAGGGATTTGCCACTCCAGTTAGAGGACTGGCAGGAGAGGGGAGAGCTCCTAGAGCCAGGCCCAGTCCTCTCTGCTATTTGTATGTGACCCTATGGAGGAGAGGGGTCTGCTTTCTGGCCTTCCCTGTTTTCACTATCAAGTTCCTGGCTTCACTGTCAAGGCTTGGCACTCTTTTGGTTGCCAGAGTTGCAGGGCAAAGAATAAATTTTACTAGCTTCTATTAGAGACTAGACTCCAAGGTATTAGCTGTTGCTTTTTGTCTTAAGATTTTAGGAAGAGCTAGCTCCACAAAGTTGGGTGAGCCAAGAGCAACTCAACTCTTCCCAGGGTCCAGGCCGCCCCACCTCTCCTGTGGGCCTTCCCTATGTCCTGAGTCTTTTGCTGTCTCAACCAAGCACTATTAACCTCTGAGATTGGATATCTGCTTGATTTTTAATCAGAGCTGAACACTGGGCAGATCCAGGAGTCCATTGGTGAGGCAGTCAATGGCATCGTGAAGCACTTCCATAAGCCTGAGAAAGAGGTGAGCCTCCCTACTACCCTCCAGCCCAGGGCCTTATATTGAGTAAGAGAGAATAACCTTGTTCCAGGTTCATGTGCTGGGGACAGCCTAACACATAGAGGATGTGCCTCAGTTAGTTTGAGATTCAGCATATTCCTTCCTCGGGGGACCTGTGCCTGGAGTTACCCTGTTTTCCTTACATTTTGACAACACAGCAGAGTCCAGTGAGCTGTGTGTGTTTCTCTTGTCTTATGAATCTGTCTGCGTCTCCCTGATAGTGGCCACATTGGTTTTGTCCCCTGCTGGGGAGCCAGAACCATCATCTATTCACTCAACAACTTTTCATTGAGACCTGCTCTGAGTTGGGCCCTTCCAGCTGCTGGGAGACTAGACAAGGTCCCTGCCTGTGTGCTGCTGCCCTCCCAGGTGTGGGTGGTGGGCTTGGGGTGTAGTGGTTGGACGGCATCTTGACCATGGCTAGCCTGGCACTCTCCCCTGTTTCCTTATATAGCGAGGTAGCCTGACGCTGTTGCTTTGTGGAGAATGTGGCCTTGTCTCGGCCTTGGAACAGGCTTTCCAGCATGGATTTAAGTCACCACGGCTCTTCAAAAATGTCTTCATTTGGGATTTTTTGGGTGAGTTGCGCTAGGATTTGAGGGTGGGAAAAGCATGCAGACATGAGGGGGTCATCAGTCTAATGTGTGGGTGCTGACCACTGGGGTCTGAGATAATAGAAGCCAAATCAGCGAGTCTCAGGTTAGATCTGTTGTTTGGTGGCCCTGGCTTTTCTTGAAGGTAATGAGAGAACATGCCCACCCCCACCCTGCCCCACTGTTCACCCCTCATCTTCTGTGAACTGGTTTGGAAAGACTCTTTCCAGGCATCTGTTATATATAATACAGGCTTAGTCATGACCCCTCACACTTCCTGCTCATAGGTCCAAGAGGCCAGTTGATAGCACTGAAGTCCAAGCCCTTTGTTAGACCCACTTGGAGAAATTGATGCAAGAAGCTTCTTCCTCAAGAGTTTTGTTGAGAAAGGACCATCTTTATATCAAGGGTCACATTAAGGAATTTAGAACACAGAGCTAGGGAATATAAGGATCTTTTTGAACTGTGCCCAGGGACATCAGAACACCCTTGTTCTCACTGAGTTACCTGCATTGACATGGAGGGGCCTGTGGTAGGACAGTCAGGGATAGGTTCGTTTTGAAAGCCTCTGTCACTGGCAAACTTTTCTCCTCTTCACAGAAAAAGCACAAACCTATTATGAGACTTTGGAGCAGAACGAACTTGTCCCTGAGGAAAACTGGCATACGAGGGCCCGGAACTTCTGCCGATTTGTCACGGCAATCAACAATAATCCCCGGAACATTGGCAAGGATGGCAAGTTTCAGATGCTGGTGTGCTTGGGAGCCAGGTACTGCAGCCCCGTGGCCCGGCGTGCAGGCAGCCAGCCTTGCAGGCGGTGCTGGAGGTGCCGGGGGCAGGGAGTATCCTATGACCCAAGGGAGGGTAAGGCCTTGTGGGCTTGGTGGAAGCCCTGAATTTCCTTCATGTACGGTGTGTGTGGGGTGTGGGGATGTGAATGTGTGTCTAGTTGGGGAGGAAGGGCCACCTTTTGATGGGAAGGAATAAAACTGCCCCCCTGGTAAAATCTGAAGCAGAGTATACGTATCTAGTCACTCCTTCAACAAACATTTGAATGTGCTAGGCCTCATGGAAGATGTGGGAATAAAGCTGAATAAAACATGGTTCCTACCATTTAGAAGTTTACTTGTCCTAATTAAGTACAGTACAAAGCAGAAGTTTGGGAGAGTTTGAAAAAGTACTCATTCATAAGGTTTGCTGAAAATGTAGAGGAGAAAGATCAGAGGAGGCTTCGAGAAAGAGGTGGTATTTGAGATGAGCCTTAACAAAAGGATAGAAGTCAGGAGGGAGCTTGAAGCAGATGAAACTAGCAGAGAGGCCCTAAATGAAGCAGAGGATGTGGGATTAGGAATTAGCAGGTGGAATGTTGGAAGGGCGATAGAAGGATGGGGGCCTTGAGGAGCTGGGACAGAGTTGATTTTAATCAGGGGACTGAAATGATAGTCATTTGACATCAGGGATGGTACACATCAGAGTGGACAAGATTGTTAGGGGTTATTCCAGGGGTCAGGTGAGAGCACGAAGACCAGATAAACAGGGCGGTTTATTTAGGCCATGGAAGGGAGGAATTGGCATAGTGGTTAAAGACAGACTCTGGAACCAGAGTCACCAGGTTCACATCGCAGATCAGCCACTTCCTGGCTGTGTGCTCTTGAATAAATTGCTTATCTCCATCAACCAGAAGATGTTTCTTCATCTCTACTGTGGGGATAATAATAGCACTGGTAGCAACTCCCTCACATCATAGGGTTGTCATGAAGGTTGTCTCTTATAAAGGGGCCTGGCACATGCTAAGTGCTATTTGTGTGTCAGTTTGTTGTGTATTCCTGGTGGTGGTGGCTGTGGAGAGGAGTGAGGTTCTAGGAGATGGAGGATTTGATGCTGAGGGGACGTAGTGTCTGGTTGATGGTGTGTCTGGAGGGAAAAGCGGGCAGGCAGCAGGGGAGGAGGAGCAGGCCTTGTGCGGGTGACAGGGTCTGTTATGGATTGGCATTCCTGGGGCTGGGTTGCCTCCCACGTTGATCCTGATTGTGCTTGTGCTCAGTCATGTCTGACTCTTTGTGACCCTATGGACTAGCTGGACAGGCTCCTCTGTCCATGGAATTTTCCAGGCAGGAATACTGGAGTGGGTAGTCATTCCCTTCTCCAGGTATCTTCCGGCCCTGGGATCAAACCCAAGTCTCCTGCATTGGCAGGTGGGTTCTTTACTACTGAACCACCTGGGAAGCCAGGTAGCCCCCAGTGGGAGTCTTTTAAAGCCTCATAAAGCATCTTCTCCAGGTGCTCTTGGGGGAGCGAAAGGGGACTGTGGGGAGAGACCTGCTTCTCCTGCTTCACACTTGGTTCAGGGGGTGATGGGGCAGGTTCCCTCTTGGGCTTTTGCTAACTGTCTCCTGTCCCTCTGACCCATTGGAATGGATCCTTCCCTGCCAGAGACCACCTCTTGCACCACTGGATCGCCCTGCTGGCCGACTGCCCCATCACCGCACACATGTATGAGGATGTGGCACTGATCAAAGACCACACACTTGTCAATTCCTTGATCCGCGTGCTGCAGACGCTGCAGGAGTTCAACATCACGCTGGAGACGTCCCTGGTCAAGGGCATCGACATCTGACCTCCCGGCACCAGCCAGCAGCAGGACCCAGAGACTCGCCTGCAGCTTTGCCCCTTCTTCCCAGAGGGACCTAAGCGAGTTGTGCAGGAGATGAGAGGAGATGTACACTCACTGTAAAAAGAAAAGTAGAGGATTTTTGGAATAAATAATCTATTTTAGAGTTTATTTGCTGATTTGCTTTTTACACACTTTCATGTGAAAGAGTGATAGGGAGAGGGAGACGAGGTTGGTGCCGCTTATTTTGAAGCTGGTGCCCTCCCTCGCCGTGGCCACGCTGGAGCCTGCGGCCTCCCTGGACTGAGCCTGCGGCGCCGCGGGGCAGTTCTGCCTCCTCGCCCTGCCGCGTTAATGAGGCCATTCCACATTGTTTTTAAACTAATGTTTTCTATATTAACATTATTATGGATATTTGGCTTTCACGGGCCACACAGGTGTGCTAAGCAGGAATCCCCATGCTCCAATCAAAGGGATTTTTAGTAGTGCCTCTGTAAGCACTGATGAGTCAGCCCTCTGTCTTTTCTGTTTTGTCAGTATTATTTGGGAAGGTGACATGCCAGGATGTATCATCGTGCAGAGAATCACGTTTCCTCTTGGCACACAGTTGCACAGAAGTAAATATAAGCATGTTTTAACAGGTTTTCCTTTTTTTTTTTTTAATGTATTATTTATTTAACCCTCCATTGTATGTTTTAAGTCTTTTTTTTTTTCTTTTTTCTATTTTTTTTAAGGAAAGAAAAAGCTGTCCCAGTCTAACTGGCTATGTTATTACTGTTAAATTTATGTTGTTTTGCAACTTAGAAACCAGCTGCAGTATGGCCCACTTAATAAAACACCTGAAACGAAACTGTGTGGGCCCCTGACTTTGGCGTGGGGGCCGTGAGGGGGGGGGGTGGAGAGCACGGTTTGATCTGGGAGGAAGGGGCTGTAGCACTGCCTGCCCCACCAGGCCTGCCCAGGGGGGTGAGGGGCTTTGGGTCCTGCTTCCTACCCACTGTGGCGCCAGGAGCTTCCTTGGCTGTTTGAGAGGAATGCAGACAAGGGTTATTTTCCCACCGTCCAGAGGAGGAGGCTGAGGCAGGGGGAAAAAGACCTAAGTTGCAAATGTGGTCACTTGACTGAGACAGGATGGGCCTTTTCTTGAGGGTAAGAAAGACCAGATGTGAGAACACTGGGCACGTGAGAGCCTGTCTGCCCTCGGGAAAGAAAGCTTTTTCCCAGTGTGGCAGGTGATAGAGCTTTGTCAGTTTCCCAGAAATCAGCTTGTGTGTGGTGTGCTCGGTTATGTCTGACTCTCTGCGACCCCATGGACTGTAGCCCACCAGGCTCCTCTGTCCAAAGGATTCTTCAGGGAAGAATACTGGAGTGGGTTGCCATTTCCTCCGCCAAGTGATCTTCCTGACCCAGGGATCGAACCTGTGTCTCCTTTGTCTCCTGCATTGGCAGGCGGGTTATTTACCTGCTGAGCCATCGGGGAAGTCCCGTAAGTCAGCTTGATTTGGTTTTATTTTTCAACCAAGCTGCTTTGGCAGGAAACCCCAGAGGTGTGTGTAGCACAATCACGTATAGCCCCTCAAGCCAATCAGTGTCCTCTTTTATGCTTCCCTGACTTGGCATGTTCTGTTCCCTCTGCCTGGAATGCCTTCCCTCATGTCTGCTTGTGTTCTTTGTTCAGGGTTTACTTTAGAAATCACCTACTGACTCCTCCCTGGGCACCGTTAATCATTCTTTCGTTGTGCTCCTGCAGTTTCTTAGATGCTAGAACTTCCTTTCTGGGGGCATTGTCTGCTTTCACATTGGGCCCACTTCTTAGACTGAGCTTCTAGAGGGTGGAGAGGGTCTATGGTTCATCTCCTGCCCTGGTGACAGGCATTCTTCAGGTGAGGCTTTTTGAAGAGGTGAGGAAGCAACTGGAGGTTTCAGGGCAGCCGCAGTGCGCCGTCCTGCCAGCAGGGGGTGTGAGTGGGTCGTGGGAGTCCAGGTGTTTTAGGAGGCTGGGGCTAGGGGAGTGGGAGGGAAGGTGCCTCAGAGCATTTGTGTGTTGTTGGGCGCTGGGCCAGAGATGACCTTAAGCCAGATGCTTTGCACATACACCTCTCCCTTTTCCTCACAACTCGCAAGGCAAATTTAGATTATTCAGTTTATAGGTGAGGAAACTGAAGCTTGGAGAAGTTTAGTCACTTGCCCAAGGCCACACATCACATAAGTCGTCTGCAGTTACCAGAACTGTTTACTCCAAGCTTGTGGCTTTGGAGCTGCTCCCTTACTGGATTCAGGTCTCTGCTCAGATGTCCACAGAGAGACCTGCCCTGACCACTCTAAAATACCAAGTCACTTTTTATTCTCTGTTCTTTATTTTCCTTCCTAACACCTGTAACCTGAAAATACTAGTTATTTGCTATTTTTAAACGTAAGCTTTATGAGGGAAGAACCTGATCGACTGTTCATGAAGTACTAGCTGGCACCTGTTTTGTACCTAGTAGGTGTCTGTGGAATATGTGAATTCATTGGCAGTTGTTAACATCACAAACTGTGGGCCAAAGTCCTTAGGTTGAATCCTTGCTCTGCTACTGGGACTGAGAAAGCAAGCTGTTTACTCACTGTCGATGAAATGGGAATGATAATAGTGACTGTGTCATAGGCTTGTTGTAAGGACTGAATAACTCTGCATGTATATGTAGAACAGGTCAAGTGTATGTAAATGCTGGTCATGGCTATTACTGTATTGTATCAAGCCCTGTCCTAGTTCCTATGACCCAGACCCCCTGTCCTCAGAGAGCTCAGAGGCAAGTATTTTGGGGGGAGCAAAGAGTCGGACACGACTGAGCGACTGAACTGAACTGAACTGGTGACATCAGGAGAGATACTGCTCACTGTGACCATATCTGCTTAGGATGGAGGATTTTCAGATGAGTGGAGATTGCATGTAGAGCGAACTGCAGGCGAAGGTGTGGCGATGTGAATGTGCCCTCCTGACTAGGATGCCTGGGGAAGTACTAGAGTCGAGTCAGACAGGGAGGAGAGCAGATGTGTGGGCCCACAAAATGGGAGACAAAAGGTCGACAGGTGTCCCAGGGCCTTGAACGTTGCTGGTGCTCAGTAGATGTGGACTGAATGAATGAACGAACGCATGCTGCTGACACCAAAAACCAAAGCCATGCCACCTGTACACGGCCCTCCTTGTGCACATGTACACCTGTGAAGAATGTTGCTGCTGCTCCAAACCCTCCTTGTCTGATGTGTGGAATGGAAACCTGGGGTCAGAGCACAACTACTGGGCTAAGACATGACAACTGCATGTCCCCAGTGCAGTGTGCAGTCTGAACAGGTCACCTGCAGTATGTGCTCATGACCACGTGTATAGTCTAACTCAGGGCAGACTCACCCATGACAGGACCACATCTCAGAGCAGCAAGAGGGGGCAGTATCGTATAAGTAAACTGGGAGTATCTCTCCTCTGTCTCCTTCCAGCTTGTGGGTGCTAATTACCTGAGCCAGTGCTCAAGTCAGTTGAAGATAAATGACCTTCCTGGATGTGGTGATGTGTCTGACTTGCGAAACGGTCCAGTGGGTCTTGGCTGTGTGTGGTGGGTGCATGGCACCCTGCTCTTGGTATATGCTTCAGTGGAGATTCTGGTGGCCTCAATCAGCCAAAAGCAGTGGAGAAACAATGCCCTTTCTAGCAGATGCTGCCGAGAAGGTGAGTGTGAATCACCTTTTACAACTCAGGGCTCTCCTGGAAATATACATCTCTCTGCCCCTTCTCTAACAGCTGATTGTGCTGTGAGTGTCTCACTTTCTACTGTGTTTTGTTTTATAATCTGCTGCAAATCCTTTTTCAAATGACATGGTAGAAAAGAACAGACATGCTTGGTAGCTCAATGTTTCAAAGACACTCAAGTCAACTGCCTCTCCAGCAGCTCTGGGGAGGTCAAATGCATTGTTTGCTCGGCAAGCAGCCCTTCCTGCTTTGGCTTCTGCACCTGTGCTAAATCAGTGCTTCCCAGACTCTGAGATTTCAGGGACTGGTCAATAAACAAGCAGATGAACTCAGTGAATTGTTAGAAAGCAAGCACCCTTGTAACCACCACCAGGCCAGGAATAGAGCTTTATCCACATCCCCAGGTTCCCCACTCCCCTCCTTCCAACCTCTTGACCTTCACCGAAACCACTTCCGTGAGTTTCTTTCATTGTTTTATCACCCACGTGTGCATCCCTATACTCTATAGGGTAATTTTACTATTTTTAAAAAACAAACCCACTTTATTTATTTATATTTTTGGCCTCACCTCTCGGCTTTTGGGATCTTAATTCCCCAACTAGGGATTAAACATGGGCCCCTGGCAGTGAAATCGCCGGGTCCTAACCACTAGACCACCAGGGAACTCCCTAGTTTTACTATTTGTTTGTTTTTGTTTTTTAACTTGATGCAGCTCTTTTAATCTGAAGAGTCTCCTCTATCCCTGTCTTTTCCTTACAGTTTATCTGTTGAGGAACCTGGGCTGTTTGACCTGTAGTTTTTCCACAGCCTGGGTTTTGCTAGTTTGACGCTGAGGGTGCAGTTCAGTTTGCTCTTTTATTCTCTGCATTTCCTGCAAATCAGCAGCTAGAGACAGAGACCTGATTCACCTCAGGTTGGATCCCTCTTGAGAAACCTGTATGCAGATCAGGAAGCAACAGTTAGAACTGGACATGGAACAACAGACTGGTTCCAAATAGGAAAAGGAGTACGTCAAGGCTGTATGTTGTCACCCTGCTTATTTAACTTATATGCAGAGTACATCGGGAGAAATGCTAGACTGGAAGAAGCACAAGCTGAAGTAAAGATTTCCAGGAGAAATATCAATAACATCAGATATGCAGGTGACACCACCCTATGGCAGAAAGTAAAGAAGAACTAAAGAGCCTCCTGATGAAAGTGAAAGAAGAGAGTAGAAAAAGTTGACTTAAAGCTCAACATTTAGAAAACTAAGATCATGGCATTTGGTCCCGTCACTTCATGGCAAATAGACGGGCAAACAGTGGAAACAG
Organism: Cervus elaphus; assembly: GCF_910594005.1. Lineage (NCBI taxonomy): Eukaryota > Metazoa > Chordata > Mammalia > Artiodactyla > Cervidae > Cervus > Cervus elaphus. Next base: position 56,569,296 of record NC_057815.1, read on the forward strand.
TGGTAGACTTTATGTTTTGGGGCTCCAAAATCACTGCAGATGGTGATTACAGCCATGAAATTAAAAGACGCTTACTCCTTGGAAGGTAAGTTATGACCAACCTAGACAGCATATTAAAAAGCAGAGACATTACTTTGTCAACAAACCTCCGTCTAGTCAAGGCTATGGTTTTTCCAGTAGTCATGTATGGATGTGAGAGTTGGACTATAAAGAAAGCTGAATGCTGAAGAATTGATGCTTTTGATCTGTGGTGTTGGAGAAGACCCTTGAGAGTCCCTTGGACTGCAAGGAGATGCAACCGGTCCATCCTGAAGGAGATCAGTCCTGGGTGTTCATTGGAAGGACTGATGTTGAAGCTGAAACTCCAATACTTTGGCCACCTGATGCGAAGAGCTGACTCATTTGAAAAAGACCCTAATGCTGGGAAAGATTGAGGGCAAGAGGAGAAGGGGACGACAGAGAATGAGATGGTTGGATGGCATCACCGACTCAATGGACCTGAGTTTGGGTAAACTCCGGGAGTTGGTGATGGACAGGGAGGCCTGGTGTGCTGTGGTTCATGGGGTCGCAAAGAGTCGGACACGACTGAGCGACTGAACTGAACTGATGAGACTCTAGGCAGTGTGTGCTCATTTACCAGGTGGTACATGGTGTCTGATGGGCACTTCTGTTGGTGTTGGCAGCCACTGATGTTCAACACCTACATCTGGTAACCAACACACTGGAGGTTGCAATATGGATATATTCTAAGCTATCATTTTGTTTTCATTTATTAGAGGGAATATTTTATAAGGATATGCTATTCTCTTATCTATTTGATTTCCGAATAGACTTTGTACAGGAAAGGTAGGGTACATATTTAATTCTTTCCTTTTATTTACTCAACTTTTAAGATAATGAGCTGGACTGGTTCCCTGCTATCCTCCGAAGGTGGCTGTTTAAAACAATTTTTATGAACTTAGAAATTAAAATCTACCTGATGGGTTTCATTTCGTGACAATTAACTGTCTTTATTGTCTCATCTTTGCTGTTGGGAGTCCCTTCAAGTTGGCTCCTGAGTTGTTTGCCTTGACTCTTGTGGCTGCTTTCTGGCATTTCCTAAGTTCCTCTTATATGTTTTCTATCCTAAACTTGGAATCAGCTATTTCTCTAAGAAGCCCTGGGTTTCACATGTGCTTTGCCCCTATGTATAAAGGCTGTCCTGCCATGCCTTGCTGTTCAGCCTCAGTTATCTCCACCAAGATGGTGACTCCTTTCTTGTCTACGGGTCCTCAGACACGTGGAATGCAAAGTGCCCTGGTGGCAGCTGGAACCTGTAGTTCCATGGACTGGGACCTGTAGAATGTAGTTCTCTGTCCCCTGGAAAGCATGTGCTCCCTTTGGAGAACAGTGCTTCCAACCGCCCAGAGCTCAGAACCACAGAAACAGGAAGCACAGTGGCCCTTGGTGGACTCTTGGAAGTGAGGGTAAGTGTGGCCACTTCTTCTTATGCCCTTTGGTTCCTGGAACCAGATATTCTTCCACAGGGACAGAGGAGCACTTGAACGTCTCTGATTTAATGCATATGCTGGATCCTGAAGGATGACATACCATTCTTGCAGATTATTGCCTCAGATGCCTTCAGAAGGCTATTCCAGGGCTCTTTGGGGCTGGTATCTTCTGGATGGCACAAGCAAAAAAAAAAAAAAAAAAAAGAGACAACTATGAATGTGTATCTATCAATCACCAGTATATCCTAATGTCATGGGCCCACTTCCTAGCTTCCTTCCCTGTGAACTGGTGTGCTGGTTGGATGCGATGGAATTCCATATCTGGGAATCAGGTACTCTCTAAGCTTCTGGATACTGGTGCTGACTGGCTCTGGGCAGGAAAGCCAAACTTATTTCAAGAGTAAATCTCTATCCCTGCAAGGATGAACTGCTGACTCTCCCTGGATGGAAGGAACCTGAGATAGTTGATTTCCCACCACGGGATTTGTTGGTCTCCTCAAGGAATAATGCCATATCTGGGGCTCAGCATTGGTTTTTTTCACTGGCAGAAGGCAGCAGCAGCTAGATGAGCTTTGGTACTTGGGCATCCATGCTGGTGGGCCTATGCATAGCCTCTACGTCTATCTTGTGATAGACAACTCCATTCATCTGCTTATTGTGCCAGTTCTAGGATAGCCAGTGACAAAGTGGCTGAGTCATTTAATCTACTTAGTTCAGTCCGCTTCTGTGATGGATGCTCTCTGGTGAGAGGTGATGAAATGACACCAAAATCTTCATACTGCCTGCCTCCTTCTAAATGTCCAATCACATGTCTACCCCAAACCTTCTTCTCCCCAGTCTTCCAGACCCTTCCAGTCCCTTGACAAGCCTGCTATACTATTGACCACTGCCGAAGAATGTGTATCTAGCCGCCTGTATACACTTCTCCTTCCATTACCAGGGCAGCTGATTGGGAAGACTATAGAGTCTGCTTGATCTTTACTATTTGCAGCTTTGGGAAGATTTTCCCTTGCTGCCCACTGTCTTTCTTTTTTTTTTTTTTTAGATTTTTCAGGGCCCACTGTCTTTCAAGGCAACTCCTGGATGTGACTGTTACACAGCCCCTGTCCTTTTTGACTTCTACCCATATACCGAGCTGACCCATCTGCAAACCAAATGAGGTTACCATTTCCATCTTACAATAAACTACTGCTGGCTGCACTTGACTTTGTCTTGGCCAGCTTGATGGAACCCAGTTTATTACAGGAAGTTCTTGCCGTATTTTTCACTTGTTGCTCATGGATAAGCATTTCATCTAAACCAGGGCCCAGTCACATGCCAGGAGCTGCTTCTCAAAAGGTATGTAATTCTCTGCTGTAGATGACATGACTTTGCTCCAAACTCACAGGGGCCAACTTTATGATTTTTTTGCTGGGTTTTGCAATGAGCTCTAGATTGCATCTTTCCCCATCACTGCCACTTCCAACAATATAGAGTCTGCTGGATCTTTTTTTCTTTTTTCCCCTAAATGCTCAAAAGATTTTTTCCTTTTTCTTTAAAGTTGAGTATTTTACTAAAATACATCTTGGTGTTGGTTGCCCTAGGTAGTGGTCTCAGGTGCATGGTGTGCACTTCTAATGTGAGGGGCCTTGGGTAGCTTTCCTTTCGTTGTGACTGTAACACCCATCTTGGAGGAAACAAGCACTCTGACTCAGGTCATACCTTTCATGGTTTGAATCCGACTTAAAATTTTAGACACCATCTTGGCATCTTCTCTGCTGATCAGAATTCCTGTAGTTCCATATGGGCCTGCTGCCACTCTGACCACTGAAAGGTCTTGTTCACAGGTGGTCTAGTAGGTCAGCATAGTCCAGTCTTCTAGCCTGTCTGTTAAAACACCCAAGAGTATTTTAACTCACTTTTCCAACAAATATTTATTAAATGTGTCAGCCACTGTTTGAGGCACTTAGGAAGAAATTGTGAGCAGATACTATATAGTGAAATACATTTCTTCAAAATCATCCAAGGTTAGGGGAGTGGGTGAGAATATAGGGAAAATAAGGCTGCCATGAATTTCTAATTGTTGAAGCTGAGTGAGGAACATGGAGGTTCATTATACCAATGGCTTTCTCTACTTCTGTATGTTTGAAACTTCCCATAATAAAAAGATTTAATAGTACATATGGTTCTTGCCTTTAGGCAGTTTGCAATCTAATGAAGAGTTAGATACTAATTTTTAAAAATCGCATGAATGTCAAGTTGCAACTCTGATAATTTCCTTGAAGATACCCAGTGCTATAAGAGCCTACTTGAGGGGTCAGGAGGACTTCCCTGAGGTTGAAGGTCAAAGTTAACTAGGCAGATGGGGAAGGAGGAGAGAGAAACTTCTAGGGAGAAGGAGCAACCTTCTGCCAAGTGTCTTCTGTGGTGGGAAGGAGCATGGAGCACACAGGACCCAAAAGGAGGTTAGCTCAGTTGAAGCAAAGGTTGGTGGGGAATGTGGTGGGAATGAGGCTGAGTGACTGCTGGAGCCCAGCTGTGTGGGGCCATCGAGACCACCTTGAGGGAGTTTTGTCTTTACCATTGGAAAGAATTGATGCTTTTGAACTGTGGTGTTGGAGAAGACTCAGAGTCCCTTGGACTGTAAAGAGATCAAACCCAGTCAATCCTAAAGGAGATCAGTCCTGAATATTCATCGGAAGGACTGATGCTGAAGCTGAGGCGCCAATACTTTGGCCACCTGATGCGAAGAAAGGACTCATTGGAGAAGACCCTGATGCTGGGAAAAATTGAAGGCGGGAGGAGAAGGGGACAACAGAGGATGAGATGGTTGGATGGCATCACTGACTCGATGGACATGAGTTTGAGCAAGCTCTGGGAGTTGGTGATGGACAGAGAAGCCTGGCGTGCTGCAGTCCATGGGGTCACAAAGAGTCGGACATGACTGAGATACTGAATGAACTGAACTGATTGGAGCTCTGAGAGGTCACGCAAGGGTTTCCTGGAGGTGGATGATGCATTCAGATTTGCATTTTGAGGAAGTGGTGTAAACCTTCCAGCTACTGGCCAAAGGGGAGATAAGAGAGATGAGAGCAGCTTGAACTAATGGTGGTAGATAGAGGGAAAGGAAAGGATTTTACAGTTGCCTCTAGAGGCAAGACTGACAAGACCTGGGCACTGACAGGTAAGGAGTTATCAAGGTTGCTTCCTAGGTGTTGGGGGTGCATCGTCTACACCCAGACTTGTGCTGTTAGCCAAGCTAAAATGTGTGGAGTAACGGTGAGTACATCTGTGCTTCATTCACCTGTGGGACACCTTGATCTGTTTTGAGCTTTCTTTACTGGTAATAACTCTGTAGGAGGTGGGACTGCCTTAGCACAACAGAATCTTTGAGCTTGAGGTTCCTTCTTGCCCTTTCCTTGACTCTGCTCTTTCCTCTGGGGTGGGGCAGTCCCTTAACACTTCTGTTTAGATTTGGATCTCAGTGATCGCAACTTCCGAAAGAGGCTTATTATAGGGTCTGACCTTTAACTTGAGCTGCACAAGCTGGACAGTTCCAGTAATCTTGAACTGTAGGATTAATTGCTAAGAACCTGGTTTTGATAGCTTGAATGCTGGCCCCAGAGCTAGTCCAAGGGCATCCCTGGACCAAACTGTTATTTTCTATCTTGGTTCAAACTCTTGATTCCTGATCTCCTGCTCTGCCTTAGTAAGTTCTGGCCTCAGGGGACAGGCAATACCACCCCTACCTCTAAAGGCAGCCATGAGCCAGGCAGTTCTTTGACTTATGATGCTTTACTTTTCGAAAATGTTAGTTACACCCAAGAACCAAACAGAACACAACACAGTAGGTTCAAGCTTTCCAGTAAAGAAACCTTTAGCCTCGATTGTGTAAGATTCTGTAAAAGCTTCCTGGTTTTGTGGTTGTGCTTCATTACTTCAGTTTTGGCATTTGGAGGCACCTCTGGCAAGAGCTGGAATTCTGTGACCTCAGCCCACTGTTGTTGCTCAGCAAGCTGTGTGATTTGCTAAGCTTAACCCTCTAGTATCATGAGAACACCTGGGTTTATATACCTTTGTAGGAAAAAGTAATCATAAAATTGAATTAAAATTGGTGCCTGGTTTTATTTGCAACAGATTCAATGTACTGAATTCACAATTGTGGGCAATGCTCATGGATAATGCTTTACTTTGAATAAGGTTGCTGAACCCCAAAGGCAAACTTTAATTTGGGAAGCTGAAGAAGCTAGATTTTAGTATTAGAATACTGTGGGTTCCACATACCCAGATAGTGTGCCTTCCTGTTTCTCATATATAAAATGAGCAATTTAGCCTTGTGTTATTGCTGTGTGCTAAAGAGGAAAGGATCTAGCAAATATATGCCTTTTGAAAACAAGTCCATAGCAATTAAGAAAGAAAATGCAATAGAAAGCATTCATATCAGAAATTGGAATTAAAAACTGTCTATTTGCAGATGACATGATCTTGTATACAGAAAATTCTAAGGAGTCTACTGAAAACTATGAAAACTAATAAATGAGCTTAGCAAGATTTCAGGATATAAGATCAATATAAAAATGAATTGTGTTTCTCTACAGGAGCAATTAAAAAAATGAAAGCAAATTATTAAAACAATTTATAACAGTATCAAAAAGAATAAAATACTTAAGATTCTTTAATAAAAGATGTATATTCTGCAAAATACCAGACATCACTGAAGGAAACTAAAGAAGATGGAAATACATAGACTATGTTCATGGATCAGAAGACTTAATATTGGTAAGATGGCAATATTCCCTAAACTGATCTATAGTTGAATGTGTGCATACCTGCTAAGTCGCTTTAGTCATGTCTGACTCTGTGCGACCCTATGGACTGTAGCCCACCAGGCTCCTCTGTCCATGGGATTCTCCAGGCAAGAATACTGGAGTGGGTTGCCTTGCCCTGTCCTCCTCCAGGGGATCTTCTGACCCAGGGGTTGAACCCGCATCTCTTATGTCTGCTGCACTGGCAGGTGGGTTCTTTACTACTAACACCGCCTAGGAAGCTCCACAGTTGAATGCAGTTCCTACCAAAATTCCATCTGACTTCACAGAAATTGATAAACTGATCCTAACTGAAAATTCATGTGGAAATTCAAGAGACCTAGAATAGCCAAAACAAGCTTGAAAAAGAACAAAGTTGGAGGATTCACACTTCCTGATTTCAAAACTTATTACAAAGCTACAGTAGTCAAGACTGTGATACTGGCGTAAGGATAGATGTATATAGATCAGTGGAATAGAATTGAATTCAGAAATAAATTCTCACATTTATAGTCAATTAAGTTTTGACATGGCTGCCAAAATAATTCAAAGGGGAAAGAACAGTCTTTTTCAACAAATGTGCTGGGATAACTGGATAGCCACATTCAGAATAAAGTTGGATCCTCTACCTAGCACCACATACAAAAGTGAACTCAAAATGGGCTTCAGGGAAGGTAATGCTCATGTGTGGTTTCTCAGCTGGGCTGTTTCTTCTCTCCAAAGTTTTGGTCAAATAGGCATTGAGCATAAATCCCATCTGGTGCCTGTGCTGGCTATGATAACAGAGATAAATCACAACCAGACTCTCCCGGGGCAGCCTCCCACACCTGCCCAGATGATGTCTTCATCGAGGGCAGAGTCCATAGACATGGTGACAAGAATGATGATGGTGATGATCGCTAACACTCTCTGAGTCAAGCACCATTCCAACCATTTTACAAGTATTACTCATTTGATTCTTATAAATATTAACCCCATTTCATAGATGAGGAAACTGAGGCAGAGATGGACTAACTTGCCACACAGCTGATAAGCAGCAGGGCTTCTGAGAGAGTGGGGGTGGAAAACTTGCAGGGGAAGGGCTCTGTACCTGTGCCAGGACTTGGCTGATGATATCAATAGAGAGAAAAGAGGCAGGCATCGTAGTCAGCTGGGGCAAGGTGACCTTGACTACAGTGGCCATGGGTCTCCTTGGAATCCTGTTGCTGACCTGCCCAAACTGGATTTAGCAGCCCCATGGAACTCTGGGCCTGCCATGGCCTCCAAGTCCCACACTGCCCTAATGAGCATCTCCTCAGCCTAGCACAGAGCAGGAGTTTGTGAGTAGTTGCTAGGGTGCAAGAGCTTGACATTTCCACTTGCTCATGGCCTGAACTCCTAACTTCCATGGTGCTTCTCCTGAAAATATGATTACAAAAGCAATAGAGTCATTATAGAAAATGCACAGCCATTACACATGTAATGGAAAGACAAGCAGAAGAGCTGGTTCTGGCTGCTAATTCAGCCTGGAGGAAGGGACTTTTTAAAGGGTTCTTGATGGTCTTTAGGATATAAAAGGTCAGGATATTCCTGCTGGAAAAAGCACATTCCACAAGGGAGGCCTCATAGTCTGTATAGGGAAACAAAGGACTTGAAGAATTTAGTGGCTCGGTGAAAGGTAAGGACACAAAGTGGGACCCTGGGGCAGAAGTGAGGGTATCCAGAGAGGGACCCAGCCACTGCGAGAGGCAGGGGTCAGAGAAGAAGACTGTCCAGTGAGAACCCCCCAGAAGCAGAATCAGCCTAGACACACTAGAACACAGACACTCCTGCTGATTTTGTCTACCACACCATGCAGAGCGGTAGCCCCTCAGCAGTGCCTCGTGCGAGATATTCTTCAGAGAAATCAAGGAGAAGGGACATTGTTTCATATTTGTGTTAATTATGGACAGAGAAAGGAACAGCTGTGGAAAGTGAGATGCCAAGGAAGTTGAGACTGGCAGGAAGAGGAAATGGGAGGAAACAGGAAAACTTGTGATTGTTTAGTTGCTCAGTTGTGTCTGACTCTTTTCCAACTCCATGAACTGTACCCCACCAGGCTCCTCTGTCCATGGGATTTTTCAAGCAAGAATACTGGAGGGGGTTGCCATTTCTTTTTCCAGGGGATCTTGACCCAGGGATTGAACCCACGTCTTCTGCATTGGAAGGCAGATTCTTTACCACTAAACCACCAGGGAACCCCAAACAGGAGAACTAGGCATCTGGAAATTCACATCAGTGTGGAGGACAGCATTGGTATTTGCACATATGTATACTTGCTTACATACATTTGCTATATACTTTCCTTAGTATAGAGGATGATGGTTTCAGCCATTTTTATTTAAATGTTAAAAGAAAGGATGATCCTGTGAGGCTGGAAGACTGCAGGATGCAGAGATAAACAAGATAAACAAGTGGAAGAAAATAAAAATCCCTCTACACCAGGTAAAGAGAATAATTCCAAACATTTTGGCATATATATTTCAGACTTTTTTGTATGCACACATGTAGTTCTGTTGTTCAGTTGCTCAGTCTCATCTGATTCTTTGCAACCTCATAGACTACAGCACTCCAGGCTTTGCTGTCCTTCACTTCTCTTGGAGCTTGCTCAAACTCATGTCCATTGAAATGGTGATGCCATCCAACCATCTTATCCTCTCTTGTTCCCTTCTCCTCCTGCCTTCAATCTTTCCCAGCATCAGGGTCTTTTCCAATGAGTCAGCTCTTTGCATCAGGTGGCCAAAGTATTGGAGCCTCAGCTTCAGCATCATTCCTTCCAATGAATATTCAATGTTGATTTAGGATTGACCGATTTGATCTCCTTGCAGTTATGAATCTAATTTTAAAAGTCGATTTAATGTGCACATCATTTTGAAGTCTGCTTTTTTCCTCTTAACACAGTATTATGAACATTCTTCTGTTTCAATAAATATTCATCTTGTATCTTTTCTAGGGGCTGGGTGATATCTTGTATGAAAATGCTAGAGTTGACAATCAAGCCTTAATGTTTTGATTTTAGTTGTATTTTTATGAAAGTTAGAAATGCTCATAGTTTGAAGAGTCAAATAATTCTATAAATCTTGCTATGAAAGATAGCAATCCCTTACACGTTCTCCCTCTTTGCCCAGGAGCAGAAGCAACCACTTTCATGTCCATCCTATTAACCTATTTATTTTGGTATTTACTTCTGCACCTCTAAACAACAGCCTTGAATTGCTATTTGTTGATTTTTCATCTTAGGTATGATTTCTTCACTTCTTGATATGGAAATTGAGGACTTATCTCACATTCCTCCTATATTCCCAGGAGACATCTCCCTATGTCCTCCTGATAAAATGATACAGTAGTTTTGACTAGATCAATGTGTAGAGTTTACATTATTATGGTTATATAAACACTGTTGATGGCTATGTGGTGTAGTAAAATATGATGAATTGTCCTTTCCCCCATAGATTTTCTTTTCTCTAGATTGCCTTGTGTTGCAGGTTGGTGTTTCCAGAGACAAAACTCTGAGATGGATCTCGGTGTAGGATGTTTATTACAAGAATGCCCTGAGGATCAACACCTGTGGATAGAGGGAGAGCAGATAGAATTGAGGTTTTAGGGGAGAAATAAGTCAGACTGCCATGCAGGCTGATCACAGCCTTGATGGATGCCCTGGGAGCTCTGGAGTCAGAGGGTAACTTAGGAATGGTCCCTTCAGTGTTCATTTTCATGCATTAGTCACTCATTTAACCCCTAACCCTTGGTCAGTTGGCAGAATCTCCTCTCAATGCATTAATTTGCACCAGATTTTCAATGCATTCCTATCTTCTCAAAGAAGTCTCTCCTGGACCCTTGAACCTACTCCAGGCTGCACTGCACTGCACTCCAGCCCCTACTCCTGGGGTTTCTGTCATTCGGGGCTCTTGTTTCAACATCACTCTGGGCTTCAGGGCCTCCCATTGTACAGAGGTTTCTGGTTCACTGTACTCCCCTGTGTTGGATATTCTGTTTTCCTGTGTTCCATGCCTTCTTCTTTCTTAGTTTATTCTGTTATTTTAGTGGAGCATATCTTCTAGTCACATCCACAGAAAGCAGAATAATGGGCTACATTTTTTTTTTGAGATTTTAAATATATGAAAATGTTGTCATTCTTTCCTTACAGATTCCTAGTTTGGAAAGACTTCTAGCTTGGAAATCCTTTTTTTTTTTTTTTTCAGTTTTAAATGCATTGCCTCGTGCCTTCTAGCTTCCAGCATTGCTGCTGAGAAGTCCAAAACTACTCTGATGTCTGACCTTTTTCTGAGCCCTGTTTTTCCTTTCTGAGAACTTGTAGACTGTTTTCTGTTTCTGATGATAAAATTTGCCTCTGTGTGTGTATTTTCTTTCATCCATTGTAGGCACATGAGGGGCCCTTTCAATTTATTTGGAAATTCATGGGCTTCATTCCCAGGAAATTTTCTTAAATTCTTTTTCTTGGATATTGTCTTCTCCTTTTTCTGTTTCATTTTATATTTTTCCTGGAATGTCTATGATTAAGACACTGTATGTTCTGTACTTCATCTTACCACTCACTTATTTTTCCATCTTTTGGTTTTTTGCTTTTATTTTTGGAAAATTTCCTCAGTTTTGTCATCTAGCACTTTTCTAGTAGAGTTTTAAAAGAAAACATGACACATAAACAGCAAAGTGTAAAAATCACAAGTGTGCATTTAGCTCAGTGACTCATCAGAAACTGAAAACACTTGCATAGCTCCAACCCAGGGAAGAAGTAGATGATGACTATTACCTGCAACTCTCTCATGCGTTTATCTCATCACCACTCACTCTCCTCCCCCAAACAATCATGATCCTAACTTCTAACACCATAAATCAATTTTGTTGTTTTCAAGCTTTAGCTTACATCAGAATCACCTGGAAGATTTGTTAAAACAGGTTTCTGGCACTCACTTTCAGAGTTTCTGATTCAGTAAGTCTATGTTGGAGTCTAAAAATTTTCATTTCTAACAAGTTACCAGGTGATGCTGATGCTGGTGAGAACTCCTGGCCTATTCCTTAACTGAAAACAAATGGAATCATACAGTGTTTCCTCTTTGGTGTATAGTTTCTTTTGTTCAAAATTAACTTTATCCTTTTTAAAAAAACATGTAGCTGAAGTTCATTCATTTAAACTACTGAATAGTATGACTGTACCCTATAGTATGAAGTTATTTATCCATTTTACTGCTGATGGTCATTTGTGCTATTACCAGTGTTTGGTTACTATGATTAATGGCGCTATGAACATTCTTTTGGAGTATTTTGGTGAAAGTGTGCACACATTTCTGCGGGGTATATACATGTAGGAGAGGAATTGCTGATACACAGTATGGGTCAAGCTCTTTTCCAAAGCAGTTGTATCAATTTTTACTGCCAACAGCAGGGTGTGAATGCTCTGCATGCTCTGCAGCCGACACAACACTTGATGTCATCAGTCTTTTTACTTCTAGCCATTCTGGTAGGAGTGCAGTGGTATCTCACTGTGGTTTATCTCATGCAAAATAGTTTTGCATTTTCATGATGACTGATATTGATTGCTTTTTCATAAGTGTATTGGTTACTTGGATATCCTTTTGGATGAAGTACCCATTCAAGCTTCTTGCTTATGTTTCTCTTGATTTATCTATCTTTTTCTTATTGACTTGTAGTGATTCTTTATATATTCTGGACATGACTATTAGTTGGTAATATATATTGCAATAATTTCTTCCATTCTATGGTTTACTCTATTAATGGTGAATTTTTATAAATGCAAACATTTGAGTTTTGTGTATGTAGTGAGAGCACCTGAAATCTATTTTTAAAAAAGCAAATTTCCAGTATATTATACAGTACTATATAACTATAGTCATCACATTGTACACTAGATTTCTGGGCTTATTCATCCTACATCACTGTAACTTTGTACTCTTTGACCAACATCTCCCCATTTCTTCCACATCTCTGCCCTTGGTAACCACCATTCTACTCTCTGCTTCTATGTATTTAACCTTTTTAGATTCCACATATAAGTGAGATTATGCAGTAGTTGGTTTATTTCACTTGGTGTAATATCCTCCAGGTTCACCAACATTTCCATAAATGGCAGGATCTCCTTATTTCTTCAGGCTGAATAATATAACATTACATACATGTATACAGAAGACACAGAGCAAGACTATGAAGAAGTGGATGTAGGAATTGATGAAGAGCTAGCAATAGCAAAGAAATCTACAGTTGAAAAAGATAAATTGTAAACTGTGCTCTCACCATTTGGATCCTATGAAGAGGGAATGTGTGAAGAGAGAATGTGAGATTTAAGTTACCTCCATTTAAGAGACTTGCCTTTGTACCGATGACTATGGCCAAGAAGATGGAATGTGCTAATTTGTCAAAAACAATGAAGGCACACTCCTGGAGATGGGGTTGAGGTCATTTTTCCAAAGCACACAGGTGGCTTAGGGGAGAAGTGGTTACCTGAATGAAAAGAATGAATGAAAGTCCATGCATTGTTAGGAAGAGACCATGGGTAATGGATGCTTGAAGGGCAACAGAAAATATCCACTACATTTCCCAATGAGTTTAAGCCTTGAATACTCTTGGAGCCCCTGCAGCACAAACAGGTATTGGCAGGGAAATTAGTTCTCAATTTTGCAGGAACTAAATAACTCTCTCTGTGATGAATTTGTCTGTTTGGTAGTCAGCACTGATTTCCAAGTCCTTCTAGAATGCCTTTCTGCACTGTATAAACTGACAAGCTAAAAAAACCTCATCATAAACAGCCTTTCTAGGCTCCCTTGCAGCTAGGATCCTGGATATGACTTATGTCTTGCCAGTGAAATGTACTTACATGAGATTGAAAAGTAGGAGTGACTCAGAGGCTATTTTCCAACTGCTTCTGGTTTTGTTTGTTTGGCTTTGGTCATGAATAAGTCTATGGAGATAAACCTGACAACAAATTTCCAGGTATTGAGATGACTCAGAGGCTATTTTCCAACTGCTTCTGGTTTTGTTTGTTTGGCTTTGGTCATGAATAAGTCTATGGAGATAAACCTGACAACAAATTTCCAGGTATTGAGAAGCAGTTGCTGTGATGGCAACCTCCTCATCTTGATTCTTGAGAGTTTAATTAACTTGTTAAAGGTACATAGACAAAAAGTGACAGAGTTCAGGTTCAGGTGTCTGAATTCATAGCTATTTGGAGAGCTCTCAAAGTCTGTCACAGTTGCACAGTTGTCACTTCCCTGGCGGGTTAGGTCTGGGTACTGATCCTGAAGAGCCAGCCTAGACCTCACCCCATTCACTGCTTCCAAACATGTTGTAAGTGCTTAGTTTTTTCTTATATATCTTCAGAGCTACTTCAGTTTCCTGCAATGAAACCTTCTCACTAACATAAGAAGGGAAACACCCTATCTCCCTAAATTCCAGGTTTCCTAATTACAATCATGCTATGGGTATGGAATAATAGCCAAGTTTCTCCCAACAAGCAGGGGCAAGTACCTGTGCTTTGGTACAGCTCTAGAAGAGCCCTGATAGAGGAAGTCAGGAAATAGAACGCCAGCCAGGTGTAGCTTCCATGGGTCCAATGGGTGTGTGGTGGGATGAGAATTGCTTGTACTATGTGCTCATTCTGCCAGCACTTGTGCTCTGTGCTTCAAAAACCTTTTCACATCCATGATTCGGTGTAACCCTGCAAGGCAAGTATAATTACTTTCAGTTTACATATGGGGAAACTGAGGATCCGAGAGGTTAACAGGACCTGATCAAGATGCTTGGAGTTGTCCACACACTTGGCATATATACATTTACAGTTTTAAATGTTCTTCTCCTAATTACAAAAGTAATGTATGTTCACTGTAGAAACTTTGTCACCCTCCCTTCGGTGTCATCGTAGCTGGATGGAAGCAGGGGCTACTTTTTCTACATGTGTATTTACATAACTGTAAAGTCTTTGCTTCTATTATATACGCTGCCCAGTTTTTTATATAAGATATATGAACTCTATTTTCTTTCTTTTTCTCTTTTTAAAAAATTTAATGGCATGAACAATATTTCAGAAATGAGAAATAATTGACAAACTGGCTTGTGTTAACCTCTTAATAAATGAAAGGGCTGAGATAGTTATCTGCAGTAAAATTGCAAAATAGATAATTGAAAGGAATCACAGGTCACATCTTAACTTATTATCTCATTAATAGGCTCTATGAGCTAATTTAAAAGGATTATAGCATCTCTCATATCAGTAATCTAATATGACGATTTTAATGACTGACCAGCGTGTGTGTGTGTATATGTATGTGTGTGTGTGTGTTTTGGTTGCCCATTCTCTTCCCACAGGCTTTAGGCAACAGTTAAAAATGTGGCCACAAAAATTTAGAAGATGTTATCTGTTGCCTGTCTAGCCTAAATTGGTCCAGGATGATAACTCACTATAATCAGGTGTCCACATTTTCCAGGCAGCATAAGAAATGCATGTATACTCTGGCTTAAAATGAACTACAAATAAGACTCCCATTGAAAAGTCCTATGATCTTCAAAAATGGCTGGGATCTAGATTTCATTCAATTTTAAGTTACTTTTGTGGTCATGACAATAAAAACTACTTCTGTTCCAGTCCTCTTCCTCCTCCTCCTTCTATTGCAATATATTAATAGTTAAATGGCTCACAACTAAAAAGTATAAAGACAGTCCCTGAAACTTCCCTTCCATCCTTTATCTCCACCTACCCAGCCATCTTCCTAATTTCTTATATATCTTTCTATAAATTCTTTATGTATATACAAGAACAAACAAATATAGATTTTTGTTTTTCTTTCTGTTTTCCCACAGAAAAGGTAAAAATATATATACATTGTTCTGTAGTTTGTTTTTGTGTTTTTCATTTAAAAGACTATCTTGGAGATCTTTTCATATGCAAATATATAGAGTTTCCCCCTTCCTTTTTATAGCTATGTTAATGTTCTATTTTATGTATGTCATATACTTTATATTTCTGCCTGGGATTTTTTGCCATTTAGTTGCTTTTAATCTTTTGCTGCTACAAACAATGCTGTGATGAATAGCTTTGTATATAATGTCATTTCATACATGTGAGAATTAACATGTATTAAATGTTTTGTTTCAGTTCACTTCAGTCGCTCAGTCATGTCTGACCCTTTGCGACCCCATGGACTGCAGCACACCAGGCCTCCCTATCCATCGCCAACTCCCGAAATTTACTCAAACTCATGTCCATTGAGTCGGTGATGCCATCCAGCCATCTCATCTTCTGTGGTCCCCTTCTCCTGCCTTCAATCTTTCTCAGCATCAGGGTCTTTTCCAATGAGTCAGTTCTTCGCATCAGGTGGCCAAAGTATTGGAGTTTCAGCTTCAGCATCAGTCCTTCCAATGAATATTCAGTACTGATTTCCTTTAGGATGGATTCGTTGGATCCATCCTAATTCGTTGGATTTCCTTGCAGTCCAAGGGACTCTCAAGAGTCTTCTCCAACACCACAGTTCAAAAGCATCAATTCTTCAGTGCTCAGCTTTCTTTATAATCCAACTCTCACATCCATACATGACTACTGGAAAAACCAAAGCTTTGACTAGACGGCCTTTGTTGGCAAAGTAGTGTCTCTGCTTAAAAAGATGCTGTCTAGGTTGGTCATAACTTTTCTTTAAGGAGTAAGCGTCTTTTAATTTCATGGCTGCAGTCACCATCTGCAGTGATTTTGGAGCCCCCCAAAATAAAGTCAGCCACTGTTTCCACTGTTTCCCTACCTATTTGCCATGAAGTGATGGGACCAGATGCCAAGATCTTAGTTTTCTGAATGTTGAGTTTTAAGCCAACTTTTTCATGCTCCTCTTTCACTTGCATCAAGAAGCTCTTTAGTTCTTCGTCACTTTCTGCTATAAGGGTGGTGTCATCTGCATATCTGAGGGTATTGATATTTCTCCCAGCAATCTTGATTCCAGCTTGTGCTTCATCCAGCCCAGCATTTCTCATGATGTACTCTGCATAGAAGTTAAACAAGCAGGGTGACAATATACAGCCTTGATGTACTCCTTTTCCTGTTTGGAACCAGTTTGTTGTTCCATGTCCAGTTTTAACTGTTGCTTCCTGACCTGCATACAGATTTCTCAAGAGGCAGGTACAGAATGAAGAAGGTATACAGTACAGAATGAAGCAGGTCAAAGGCTAACAGAGTTTTGCCAAGAGAATACCCTGGTCATAGCAAACACCCTCTTCGAACAACACAAGATAAGACTGTAAACATCACTAGATGGTCAATACCGAAATCAGATTGATTAAATGTTTATTTAATTTAAATAGATATTTTAAGACTGCTTTTTGTAGAACTTATGTCAGTGTATACCCTCATCACTAATATTTAAAGTGCCTGTTTCCCTAGACTTGCCATGAGAATGTTGTCAAACTTCGGATTTTTTGTGTCATATGTTTAAGATTTATTTACATTTCTTTTAATTGACCATTTTTCTATTGTCTGGTAAGTAACTGGTCTTTACTTATTGATACCTAGGGGCCCTTTACATATGAAAGAGATTACTCTTTTGTGATCTGATATGAAAACATTTCTCTCAATTTCTTATTTATTCTTTAACTTTACTTATAATGTTAAACATTAGAGTATTTTTTTTTTTTTTGGTATGGTCGATCTTATTAACTGTTTATAGCTTCTGGATTTGGGGTGACAAAAAGATTTTCCTTACTATAAGGTGAAAGGTATTTTCCCATTTTTCTTTTAAAAGTGTTGAGGTTTTTTAAAAGTTAACTGTTTTTTTTTGCCGCATGTCTTGCAGTATCTCAGTTCCCCAACCAGGGATCGAACCCAGGTCATGGCAGTGAAAGCCCAGAATCCTAACCGCTAGGCCACCAGGAACTCCCCAAAAGTTAAATTTTGTATTCTTTTGAAGTTAACTCAGTGAGGCATGAGGAATGGATTCAACTTCATTTTGTCTAAGTGGCTACCCATTTGTCCCAATGCCATTTATTTAGTGGTCCATATTTTTTCCAATGATTTGAATGTCAGCTTTATTACATTGTGTCTATGTATGATTTCTGGATATTGTATCCTCCTCCATTAGCCTGTCTGCCTTTGTATAGGCCAGCATTGCACTGTGCTGATTGCTGAGATTTGATGACATCTTTTACCAGCACTAGTACTGCTGATCTTCCTCCCCTACCATGACTCTTCCTTTTCATACTTTTTATCACTGTTCTTGCTCCTTTCTTGTTCTATATAAACTTTAAAGTCAACTTATCTAATTTTTTTAAAGCCTAATAGATCACATTAAAATTTTGAATTAAGTTATGGAGAACTGACATTTTTATGATGTTTCATATTCCTGTCCAAGAGCATGTAATATTTCTACTTGTTCAAGTTTTCTTTTGGATAGTGTTTAGTAGTGTTTTGAAATTTTTTCTTTACATAGAACTTGAGTATTTCTTGTCTTTATTTCCAGGTATTTAATTTTTTGTTGTTTTTGCAATCGTAAATAGTCTTTTCGTCCATCGCCCCATTTATATTGAGAAAACTTGATTTCTACACATTAATTTTGTTCCCTACTAGTTTATTGTATTCCTTTATTGCTTGTTAGTAGTTTTTCAGTTGATTTTCTTGAGTTTTTCAGATATCCAACGATATCACCTGCCATATTTCCTCTCTTCCAACTCTTATACCTCTAATTTATTGTTGTCTACGTGATTTGACCATTATATTCTGTAAACTGTAGTAAATTGAAATAATCATCTTTGTCTTGTTGCAGAGTTCATTGGAAATGCTTCCAGTATTTCCCATTAAGTTTGATGTTGGCTTTTGGATTGGGATAGATTTTTTCCCTCATGTTTAAGAAGTATCTATTTGTATGTTATTGATTTTTTTTTAAATTGAGGATGTTTGTTGTTTAAAATCCCTTTACAATCTATGAAGGTGGTCATCTGATCTTCCTCCTCAAATCTACTTATAAGATTAATTATGTAAATAGATCTCATAATATTAAACCACCCTTGCATCCTGAAATGTATCCCACTTATTTATGATGCTGAATTTTGACTGCTAATTTTTTGTTTATAGAGTTTTTTTATTGGTGGTAATAAATAATATTGATCTATAGTTTTCTTTTTTGTGTACAATATTATGAAGCTTGGGTATTAATGATATACTTCCTTCATAGAAAGAATTTGAACTCTTTTTCTATGCTCTGGAACAATAAAAAAAACATTGGAATAATTTGTTTTTTAAAAGCAGGAATTCTTCATTAGAATTTTTTCTGTCAAATTATTTTGTTGGTCCTGACACTTTCTTACGAGGTAGGGTAGCTCTTTGACAACTTCTCTTTTTCTCCCATGCAAATTGATTTCCATCATTTCTCTCTCTTCTGAAGCCAGTTTTGTGTGCATAGCTCTTCTGATGTTTAGAAATCTTGGATTTTCTTCTTATAAGTTGCCTTTTATGACATCCTTCATCATCCATTTCTTTAGATAGTATCTGTGGCTTCCCTACTATGAAAATAATAAAACTAGTTCATATCCTAATACAAGACCCATCCTGGCAGCTGAGCTGTGGCAGTGCAGGAAGAGAGCAGGGTCTCTGTACGGGGCACTACGGAGACCCTGTGCGTCCACAGAGCATGTTCCTATGGTGACTGCACAAGTGTTAACTCTGGCCTGAGCACTGGGACAGGAACTGCCAACACTCAGGCAGTAAACTTTGTCAGTAAATTATTATGAAGGAAAAGCAAACACATGCACGTGGCAGTCAAACATAGCAGAGAGTTAGAATTCTTTGAGGAGTTTAGAGTCTCTGGTTTTTAAAACTACTGTAACATTGTGAGGCAAATGGTCACAAGCTTAGAAATAGAAATCAAATATAAAAATCATTCGATTAGATAAAAAAGAACAATTTTTACATATGAGGCTTCTGCTCAACCAATTATTAACAAGGAAGACAATTTAAAAATTAATTTTCCTTATAATTAAAGATATAGCAATGAATATATAAACATGTATTTTGAATTGTACACAAATCATGAAGCCACTTTTGGTTTCTTAATTGACCCTCACAAATTATAGGAAATGTGAAAGAAAACAAGAACTGCAAATTATGAGCTGGTTCTGCCCACGTGTTTGGTCTATGGTACAACTAATGCAGGCAGGGGAGCATCAAAAGTTTTTAAATAAGAATTATCTTAGGGACTTCCCTGGTGATTCAGTGGCTAAGACTCTGTGCTCCCAATGCAGAGGCCCTGGGTTTGATCCCCGGTTGGGGAACTAGATCCTGCATGCCACAACTAAGAATTCCCATGCCAAAACAAAATCCCACATACCACAATGAAGATCAAAGATCCTGAGCACCAAAACTAAGACCCAGCAAAGCCAAATAAATATGTAGATAAATAAATAAATATTTTAAAAAAGAATGATCATGTTTAGATTTTGACAGAAGTGTTGGGGATGAATACTCATTATGTCTCTTGTCTGTTGGATGTAAGCTCTTTGAGGGCAGGGCTTGCCTCTCATTCATCATTGTACCTCCCATTGTACCTAGCACAACACCTGGTGCACATTCAGGCTACATGGGGCAATGGTTAGGAAGGAGGATCTGATGCCAGATATCCTGGCACCAAGACCTGTTCTGCCACCTCCTACCAAACTACAGAACTTCTCTTCACTTCAGTTTCTATATCTGTGGAATAAGGATAATGATGATGTCTACTTTGTAGAGTTTCCATGAGGATTAAATGAACTAATGCAGGTGAAGTAGTTAGTATCTGACATTTAGTATTAACTTAAATGTTAACTACTATCACTTAAAAAAAATTATTTATTTACTTGGCTGTTCCAGGTCTTAGTTGCAGTATGTGGGATCAGTATGTGGGATCCAGTTCCCCAACCAGGGATCAATCCCAGGCCCCCAGGCTTGGGAGTATGAGTCTTAGCCACTGGACCATTAAAGAAGTCCCAAATATTACCACTTTTAAGGAAAAATTTATTGGAAGAATTTTTAATCCTCTGTAAGCAAAAGAGAATGTTGGTGAAGTTTTCAGAGCCATTGAAGAAACAGAGTCCTGGTATTTAGACCAAGATAGCACCAACTTTGTGAATAAAACAATCATTTGTTACTTAGGCTCCCAAGAGGATTCAACCCTACCCAACTGTCTTTTTCCCATCTTACTCACAGGGTCACCTTCTACCCAGCCAAGTTTCCTAATGGAAGCTTATCTGGAACTGAAGACGAATAGTTTTTGCCTGTAAAAAGCAGAAAATCCAGTTCAAAAAACTTCAATGAGCTACTGCTTCACATTCATTATGATGGCTATTGTTTAAAACAACACAAAACAGATTTTTGGTGAGGATATGGAGAAACTAGAATCCTTGTGCATTGCTGATGGGAATGTAAAATGGTTTAGCTGCTATGGTCATTAGTATTGTGGTTCCTAAAAAAATTAAAAATAGAAACATCATATGATCCAGCAATTCCACTTAACGAATATCTACTCAAAAGTACTGAAAGCAGGCACGCAAATAGATATTTGTACACCCACATTCACAGCTATATTATTAAAATAACCCCAAAGTAGAAGCAACCCAAGTGCTCATTGACAGATGAATGGATAAGCAAAGTGTGGTATACACATACAATGGAATACTATTCAGCCATAGAATTTGTGCTACATGAAATAAGACAGATATTAATACTGTATGATTTTATTCATATGAGGTACTTCAGTTCAGTTCATTTCAGTCACTCAGCCATGTCCGATTCTTTGCAACGCTGTGGACTGCAGCACGCCAGGCCTCCCCGTCCATCACAAACTCCCGGAGTTTATTCAAACTCATGTCCATTGAGTTGGTGATGCCATCCAACCATCTCACCCTCTGTCGTCCCCTTCTCCTCCTGCCTTCAATCTTTCCCAGCATCAGGGTCTTTTCAAATGAGTCAGTTCTTCGCATCAGGTGGCCAAAGTATTGGAGTTTCAGCTTCAGCATCAGTCCTTCCAATGAATATTCAGGACTGATTTCCTTTAGGATGGACTGGTTGGATCTCCTTGCAGTCCAAGGGACTCTCAAGAGTCTTCTTCAACACCACAGTTCAAAAGCATCAATTCTTCAGCGATCAGCTTTCTTTATAGTCCAACTCTCACATCCATACGTGACCAATGGAAAAACCATAGCCTTGACTAGACGGACGTTTGTTAACAAAGTAATGTCTCTGCTTTTTAATATGCTGTCTAGGTTGGTCATAGTTTTTCTTCCAGGGAATAAGCATCTTTTAATTTCATGGCTGCAGTCACCATTTGCAGTGATTTTGGAGCCCCCCAAAATAAAGTCTGCCACTGTTTCCATTGTTTCCCCATCTATTTGCCATGAAGTGATGGGACCAGATGCCAAGATCTTAGTTTTCTGAATGTTAAGCTTTAAGCCAACTTTTTCACTCTCCTCTTTCACTTTCATCAGGAGGCTCTTTAGTTCTTCTTCGCTTTCTGCCATAAGGGTGGTGTCATCAGCATATCTGTTATTGATAGTTCTCCCAGCAATCTTGATTGGAGTAGTCAAATCCATAGAAACAGAAAGTAGAATGGTGATTGCCAGGAACTGGGGCTGGGTGGAAGAGTGAATAATTACTGTTGAATGAGTACAGAGTGTCAGTTTTGCAAGATGAGAAAAGATTGGATGGTAGTGATGGTTGCACAACAGTGTAAATATACTCGATGCCATTGAACTGTGTACTTTCAGTTCAGTTCAGTCGCTCAGTTGTGTCTAACTCTTTGCGACCCCATGAATCGCAGCACGCCAGGCCTCCTTGTCCATCACAAACTCCCGGAGTTTACTCAAACTCATGCCCATTGAGTCAGTGATGCCATCCAGCCGGTGATGCCATCCAGCCATCTCATCCTCTGTCATCCCCTTCTCCTCTTGCCCCCAATCCCGCCAAGCATCAGGGTCTTTTCCAATGACTCAACTCTTCACATGAGGTGGCCAAAGTATTGGAGTTTCAGCTTCAACATCAGTCCTTCCAATGAACACCCAGGACTGATCTCCTTCAGGATGGACTGGTTGGATCTCCTTGCAGTCCAAGGGACTCTCAAGAGTCTTCTTCAACACCACAGTTCAAAAGCATTAATTCTTCGGCTCTCAGCTTTCTTCACAGTCCAACTCTCACATCCATACATGACCACTGGAAAAACCATAGCCTTGACTAGACGGCCTTTGTTGGCAAAGTAATATCTCTGCTTTTTAATATGCTATCTAGGTTGGTCATAACTTTCCTTCCAAGGAGTAAGCATCTTTTAATTTCATGGCTGCAGTCACCATCTGCAGTGATTTTGGAGCCCCAGAAAATAAAGTCTGAGACTGTTTCCACTGTCTCCCCATCTATTTCCCATGAGGTGATGGGACCATTTGCCATGATCTTAGTTTTCTGAATGTTAAGCTTTAAGTCAACTTTTTCACTCTCCTCTTTCACTTTCATCAAGAGGCTTTTTAGTTCCTCTTCACTTTCTGCCATAAGGATGGTGTCATCTGCATATCTGTGGTTATTGATATTTCTCCTGGCAATCTTAATTCCAGCTTGTGCTTCTTCCAGCCTAGCGTTTCTTTTTTTTTTTCTTTTTTTTAGTGAAACAATATTTATTAATTCCATGAAGAGACAACTACACATTCAACCTCCATAATGGCCATGTTAATAAGTTTTAGGCATCTTGGGTTAGAATCCAAATTTGGCCACGGCTTCTTAAGAAAGACCTTGGACGGAAGCCTGCGAGGGAGAGTGGTGATCGCTGCCCCGTCCAGTTGTCCAGATGCCCAGCGCCAACGCCAGCCGCAGGAGTCAGGAGAAGCCGCGGGAGATCATGGACGCGGCGGAAGATTATGCAAAAGAAAGATATGGAGTATCTTCAATGATACAATCACAAGAAAAACCAGATCGAGTTTTGGTTCGAATTAGTGATTTGACAGTACAAAAAGCTGGTGAAGTTGTTTGGGTGCGTGCAAGGGTTCATACAAGCAGAGCTAAAGGAAAGCAGTGTTTCTTAGTCCTACGACAGCAGCAGTTTAATGTCCAGGCTCTTGTGGCGGTAGGAGACCATGCAAGCAAGCAGATGGTTAAATTTGCTGCCAACATCAACAAAGAGAGCATCGTCGATGTGGAAGGCATTGTGAGAAAAGTGAATCAGAAAATTGGAAGCTGTACACAACAAGATGTAGAGTTACATGTTCAAAAGATTTATGTGATCAGTTCAGCTGAACCCCGCCTGCCCCTGCAGCTGGACGATGCTGTTCGGCCTGAAGTAGAAGGAGAAGAGGAAGGAAGAGCTACTGTTAACCAGGATACGAGATTAGACAACAGAGTCATTGATCTTAGGACATCAACTAGTCAGGCAATCTTCCGTCTCCAGTCTGGCATCTGCCATCTTTTCCGAGAAACTTTAACTAACAAAGGTTTTGTGGAGATACAAACTCCTAAAATTATCTCAGCTGCCAGTGAAGGAGGAGCCAATGTATTTACTGTGTCATATTTTAAAAATAATGCATACCTGGCTCAGTCTCCACAGCTGTACAAGCAAATGTGTATTTGTGCTGATTTTGAGAAGGTTTTCTGTATTGGGCCAGTATTCAGAGCTGAAGACTCTAATACACACAGACATCTGACTGAATTTGTTGGCTTGGATATTGAAATGGCTTTTAATTACCATTACCATGAAGTTGTGGAAGAAATTGCCGACACTTTAGTGCAGATATTCAAAGGACTTCAGAAAAGGTTTCAAACTGAAATTCAGACGGTGAATAAACAATTCCCATGTGAGCCATTCAAATTTTTGGAGCCAACTTTAAGACTAGAATATTGTGAAGCATTGGCTATGCTTAGGGAAGCTGGAATTGAAATGGGAGATGAAGAAGATCTAAGTACACCCAATGAAAAACTGT
This sequence comes from Cervus elaphus, assembly GCF_910594005.1. Classification (NCBI taxonomy): domain Eukaryota; kingdom Metazoa; phylum Chordata; class Mammalia; order Artiodactyla; family Cervidae; genus Cervus; species Cervus elaphus. The sequence goes on from NC_057815.1 coordinate 56,593,516, forward strand.
TGGGTCGTTTGGTAAAGGAGAAGTATGATACCGATTTTTATATTCTTGATAAATATCCATTGGCTGTAAGACCTTTCTATACCATGCCTGACCCACGAAATCCTAAACAATCCAACTCTTATGATATGTTCATGAGAGGAGAAGAAATACTGTCAGGAGCTCAAAGAATACATGAGCCTCAGCTGCTAACAGAGAGAGCCTTACATCATGGAATTGATTTGGAGAAAATTAAGGCATACATTGATTCCTTCTGCTTTGGAGCCCCTCCTCATGCTGGTGGAGGCATTGGGTTGGAACGAGTGACCATGCTGTTTTTGGGCTTGCACAATGTTCGTCAAACCTCAATGTTTCCCCGTGATCCCAAAAGACTTACTCCTTAAAGAAAATGTTTTTTTATTCTTTCCAGTAACCTGCTATTAATCAGGCTGTACCTTAGGTACTTAAAATATGCAATAAAATAAATGTCTTATCCAAAGTGCCACAATTACTTTTGGACTAATTCAGTGTACGTTACTTTAAAAGAGAAGATTTTTATAACTTTGGACATGCTTCAGTAGGAAATGGTTAAACATTTTAATGAAAAATTCATATTATTATGTTAAAAGTTCATTTTGCATTACTAAAATAAATGTTAAACAACAATTTTAAACAGTTAAAAAAAAAAAAAAGAAAGACCTTGAAACACTGCACACCGATGTTCTTTTCAACAAATTTGTCTTCAGGACCAATTAACATGACGCTTTTTCAGTTTTAAGCTGTTCTATTTACAGTTTTCATTAATAAAGAATGATCTCAAAATGCTGGGACTGATTTAAGACTTAAAGTTTTGCTATATCAATCTTCACAAAATATTTCAAAACTGAAAAGGAAGAAAATGTTGTTATGTGCATGTATTTTTATATAATCAATCAGAATGCAGGTTTCTAAAATTCAGCCTAGCGTTTCTCATGATGTACTCTGCTTATAAGTTAAATAAGCAGGGTGACAATATACAGCTTTGACGTACTCCTTTTCCTATTTGGAACCAGTCTGTTGTTCCATGTCCAGTTCTAACTGTTGCTTCCTGACCTGCATATAGGTTTCTCAAGAGGCAGGTCAGGTGGTCTGGTATTCCCATCTCCTGAAGAATTTTCCACAGTTTATTGTGATCCACACAGTCAAGGGCTTTGGTGTAGTCAATAAAGCAGAAATAGATGTTTTTCTGGAACTCTCTTGCTTTTTTGATGATCCAGCAGATGTTGGCAATTTGATCTCTGGTTCCTCTGCCTTTTCTAAAACCAGCTTGAACATCTGGAAGTTCTCGGTTCATGTATTGCTGAAGCCTGGCTTGGAGACTTTTTAGCTATACTTTACTAGTGTGTGAGATGAGTGCAATTGTGCGGTAGTTTGAGCATTCTTTGGGATTGCCTTTCTTAGGGAGGGCAGAGAGGAGCTACTCCATGTTCAAGGTCAGGAGGGGCGGCCATGAGAAAACTGTGTACTTTTAAATGGTTCAACTTGTAAATGTTATGTTATATATTTTTTACAGTTTAAAAAATAAAGAATAACTTTAAAAACCAATTCAAACAATAAGGAAGGGGCTTACCTGGTGACTCCATCTGCCAATGTAGGAGACAGGGGTTTGATCCCTGATCCAGAGGATCCCACTTGCTGTGGAGAAACTAAGCCTGCATGCCACAACTACTGAGCCTGTGCTCTGGAGCCCGGGAGCCGCAACTACTGAGCCATATGCTGCAACTAAGGAGGCCAGAGTGCCCTAGAGCCCATGTTCTGCAAGAAGAGATGACACTGCAATGAGAAGCCTGTGCACCACAGCTGGAGAGTAGCCCTTCCTCTCCACAACTGGAGAAAGCCTGCACAGCAACAAAGACCCAGCACAGCCAAAAATAAATAAATTAAACTAAAACCAACAACAACAATAAGGAAGTGTACTGGCACACATGCCTGGAGATCCTGAGGTGGGGTGTGCCTGTGGGTTGGCGTCAAGGTTCCTCTTGATTTACCCTCTTTGGGTTGGTATCAAGATGGCTGCCACACTCTCATTCACCACACCCATATCATAGCAAGAAAAGAGGGCGCTTCCATTCCAGCCTTTCAAGCAAAGAGACTGAAATTGCTTCTGATTGGAACACTGTCATGTGTGTATCCTTGAACCAATGATTGTCACAGGGGGGATGGAATGAAAGTACTGATCTTCTTAAACCATCTCCTGAGCCTGAAGTTGGAGGTGGGGCAGCTTCCCTCCGTGGAACAGGGGCTGTCTGGGGCAGAGGAAAACATCTGTTGTGAAGGGCGAACGAGCAAATGGGGATGGGTCCAGATCAAACCTACTGGAAAGGTTTTTCAGAAGATGTGAAAGCCATCCATGGAGGAGAAATGACCGTGTGCGTGAGAGCTGATGAGTTTTCTTTTCTGCATTAGTTCTCAGGACCTGCTAACCTGCAGACTCTAGTACTTTCATCCGTATCTCATAGCTGTCTGGGGGACATCTCAGTAAACACCTTTCCCCTGGGGTATAGTATCATTTGTTCATCAAGATATTGCATTTTATTTATTGAGACCCACTTTGTGTCTTTTAGGCAAAGGGAAGAGTGTGAGCAAAAGAAAAGATACAAGAGGTAGGAAATGACAAACTCCTGATACAAGTAGTTCAGTGTCGCTGGAGCATAACTTGTGGGTAGGAGAGAAGTTGGAAAGGCAGAGGGTGTCAGGCAGACCACAAAGGTCTTTGGCTAGGCAGTTCTTGTTTTAACTTACTTTTTGAGGTAAAACACATACAATAAGGTGTATAAACTGTTGTAAGTGTAAGCCAGTGTCTCAGTGAATTTTTACTGTATGTATACATCCATTACCCAGATCAAGATCTAAAACATTTTTAGTGTTCCAGAAAGTTCCTTCATGCATCTTCCCAGTCAACACCCATTCCGAGAGGGAATTACTATCCTGGCCTCTATCACAATTCATTAGTTCTATCTGTTCTTAACCTTCATAGAAGTGGAATTGTACAATATATACCCTTCTGTATTTGGCTTCTTTCACTTAATATAAATAATCATGAGATGTCTCTGTGTCATTGAATGTGTTAGAGTTTGTTCATTTTATTGCCCTACAGTATTCCATTGAATGAATATCTCACAATTTGTTTATGCATCCTCTATTTGATGGAGATTTGAGTTATTTCTAGTTTTGTGCTAGTGTGAATACAGCATTATGAACATTCTTGTATGTGTTTTTTTTTTGTGTAAACACTCATTTCTCTTGGGTATGTACCTAACAGAATGTCATGTTTAGCTTGAGTAGATACTGCGCAAATGTTTTTTAGAGTGATTGAATCAAGGGAGTTTGGACTTTAGCCTGAGAGAGACTGGGATTGGTGTGACAAAATTTACATTTTACTCCCACAGCCACTGTGAAGATGCACTGAAGGTAAGATTCAAAACAGGGAGATCAATAAAGAGCCACAGAGTGGGAACAACAGACCAAGTGAGGGATGATGAGGTCCTGAGCTCTGGAAGCTTGCATGAAGGAAGAGGATGGTTTTGAGAGATGTTAAGAAGGTTGGGTTGACATGAGGGTTTGTATGTTGTACGTTGTGGGAAGAGAGAAAATGGACTCTGGTGTGACTGATAGGTCTCTGACCTAGTGTTGGCAGCATGATGGTGCCTTTCTATCAAGTGCTATCAAGAGGAAGCACTTGATAAGGAGCAGGTTTGAGGAAGAAGATGAACTCCATTTTGAACATCTTGAATCTGAGGGACCTGTGGGTGATCAAGGTATGGGCATCCAGTAGTCAGCTGGAGATAAATGCACAGAACCAAAGCTAAAGGGAGACTTCTATTATAGAAACAAGTGAATGAACGAACCATCGGGGAGAGGGTGTTGAAAGGGGATCTCAAAAAGATGACTGAGAAGGTAATTCCTGAGAGGCTGGAAAATCACGAGCTTGCCTGCTGCCATGAAAACCTAAGGGAGGGAGAATTTCCAAAAGGAGTTTCCAAAAACTGCTGAAGAGTCAAAAAAGTGGGCATTGAAAGGTGTCCAGTGAATGCAGAGTTCACCCCAGCCATATGCAGTTCAGGGGCACTCACAGTTTTTGCTTCCACAGTCTTAGTGCCAGAAGCCCAAACCAGTGAGACAAGGCTGGCTGGGTTCTCTCTCCCCTCCCGTCTGGTTCACAGCCTCTTAGCCTGAGGGAGATGAGAAGGAGGTACAGCCTTAGCCCACGGACAGTGTGGGGACCTCAGTGAGACAATGGAGGGCAGACAGCAGCTACCTCGGGGCCCACCAAGTCCCCCTTGATGTTGGAACACTGAAAACATTGACATTTGAGCACAAATTTCCCCTGAAGCCTTTCCCCTATGGAAATTCCCAGTTGAAAACCATACCGACTTTAATCTTAAGCGTCAGAAAGGTTGCCCAGGAATCTGGGAGCCGACCAGCTGAAAGAACGTTTGTATGGAAGTTCGGGCAAACAAAATAGGATTCACAACATTTTTGGAGATCTGTGCCAGTGGTAAACTTTTCCAGGAAACACGAGGGAAAACTGACTCTCTTAGGCAAAGAAGCACTGGGTCTTATAATTAATTTGTATTCTTACTGACATATAAACTTGGGGAAATGGTGAAGGGAAAGAACAGTGCGTCTTATTTCTTACCAGGCACAAGGACTGGAGGAGGCTCCCATAGAGTTTAACGGGCAGCTTTATGTATTTATATGCTTTGACTGGAGCTAACGAGGTCTGTGCCACACAATGGGCAGTTTCTAGTTGGATTTTCAAAGAAGATAACTTTGATCATTTCAGAAGCAATGAAGCCTGATGCAGCTGGAGAGAAAAAGAAGGCGGTAATTTATGGCTACCGTTAAGGACACAAAGACAAAGGCGGAGAGAATGTTTCACTAAGTGAAGATTTACAAATGTGTAAAAAACCACCCTTATGACTAGAAATAGCTGAGTGTCTCTCTCAGCACCAAACAAAAGGGAGTGGGAGGGATGGGGGAAAGATAGAAGAAGGGATGCAACCTGCTTGCATTAGCTGGGGATGAAAAGGTCAAAAGAAAAACAACCACAGAAAAGTTATTTTCTCAGATTCTCCAGCGGAGAGCAGCTCTAGAACTAGGAAGGAAGAGGTGAAGAGGCAGTCTCATCCTGGGAGTTGTGGGGATGGGCGGGGCAGAGGCAGTGGAGGAGAGGTGCTGAGCAGGGGAGACACGTTTTTGTGCCAGAGCTAGGTGGGGATTTTTGTGATGTTTATTTTTTTTCTGATTATCAAAGGAATGAATATATATATATACACACACAGAGAGAGACATACACATATGTATATATGCATATATTCACGGGAGAAAATTTAATAAATACAGAGAAGCTCAAAGAACATTGAAATCCCTGAGTATGGTGTTTTGTTGCATCTGGGAATTGCTGCTACCTTTGCTCCTGGAGCCATGCTGATGCTACTCATCATGAGCTCCCATCTCCTGTGCCTAGGACGGTGTGGGAGGGCCCTGTGCAGGTGTGTTCTCTTGTAAGGATGTCTTGCTTGGAGGGCCAGGTGACAAGCACTGCCTTGTACATGCAGCTGGTCAGAACTTATGTTTATTAGCTCAGGTGGTCGTATATACCACTTGTGTCCCTGTTGGGCTGTCTCTTGTACCTGGTGGCTCATCCTTGACCTTCTGGCCCCCCTTTCCCTTCACTTTAGGGAATACATTTAACCACTTTTCAATGAAATGAACATTTTCTGTTATGATTCTGGGCCCAGCATCGTGCCAGAGAGGGACAGTCTCAGCAAAGTGTGGAAGAGGGTGTGGCGGCGGGGAGTAGGCCACTGTCCTCCGAGGACTTTGGGCCAGGGGATCAGAGAAGTCCTGGGTTGGGCAGAACGGAGAAGGGTGTAGACAGAGTGCCTGCTGAGGTGAGCAGAGAAGCTAGGGTCCGACTCTCCAGTGAGCTCTTCTGAGGCTCCGAAGGACGCGGAATCACTTTCATTCCATCCACATTCCCCTCCTAAGCGGAGAGAAGGGCAAGTCCCGTAGGTGGCGTCGGGGTCTGGGGACTATAGGACTCTGAGCTACACAGGACACTTTCCGGGTGCCCCGTGTACCAATATTTCAGGCCAAAAGTGCTATTTGTCCTCACAAGAGGGACCGGGTCAAGTTGGAGGACACCGCGAACGGGCGGAGCGCGGCGGCGGTGCGGGAGCGGCGGGTTTGGGGCGGGGGGCCTGCGCGGGGAGCTCGGGGCCCGCCCCCGCCCCGCTGACAGCCGCCCTCCGGCCTCTGCGGCCGCGCCCCCTCCGCCGGACCGCGCGAGAGAGGGAGGGGGCCGGGAGGGGCGGCCAGGGGAGGACCGTGTGAAAATGAGGCCGGGGCTCGGGGGCCGGGCGGGGCCGGGCCGGGGGTGTCAGAGCGCGGCGGGCAGGGCGCCCGCACACACCTCCCGGAGCCGCCGCCGCGCTCGCCGCCCGCGCTCCCCTGCCTGTGCCCGCAGCCGCCGCGCCTGCCATGGGGGTCGCGGGCCGCGGCTGCCCTAGGGCTGCCCCGGCGCTGCTGCTGCCGCTGCTGCTGACGGCGGCCGTCCCGCCCGCCCGGGGCCGCGCCGCGGGGCCGCCGGAGGGTGAGTGTCCGGCCGCGGGGACGCACCTGGCACGCGGGGCGGGACGGGCGCCGGGAAGGGGCCGGGTCCCCTCGCGGAGGGGGCGCTCGGGACGAGCGGGTCGCGGCTCGGATGCGGGGCTCCGCGTGGCCCCTGCTCCCCTGGGGCCCTAGCCGCTAGACAGGCCGAGGCGCCGCCACCGCGCGGGTTAGAGGCCGGGGCCTGAGTGCGCGGCCGGGCCTGGGACCCGGGGCTGATGACAGTTCCCGCTCCGGTCCGCGTGGAGCGCCTGCTGGTCAGACTCGCGCGGGCGGAGCGCGGGGGAGCAGGGCTTGGGAGTCTCCTCTGCGGAGATGGGGAAACTGAGGGCTCCGGCCGCGGTCCAGGGTGAGGTCGGGGCTGGGAAGTTCTCCGATGGGCTTTGGGAATGTTTCTATCCGTGGAACAGCTGCTTTTGGAGAATCGGGGACCCCCGTTCTGCACGAACTGGCCTTGCAATACTTTCAAAATGTTTGTTTTTAGTTCACATGCTAGAGGGATATCAGCCAAGGAAATATTTCTGCCCAGGCGGGTTTCCAGGTTGAGAGGGTGGGCCGCGGGGAGGGGCTGCGGCTGGGGGCACCACTCCCGCTTTGCCTGGTTGGAGGGCTCAGAGCCCAGGGCGAGCTGTCCCCCCATATCGCAAACCCTGAGAAAGCTGACAGACCCTGCTCATTTTCTCAGATTATCTTTGCCACCTTGATCTTGCCTTCAGCAGGCCTTTACCATTGCCTGCTCATGTGCCAGGCACTGTGTGTGGCCTCAGGGACACAGACCCAATCTGTAATCAACCGTCTAGACAGGCAGGAAAGCGGTGACAATGTGATATGCAAGCACATCCTGGGGGGCATCTCACCTGCACTCTGGGGTCCTGGCACGCTTCCTAGGGGAGGTGGGTCTGAGCTGTGTAGAGAGGGCATCACAGTCAGAGCGAACAGTCTGTGCCTGGAAACAGGGGCCTGGAAATCATATGTCAATCCCGGGACTTCCAAGATGGTGAGATGTGAGGTGGTGTGGGCTGGTGGAAGATGATGCTAGAGAGGGACCAAGGCCAGGTCATCTAGGGAAACACCCTAGGAGTTGCTTTACTCTTTTGCAGACGTGGACGAGTGTGCCCAGGGGCTAGATGACTGCCACATCAATGCCCTGTGTGAGAACACACCCACCTCCTACAAGTGCGCCTGCAGGCCTGGCTACCAAGGGGAGGGCAGGCAGTGTGAGGGTAAGTGACCTGGTAACCAGTAGTGTGTGGGTCACTGGGGGAAGCCTTCCACCTCCTCAGTGCTTGTAGTGGCCACTTGTGTTGGTAAAAATGCTTCTATTCCCACCCTCCCACTCCAGCCCTGGGTCACATCACCCAGTCTCTGAAATGTATTTCAGATCCTTAAAAAACTGGGAACATCAGGTTTTCCCCAGAGCTCATCATACAGTTTCATCTGCCTGTGGCTCTGAAATGCCATTTTGTCTAGCTTCTGTCAAAGAAAAGTGGTGCTTTAGTAGTGTCTTTCGGTCCCACTCAGTTTGGGGGCAGAAAGTGAACAGCTGTGTTGATCAGCCATGCCTGCCGGAGCAGGGCTGATCCTTCACCTCCCAGGGGCAGCTTGTACTCTCACTCCAGAGTAGGAGTGCCCGAGTTCCGCCCTCCCCTGAGGCACTGGTGACTCCATCTTGTCCATGACTTCGGGCGGTTTGGTGTTGTGACCTGCCAAGCTTTAGAGCTGCACCAGGAGGCTGCCTCATTTGGAGCTGCAGGTTTGCCTCAGCCCTGGAAAAGTGTATATGGAGGGATGTTTTAAGCCCTTAGAGCGCCATACCTGGGAGCCTGAAGGCTGGACTCCACCATATTGTGTTCTGGGCCACTGGGGATTAGCTCGTGTCAGGTATTCTGAAGTTGGGAGCTGGCCGTAGAGTGGACTCTCGTAGGAGCAGGCTGCTCTGGGGAATGGAAGTTGTAGCATGTTGGAGCTGGCAGGGCTCTTCTGGGAGCTCTGAGCCAATCCTGTCTCTCATGTTACTGATGAGGACATGGGGAAGGGGATTGTGGGCATGCTCGCACAATTAGGCTGCAGGTGAAAGAATGTTAGATAAAACTCCAGCTCCGTTGCTGTTCTCACATCTCTCCTGTTCACTCAGCTCCTGGTATCCCTCTTTGGTTGAGTGTGAAATCCTATTATTTACAGTCTCTTTTGTGCATGAGGAACAAAACTCCCACTTCTCATATCAGCGATGTGCTCCTGGTCAGGTTCATAGCAAGTGGGGTTGGTGGACCATCCATAAACCCTTCCGTTTCTTCAAGCTTATCTTTTCCTGGAGATAGACGGCCATCTCTCTCTATCTGCCCTGCATCATGGGAGGCCAAAAGACTACCTCTCTCTGAAACATTTCTCTGTCAATTCCTCCATACTGCATCCTCACTGTATTAAATATTCTATGTATAGTACTGGAATTCACATATGTTCATATCCTGCTTGGGGATAAAAGTGTTCACTTTTTCATTGTGACTTTCAATCACTGTATGCTTTCTGGGGGTAGAAACCACGCCATGGTTTCTTTTGAATAAACTACATATTTAGTAAATGATATTGAATGACAAGTGGCAAGAGTTTGGTGATTCTTAGCTATTGAGTTTTGCTTATCACAATTGAAATTGATTACTAACAGTTTAGAGTGAAAAGTTTGCTATTTAGTTTAAAAGAATTAATGATTGGCATCGCTGCTCTTATACTTTTAAATTGGTTTTAAAAATAATTTGTGATTATTGTTATAAAAATCAATACAAAACAATACAAAAATGTGTGAAATAGAAAAGTAAAGATCCTCCTATTCCTTTATCCACAGGTAATCATTGTTAACAGGGAGCATGTATTCTTTGTACTGTCATTTTCAACCAGAACCCTAGAAGGATCTGATCTTTTGAATACTTGGAGTATTTATAAACCTAGCAAGTGAGGCTCTCCCTGTTTAGTTTGGATTTCTTGGCACGGGGATCCGTAAGTGGAAACTTTCTTCCAAGAAGGGAAAGGAAAGAAAATGAGGATTGCAAAGACTCAAAGATACAGATACTCAAGGATGTAACTCCTTTATGTGTACTTTCTGGCTTATTAGTTTTTAATCCTCTTAGGTCCCGTCTGTGGTGTCATTTGTGCTGTGATTATCACCAGTCACTTGGCCCTATTTAAGTTCAAGGATGGGAACTGGTTTGCTCAGAGTGAACAAAATTTTATCCTCTACAAATTTCTTCTGCCAAAATGTTGGAAAACTGAAAGTATGGGACCTGAGTATTTTTAAAATAATGTGATTCAGAGGTGACTTTAGGTGAAGGATGTTATATTCTAAATGATCTTTGCTTATGTCCCAGACTTTGGAGAGGGGATGTTTCAGTGGTCAGTATTCATTATAGGGTCCTTATTTCTCAGTTTAAGGAACTGAATCATCTAGGGGTGAATCTAGACTTGGCTTTTGTATTTTTTTTTTTTTTTACTTTTTATTTTGAAATAATTTTAGACTTCAGAAAATTTGCAAAAGTAGTGCAGAATTCTTTACATATGTCTACTACTTATTTTACCCTAATGTTAGCAACTTATATAACTGCAGTAGAGTATTAAAACCAGGAAATTAACATTGGCACAGTATTATTAACTATATAGACTAGCTCAAATGTCACCAGTTTTTTCCTAATGTTCTATTTTTTTCCCTTCCGGAATCCAGCTCAAAGTCCCACAGTACATTTAACTTGTCTCCTTGTCTCCTGCAGTCTGTGACAGTTCCTCAGTCTTTCCTGGTCTTTCTTGACAGTGACTTGTAGATGAGTGCTGTTTGGTTCTTTTGTTGGTGTTATGTTTCCACATGATACAAAGTGATATAGTAGGAACAGACACGATAAGAGAATGTCCTGTGTTTTCTCGTTCTGCATTTGTAATAATACAAAAGTGAAACTTTTGGCGAGGCTACTACAGAACAATTTTTGTGTGCTTTTCATTGCATCACATCTGGGGTACACGATGTCAACATGTCCCACTACAGGTGATGTTAATCTTGATCACTGGTTAAAATGATATATTCTGTGTTTTCCACTTCAGAGTTACTTTTTTTTCCGTTTCAGCAGAGCTATATCTTGGAGCAGATACTTTCGGCCTATGCGAATGTCCTGTTTGTTCTCAAATTTTGTCCACTGATATTAGCATCTAACTGTGGATCTTGCCTGCATCAGTTGTTACTGTGAAGTGTGCCTCTTGGTAGTTTTGTATTTCTCTTGTTCCTTGCACATCTATTAATAGGGCTTCTCTAAGGAAGCTCTGTCCTCATTTCCCGTTTATTTATGCGTTGATTTATGTGTTTATGTATGTTATGCCAGTATGGACTCCCAGGTATTTATTTAATTATATAGTTATTTATTTTTGGCTCAAGTTGTTCCAGCTTTAGACATCGGGAGCTCCTTCACATGGTCCCCTGTGTCCTGTTGTCATGCCCCCATCCTTTTTTGAGAAACTCCTAATTTTCTGATACCACAAAATGCTCCAGCCTCAACCTGTATTTTCCCCTCCCTAGCCCTGGAAGCAACCACTTCTTCAAGGAGCCCTGGTTTTCCTTTTATTGGGAAATGGTGTATGGAAACCAAGATTTGGATGCTTGATATTTTCATTGTTACTGGGATGTCATTCCTCCTAGGCCCTCTCAGTGGACAGAGCTAGGAAATATATGTATGTATACTAACCCGCACATACACACTTATCTATTTTTATTCCTTTTATCTATGCATTTCTCTATATATTTAAAAACAGTGAGTTACACTGATACTTCAGATTCCAAAGCAGTATCACAGGATTATTCTAACCTCCCTCTTGGCTTATTTATAACTTCTTTCTCTAACAGTAAGAAGCCTGGCTCTCATTATTTGCAATATATGTATGTTTGTTCAATCCCAGTATACACATAAAGTATATACAGAATTGCTACTCCATAATCCTGTGGGTAAAACAGATTTAATAATTAGGGTATGGTATTTATATACAACTGTTTTTGTTTTCAACCTTACAATATCCAATCAAGTCATTATTTTTTGAATTTACTTAGGCTAGTACTTTTCTTCCCCATCCCCTTCAGTGTGGTTGCGTTATTCATTTATAGTACATTTGGATTCATTTGTTTCTCTCTGTATTCCATTTTTTATCTTCCCTCAGTCCCCACTTCTGCTTCCTGCTTGATGTGTGTGTATGTAAAACATCACCATGGTTCTGAGTCAAAGTTGTACAAAAACCAGAGAACTGTTACTCCCTCATCCTATTCCTATCCTGCTTGCATTCCTCATTTCCACCCCATTTCCCACAAGCCATGGGTCACCAATCTCTGTTCTTTCTGGTTTCTCCTTCCTATGTTTCTTTTGTACAAATAAGCAGCTGAATATGTATTTTCTTTTTAACTACTTCACTGAGTTATAATTTACATAGCATAAAATTCACCAATTCTAAGTAATGTACAAATCAGTGATTTTGAGTAAATTAGTTGAATTGTACAATCACCACGTTAATAGCCTTCAAACATTTTCCTTGTCTCTGTTTCAGCCCCAGTTCCAGGCAACCACTAACCTATTTTCCTGTTTCTGTAGTTTTGCCTTTGTGACCATTTCATCTAAATGGAATTATATAATACATGGTCTTTTGTGTTTGGCCTCTTTTGCTTAGCATAATGTTTTTGAGGTTCATCCATATTGTATCCTGTAATGATATTTCATTCCTTCTTATTGTTAACTAGTATCTCATGGACTTTTGGGTTGTTTCAACTTTTGGACTCTTATAAATAAATGTGTTGCTGTGAATATTCACCTGCAAGTCTTTACGTAAACGTGATTTGACATTTCTCTTGGATATATATCTAGGAGTAGAATCTTTGGATTATGTGGTAAATTTGTGTTTAATCTTTTAAGAAACTGCCAAGGAACTTTCCAAAGTGACTTATTACTATTATTATGCCATCTTATTACCATCAGCAATGTATGAGGATTCCCATTTCTCTGCAACCTTGCCAACATTTGACATTGTCTTTCTTTTTAAAAATTCATTATTGATTTTTGGCTGTGCTGGGTCTTCTTTGCTTTGAGTGGGCTTTCTCTATTTGCGGAGAGTAGGGGCTCCTTTCTCGTTTCGGTGCGTGGGCTTCTTGTTGTGGTTGACTTCTCTTGTTGCTCAGCAGAGGCTGTAGGCGCACAGGCTTCCTTAATTGCAGAACAGGGGCTCAGTAGTTGTAGCACATGGGCTTAGTTGCCCTATGTCATGTGGGATATTCCCAAACCAGGGGTCAAACCCATGTCCCTACATTGGCAGGCAGGTTCTTATCCACTATACCACCAGAGAAGTCCCTGTCTGTCTTTTTTTATTATAACTGTCTAGGGAGTGTGGAATGGTATCTCGTGATTATAATTTGAATTTCTCAAATAACTAACGATGTACTTTTTTTTATGTGCTTATTGTGTTGGAGTAGAGTGTTAGTCACTCAGTAGTGTCCAACTCTTTGTGACCCCATGGATTGTAGCCCACCAGACTCTTCTGTCCATGGATTTCTCTAAGCAAGAAGACTGGAGTGGGTTTCCGTTTCCTTCTCCAGTGGATCTTCCCAACCCAGGGATCAAAGCTAGGTCTCCTGCATTGCAGGCAGATTCTTTGTCATCTGAGCCAGTGTATTGTCTTTGGTAAAATGTCTATTCAGATCTCTTGCCCATTCTAAAATTGGGTTGTTTGTCTTACTGAATTATAAGAGTCTTTTATGAGGTATGTGATTTGCAAATATTATCTATCAATTTGTGGCTTCTCTTCATTTTCTTAATGATATCTTTTGCAATGTAAAAGTTTAAAATTTCCACAAAGTCCAATTTATTAATTTTTAAATTTATGGATTTTGTGTTTTGTGTTATATATGATGTTGTATCTAAAAAAATCTTTACCTAACCGAAGTTCTCAAAGATTTTCCCATAAAACCTTTATATTTTTTCTCTTTAAAGTTTTCTAGTTCTAGCTCTTACATTTAGGTCTCTGATGCATTTTGTGACTTTTGTGTATGATATGAGATAAGGGCCTAAATGAATCTTTTTTTATATGGATATCCAGTTGTCTCAGCACCATTTCTTAAAAAGACTATCATTTCTCCCAATAAATTGCCTTAGCATTTTTGTCTAAAATCAAGTGACCATAAATACAAGGTTTATTTCTGGACTCTTGATTCTGTTCTAGTGATCTGTTTGCCTGCCTCTATGCCAGTACCACACACTGTCTTGATAACTGTAGCTTTATAGTAAGTGAAAATCCTCCAAATATGTTTTCGTTTTTCAAAATTGTTTTAACTCTTGAGTCTTTTGCATTTCCATGTAAATTTTAAAGTAAGCTAATTTAAAAAAAAAAAAAAGCACATTGGAATTTTATGTGTATTTATATCTCCTTATTTTTTACATGAACATATGACAAATAATCTTATGCATTTTGATTTTTTTTACCTATTAGTATATTCTAAAAATCACTCCAAATCAGTTTGTAGAGATTTTTCCCATTGTTTCTTTTTAACAGCTGCATAGTATTCCACCAAGTAAACGTACCTTAATTCTTCAACTACTTGTTATGGACATTTAGGTTTTTCCCAGTATTTTGTAATTACAAATTCTGCAGTGAATAACCTTATGTATATTAATTTTACTGTTGTTGGAGATTCCTAGAGGTGGGATGGCTGATTAAAAGGTAAATATATATTTCTCCACACTAAAGCAATAGTGCCTATGTGGCTTACTTCTGTTTTGCTCCTCAGATATTGATGAATGTGGAAATGAGCTCAATGGAGGCTGTGTCCATGACTGTCTGAATATTCCTGGCAATTATCGCTGCATTTGTTTCGATGGCTTCATGTTGGCTCATGATGGTCATAATTGTCTCGGTAAGAAAAACGGGTAGAGATGGTAATTATCATTTACCTCCTCTCTAGCACCCCCACCCCTGTCTTTTCTTTGACAAAAACATATTCATTAAAAGAAAACTGGGATCAGAAACTTGTGTTTTCTGGCTCCCCAGAAATCATACTCCCTAATAGAAAACCAGGGTAAGTATTTTAGTTTTTATGTGGTCACTCGTAATATAAACCCTCCATTGTCCAAGGAGGTGGTGGATATTGTCATTAGTACTTACTGACTTTCTGGCATTGACTTGTTACTTTTAAGATCTTTAGTCTTGTGTTAAAAGGGTCTTGACTTAAAGCTATTTCTTTAATCCTGTAAATATCTCTATTCCAGAATCAAGTAAAACTATTTGTCGTAAATATTCCACATGTGTGCTTGGATCTCAGCCAGATAGACTCCCCTCTTTTTTCTTAAAAGAGAGAGAAATTCAAACAGAAACCTTCCATTAACATCCTCCTAGTACCCCACAAACCAAAAACATCTGTTAGAGTTTCAGTCTCTGAGTTAGGAACTGCAAAGAGCATTGTTTACATTGGTTCCTTATGCTAGGAATAAAACAGAATTTAAAAATAGCAAGCAGTTGGATAGGGCTGAATGTTGGATGGTCTTAGAAGATGTGGCACACCTGGAAGGCAAGTGTTTATGGCCTATTTGCACTTGAAGGCTGATGTTAGCAGTGATACAGAAGGACATCATGGGACTCAGAGGACATCAGATTCCTTTGGCATCAGTCCTTCGTGTGGTTGACCCACTGATGTCCATTTGGCTAACCCAAGAGAAGCTTGAGCCAGGCCCCACCTCTGCAGGGACAGCTAATTCAGATGCTCCCTTGCTGTGCAGTGGAAATGGCCACTTGATCAAATGCTTTGAGTTGAGCATGGTGGTGGTGGTGACTTAGTCAACTAAGTTAAGTCCGACTCTTGCGATCCCATGATCCCGTGGATTGTAGCCTGCCAGGCTCCTCTGTCCATGGGATTTCCCAGGCAAGTATGCTGGAGTGAGTTGCCATTTCCTTCTCTAGGGGATCTTCCCAATCTAGGGATCAAACCGGTGTCTGTCTCCTGCATTACAGGCAGTCTACTGTATTGCAGGCAGTTTCTTTACTGACTAAGCCACTGGGGAAGCCATAAAAGTCACTAAGTGAGTATAGGCTGAACTTACATTTTGAGTGTTGGGGGAAGGAGAGTATTTGGGACTCAGGCCTGATATAACCTTTGTCATGTCACCTGGAGCCCCATCCTGATGTTGACTCATTCCCTTCCTGCCTGTGTGTGATATGAGAGGTCCAGCACTGGTTAGATCACTTGGCCTTCCAAGCCTGCAGCTCTCAGGAAGAAGAGATTGAGGGCTGGGAGTCACTAACCCCTCTGCAACTTTCTAGGTCATCAGCACCACAAAAGGACACATTAGAGACACAATCCTGAGAGCAGCAATAAATTGAGATTAATTAAAAACTAAAAAAAAAAGAAAGAAAGAAATTATATTTAGCGTGTAATTTACAGTATGTTTAAAAAAAAAAACATTTTCTGGGGGAAATCACTTATTTCCCTTTGATTAGCCAATGGCATGTTGAGGATCTGTAGTTGATGGAAGACCCATTGATCACAGTTGTGCCCAAACTCACAGCCTGGGGGAAGTGTGAACTTCTAAAGAACAACACGCAGAACCACCCAGGAGTTAAGGACTAAGGACCTTGGGTGGGGTCATTTGGAGTAAAAGCCTGCTCAGAAATCCCGAGGCCCCAAGTCCTTCCTTGCCTGGCTGCTAACTCAGATATTTCAGCAGACTGTTTCCATTTCCCCCTCTCTGGGGTCTCTTTCTGGGTTTGGTAGCAAGAGTCTGCCTTGCAGAAAGGCCCTGAGCATCCTGAGTACCTCTGAAGGGGCTCACGATTCTATGAAAAGGAAGGCGAGAGGAAGTACAGTGATACGTGAAGAGTGGGGCCAGCACACAGAGAAACCTCTCTGCCATCTGGACTCAAAAGAGCAGAAGCATTTTGTGACGGGAAAGGAGCTCAGTATCAAAATTTAGGAGTGGCAGTTTTCTGTGTTCTCTTGGATAGCCCCTACCTCTCCTCAGCCCTTGACCTTACACCAGCTGCCAATATATGAGCCAGGATATGCAGAGGACAAACAG
The DNA here is from genome assembly GCF_910594005.1 of Cervus elaphus. Classification (NCBI taxonomy): domain Eukaryota; kingdom Metazoa; phylum Chordata; class Mammalia; order Artiodactyla; family Cervidae; genus Cervus; species Cervus elaphus. The sequence continues at coordinate 56,610,216 of NC_057815.1, forward strand.
CACTGAGTTCTGGCTCTCTACCCAGATTGCTCCAGGATCTTGGGTGCCTGTGAGCCTGAAAAACAAAATGTAGCTCTTCCAGACAGCTCACCCCACCTGAATTCCATTTCTGTTTATTGAATATCTGAGAGCACGGAATAGCTACTAGGTCTTGTAGCCTATTAGCATCACTTGAGAAGTTTAAAATGACACCAGGTCTCATCCAAGGCTAGTTAGACTAGGGTGGTCCAGATGTCAGCGTTCTAACCTGCGGCCAGGTTGTGAAACACTGTTTTATGCTCTGCAGAAACTCACCAGCCTAGTGTGCACGTGAACGTTTGTCTTAATTCATTCCCTGATAGCTCAGTTGGTAAAGAATCCAACTGCAGTGCGGCAGACCTAGGTTTGATTCCTGGGCTGGGAAGATGCCCTGGAGAAGGGAAAGGCTACCTACTCCAGTGTTCTTGGGCTTCCTTTGTGGCTCAGCTGGCAAAGAATCCACCTGCAATGTGGGAGACCTGGGTTCGATCCCTGGGTTGGGAAGATGCCCTGGAGAAGGGAAAGACTACCTACTCTAGTATTCTGGCCTGAAGAATTCCATGGACTGTATAGTCCATGGGGTTGTGTAGAGTTGGACACGACTGAGCAACTTTCACTTTAATCTGAGTGTATCACCCAACTTGATACTTTCTGATTGCTTTGGAGAAAAGGAATAGTGGGTGAAGCATGGGGTAGGGTGGGGCAACTCAGAGCCGGGCCAGATGCTGGTGTCCAGAGAGGCAGATTGCTCCTGCTCACCCCGGTCCTCTCGGCAGGAACAGCCAGGCCAGGTGTGTCCCAGCGTCTCTCACCCTCTGGAATGTGCTCCCTTAACCCTTTGGCACGGAGAAGGGCAAGTTTGTTAGGCTTCAGGGGATGGCTGGAGTCCCATCAGTTTAGTAAGGCATCTGCTAGGTAGTGTGGGAGGACGGATGACTGTAAGATCTGAAGCTTGAAACCAGATAACAGATATTTAAATGTGAATGTTCTTGTTACAGATGCCCTCAGGAGCTAGTGATAGGCACATGGGAAATGAGGGCCGGAGAAAATAAATAGCTTTTTACATTAGCGTTCTCCTCGAGCCTCTATCAGATCTGAGATTTTTCTGGAAGTTTCCTCTTCTTTAGCTCTGATGATGCTATGCTCTTCTTGTTTGTTCATGCATTGAAGAGTTAATATGTGCCTGCAGGTTACAGGGCTATGCTAAATATACTTTTAAAAAAATCTGTCTTCAAGGAGTTTGCAATCTAGTGGAGATGGATAAATAAACAACTTTGAGGAGTCAAAAGGTACAAATAAAAAAAAAAGGTTTTGAGAATGCATAGCTGTAAGTGTATTGATGGAGCTGTGTACAGGAGTGTGTGTGACTCAGTGGAAGAAAGGTCCTCTAACCTTGCCCTGGGGCCACAGCACTGGGGCAAGGCTCCCTCCCTCACTGCTGATGGCTTCTTTATTGGGGCTCCTGCTCTCTCATCCTGCTACCCTCAGTGTTCTCCAGATTCTTCCTCTGGCCATCTCCTCTCTCTCCTTCCCTTTTTCCCTGCCTACACTCCTGTGTTTGACTTTCTCAGCTGCCTCCAGCATTTTATCAGGACACCACAAGTAAGTGGTTTTCAGAGCTGTCTTCACACCAGGCTCAGGTTTCCCGCAGTCTACTGGATCTAGCCCTGGATGTCAGCATCTCACATGTATCACCTCCCTGCCCTGCTAGGGACCAACCAATCTCCACCCCCAGTTCTTCCTCATGTTTCTCAGCCACTTCACCCTATGTCCACATGACACCTTGTCCACAATTCTCTTTTATTTCTTCCATCCTAGGCATCCCCTCTGTTTTCCCCTTCTCCTCCTGCCCTTAATCTTTCCCAGCATCAGGGTCTTTTCCAGTGAGTTGACTCTTCGCATCAGACAGCTAAAGTATTGGAGCTTCAGCATCAGTCCTTACAATGAATATTCAGGGTTGATTTCCTTTAGGCCACCAACTCAGTGGGCATGAGTTTGAGCAAACTCCAGCAGGTAGTGAAGGACAGGGAAGCCTGACGTGCTGCAGTCCATGGGGTCACAGAGTCGGACACAACTGAGTGACTGAACAGCAACAGGCATCCCCACTGCCAGGGCCCAGGTCAGGTCCCCTCTGGCACCAGCCATGGCTATTTCAGGCACATGGTTGAAGCTGGACTCCCAGGTTTCAATTCTTCCCTTCCCTGTGTCCTTCCCCCAGTGCTGTCTTAGCCTTCCCAACATGAGGGGCTGACCGTTGTCACCCCAGCTCCTGTGATTTCCAATTGCCTCTCTGATGAAGTAGGAACTTCTTCGCCTGGTATTTAAGGTCCTCTGCAGTGTGACCCCAATTTTTTTCCCAGTTCTGTCTCCTGTAACTTCCCTACCTGTACCATGCTTCAGTCAAATTGAATGACCCACAGTTATTTGAACATACTCCATGTCCCCCAGCCTTCCTGCTACACGCACGCCCTTTCTTCTGCCTCCAGTCCCTTCTCCTGATTTCTCATTGAAGAAAGACTGCAAGGCTTATGCCTTCATCAGCTTTTCCAAAGAACCCATCCTGATACCCACAGCCAGATGTGACCTCCGTCCTCTGTACCACCGTTTACCCTACCTCACCATTACTAGTACAGTGTCTCTTTCCCTTTGCTGAAGGGGATGCTCCTCGAGCCAGGGAATTGCATCTTACTCATCTGTGTTTTATTGTCTCCTCTAGCACTGAGCTTTGGAAAGAGAAGGTAAATACTTACTGGACTGATTACCTTGTGTTCAGGTGGAGGGCCTATTTAAGGGAGCCACAGACCTGTGAGGGCTGGGGTTAATTACCTGCAGTCCCACTGGCTTCAATTCTGAGAGCTTCTGTGACATGAGGTCCTGAAGAGGGACCTCGTCTCTGCTTAGCAGGAGCCCCTGAGCTGCTGGGCAGTGGGGTGGGGAGTAGGGTGGGGGCTGGGAGTGTGCTGGGGAGGGGGTGTGTGTGAAGCAGCCCCACAGGCAAAGGCTCAGCCTTCTCCCCCTGCAGACGTGGACGAGTGCCTGGAGAACAATGGTGGCTGCCAGCACACCTGCGTCAACGTCATGGGGAGCTACGAGTGCCGCTGCAAGGAGGGCTTTTTCCTGAGTGACAACCAGCACACGTGCATTCACCGCTCAGAAGGTATCCCTGCTCGGCTGGGGGGAGGCGGGGAGAGGGGCAGGGTCACATCTGAGAGTCCCCCTACCCCCCAAGTGACTCTAGAGGAAAGCACACCATGCATAAAGTCTGGAGGCCTGAGGGTGAGTGGGCAGGGTATTTCAGCTTCACCTTCCTCACCTGGCAAAATGAGGGAGTTGGTCTGGGTGAGTTCCGAGGTCTCTTCAGGCTCTCACAGTTGCTGATTCTAATCTCTAAATAGAGCACATTTCAAGCATGACGATGTCTTAGGAGAAATGATGATCTGCCAAGTTTTTGAAAAAAGTGCTGCAAATCACAGCACCAAGTGTGAGCCTGCTCTTAGTGAGGAGGGAGGGAGGGGGCTGGAGCCTTCCTGTGGAGACTCAGTGAACTGCCCTGTTTTCAGCAAGAGTGGGCCTTCCCTGTATTTTCTATTTTTGGACTCTGACCTCTGGGATTCCAGGGGGCAGGTGGACCCCTTCCCCAGACTGCGGGGGGTTCTATTTTAGGGTTTCCTTCACCCATATTGCAGTTCACCATTTTGCCATAAATTTGCAGAAAACTCCTCTCCTCTGATGGCTTTCGTTCTCTCTGCTTTGTGTTTATACCTATTTTATTTTTCTGTTAGTTCAGTGGATTCTCAGGAGGGAGAGGCGTTAAGTTCTTGTGGCCAATCAACCATTTTTAACTCAGTGATGTGCTTTTAATTCTTCCGTGCTCTTTCTTAAGCCAAAGAACCACACTCTGATGGCGGTATGTCTCCCATGGTTGCCCGTGCCTGTTTCTAAGGGAAGTAAGTGCCCCAAACACTAGACTGTTAACTCCTTTGTGCTGCTTGTTCAGCCTCATAAGTTAAAATGAAGTGATTTTCAGTTTTTCTACTATTTAATCACAGGATTTATAGATTTATTATTTTAATTGTGGTGGTTTTAGTGATTTTTCAAGGGCTTCTTTGTGGAAGATGATTTTTGCCTCTTTTTCTAAGAATGATGGCTCCTTCCTTAGCCCTCCCCAGCAGGCCTGTTTGGGTGTTAAGAAGAGGAGTCAGAGAAACGAGGAATCGGATGCTCTTATCCCCCAGCCTGCTTACTGTCAGAGTGTGAGCTGGTTACTCATAACGCGTGGCTCTAATCAGGTGATCTCTTAGCTCCTGCAGGTGTGGCCCTTGACTGAGTAGCAGGTTTGATTTTCATTTTCCTGAGGGGTTCTCTGGACTCTTCCATGAGCTGTGCCTCTGGTCTGAGGCTGAATTAAGATGCCAGCAGCACGAGAATGATGCTGATCTCAGGGCCCCTCCCCTCTGGCTGCTCAAAGCTGCTTCCTGGAAAGTCCCTCTGGCTTCCTCTTCAGGTGGCGGGGAGGTAGAGCTCGTGGTCCTGTAGGCAGAGCTGTGCTTGAACACCCCCAGGATGCGTCCCACCTCTCGTGAAGCCACTGGCAGTGATTAAGACCTTCTCTTACCCTCGCTCCTCCAAAGTGATTCAGCCCCTTCTCCTGTCCCCAAGTCCCCCAGACTGATTACAGACACAGGCTCCTCAGACTGCAAGACCATAAGAGCAGTTCCTTTCCACAATCTGTGTTTTCTAAATTCTTTACGATTCAGACATTCTTAGAACCCCTGAAGAGTATTTAAAATGAGCATATTTGTTTGGGGCTAAAACCCAAGTCCAAGTATTGGGGTTGTGGTCTGGAAGCACTCTGTGATTTTCTGTTGTGTTTTAACCTGGATGCTGGGTGAATTTGCGGTGGCGTGAGCCCACAGATTAGAGCCGCTTGCAGCTGCCCACTTCCATTGTAGGGTTTTAACTCTCCAAATAGAGCCAGCCCTAAACAGTATTCCTCTAGGATGCCCTCCTTGAAGTGCACGTTAAACTCTTAGAATCTATATTAAAATAGACTTTAAAACCCACAGCTGATCCTTTAAAAATGGTTGAAAGAAGATAAACACTGCAAGCTAGTATTTTCTAGAGTCACCGATGTTGTTATTAATAATTATATACTAAATGTTCTTTAATATAAGGGATCATACTAGTTAATTCCAAGAGAAACTCAAGCTATTTGTGTTTTTTTTTTCATCCTTAGAGACCCCAAAGTTCTGAAAAAGAGACTGTGTGTTTTCACCCATGTAATGGGGGTAGGCTGGAGAGAGACACACGGCCCCAGCCTGCCTTTGTCCCTATTCATGGGTGCTCAGGCTCTCAAAATGAGCATTTCTCTTTTGTTTTGTCTGCTTTGAGAATATTTCTAGATGTTTGCACCGCTGCCTTTTTAGAGTAGTGGGCAAGGTGGCAGGTTAGTGAGTAAGGGGCTGTGCTGTTAGCAGGGTCTGTTTCTTCCTTTTCTTGCCCTATTTGCAGGGATTATTTTTATTCAGTTCCCAATAATATACTTCAATGATACCCTGGGCCAGGGGTCTCCCAGAATGGGATATTTCTCAGGTTTCTGAGCTGTTGTCTTCCTGGTGAACTAACAGTCCTAAACATAACTGTCCAGGCAGTTTCTGGGACAGCCAGGATGCTAGCTGGCTTCCCCAGTTTGGACCAGTCCATCTGCCTACCCTAGCAGTGGCCTTGTTTTGAGTCAGGGTACTCTGAAAAGCTTCGGGGGCCCCTCTTAAAAAGCCCTTAGCATTTCCAGAGTCATTTAAACTTTCAGTGTCTTCTGGTAACTTTAGGTCTTGCTTGATATGATGTGACATCAGGGGGCAGCTTCTTTGTGCATCCCCATGTTATCTGGTGCACAGTCAGTTCTTACAAAATATTTCTTGTGCAAATGAATTGCTCTGAGAAGCAGTAAAGGTCACTTTGCAAACAGCTTAACAGACTTGTAAACAGAATGAAAAAGAAAAAGAAGAAGCAGCAGCTGATTTGTATGGGAGTGTACTTTGGGGTGCTTCCCCCTACTCCCAACCCTGGGAACCATCTTATGCAGCCCAGCATCAGAAATATCGGGAAGCAGCCAGCATGAGATGTGGAGGATAGTCTCCCGTAGGGAAGGAAAATGATGTTTCTACTGCTGCCTTTTCTTGGGCACTGTTACGTTTAGCCCTAGATGCTCCTGGAGCCTGTTATTGTAAATGCCCTGCTGATCCAAGAACAACTGTAATGCTGGCTGGGCCTTCTTAGGAGGACAGGACGCTTCCTGGAGGCATTTCCCACCTCCTGTGCCATGTTAGTACTGGGAGCAAATACTGTCTTCAGAAATCACCAGCCCAAGCCAAGAGAGAGCTCCCCTCCGACCCAGTGCGAGCCTCTTTCTGTGTTAATTGACAGCAGCCCTTGGCACGGGTGAATGGATCCCAACCACCTCCAGCAGATTGAGTGCTGGAGCTCAAACAGCTCGTAACTGTCAGATAAAAAACAAGAAGGTTTTAAGAGAATGTGGGATGTATTAGCTGTTGCCCTCTCTTTTGGAATAGAAATGACATCTGTTTGTATTAAAACAATCATTCCCGTTAAGCATAGATCCATGGGTCCCATGGTGAGAATTGGAGAGAAATGACTTTTGACTTCATTAGAACCAACTGGCTAAGGTTTTAGGGGCACAATACAGAGCAGTATTGGATCCTGGAGAAGTCGAATGAAAGCTTTTTGTACTCATGTTAAAAGAGTGCCACTTCCAGTATTAGAAACTGTCTTGTCAGTAGAGAATCAATGAGAACAAAATCCCTACTTTTAAAAATGTTTTAGAGTTACATTGCACAAATGCAAAAAAGCATCATATGAATACATACCTATTTAGTGCAGTTCAGTCCTCAGTCGTGTCCAACTCTTTGCAACCCAGTGGACTGCAGCACTCCAGGCTTCCCTGGCCATCATGAACTCCTGGAGCTTGCTCAAACTGATGTCCATCTAGTCGGTGATGCTACCCAACCATCTCATCCTCTGTTGTCCCCTTCTGCTCCTGCCTTCAATCTTTCCCAGCATCAGGGTCTTTTCTAGTGAGTCAGTTCTTTGCATCAGGTGGCCAAAGTGTTGGAGCTTCAGCTTCAGCATCAGTCCTTCCAATGAATATTCAGGAATGATTTCCTTTAGGGTTGACTGGTTGCATCTCCTTGCAGTCCAAGGGACTCTCAAGAGTCTTCTCCAACATCACAGTTCAAAACCATCAATTCTTCAGTGCTCAGCTTTCTTTATGGTCCAATTCCCACATCCATACATGACTACTGAAAAAACCATAGCTTTGGCTATATGGACCTTTGTCGATAAATTAATGTCTCTGCTTTTTAATATGCTGTCTAAGTTGGTCATAGCTTTTCTTCCAAGGAGAAAGCATCTTTTAATTTCATGGCTGTGGTTACCATCTGCAGTGATTTTGGGGCCCAAGAAAATAAAGTCTCTCACTGAACCCCATGAACAGTATGAACAGGCAAAAAAGATATGACATACCTATTAATGTTGAGCAAACCAGGGAGAGGTTTTGAGAATACTCTTGGGTATGATAACAGTTCCTGCAGAGTGCTAAGAGGTCGCAGGATCCTAAAGAATTGGTATTGAGAAGAGGCATGATGCTGGCAAACCACACAGATGTCTACTTTTCTGCGACCCCATCAATTAGACAGATGCATACTAAACCATCTAGGAAAATAACTCCCTTCCCACCATATTTACCACAAGATCAGGCCTAATGAAAATTACAGTTTACCTGGGAAGGATTTTATAGCAGCTCAAGGAAACCACATATATGAGTTCTCTCTCTCTGTTCTTTCTGCTGTTGACCTCTGAGCCTGCTGAGGGAGGGCCCAGGAACTATCTGAAGGTGGTCACATAAGAGAGGTCCCTGGGCAGGTGTCCATAGGGTGATGCCAAAATACAGAAGGAGTCACAGTCATCTCCAGAGTGTGGATTTGGTGAGGGTAGAGAGGACGGTTAAAATTTTCTGAAAATCATCTTTGAGAATATATGAAAGGGAGGACTTCCCTGGTGGTCCAGTGGTTAAGACTCTGTGCTCCAAATGCAGGGGGCTTGGGTTCAATCCCTGGTCAGGGACCTAAGATCCCACACGCCACAGAGCATGGTGCTTGCCTGCCCCCCGAAAAGAATATGTGAAAAGGTTGAGAATCTTCACCTGTCTATCTGCAGATTTTTGTAGAGAGATTCTCCTTTTCTGTTTGCATTCTTGATCAGTATGGGTAACAACATGGCAGAGATAAGAGTCTGAGGACAAGTTCCTGGGGTCCACAGGTTCTGATTCCACACCCAACAGAGAGTTCTTAGTGGTACTTATTTTTTTTAATTTTTTGATCACACCATGTGGGAACTTAGTTCCCTGATGAGGGATTGAACCCAGTCCCTCTGCAGTGAAAGCGTGGAGTCCTAACCGCTGGACTGTGAGGGAATTACCTTCTGGTGGGTACTTTCTTCTCAGTGTATTAAGTGGGCTCCTATCTCTGTTGGAGAATTGAAACATCTCATCTTTTGGGTGACATAAGAAAATTTTCACATCTCTGTTAACTGGCTTGATATGAATGACATCTTCTAAAACATGGGGCTGATGGACACCAGGCAGGCAGGTCTGTGGCTGGCCTGCCAGCCCCTCCAGACACTCCGGGGCTCTGGATTCTGATGCAACCTGGTCATTGGCTGCATGCTGCTGTTTTGCAGAGGGTCTGAGCTGCATGAATAAGAATCACGGCTGTAGTCACATCTGCAAGGAGGCTCCGAAGGGCAGTGTTGCCTGCGAGTGCAGGCCAGGCTTTGAGCTGGCCAAGAACCAGAGAGACTGCATCTGTAAGTACAGACTGGTACCCCACTCCTGCCCTCTGGGAACCATGAGCCATCCTACCCCAGAGGTTGTCTTGTGTAGCCCAGCATCAGAAACATAGGGAAGGCAGCTGGCATGAGATACAGAGAGTAGTCTCCTGTAGGGAAGGAAAATGATGTTTCTAAAGGGACCAGTCAGAAGGAGCTCACACTCAGGAGTGAGGAATGTGAATGCTGGGGGACAGGTCTCCCTCTTTCCACGGAATAAAATCAAATTTCCTCATTTGGCAACTCTTCGATACCCGCTTCCTGCTTCTTGTACAAACCTAATCGACCTCCTTTCTCCAAACACTAAATTCCTTGCTTTTGGAGGATAGTTCCCATTCTTTCATGTTTTCAAGGCTTTTCCAAGCCTTCCTCCCTTCCTGGCTTGGTGAATTCTCACTCAATATTTATTTACTTAGTTTTGGCTGTGCAGGGTCTTCGTTGCTTTGTGTGGGCTTTCTCTAGTTGTGACGAGGAGGGGCTAACTCTTCTTTGTGGTGCTCGGGCTTCTCATTGCTTCTCTTGTTGCAGAGGACTGGGCTCCAGGGTGCACAGCCTTCAGTAGTTGCAGCACCATGGGCTTAAGTGCCTGTGGGATCTTTCCAGACCAGGAATCGAACTTGTGTCCCCTACATTGGCAGGTGGATTCTTATCCACTATACCACCAGAAAAGTCCTAACTCAATTTTTAATATCCTGCATAACTTCTAATAATGATAAAGATAGTAGGTACTTTGGGAGAGCATTAATTATGTGCAAAGGCTTATCTAAAGAGATACCATATTCCATTTAATCTTATAGGCATCACCTTATGAGCCAAGTTGAGAAAATTGTGGAGAAGGTAAAGTTATAAGGTCACAGAGGGAGCAAGTGGCAAATGGTAGTATTCACAAACAGGTCTAGCCTAACTGTAAGGCTTGTGCTCCTAATCACCGTGCTACACGACTCAGAAGCATTCCCTGATGGCCTCAGACAAGGCAGCCAGTTTGTATTTTGGCTCCCACAGTGTTGTTTATTCCTCAATTATAGCACATGGCTCTGTGGGTTGAATTCTGTGTTTATGTGTTTGTTTCCCCAGCTATGAACCTCTCCAAGTCAGGGATTTTGTCTTACTTTTGCCTCTTGGTCTTATCCTGGATGTGTTCAATACACATTTGTGTAATGGATGAGTCAGTAAATGGTGTACACAGTCCAGGTGCAGCTGCCTCGGGATGAAGCAACACAATAATAGCTCCAACGGATAACAGGAAACCACCACCATTAAAGGTGTTTCTAAACCATTATTTATACCAGAGGAAACAGTGAGGGTTTCCTTTTAGGAACTCCTCCCAAAGTCATTGGGCTTCCGTGGTGGTTCAGCTGGTAAAGAACCCACCTGCTAAAGCAGGAGACACCTGAGATGTGGGTTCCATCCCTGGAGGAGGAAATGGCAACCCACTCCAATATTCTTGCTTGGAAAATTCCATAGAGGAGCCTGGTAGGATGCAGTCCATGGGGTCTCAAAGAGTTGAACATGACTGAGTGAACATGCACCTCTATTACATTTTGGGGTTTCTCAGGTTGCTCAGTGGGTAAAGAATCTGTCTGCAAATGCAGGAGATGCAAGAGTCACAGATTCAGTCCCTGGGTCAGGAAGATCCCCTGGAGAAGGGCGTGGCAACCCACTCCAGTATTCTCGCCTGGAGAATCCCTTGGACAGAGGAGCCTGGCAGGCTACAGTCCATAGTGTTGAAAAGAGTTGGACATGACTGAAGTGACTGAGCATGCACGCAGCATGCCTAAAGTCATGGACTTTCTAGAAGATGCCCACAGTTTGCTAAGGTGGTTGTTTACAGTGAGTAGACCTCTGTGGTTAAGAGATGGAGAGACAGGGACTTCCCTGGTGGTCCAGTGGCTGAAACTCCACACTCCCAATGCAGGGGGCCCAGGTTTGATTCCTGGTTGGGGAACTAGATCCCACATGCCACTACTAAGACCTGGTGCAGCCAAATAAAATATTTAAAAAAAAAAACAGATGGAGAGACAGTTTTGCTAGTGAAAGACTTCTCTCTGGTATCTCCATCACAAAGCAGAGCACAGCCTCATAGCCTGACAAACTCGGGCTGATGCCACCATCACCATCAGCAAGTTCTGACAGCCTCATAGGCCCCTAAAAGTGGGACTGGCTACAGCTATCTTCAAAAAGAGGACCCAGGTCTCTGCAGGAGACTCACCTGTGGATGAGATTCAGCATTTTACAGCCTTTCAGGAGCCAGTAGAGTACCTAAGAGCTTATTTTTAAAGATTTAAAATGTTTTAAATACATCATTGCTCAAATAATATCATAAGATTATATTCAGATAATATTATAAAACTTGAAATAACAAAAAAAAAAATCCAGAATTCCATCACATAATCCAGCTGTTTTGCTTTTCTCATATTCCTATTTAGTTGTTGATATGCATATGCAATTTTTACACAGCTATAATCACAGAACATTTTCTTTCTCACAGTGCAAATATAGTTTTAGTTCTTTTAAATTAAAAAATTAAAAATGATTGTATAAGAATTTAAAGAGTCCAAAGAAACATATAACCTTCCCCCCTCCCATTTCCTTTGCCAGAGGTAACCACTGTTCAGTCTGATGAATAGATAGTTTTGTGGTTGGCTTTCTTCTCCTTGGCTTGTTATCAGTGTGTTCATACACAGTCTTTGTAATTGTTGGTTAATGTTGCATTAATTGTGTGTGAAGAGTCATCATTTCCTCTGATTACCCTCCCTTCTAACTAATCAGATGTAATCTGATGATAGAAACCCTAACATATACATATAAATTAAATACCATCTGTTCCAGACATAAAACGTGATAGCATTTCCAAATGTCCTAGGACTTCTTCTGATAGAGCAGAGCACTAGTTTAGAATCTTTTGGTATCATTTCCTCTAAATGGTGAAAATCTCCCTCCACCTTCACATCTCTGTCTTCCTATACAGCGTTGCTCAGATCTGTCATTCAGCATTTCTACAAGTCTTATTGTGACTGCTTGCTTACATGGACGGGGATATGGACTGAGTCAAGGTTCTCTCTTTTATGCACAGTGCCTAGTACATGCCAGGTGCCTGAATACTTCCTGAATGAAAATCAGAGCTCTTCCGGAGTAAACACAGCCCCAGGTGTGGACATCTCAGTGTTCCATGTGTTGATTCATTTTCTCCTAGTGACCTGTAACCATGGAAACGGTGGATGCCAGCACTCCTGTGAGGACACTGCTGAAGGCCCAGAGTGTAGCTGCCATCCTCAGTACAAGATGCACTTGGATGGGAGGAGCTGCCTTGGTGAATGGTGACCCCAACACTGGGTTAGGGTCTTCCCCAGACTGCTCGCCACTAACCCAACCCTAACCCAAACCCTAATTGTTAATAGCATTTAGAACCAGAGGTAGGGTGTTTCCAGTGCATTTGCCTTCAAGCAGGTTCCATGCTGCTTCACATGGGGCAGGGGGAGTACTCCAGACCTGGAATGGGGGCCCTTTTCTCCCTGTGAGAACTTGGAGAGCCCTTGTTCCTCTCCTGGACTAGACTGCTCCTGGAGCTGGTATTCTGGAGATTGGAGCAACACCTCCCAACAGGGCAACCGAAGTTACAGCTAACCATTCATGATGACAGGGTGGCCTTTGCTGTCAGCAGAAGCCAGAGTTGCATACTTATGGCTGGATGCCTGCCCTGTCCATCATGATGTGTCCTTTGCTAGCTCCATTTTAGAGGTTCCCCGATCCAAGATTCTTTTTATCCTGAACTAGAGGTTCTGAGGTGAATCTGAGGCTTGCATTCCCCAGGGTCTGTGGTCAGTACAATATAATAAAAAAACTCTCTTTCTCATATTTAATGTCTATTAAGGCTCTGTGGCCATGTAACACAGAGCCTCATTGCAACATGTTTTTATTGAGCAAAGAGTCACATTTCTCACATTGTTCTCGTGTCTGGGATTTCCAAGGAAGTGGTTGTGCCGGGGATGAACAATCTGACTCATTCAGTCTGAGAACTGTGCTCTTTGCGTCTCTTGCAGAGCGAGAGGACATTGCCCTGGAGGTGACGGAGAGCAACGCCACATCCGTGGCAGATGGGGATAAACGGGTGAAACGGCGGCTGCTCATGGGTAGGTGCCTCACACACACCCCCAGCCCAGCCACTGCATTGTCCCTTTCCCTCCCCAACTTACGGCCTCAGTACTGGGGCCATGTGCCCCGGACCAGTTGGACCGGAGTCAGCAGCTCCTGTCCGGCTGGGGTGTGTCTGTTTTCCACTCATTGCTGTTGCTGAGTCACCATCCAGGACCCCTGGTCTGGTGGGAAGAACGTCGGTCCAGTCATCAGCATAGCTGATTAGCGTCTGAAAGTTGCCGTGGGACTTGGACAAACTGTGTCCTGGTCTTCCTCTAAAATGGATGTAATACAGTTGACCTCTTTGGGCTATCAGGAAGCTCAGTTAAGACAATAATATGCCAAAGTGCTCAGAGTCCACTGCCTGGGACTTAGTGGGTAGTCAGTACATGTTAGATCCCCTCCACTCTGAGTAACTATGAAGAGAGAGGCATTTTGGGCAGCCCCTGCTTAGCATGGCACTTTGGCTGGGTTTTTGTCCACTGAGTCTTCTAGTTCAGACTCAGCCCGTGTTAATGGCAGGAGAGATGAATGGAGAAGAGTGGCACTTGGCTGAGGGATACAGGGAGGTCTGCCAGCAGGTCCGCTGGAGATGGAGACAACAGACAGCAGACGTTCAGCCTTGGCTGTGGGGGCGGGAATCAAGCAGCTCCTTTGATGTTATTATTCTGGAGAAAGCTTGGCTTGACTTAAATGAAACTGATCTTTTGATAGCTTCTGGATGTAACGGTCAGGTAAGATACTAAGCAGCCATTGGTTACCAGGCAAGGCAACATTTCTGAGCTCTTTTCTGCTCTGCCATATTAAAATTGTTATTTTTAATTGCCTTTGAACAGTATGTATGAATAATATAAAAACCTTAAAAAGTTAATTAGTATTTAATAGTACTTATAATGAAATAGATCATTTCCTTGTCTCATAACTTGCCATTTGCCAGCGGCCACAATTTTTAATTCTCCTGGTTGTTTCTTCTTCTCCTGACTTACCCTCCCCCATATTTCTGAAAAGGGAAGTGTGTATAGTTATTTCTTGATGTCAGGTTTTTTTTTTCCCCTGCACCACATGGCTCATGGGATCTTAGTTCCCTGATCAGTAATCGAACTTGCATCCTGGGCAATGAGAGCACGAAGTCTTAAGCACTAGACCGCCAGGGAATTCCCTTGATGCGTCAGTTTTAAATATTGGTTTTTGACTTCCTACCACGGAGGATTAAGTTGTTAAGCTCCCTTTTGACTCCCTCCCCCAGTACACACACAGACTCCCCCCATACCCTTAATATGTTGTTATTCAGTCACTGAGTCATGTCCGACTCTTTGCAACCCCATGAACTGCAGCATGCCAGACTTCCCAGTCCTTCACTATCTCCCGGAGTTTGCTCAAACTCATGTCCATTGAGTCCATGATGCCATCAAACCATCTCATCCTCTGTCACACTCTTCTCCTCCTGCCCTCAATCTTTCACCATTCTTGTGTAATTTATCAACATATGTGTTTACATATTATGAATATCTAAATATGATTCACCGCTGAGTTATATAATGTACTGTAATTATATTTTCTTGTTTTCTTAGTGGTGGTGGTGGTTTAGTCGCTAAGTCGTGTCCGACTCTTTGCAACCCCATGGACTATAGCCTGCCAGGCTCCTCTGTCCATGGGATTCTCCAGGCAAGAATACTGAAGTGGGTTGCCATTTCCTTCTCCAGGGGATCTTCCCAACCCAGGAATCGAACCTGGGTCTCCTGCATTGTGGGCAGATTCTTTACTGACTGAGCTGTGAGGGAAGCTAGTTTTCTTAGTCCCTCTTACCATTTTTTTTTTTTTTCAAATTTCTGGCAGAGCTCTAAAACCCTTTACAGTATGTTCAAATACAGCAGATAACTTGCCAATACCATTTTTTACAAAAAAGCCCCTTCTGAGGCTTCCAGCCTGCTCCAGTGGGGCCAGTTGCATATCTGTCATCTTGGCTTTTCCTGGAGCACCCACTTGGAAATTCCTTTCCCCATGCTCCTGCTTTGCTGGGTCCCATGGCTTCTGTTTTGTTAGTTTGCAAGGGTAGATAGAGATTTTTTTTTTTAAACTCTGCACACCCAAAAATGCCTTTATAGTTTACCTTCCCCCTTTCTTAAGAGTTTGGCTTAGTATAGAGTTCAAAGTTGGGAAGAATATTCTGTCAGAGTTTTGAATAATGCTCTGTTGTTTTGAACATTCAGTGTTCCTTCCAGAAGTCTAATTCTTGATTCTTTCTGTTAAAACAATAAGAGCTTTTCTCTGGGTGTTTTCAGGGTCTTAGCGTTGTCCCTGGTGATCTGAAATTTCACAACAGTGTCCCCACTGAAGGATTTGTCTCACCTGTTATACTGAGCACTCAGTAGGCCTTTTCAAGAGGGACATTCGTATCCCCAGGTTCCAAGAAATTTTCTTTTATTTTTCTTTCAATAATTTTCTTTACTTTTCTCAGTCTTTCTGAAACTCCTATTAGTTGACTATTGTAACTCCTGGTTTGCTCCTCAAATTTACTTCTTTTTTCTCTTCTTGATATTTACTTCCTAGGAGATCCTTCATTTGTTCCCCTTAACTTTCCATAGGGTTCTTTTTATATTTCAGCCTTCATATTTTAATTTTTCAAGAACTTTACTTTGGTATTTTGTTGTTAGAACGTGTTCTTATTTCATGGATGGTTTTCTTACCTCCCTGAGGAAATTAATGATAAGATTTTCTAACTTCTCTGTTGTTCCCTGGTATTAGCTTTGTTTTCCCCAGATTCCTTTCCCCTTGTTTGTTTGACTTGGTGTATTGTTTCATACTAGAGGCTTTCCTGAAGTGTCTGGTGATCCTCGGCTGACTTTTCACATTTAAAAGTGGAATATTGAAAAGCCACTTGGATAATCTGTCAGCTGGTGGGCTTTATGCTTGGTGGACTAGGCAATGGCTTAGTCATTTCATCTGGAGATCTTCAAATGCCAATATCTGCAAGTCTTTTACTTGGGCAGGTCAGTTTAACTGGAGAGGAATCCTTCAGTCTCCTGCTGGGGTTATTTAGGCTTGGCTGCCAGTGTCCCAGGAAATAGGGGGATAGAGGGTGAAAGTGAGAGATCGCTCTTTTCACAGTATAGACTTTCACCTAACAGCATCTCCCCTTCCTTCCTCTGCTATTTCTGGTGCCCATGAGTCCAGGGTTTCTCTGGTCTGACTTTTTTCAGAGAATATATTAATCTTCTTTACCCTGAATAGGGATGAGCTATGGGCTATGGAATTAAGATGGGCATCTGGCGGCTTATTTGTTATACGGACTCTCAAATCAGTCTTCATATTTTAATTCCGTCCTCACCTCTGCCTCTTGAGTAACTTTGGTGCTTCCAGTTCCCAAGCCCCTCTGGGATTCTGTGGTTCACACAAGCTGACCACCTGTTGGCATCTCTCTGCAGACTGCCAGAGTTTAACTGCTAGTTACCGTTCCTCCATTAACATGCCACTTCCAGAAGATTTGACGTCTTTCATCTATTGTTTTCTATTTTATTTGTCCTTAAGGATTTATACTTAAAATTTTATTTACTCTCATTTTAGTGACGTTTGGAGAGGAAACAGAGATAAACATACTTGTTCTGTCATATTTAATCAGAACTAAGTTTGTCCTCCAAGGCTTCACAAAGAGGTAGTTTTGGGGGTAAAGTCAGTTTCTGGTAGCTAAATGCTAACAGTTGAATGAATGTTGAATAGCATTTGTGTATTACTTGGAATTAATGCAGAGCTAAAAGGTTGTTAACTTATTGTTCCTCATCTCTACAGATATGGTTTAGTAACTGCAGCTGAGTTTTCACATAGCCGTAACAGGTCTTTCTCCTTTTAAGGAAAGGTAAACTTCTAATCTGAGTTACTGGGCAGTTGCCAGAGGAAGTCACTGGTCTGCAGGAAGGGAAGGGCTGGGATGGGTGATATTTCCCCTTTCTCACTTTACCCATAACACACGGTGAACAGAGGAGGTTCGGGTTAAAGGAAGGGACATCCCCCTGGCTATGTTCTGCACTCGCATCTAGCCTGCCGGAAGAGCTTGTCACACGCAACCTCTTTAGTGTCTTCACTACAGAACATTTAGTTCTTTAGTGTCTTCACGTCTTTTAGCGTCTTCACACCTGCCAGGAACTTTTAGCATGTTCACATCTGCCAGTAGAGAGGAAAGCAGGTTGGCAAGGGTGTCTGTCCCCCCGTCATCCTATCAGGTTTCCTTGGGAGATGTCACTTCTTTATTTGGCTGCTCTGGATCTTAGTTGTGGCATGTGAGGTCTTTTAGTTGCAGCACGTATGATCTTTAGTTGCAGCATGTGAACTCTTAGCCGTAGCATGTGGGATCTAGTTCCCCAGCCAGGGATTGAACCTGGGTCCCCTGCACTGGGAGCGCAGAGTCTTAGCCACTGGACCACTAGGGAAGTCCCGATGTCACTTATGTAGATAGGGGATGGGGAGGAGCTGCACTTGCTCTTCCTCTAATTCACCTGTGGGTGGCAGAGACTTGGGGTGTGGCTGTGAGTACCCCACACACTCCCTGATGTTCATGAATTTTTGTCAAGTATTATCACTGCACAGATGTCCCTTTCCTCCCAGCTGTGCCAGCACTTCTCTACGAAGCTAACTGCCTCTTTCTTACCTCCTTGGCAGAAACATGTGCTGTCAACAATGGAGGCTGTGACCGCACCTGCAAGGATACTTCGACAGGGGTTCATTGCAGTTGTCCCGTCGGCTTCACACTCCAGATGGATGGAAAGACCTGTAAAGGTAGCCTGGGTCTCTCCATGTAGCTGACCTGGGGGAGTAAAGGCAGTTCTCCCCCTCCACGCCTCCTGAGCGACTCCAGATTTGCTTATGATTCATATTGATCAAAAGGAAGCGTTTCTTCCCTAGGCTAGTAGAAGGTTATAATTGAGGAAGCTTAATTAGAACTGACTTAATTACAGTAACTGTAGAGAAGGTCAGCTTCTGCAGGCACCATCCATTTCAGGCAGTGGCCTTATTAGAAAAAAAGCAGTTGTTCACAGAAACATTCATTTCCAGGAGATAATATCATCCTATCATAAATAACAGCCAAGATTGTTATCCAGAGAACTTAATGAATGTGCCATTAACATGTAGTAATGAATAGAGACCCCAGTGACTTAGTATTTCATGGGCAAGAGTACAAAGGCGTCGTTCTTTAATGTGATAAAACAAAGTAGATAAATAGTTACCAGATGAAACTGAGAAAAGATAAGATTAATCAAGTATCAGAAATCATTCAAAAGCATTGAGGCTATTTAACCATTATGTAATT
Organism: Cervus elaphus; assembly: GCF_910594005.1. NCBI lineage: Eukaryota > Metazoa > Chordata > Mammalia > Artiodactyla > Cervidae > Cervus > Cervus elaphus. Next base: position 56,628,574 of record NC_057815.1, read on the forward strand.
TGCCAAAACAAATATTCTGGTTTCTTATAGTTTGAATCATGAAACTGGAATCGAAAGTATAGGAAAGGAAGCCATCTCATCTTGAGAGACCAGTGCAGGCATGAGAAAGTAATAGGGCATCACCATTTCCCCTTAGTTTGTTTCCTTAATGCCGGTTAAGAGAAGGGCAGTGTAAGTCCGAATTCTCCAGGGGATGAGGCACTTGTCTTTCAAAACGGGTTAAGCCAGGCAAGAAAAGTTGTGTAAGATGGAAAACATCAGTAAACATCCTTAAATGCTTTTATGGGTCTCTTTCTGTTTCAGAGTATAATGAAGCACACACAATAGCACTTCAGGGATTTGTGGCTAACAAGGCAAGTACTGCTGTCTGATTTGCCGATGCTTGCCTGTTACAGATATTGATGAGTGCCAGACGCGCAATGGAGGGTGTGATCATTTCTGCAGAAACACCGTGGGCAGTTTTGACTGCAGCTGCAAAAAGGGATTTAAATTATTAACAGATGAGAAGTCTTGCCAAGGTATGTGCTGAAACGTAGCTGTGCCCTGCAGTGCCACTGGTTGGATTGGAGAAGATGAAACTTCGCTCCGGCCAAGACCGGCTCGCTGGGCTTCTCAACGGAGTCGTTAATCCAACCTCCAGCCTGTGCTTCACTTTTTTCATCTGTTAGGTAAAATAAAAACATGAGGTAGCTCACAGGTATATTTTGGAAATTCAGTTGTTAATGATTAGAGAACACCTCAAAGAACCTGTGTGGTGTGATTACAGCCCAGAGCTTGCTGCTAGAAATGGATCACAGAATACAAGCAGGGTTGTGTTAGGGTTGAGATTATGAATACTTTCCCTTTTCTAAAACTTCCTTGAGTGTTATGGATTTCCTAACAAAATTTGGTGGCAAAAAGATGTTGGTTTAATTAACATACCTTTTCTCAGGAAAAAGTTGGGGTCAACTAATTGGTCCCTTTCTTATAGGCCTTGTTTGAATGACCAGCCTTTGGTGTTTGGGGCAAGGGTAGGGAATGAGGGAGTGAGGGGATTGAGCGGAGGAGACACATTCTTCCCATATAAGGGATGTTTTAAGGGAACTTCTCTGGGTAGCTGTTACTGATATTAATAATTGTTTTGGACAGTGACAAGCTGTTTTGGGTTGAGGGGGCATCTTTTATATTTCCAGATGAGCACCTTTTATGCCCTACTGACATATAGAAAGAAACCCATAGGAAAGATGTGCTGGCATTTATTCCTGTTTCATTTCTGAGAATAAGAACAGCCTAACTTATTTTGTTAGAAGTCCCAATATTAAATCAAAATCAGAAAAAAAAATCTGATTTCACTTCAAATAATAAAGGTGCAACATTACTTTTTAAAAATCTTATGGTCTTAAAATCGTAAGTTTCTCTCTTGGTTTTTTCTTCGTGATACATAAATTGTCAGACTCTTCACATTTAGCGCCCTTTAAAGTCAGCGAGTTCATTTTAGATAACTACTGCATGATTTTCTTCTGTTTGACTTGGAAAGAAAATTTACTGTTCCACATGATGTTTCTTAATGTATAGAGCAAGAAATACTATTTAAGCAGTGTAAACACATTAAAAAGGAATTAGAAAAGTGATCTCATTATTTTTGGCAAAGCAAGAGCCCTTTGTGAGCAGCCAAGGTTAGCTACCGAACAAGCCCGCATTCTCAGTAACTGGCTGATATTAATAACAGAATTCATAGAATGACATCAATTGCTACAGAGCAAATAGACTTTTTCTCATTTTTCACTGATCAGTCTTGGTAGAACAAATATTTGCACAGAACAAACTCACTGAAGAAATTTCCAGGACTTCTGGGAAAAGTTATGGATGGAGAGGTTTTGTAAGATTTTGCCCCTTTTTATTTCATGTTTTTCATTCCTCCAATTCCTTCTAAATGTTTGTTTTTTATTAACGAAGTTTCTCATGGCTCAGTTGGTGTTGAAAAAGGGATCCAGCAATGGTCTAGTTGGCTTGCACTGAGTCCTGCCTTGGTCCTGGTCTGTCCATCTGGGGACACAAGTCATAACTGTTAAAATCTTCCCAAGAGTTGAGGAAGTGAAACACTGAAATTCTAGTGTACGGGAAAGATGTGTGAACAGACCAGGGAAGAAGAAATGATTAGATCAACAAATGTAGCCTCCTGAGGCTAGTTCCCATGAGCTCAGCTGAAGCCAAGAAGGCTTCCATGCTGAACCAGGAAAGGAGGGGTCTCCTGGGACTGAAATAGGAGGGAGGAACAAAGCCAAAGGATTGGCCAAAAGGATCGTGTCTGCAATAGAAAATTACTGAGGATGTTAATGTTAATGCTTTTTTTTTTTTTTTTAGTGCAGAAGGCATTAAAGCTCAGGATCAACTGGCCTCCTGGGGCCAGAAGACAAATTCTGGCTAGACCGAAAAAAGATATCTCCAGCTCAAGTGTTTTCTCTTTTTAATTGGCTATAGCTTATAACATTACTATGGGTCTTTTACCAGTTAGTAATAGAATAGTAATAATGCACAGGCAGCACCTTGATAGTTTACAATTTTTAAACCATTTTTAGATATGTTAGGTAAACCATTTTTAGATATGTTAGGGCTTCCCTGATGGCTCAGATGGTAAAGAATCTGCCTGCAGTGAGGGGGACCAGGGTTCAATCCCTGGGTGGGGAAGATCCCCTGGAGGAGGGTATGGCAACCCACTCCAGTATTCTTGCCTAGAGAATTCCATGGACAGAGGAGCCTTGTGGGCTACAGTCCATGTGATCACAAACAGTTGGACCTGACTGAGCGACTTTCACTTCTCTTTCACTTTTAGGTATGTTGTTTCACTTGATTTCATTTCAGTATCTTAAATTTCTCAGCCCTGCAAATAAGCATGGGTGAGGGAGATCCACTGAGCTTTTTAGTTTGCAATAGCACTTGGAAATAAGGGTCCTAGCTGTGAATATACTTACTGTGAGTTGCTCAACACTTTCTTTAATACAAGTGAGCAGGGAGAGCTGATAGATAATTCTTCGCTCTATTGTTTTTGTTATCGGTCAGCATCTAGTGTTCTTATAAGCGTGTTTTTCTCTCCGCTTGTCCCTCAGAGTCAGTTTCAGCTCCTCTCTCCCTTTGACAATTACAGATGTGGATGAATGCTCTCTGGATAGGACCTGTGACCACAGCTGCATCAACCACCTGGGCACCTTCACATGTGCTTGCAATGAAGGGTACACCCTCTATGGCTTTACCCACTGCGGAGGTGAGCAGAGTCCTTCTAGAGTCAGATGAGGTTGGGCCTTACTCCTAAGGTTTCCTGAGATCAGGGCCAATTTTTCTACCTTGGGAGCTGGACCGGACATACCAGTCACTTAACAGTAGTAGGGAGTCCCTCAACTCAAGGGAAGCATCTGCTATGGGAAATCTTCTCACATTGATGCCTTTAATTCATCAAGTGTGAAATGGAGCAGAGAGAAGAGCTGAGCTCTTTCGGTGGTGAATGCCTTATGGACTTTGTTGATGCTGTTGTACTCAGAGAATGGAGGGTCTCTCAGGAGCTGATGCACTGTCTGCTGGAACTTCCCAACAGATAGTAAAGTCAGAGTCCTCAGAGAGGATTGGCAGTGCACCAACTGATTCCACAGTCTTACTGTGCATAGGGGCTGGCTGTGGGGCTTGGTTTGAGCTCTTTGAGCTGGTCTTTGTGCAGGTCTCTCAGCTGGAAGTGGGACCATAGACCCTATCTCTCTGCTCTGAGCCCTTGAAGCAACATCTTCTGATGTCTCATGACCTTACGGCCAAGTAGACTATAGCCCAAGTCAGATTTGGTGTCACTCTGCACCCTCTAATCATCAGATGCATTTAGCAATCTTTTAGAATGCAGGTTCTGATTCTTAGTCTAAATGGCTAGACATCCAAGATGATTTTGGGGATCTGAGGATATGGGAACCACTGGTCTAAGTATTTCCGACCTGATCCTTGTGTCCTATGTCCTTAAGAAGAATGGATAGTAGTGATTTGTCATAGATATTGTTGTGTCTCTTCTCCTTTTCAACACATACCTGCCATGGCTGAAAATATACTCCTCCAGTCCATCAAGAAAGTTCAAGGAAATGTTTCCTGAATGTGAATATGTATCTGTGTTTTTGTTGGAGTCACCTTCCAACTTGGACTCAGTCTCAGGTTGATGGGGATTAGTGTACATAATTTTTCTTTTTTAATGCCAAAATTTTGACAGCATAACTGCTTTGTTTTTAAAGATTTTATTATTTATTTATTTAGTTGCCTCAGGTCTTTGTTGTAGCACACAGACTCTCTAGTTGTGGCACATGGGTATTTTTCTAATCTATACCCCAACTTTATGAACTATCACGTGGGGAATCCTCATTCTATCTCCCTTGGGATGTGACTCAGGAAGACAGTGGAGTTTTAACTTGGGAGCCTGTGCTGTGGCTGAGTTGGACCCTGAGAGTAGAGTGTGACCCTTTCTCAATGTGCTCGTTGGGGCAACTGTTTGGTCAAGAATGGAACTTGAGATCATCCTGGTGAGGCTCCTGCTAGGAAATCCACTGAATGGGGAGTGGGTCAGCTGGTGCCAAATGCACGTTCTGAAGGCGATCAGCACATTCCCTTAGTGAGTTTCAATCACGTGACTCCCCTCCTGCTGCTTCCTCGATGGAGGGATACTGTCAGCCGGGTCAGAGACAGACGGCTGTGACAGGAGAGTGTTTTACTTCCCAGACACCAACGAGTGCAGCGTCAACAACGGAGGCTGTCAGCAGGTCTGTGTGAACACTGTGGGCAGCTATGAATGCCAGTGCCACTCTGGGTACAAGCTCCACTGGAATAAAAAGGACTGTGTGGGTAAGAGTCCCTGAGGCTGAGGCTCAGAGCAGCCCAGCAGTTCTCTCCACGCCCCACTGGACCCGGCGTGTGCTGGCCAGTCCTCGACTGAACTCTCCTGCCCTCAGCTGCAGCAGCCCACCTTTAAAAGTTCAAAAACAGGAGATACTTTGCAGGCTCTTTGGTGTTTCCTTCTGTGCTTCAGCGTAGGTTGGAACTCACTTCTGTTGGTTGCTTTTCCATATGAAAAGAATAGCAAACCAGAAGCTCCTTTACCCTGGGGGGGTGGTGGGGAATAAGCGGGTGTCTGTGTTTTGGGCTGGGCATCAGCGCTGCCTTCTTTGCTCGGGTCTTTGGTGTGTGGGAGTCAGCTGGTCTGGTCTCACCACGAAGTGTCCTTCTCTTTCTGTAAGTGTCTGCATTTTGTCCTGTCTAGAAGTGAAGGGGGGCCTGCCCACTAGCCTGTCACCCCACGTGTCCCTGCAGTGCGGTAAGAGTGGTGGAGGAGACAGGTGCTTCCTCAGATGTCACTCTGGCATTCACCTCTCTCCAGGTGAGTGGGTCCCAGGCCTGGGGCCAGGCCTTCCTGGCTCGAGGTGTTAGAAGCCCTCACAGGTCTTCCAAGTATTTGACCAGCTGCTCCCTGACCCCTGGAGGCCTGTGCTCTGAGACCCTGTGTTCTGGGGGTTTTTCTAGTGGTTCACGTGGAGTTGGGGGAGGAAGGGACTTGAGCTTCCGGCAGGAGAGGCTGTAATCTCGCCCACATGCTGACAATCCACCTTCTGTCTGTCAGGACTGCAAGAGGCCTATTCTGTCACCTGCGGCTCTTCCTCTCCTCTCAGGAACAAACAGCAAAAATCAAATGACTCCGCTTTCGGGGGTAATTACCAAATCTGCGTGTTGTCTCTGGGGCTCACTGTGTTCAATGGGCTTCCTTTGTGGGGTGCTGTTCTTGGGCATTGGCTTTGTTTTCTTTTCTCCTAATCTCTCTGATGCCGCGAGCATGTTACAGGATGTTCTTGCCTGCAGCCTCGGTGCCTGCCATCTGACTCACCACATAGCAGACGCTGACTGAGTGTCCACTCTGTCGGGAGGCTCTGTGCAGCCCCGCTGGGTCATCATATTGGGCAGAGGACCATGTAGCTCCGGGGCCAGGAGACTCAGGTCTCCCCAGCTCCCTGTACCGTAGAGCACCTCAGAGGCCCAGCAGGAAACATGTACTTGGGGTGCATGGCATTGGTGGGGACATGAACGTGACAGGGGAACAAAGATCCTGTCAAGAGAAAGAAGCCCAAACCCTTTCCGGTTTTTCAAAAGACAGAGAATAACCTTCAAAGCTTTTCAGAGGCCTTGTTCTTCCAGATTTAGATGGGTTTGTGATGATGTCATGAGCATATCTAAGGAATGGTTCTAGATGTCCATACTATGTGTTTAAGCAAAGACAGAGGCTCAAAGCATGATAATAACAACTTGTGTGAATTGATGGAGCAGTTAAAACATGTAAGAGCTGATTTATTACCATCCACACTATAGCCCTCTGGGACTATTTTATTGTTATTTTTATTAACCAGATGAAGAAACTGAGGTTCAGAGAGGTGAAGCAACATATCCAAAGTGAGTCAGATGGGACATTAACGGAGCCAGGATTTTGACCGGGCAGTCTGGATCCAGAGTCTTGAGCACTGTCCTTCACTGTTCCTCTTGTCTGATGTTTGCACCCAGTCAGAGGGGACACTATGGTCTGTTTCACTTAGAGATTAAGGCCACCCTAAGGGTGGGCAAGCAAATTGTTAACAGTTATTCAGTTCTTACTATGTACCAGACAGTAGGCTAAACATTTTTTGTTTTGTTTTGCATTACCTCATTTAGTTCTCATAACAGCTTTAGTAGTGTAGGGACTGTTTTATGGATGAGGACTCTGAGGCTTAGGGAAACTGAGTAACCTGCTCCAGTTCTCATCACAAATTGAAGGGCTGGAACGTGAGTCCTGGTCTTTGGCTCCAGAGTCTAACACAAGGTTAAGACTGACTGTGGAGTCAGAAGGAGAGCAGAATGTTCTATGTGAGGCCCTCAAAGTAGGACCCTTGCTCCCTCACAGACCCTGAGAGTCCTGGCCGTGGTTAGTGATGCTGTCCTTGTCTGGAATGGTGGCTCCCTCAGCCCTGTCCTCCCAGGACAGGCTTATCGAGGAGAACCTGCCTGTCCATTTTTCTCCACTGTCTTGTCTGAATGTGAACTGGGGGATTCTGGCCTTCCTTCTTGGAAAGGCACAGAAATGACCTCATTTTTCATCTCACTGCTGAGGCTGTTTCTGGCCCTTCCTTTGTTATGTTTGAGCGCTGGATTCATCTTAGATGAAGGGACAAGTGTAACTCTTAGGAGGCTCCTGGTGCCGTTCGTCCCAGGGTCATGGGTGCCCCCGGCTCCCAGTCTTCCTTGGTCTCAGTGTAAGAGAGGGGCTCAGGGTATGCTTCCAGCAATGGACAACTTGCCGTTACCTGCTGGGGTTTTCATTCCTTTGCCTCCAAAGGTAACCTCTCTCACTTGTTTCTTTCTGAAGATGTCGCCACCGTCAGGACAAGTGTAACCTTTAAGCTAAATGAAGGCAAATGTAGTTTGAAAAAGGCTGAACTGTTTCCTGAGGGTCTGCGACCAGTCCTCCCAGGTATGGAATCAGATGGCTGGTGCAAGGAGCGTGTCTGCATGCCGGGGAAGGGATCTGTAGCCAGCAGAGCCCTTCAGATGGGATCCTACAGTTCAGACTCTCCATGCCATCTCTTCTCAAGAGGAAGAAGACCCCTGCCTGGCAGCTCCATACGCCTCTGGGGTTACACATTAGGGCTTCCTTTGCAGGGTACAGAGGGTGAACCTGTGGGGAAATCTGTGAGTTAATAGCAATCAATATGGGCTTAAGATGCATTAGTAACTTGTGATCATATTGGGTTAAAATTTCTAGATCTTAGAGTTTGCTTAAAATACAATCCAAAGAAATGAAAAAAGGTTTGGCTCAGAAAGGATCATCTTTGGTGAACAAAAATATCATATCCAGCTTTTCTGCTGGATCTCGTCTTTGGAGGCAGTGATGTCGCTGGCTTCGGCAGAACAAATACTTTCCAAGTAGACCTGGCTTTATGGAAAGAGCAGAATCCAACATTCCTCTTTCTCCCCTAGCTCACATTTCCAGTATTAGTTCATAGAATAATTTTAGAGAATAAAAGAAAAATCAGGATTCATGTATTAGGGAGGGTTCTTTCCCTAGTCTACCCTCAAATAAATCATACAAACAAATAAAAGCATAGTTACTGTAGTCACATCTGGCTGCCTATTTTAAGTAGCTAACCAAGGTTAATCTGGGCACCTCCATTTGATGGAATTGGAGAAGGAAATGGCAACCCACTCCAATATGCTTGCCTGGGAAATACCACAGACAGAGTAGGCTGGGCTCTACAGCCCACAAGGTAGCAGAGTTGGACACAACTTATCAACTAAACAGCAACATTTGATTGAATATTACACAGCTATTAATTATGGGTTTTCTTGATGGAATATTATGAAGTTATTAATTATGGGTTTTCAAAGAATGTTTAATGACATTAGAAAATGTTGTAATAAAGATGAAAAAAAAGTCACATTTTGTATATCTAATACAACCTAAACTGTGCAAAAAAAGCATAAGTAGAAGAAAAACAAAGAAAACTCACCATGTCCTTATTAGTGGGTTAAATCTAGGTGGAAGGATGATGAGTAATTTTAATTTTTCTGCTGAATTTTCCAAATTCCCTAATAGTGAGCATTTATACTTTTAATCAGAGGGTGAAAGCATTATTTAAAGATAGATTTGGTCTTTAGTTCATTTAATGGTATTATACTAATGTTAATTTCTTAGTTTTGATAAAGATACATGTGAATATAAGATATTAACATTAGGGAACACTGGATGAAGAGTATGTGAGAACTCTGAGTATCCTCTCAGAAACTTTCCTATACATCTAAGCTTACTTCAAAATAAAAATTTTAAAAAATAGATATGGGAAAATAGAAAGATAAAGAGGTTCAAAATGAACATCTGTTCAGTTTGAGATTTGAAGTGAGCCTTTTGAGAGGTAAGATGGATCTTTAGGGAAAAATTAATTTGCCTTCTCCTTCCTTTGACCCTGATGACCTGCTGATTTGAACATCCTTATAATGTTAGAAGAACATGATACAGATAATTCATCAGTTCAGTTGAGATTACTTCATTGTGTGGATCGTGTGTGGATCTGCTCTTTGGTTCTGGTTAACAATCATTAGTCAAAAGATTCACTGGAAGTCATGGAGTGAGGAGTGAAGGTTGGAAACGAGGATGTCCAAAGCCCCGAGTTACATAACACCTTCACTCCCGTCCCGTGTGCCTTCATGACTATTTGGATTTGTTGATTCTTTGTGCCATTAATTGCTCCTGGTTATTTCAAAATGAGTCGTCACTGTTGATGTGCTTTCCAGCTTTCCTTTTGAGATGGAATTACTCCAAGGTCAGTTTGCCTGAAAGCAGGAGTTAATTTCCTTTCTACTCCCATGCTCGTTCCTTACTTGAAGACTGAGCTCCTGCTTGAGGCATCATAGTTCAGCTTTAAAGAAATGAACCCTGAGAACATGAATGCACCTTAGCAAACCACCAGTCAGGAAGGCAAGACAACCTCTGGTTCCCATCTTCCACATGTGTGGCTGGTCATTCAGAAACATCTAGCATGTGTTCATGAAAATCAGTTTCGAGAGCTAAGTGGTAAAGTTACATGGGAGGCAGTACCGGCTCTTCAAGATTATAATGTCATCGTGCTCCAGGCTGAGGGCTTGCAGTGTCTTGGCATCTGGAGTTAATCATCTGGTCCCCTGAGAGCTGTTCTAATGAAATGTTTACAGAGTTTGAGCGAATGTTCAGCCGAGTGCTTTGCCAGGATTTGGCTTCCGATAATTTTGTTTCTCCATACAGAGAAGCACAGCTCAGTAAAAGAGAGCTTCCGCTACGCAAACCTTACATGCAGCTCTGGCAAGCAAGTCCCAGGAGGCCCCGGCCGACCGAGCGCCCCTAAGGAAATGTTTATCACTGTTGAGTTTGAGCTTGAAACTAACCAAAAGGAGGTGACAGGTTGGTTTGAAAATAGTCTCTGGTGCCAGGCTTCTTACAGCTTTCTCCTGCTTCTTTGCCTTTAGCTCTTCCTCATTCTTGTGGGGGGAAATCATACATTCACTTAAGTATCTCCTGTTTTTTTGTTTGTTTGTTTGTTTACCCCCAAACTACACTGAATTGGTTTGGAACCTGATGATTTTATCTGCCTCATCAAAACTCAAAGCTACCATTTTGGCCAACAAATTTCTGTTTGAATCAAATGCTGCCCAGCCTGCTAGGTGCCCAGCTCCACGTCTCTCCCCACGCTGTCTGCAGGGGGCTGTGAGTGTTGGTGTAGGCCCTGCAGTCAGTCTAGACATAGTCCAGCAGACACGTACGGCAGCCTGAACTCCTCTCCACTGCACTCTCTCTGGTTTCTGCAGCGTCTTGTGATCTCAGTTGCATCGTAAAACGAACAGAGAAGCGGCTCCGGAAGGCTGTCCGCACGCTCCGGAAGGCTGCCCACAGGGGGCAGCTGCACCTCCAGCTCTCTGGCGTGAACCTCGAAGTGGCTCAGAAGTCTCCCCAAACATCTGAACGCCAGATAGAGTCCTGTGCAATGGGCCAGGACCATGGAGGAAACCAATGTGGTGAGTGGCCTGCTAGCCGGGACATTTTTGCTCATAGAACTCTCTTGAGCTCCAAAAACACTAAGGGTAGCCATAAGCAAGTCTGGCCCACCCTTTCTCCCCAGGCTCCTTCCAGAAAACACCCAGGATCCCCAGCCTCATTTGAGATCTACACTTGGTATTGCCCTTGCCTACTGGATCAGGAGCCCCTGAGCACAAGGAGTAGTGCCTGGCACTTAGTAAATGTCGGTTGAGTTGAGGGATGGGATGGAAGAGGCAGGGCTGATGAGAAGAGAGAGGGTTGTCCTTTAAGGGTCTGAGGGACTGTGGTCTTCAACGCACCGTGGTCCCCCAACTGGGGCAGGACTGCAAATATAAGGCATCATTGAGCCTTCTCAACATCCACTCCCAACAGTTCCCCTATCATCTCCGTATGGTTTGACCCATGG